>NC_052048.2:151308548-151908548 GCF_903992535.2 Arvicola amphibius
TCAGTGCTATTCTTTACTGAACTCAGCTGTCCAACAAAAGTGTGCTTTCAGAAAGTGAGCTCATAAAAACAGACAGCTGGGTGTGGTGGTGCATGTCATTAATCCTAGGAATCAAGAGGCAGGGGAGGCAGATCTACTTGAGTTCGAGGCTAACCTGATCTATAAAGTGAGTTCCAGGACAGCCATGGCTACACAGGAAACTGTGTGTGTGTGTGTGCGCACGCACGCATGTGGTTCTATCTATGATGTTAGAACATTTACATGATTTAACTCCCCTGATGAGAATGGCTGTAACTGCCTTTAGTAGGCATAGCTTTTAATAGAAGCAGCTATGGTCACTTCAAAAATAAAGGTATGGGAATTGCAGAGGTTAATATCGAGTCCTGCTCTTTCCTGAATGGCATGGGAGCTGCAGAGGTTAAAATCGAGTCCTGCTCCTTCCTGATTTTGCTGAAGACCAGAGTTCAGTTCCCAGCACCCACATCAGCTAGGTTACAACTGCCTATAACTCCAACTCCAGGGGATCTGACACTCTCTCCTGGACTCTAGGGCACCTGCAACATGCTTGGCATACTCACAGTGGCACATACACATAAATAAAAGTCCTTACAAAACAATTTCAGGACATACTTTAAAGTTCAAAATGTTTGATACTATTGACTTTCTCAGACTAGTTGACAAGCATCCCATTGCTGAGCCATCTGCACAACTTTCTATTTAAAGAGAAGTAGTTTATGGCAACACCCAGAATGTATCCTAGACTTCTTATTTTCACTAAAAATGACCGCATGGAAATTCGGTTTTTAAGTGAGGACTTCTGGGCTGTTTGAAGTAAATCACCTGAGACTAAATTCAAATCTACTATTCAGTGAGTGGTTCTGAGGAAATCGTGAGAAGCTGGGGACAGGAATGGTCCCAAGCTAATTAAACAATTTCTCTGCTGCTTGAGTGCCCGTCTTCTTCAAAGAGGGTCAAAGTGGGCCGCTGCAGCTGCTGGGTGCTCACAGACTGTGGTATCTCAGGGCGGTGGGGCGGTCAGGACTCCTCACCACAAGATAGCTTGGGAGCTCATGGGGACTACTTAGAAAATCTTCCCTCTTGTTTCTGAAGAGGATGTTACAAATCCAGACAGACTTGCAATGCCAGGGCCTGGGACCAAACCCTAAAGAGAAGCGATTAGGCACATTCTTCCACTATTTCTATGGTAATTTCAAACCTGTTTCTCATTACTAAAAGCTGTTTTAGCAGAACCCTGGGGCAGAAGGTCTTCTTTAGTGACAAAGGTGTGTGAATCCATAGGCCACAGGGTGAGTTTTACTCACTGAGCCTTTATTCCACTTTATGCTTCCATGTACTACTAAGGGCCTGGATGGCAAGGTTCCTGACACCCAGAGAACTGCACGAATGAAGAGCTGGGATAGAGATGAGGTCCAGAGAGGCAGGGATGTCCTTTCTGGATCATTCTGGCACAATATGCCAAGTTTCTAATACCAAAATGTTTGTGACTTAAAATACTACTTAAAGCAGGTCGGTGGTGGCACACACCTTTAAGGCAGGCGGATCTCTGTGAGTTTGAGGGCAGGCTGGTCTAGAAGAGCTAGTTCCAGGACAGCCAGGACTGTTACACAGAGAAGCCCTGTCTCGGAAAACAAACAAAACAAAACAACCCCCCCCCCCAAACAACAACCCCTCCAAAACCTACTTAGAAATAAGCCCCAAACAGATGACAATAATGAAGTTGAACACTATATATACCTTAAAAATTCTGCAGAATACTAAACGATTCCAGTTTAAGACAGCTGTATTTCCCTCAAACAAAGCAATTCTGGGGAGACACTATTTTTCTTCCAAAAGCAAAACGCTCAAAATTATTTTCACTTTATCACATGGATGCTAATCCAAAATGGAGTAGGCCATGGTGAAGTGAGTTTTATATTCAATTTCTAGGCCCCAGCAAAAGCCTACATTTTGAACGTTGCTCAAGGCAAAGCAGAACCCACTGTCTTGGTGAGACTTAGGGTAGACCTGTTGGCTGCTTTGAGCCTATCTCGAGCTTTGACGGCACTCACAACACATCCCAGGGCTGTAATGATGATACACAGAACATTCACACAGCCTAGCCTTTTTTTAAAATATTGCTTTTTAAAAAAAAATCTTGTTTCTAAAGATAGTGAATCAGAAGAATGCAATACATGTATTAAAAAGGAAAAAGACTGACTCCCAGCCCCCAAAGCTCATAGGAAGGGCACCTAACTCATCTCTATTCAAGATAATCACAAGCATTATTCAGCTACAAAACAACTCTGTAAGGCTTCAGAATACACCATCTGAAATCTGACATTGGTCATTCTGTCCAAGTTCTATGTTGAAACATGATCTACTTTCTACTTACATGCACTCCAAACATGATTAAAACACAGCTAAACTTCCCCAAAGCTGCTTTCTATGCTTTCTAATTACTAGTGCATTAAACCTGTGCATAAGGCAAAAGTGGCATGGAATATAGAGGACTGAGAGCGGACGGCAAGGGAAAGTTGTTTATGAAGCCCCGGCCAGGCTGGCTCTACAGAAAGCAGGGCTGAGAACAAGGCACCAGAAAAAAGCACATTCTGGGTATGGAGAGAGCAGTCACTTTAGAAAGTAAACAGTCATCTCTAAAAGGGGAAAAGACACCCATCCCCTTAGACATTTCATCCACAATCCACTCTATAACACCAAGTGACACCTGATAGAATCTATATGGTGGTGACACACTGAACGAGTGACCTCACTGACAGCAGGTGGGAGAGTATACTAGGAAAATGTAGAAGGACCCTCTTAGGATGGCAGAACTGCAGCCGTGAGCCATGAACAAGGCTGGTAGCAAAGCACTCAGTGACAGACAGTGGGCAGGCAGACAGGTGTGGGCAGCTAGGCAATCTGTCCTCAGCTAGGCATGGTAGGAACATGTGTTAGATATGCTGGCGATGGAGAAGGTGGGCACTGTACAAACAAATCAGAACGAGGCAAATGCACGGTGGAAAGTATGGGCTGGTAGGTGGAGAGAACCACATGGCACTCCTGTCTCTAGTCAGAACCATGTCCAAACCAGAGAAGGGAGCAACTCTCTAAAACAAAGAACAAAATAACAAGAAATGCAAAGGAAATAACATTTCAAACCAGGAAATTTAGGCTTTCTTTATCTTTAAAACCTATTTGAAGTACAGTCCCTAAATCTATTGCAAGCAATAAAATGCTTATAGGGCCTTTCCCCAGAAAAAGAATTGGGTACTGTACTATACATAGGACTTAGGACAAGTAAATTCAGCTTTCCAAAGAGCAAACAGAAGAATGCATGCTTGGAAAAAGTCTCTTTAGATTTTTCCCCTCCCTTTTACTTTCTCATTTTTGTGGTGTCCAAAACTTTATCGTTTACAGCTAGCAAAAGCTTTTGGACAGAAAGGAAATGCTGAGGACATAGGCTCACCTTTCTAACTGGAGAGAAAAAAACTGCTCAGTCACCTTCACTGTACTAAGTCCTCACCTTAGTCTCTAAAATTCAATTCTTGTCGTCTACAAAAAGTTAACACTTTACAAGATCAGGAACCTCCCCCCCCCCCCCCCCCCGTACCAAAGCAGGTCCAGTGCTGCAGAGATGATGTCATAACTCAGCTGGACCTAGATTACCATCCCACAGTGGGCAGCACTCAAGGTTAGAAAATGAAATGGCAGCACAATGGGTCAGCAGCTTCTCTTCATCTGGAAGTTTTCCAGGTTCTTCAAACAGACAGACAACAAACAGGTGAACAAACACAAAGCGGCAATCGCTCTTGCATTGATTTTGGAACAGTAAACTAGGTGGTCTCCTTGGTGAAGCAGAGCCCATTCAGAAGCCGGCATCTGGAAGGCCCCCAGCGAGTTTCTTCAACAGCTCTGCAAGGCTTTCTCAGGAGACTCATCAACCACTGACATGTTTAGATGACCACGAACCTCAGGCTGTGTTCAGCTCCGAGGTGGTCTGGCTGGATGACAGGTGGGAGTGCAGGTTGTCCTTGTACCTCTCCAGGTCTTGGAAGTACGGGTGATTCAGGGCGCCATAGGCAGATATTCTTTTCGCTGGATTAAATGTCAAGCATTTCTGCAATAAAGAAAACATCTTATCGGAAACACATCAAGATAAATAATGTGCTTGTGCATTGGATCTTGGAGGACGTCCCGGAAAAGTGGCTTCTAAACTTTCTCTAATTGTTCTGCTTTAGGAACAAAGTCCCCAGCATGAGAATGAACTAAAACACCATGAACAAGAAATAGTGCTTCTGTCAAAAAGCTTTAATTTGATTGCCAAATAACTGAGTTAAAAATTACCTTCTAGAATTATAACTTATTCAACCATTGAGTACTCTGGTAGGCTGTGAGGAACATCCTTACCTTTATTCAAGTTGCCCTCGACCATTAGCTGACCGAGGTCTTCAGGGATATCGTTTCTTCTGGGAGCAGCTACCTGCTTCCATGAGACAAACGTGTGGCAGGAACCTGCTACCTCTCTGGCCTGGGTGGCAGGATGAGACAGATACGAGAAGTGCAGGTTTCGATCCACAGTGTGAATCAGGTAGTAAGGGCTCGTGACTCAGACTTCGTATTCACAAGGGCTCTGACGAGAACAGTGCAGAAAGGAGGGCCTTCCGAGTCCCCAAGGGCAGGACAGTGCACATGACATCAATAACGAGGAGTTTGATAGTACAAAAGTGCTTATTTTGTTTTTTAAAAAGATACTTCATTTTAGGTATGTGTATTTTGGGTCTGTGTGGGGGAATGTGCACAACAGCGCAGGTACTCATGGAGGCTGAAAGACAGCATGGCTGGAGCTGGAGTTGCAAGGTGCTGGGCACTGAACCCGAGTCCTTGGCAAATGCTGTCCATATTCTTAAGAACTGAGACATCTCTCCAGCCCCCGAATCTTATTTTCAGCAGGATATTTTATATGTGCATGGCACACTAAATGCTTATTAAATAAAGCAATAACTAGAAGAATTGTTACTTGATTCCTTTGGGAAAAAACATTCGAATGGATATGATTATCAAGTTGTCTCAAGTAGCATGGAACTTTAAAGAAGAAAACACATTTTCTTGTCAAGAAGCCTGTGCCCAAAAAATCCAGAGCCTTCTAACGCTGCATCCAAATACACATGCAAAACATGGAGTAGAAAAGACATTCCAGAGTCAAAAACAAGCAGCTGGAAACAAATCCACAGGAAGACCACAGCCTCTCATGTCGTGTGGTTGGGGTACACAATGTTTGCCATCCATAGAAGGACCACGGCCTCCCATGTCGTGTGGCTGGGGTACACAACGTTTGGCATCCAGTTTCAATGGGCACAGGCCAACTACATTCTGGAAACTTACCAGAAGTAGGTCTTTGCCTAATTCGTCAATATCTGTCACAAATTTCTCAATGGGTTGGGCAGATTTGGATTGGAAAGCCTGTCTGGGAAGAGCAACATCCCTGGGCCAGTCTTCTTCTCCAGGAAGTCCAATCACGCTACAGAAGAACCAGAAGGGAATGTGAACATTGGCAGTCATATGGCTTCCTCACCAAATCCTAGAGCTGGTATGCAGCACAATCTCAGAGAACACTATGGAGTTCATTCACAGGAAGCAGGCGAAGTCCCTGGCAGCAGACACTAGCAGGGGGTTCGCAGGTGAGACAAGTCCCAGTGCAGCGACGAAGCAGGACCACCTGGACACCCGTATGCCTCTAGTCGGATGGAGCTCTACTTTGTGTTCTGATGGAAGAGCTCTGTGAAGACGAGCTTTCATGATGCCCATCCACTACACTGTTAATAATAACACATTACTTTAGCCACGTTCTCAAACTAAAGAGTAATTTTCTAAATAATTACATAAATTAGACTAAAAAATAAGGTTCAAAAAGTATGTCAGTCCTATTTTATGCGAGCACGATTTAGTGGTATTCCAAAATGAGAAACATTCCACCAAAAGGGTGTCATTTAGGTTTCCCCTGACAACCGTTATGGGATTAGAGATGTGGAGGCAAAGTGAGCCATAGGCTTTGGGAATAGGCAGATGTGGCTTCAGATTCAGCACCTGCCCTTAGCTGACATGTAAGGACAAATTACATGACAACCATGAGCTTTGGCATCATTTGTATGCGACAGTGCCTGGCACACACTGGCACGCACCCAATATCCATTTGTTAGTTATTACTGGTAGGCTGGTGGCCCCATACAATTTATACATATGTAGTTATTATTTCTAGTTTACGTATAGGTAGTTAAGTGTTATTTGGCGAGTACACAGACTCTGAGTAACTCTGAACTAAAAAACAAAAACATAATTTAGTAGACAGGTTATATAGCTGCAGATCCTGATCCAAACTATTTTAACCCTAGTTAGAAATGGCGCTGACCCACATTAAAGCTCCGCTCTGTTCCTTCTGCTGCACAGAACCAGGTGTGGCTACAAACATCTTGCAGGAAGATAGGTGGTAAATGTCACAGGATCTACAGGGCTTTGTCACTATTCCCTTGTCAGGTCACAGACATCCCTGGGGAGAGCACAGTCCCCATCACCAGTGCACATGTCACAAGGCATGGAGCAAGAAACTAACTCTGTTCCTTCCCTCTGGCATCAACAGACAGCCACATAAAGGCAGACTCATGGATATACTGGAACCGACGAGCAAATCATGGCTGAGCAACATACAACTATGTTCAATAGTAAGAACTATAACGTGAGGAAGGAAGGGGTAAAAACATCACTCTACCTACGAAAGTCAACACAGAGACATGTTTGAATAAAATGGCCACAGAGGAAAAGAAAACTTATTACACACAATTGAAACTTCTGTCCCTTCCTAGCCCGTTTACATCAGGACTTTGTACATCTTCCTCATCATATACCTATAAATGGATTATAAAGATGCTTGGAATTCAAATTATTTTATTGGCAGCATTTTTTAAAGATAGTGTTTCCTCGTGCAGCCAAAGCTGGCCTCAAACTCATAATCCTCTGGTCTCAGTCTCCTGAGTATTATTAGCAGTTTCAAACATTATGAATACAGCAGTCAGAAGCCAAAAAATTTCAGAGAAACACTGTGTCTGTCTGCATAATATTTAAGTACATATTAACACCACATAAGGCATGGAGATATATGCATACACAAATGCATACACATATAAAAATAAAGCAAAGTCCACCCTACTGTCTTCTCTGATTCCTGTAAAAACCCATGAGACACCCAAGTCAGGTGTGTATCCTCTCACTGTCGAGAAGACAGGTAAGGAATGAGAATGCCTGCCATATCCCATAGTTTTTTTCATTTAACTATGTTCTGGCTCTTAGAAAATGCTCTAAATGTTTGGCCTAACACCACTGTTTTACTTCTAAAGCACTTGATGCTCTCTGAAAATAGAAATTTGTCTACAGCTTAATCTTATTTAAGAGCATGAGAATACAATCTTCCTTTTACAAAAATCAGCTTCATGTCCAATAAGGACTGTCATGGCCCCCAATGAGCATAATGAAAGTGTGAGAAGCTCAATAGAAAAGGTCACGTCCTATTTCACTATCTGGACAGCTAAACAGAAGCCGTGAAAGCTGACAGGGCACAGCGTCTACAAAGGCTGAAGTGGATGGAGTAGAAACAACATCAAGGAGTTTGGCAGTGACACTAGGGTGCAGCATTGTCCCTTTCCTGTGGAGAGGACCATTCAGACTAATGGGCAAAGCCAGAAACCAAGAAGTATAATCTAAAGGCACAAAACATGCAAGGCTTTGTGGTTGCTTTTCTGTTGGCCACGTGGGAGTGCTAGGCCTTGGCCAAAAGTCGAATGGGCTTTCCCACGGGGCGAGCCAAATGTTCCTTTTGACCCATTGCACTGGCTCCATGGTCTGCAGACTGTGCTGGAGGTGGCCAGGACTCCCAGGAAGAGTAAGGACGGGAGGGCAGGTGATGACCTCCAGAGCCCAGTGGCAGATATCACCAAGACTGTCCTTCAACAGAGGAAAACTAGAAAGTTTACTTTCCTGGGTCCGTCCTTGAAGATCACATGCACACAGAACACATTCTACAGTCTCAGGGGAAATAAAAAGTCCACCAGCGAATGACAGGAGCTTGCCATGCAAAAGTAGGATAACAAAACGGCTTGGTTGAGAATGTGTCCATTCTACAGGATTGTCAGTAGACACGCTTGGTGACTGCCCAGAACCGGGGAAGTCCCCAGACTAGACAAGACCATACCAGACCAACAATAACAAAGTAAACTGCCTCCTCAACACACAAATCAAAGCCAGCAATGTTCTTTCTGCTTCAAAGCAGGAAGAGCTTCCGGATTCCAAAAGAACTGAGTCATTAGTTTGGGGTGAATTCCAGGTGTGAAGCAATCATGCTTAAGTAAATAATTCTCTTTTTGTTTGTTTGTTTATTTGTTTGTTTTTGTGGGGCAGTGGGTCTTATAGATTTAAAATTCCATTAAAAATTCACTTGAGATTCATAAAAACGTTACCAACCAACGAGGGTGGTGACTTGTAGCCAGGACTCCTATGCGCTTTCCATTATACTTCATTTAGGGTGGGCCTCGGCAAAAGCACATATTCAAAAAGGATATCCGAAAAGGATGCCACACAGTTACATTCTAGTGACATGAAAGCATGCCCATCCTCACATGCACAAACGTAGGCACGAATGAAGTTCGCAAAGCATCACACAGCAATGGAACAAACAACCAGAAGCAACACACAAGTTGGAAAACAGACTGAACAGAGAACCTAAAGTCAGTTCCTTTTCTCAGGTGAAAAAGCTAAAGAAAATAGGGTTAAGCCAGCAATTACCAGCTAGGTATGGGGCAGTTAAACCACTGAAGGGTGCTTCATGCGACTTCTTCTCACTTACAGCTGTCATAGATGAGAACCCAGGCTCTCATTCCCTAGTTTGCTGTCCTGAGGGAAAATGTGACTGGGTAGCATTTTTGTCCTTGGCTTGGGAATGCAATGCCAAACCAACAAGAATGATCAAGGACTTTCAATGGGAGCAGGATGCCGATATGGACAGGCAGAGATGTGACCACAAGCAGACAATAATCTGCACTATGGAGATGGCACTCAGAGCTCAGCCAAGCATAGAGAAGCAGCGAAAAGCCACCCGGGCAGCGCACAAGCATTCAGAGCACAGCAGCAAGGTTACGCATCATGATCAGCCCTAAGTGAGGTTCTCCTCTTCCTTGTCCCAACTCACCACACCAACTAGTAAGACTGTCTGCAGCTTCAGCTTGAGGCAAGAAAGGTAAAAGAGAAACAAGAACATCAGAGGACAGTCACTGTGGACATTCATGTGATGTAAGACTGTAATTACTACTTACTCCAAGATTTTTCCTAGTTGATCCACATCTGAACTTCCACGAAAAAGAGGCCTAGAAGAATAAAGACACATTTTAAAACCAGGCATTTCCTGATGTTACATTCCAATCATTGCCATTATCACTGTTCCAGCAGAAAGCCAAAGATTCTTTACTGGTGTGAGAAGGAAGTGTGGCTGTCCCTCTCTGGTCAAGAAAGGCTTGCCAAGCCTTTCTCTTGCAACAGGAACTCTTGAGGAGTCTGACTTCCATAACCATGTATCCTGTTTGCTGCCATTGCAACAACAAAGCTACCATGGTCTACAGGCCCAGGTTTTAAAGTTCAGTTTAACCTGCCATAGGGTGGAGCCCATGTTGGTCTGAGCCTTCCACTAAAGGCATGTGGGAGTCCTGAGGATGTCCTCAGGCTGGGCTTCTCTAGTTATCCTGGATGCTGTAGCACGCTGGGTCTCTTTTCTTAATTACACTCCTTTCCTTATTCTTGGTATTACTGCTAACCATTACAAGTTCAAAAATCTTAGCTCTGGGCTTCAGAGGCAACAGTGTCCTCTCTGAGTGCTAAGCCTTTCTTATCTGCAGCAACCATTTCATTTGCTATGAAATAAGCTCCCTTTGTGACATTTTTGTGTTTTCCCAAGTAAACCAAACAGTCCTTTGAGGGTGGGGATGTCTCTAGGTTTCCCCATTAGTCTTAATACTATTCCCTAACTGAAACACACTTAATAAATATTTTTGTTGTTTACAACCGTAGTACACAAATAAATCTTCTTCAACTCCTGTTCAGTGAATGGCATAAACAGCTATTTTTTTCTTCCCCTTTCTATTTTTTTTGTTTATTTTTCAGTCAGAGCCTTATTCCAAAGCCCACTCTGGTTGGGAATTCATTATGTGGACTCAAGTCAGTTTCAAATTTACCACCCAGCTGCCTCAGCTTCTCTAGTGCCAAATCACTAAAACTGATCTATTAATACCAATCTATGTAAAATATTTATAGGTTATTATCAAGAACTGTATACCTTATTATATTAGATATGAAATTATAGTGTGTATGTTACTGTCTAGTTGACTATAGGCCCAGGGTCATACATGTAGAAAATGAGCATTCCATTACTGAGGCCTTAGACAAGTCTCAAAATAGCAAAGCACAAAGTGAAAACGTGACATAAAATTCAAAAAACAAAACACAAAATTATGGATTCTTAGCAGCTATCTTTTATAGAGTATGAATGTTGTATCTAGCACATTTCCAAACAGGGTGTCATTAACTTCTACAAACCTCCAGGAGCAGCACCGTAGACGAGGAAGCGGGATTAGCGGATGATATGTGATTTAACCAATACCTACAGAATTACAGACTGGAAATTCAAACCAGGTCAGCTATGCCCCAAAGCCTGCACTGCGCATCTCAGAGTTATGTTGAAACACATTATTTTCATGACCAATGTTCTGCAGCTAAAGCCACGGGGGAGAGGCAGTGTGGGACTCTGGGAAGGTGTTCTTCAGAGTTCTGCTATTTCACAAGCTAGTGCTGTGGGATCCTGTAATCAGACTGCTTTCTGAACATCTATGAGCTTTTACATTCTGTTCTACTTCAACAAGGAACAAAGCAACCCACCAGCTTAATGGTGCTGTGTTCTCTGCACACTCATTGGGGGGTGCTATGTCTGAGTGTGGGTGTCAGGCATATTATGAAGAGATAAGGATTTGTGTAGGGTTCTGTTCCCATGAATGAGACTGGAGATCTAGTAGGTAGAAAGATGTGCCCTGTCCCTTCTGTCTTATGAGGAGGCAGCAAGAAACTGGTGTTTTGGAAGCAGGCAACCTTCACTAGACACAGGACCCACAGGCATCTTCATCCTAGGTTTCTCAGCTTAAAGAACCATGCACAATAAACTTTTGTTGCTTATAAAACACTACTCAGTCTAAGGGTTCATTTACAATCATCAAATAGACCAAGACAATGGTCCTTTTGGATACTTAAGTCTGCTCCCGGGCCCAATCTTTTTGCTCATACTTAATTTTTAAATCCTCCAAAGTACCAAATACATAAATTTTTTAGAAACAATATTCCACTTTATTTTCACTAAAATGTTTGCTTGCTTGATATCAGAGAAAATTATGAAATTATAAAGGCAAAGTCTAATTGCCATTCTGAGGTATAGGAATACATAACTGACCCCCCCCCCCACTATTAACCATATTTTAAAAGGCTTGAGGGTCAGGGCTACCAGGTTAACCAAGTTTATACACAGAGAAAGGATTTTAGCTAAGCTTAGGTGCCGATTATGTGGCTCTGTAACCATGCTAGCTGTAATACCTCTCATGAGCATGGTGGCCACAGAAGTTGGTGAGCAATTACTTCTGAGTATCACAGAACTGCTCAACGTCAATACTCTGGTACCAACTATTGAGAAGCAAGCTGAAAAGGCTATCTTCAATGGATACTTCTAGAAAAAGGCCTAAACCTGTCTCTTGTTCTGGGGTGTTGGTCTTATAGTCTATTCAGGCAGCTATAACAGACTCATAAACTAGAGAACAGTCACAGAAACAACAGAAATGGAGCTCTCTTTGTTTGAGAGGATGGGAACCAGGTGAGGGCCCACTCCCTGCTTTGTAAAATGGCTTGGTTGCCTTGTGATGGAGGAGAGTTATCTGTCTATGTTTCTTTCATTGGTTAATTAATAAAGAAAACTGCCTTGGCCCTTTAAGAGAACAGAAAATTAGGTAGGTGGAGTAGACAGAACAGAATTGTGGGAACAAGGAAGTAGAGTTGGAGAGACGCTTCAGGCAGTCACGATAGTGAGTCTCCATGCTGCTCCTCTCCGAGATGGACGCAGGTTAAGATCTCTCCTGGTAAGCCACACCTCGTGGTGCTACCCAGATAACTAAATATGGGTTAAAGCAAGATATGAGAATTAGTCAATAAGAGGCTGAAACTATGGGCCAGGCAGTGTTTTAAAAGAATACAGTTTCCGTGTAATTATTTCGGGTGTAAAGCTAGCCGGCGGCGGGTGGCGGGACGCAGCCCCGCCGCTTCTCACTACAGCCTTGTTGCTTCCTCGAGACCAACTTGAAAGAGAAGGCACCTCTCTGACTGTCTTTGTGTGACGTAATCGTCTACCTGAAGGCTAAGATGTTTCGACACACAGGTTTTGGAGACAGTGGTTCAGCACTGGTCATTGAAACCCAGCCCCATAATCAGCTACACAGGAGCTCATGTCTTTATTGCCTGGAGTTTTGGTTCCCTTCTTTCCTGGCAAAGTTTTTCATGACATCTTTGAACAAATGCCCATCCCACTGCTGGGTGTTACAGCAGAGGACCCCCAGGCCCCTCTATTCCGTTACTGGTTTTATCTCTACTTATTGGCTGCGTTTGGCCTACAGGATGAAATGGGCCCTGCTGTCTTTGAGTTAGCTCTTGGGACTTAGGTACAACCTTTCTTTTGATGAACACTCAGATGACGCAGCAATTCAGGGTACAGGACAGAATGAACACCTTGGGAACAGCTGGCGTGTGACTCTGAGTTTTGTCACTTTGCTTTGCAGCTGATGTGGTGTGGCTTTAGTTACACAGAGTCACTGAGCTGTGATGGTACGAGTAAAATGTCAGTGCAGTGGTTCCCTGGATACAGATACACAGTCCAAAAACAATGAAAACGGGACACATGGTAAAGGGAAGAGGAGAAGAAAATGATCATAAATGTGATGAAAAATTTAGAACAATCTGGTTTCTAGAAGAAAATTCTGAAGAGTTTACAGGAACTAGTTTAAGTCTACAGGAGGTAATTTGTGCACATCCAGAAAATGGTGGGATGCAATGAATTGAGAACAAGAATAAATACTTTCATCATGTTCACATTTTGATGCTCAGTGGTAGAATATGGAGAGGAAAAGTAAGAAAGCTACTGAGACCTCAGGACATAATCTGTCTTTGATGTTCTCAGATTTAAAAAGATTTCAGAGGTAAGCCTGTGTATTCTTAGGATACAAAAGAGGACACATGATGACTGACATCAGTTTTAATAATTATTCCCCTTCGTTGTGTTAGACATCCTCAAACTTCATGTTCCAAGTCAAGTTAAACACGGACAAGTACGGACATAAGCGCACGCACGTATGTCTGTGTGTGCGTGTGTGTCTCTGTGTGCGCATGTCTGTCTATGTGTCTGTGTGTGCGTGTGTCTGTGTGTGTGTGTGTGTCTGTCTGTGTGTCTGTGTGTGTGCGCGTCTGTGTGTGTGTGTGTGTGTTGCTGGGGACTGAACTCCATGTTTGTCATGTTGCTGTATCTGAGCAGAGGAGCATCCAATGGGTCTTTTGATTAGCGTCAGCTGACAGGTTTACTATCCCACTTGCTTTTCTCCAGGAGGCAAGAGGAAGCCTTTTGCATACTACTACTATATGCCAAGCTCACAAGAACAGCTATGTCCTGAGACCCCTCAGTTGTTGTAGCGGATCTATTCTTTTTGCTCATGACAACTTGTGCCCCTAATAACAATACACCTTCCAGTCATGACTCACCTGTATGCCAACATGAAGCCACCAGCACTGGTAATTTACAATGGATGTGATAGCTTCTTCCTGAACCCAGCATGGTCTTTTCCTATTTATTCAGTCATAACTTTATCTGTGTGGACTATTTATTCACTGCTCAAACCATTCGCACAGAATGTGATCAAACTTTATTCTTTTCAATGCCATACATAAACAAGCTGCTAACAATACCCTTGGCATCTCTCACAGAAAGAAGCACAACTGTTCCACAAATGATAGCCTAACTGGAGCTAAAATAATAGGAAAGCAATTTGAAAAGTGTCTTTATGGCATACTCTCTAATAAAGAAAAAAGAATAAATGAGTTTTTTTCTACCTCCAAATTGTGTGATTGTTCATCAGCCCCCTGTACCTTTCGTCTCTGGGCATAAGTGATTATGTGTGTATAATCTAGTTTATATGTGCTTATGACTGCAGTAATTTTTTAGTTTTAAATATGTATTTTTTATATATGTATGTACGTATATACAAGCATACATATACACTACTCTCTTCTTAATGAGGTACAGATGTGAAAATTGTTAGAACAAGACTTGGTAATCAATAGGTTCTCAGTAAACACAGAAAAAAGTAATATATATTTAAAACAATAATACCGCACAGTGATAAAGTGGGAATTATAACTACAGAAAATGGACCACAGTCATTGTCTATGCTTTGAGTGGCCAAGGAGATGGCTTGGTGGGTCAAGAGCCTGCTATATAAGTATGTGGACCCGAGTTCAAACTCTCAGAACCCGCAAGAAGCCTGGTCTAGTGATGTGCAAATGTGATCCCACGTGATCTGGTGCTCAGTGTTAAGATGGGAATCAGAGAAGAGTCAGCAAGCTTGTGTAGGCATCAGGGAACAACAGAGACCTAGTGTTAAGCAAGGTGGGAAGGCGAGGACCAATACTCAAGTTACCCTTTGACCTCCACATATATTCACCCACCCCAACAGGACAAGCTTCTTTTTTTGCTGCAAGAATTCTTTCACTTATAGTAGGAATCTTTTCCTACTTTGAACTCCCACATGAACTAAGGCTTTGTCACGTGACACTTTGAAACCAATTTATTTATCAATATTTATGTGTGTGTGGGTAATGCCTGGAAACTGAATATACTAGAACATCTATTTTGTGGTGTAGGATCTCACAAACACCAAGCATATATGCCATCACCAAGGTATACTATACCATTTGTAATGATTTATGAGTAAGAATTTTATTTCTAAGCTTTTCTGTTAAGATATTCCTTTTTACACATTATAACTACGAATATGAAGATAAAACTCTGTTTTTAAACTGCTTTGTTTGCTTGCTTGCTTACTTATCTATTTTTTAAATTTATGATATGTATACATGAGTGTCACAGTGAGCATCTGGAGGTCAGAGGGCAGCTTTTAGGAGCTGGCTCTCTCCTTCTAAAATGTAGTGCTGGAGACCAAGTTAAGGTTGTATTCTTTGGCAAAAGCATCTTTACCCGCTAAAACATCTTTGATAGCCCTGAAACCTTTTATGAAACAAATACATTTCATTTACATTGTTAAGGGTTTCTTTTCTACTATGAAGGGAGTATTGCAAAGTTCAATGGCAAACCTGCATTCCTTTCCAAGTACAGGAGGTCAATTCTCTGTTGAATACCATCTATGGCACCGCCGCAGTAAAACGAGCACACTTTTTGGTGTTTAGGCAAGGATTCCCCACAAGCCTCTTTTGAAATTTTCCCTGTATGTCTTCCTTCCTGTATGCATTTTTGGTGGTGGTAGGAATTGAATTTGGGGATCTCACAAGTGCCAGGCAAGCAATCTACCACACCATGCTGTATTTTTCAGCCCAATGCTAAAAGGCTGTTTGTTGACTGGAGAAAAGACCGGTATGGACTGTACTGGAAACACCCAACTCAACCATTTCTCCCTAAATGACTTTAGGAAAGTCCCTTGGCTTGTTTTATTCTTAGGTGACTCATTTTTAAACGGAGATAACAACACCTACTTCATGGATCCACTAAGTGATACTTTATCATATACAGAATGGCCAGTTTCCAAACAGATCTAGAAGTGGTAAACACACACACACACACACACACACACACACGCACACACACACACATTCCCCTTGCTTTTGGTCAACATTATATTGGATGAGAAAGTGCTTCAGATGGTAAATGAGTGGGGAAAGAGGCTGGGTGTGGCTACAATCAAGTTTGAGGCCAGCCTGGTCTCCACAGCGAGTTCCAGGCCAGGCACATAAGTTAGACCTTGTTTCAAAAACAAACAAACAAACAGAAAAAACCAAAGAAAGAAAATACAAAAACTCTCATGTCACCAAAGTGAGCTCTTTTACTTAAGCCTAGCAGTCCTTTTTCTGGGTTACTATACATTTATTACTATGCACATTAAAGATCTTGTAACTAATCAAAGAAAGAATGGCTTTTCCTGGAGAGAGCTCATTAAGCCTGAACTGGCAAAACCACTTCCTCTACTGTTAAACTGGGGATGTAGCCCCAGCCCCTGGCCTGGGATTTGCTTTGCTCTGGACTCCAAATCCCAGCAGGCCAGGTCCTGACCCCTTCCTGGGTGGTGGGGGTCAGGACCATTACCCAGGGTATTTAAATGAGCTCACAAAAGAGGAACAGCGGTCTCCTTTACTTCTTCCAGGTGGTCGCATTTGCAGGGCTTCCCGGTTCCCCCTCGGGGCCACCCGAGAGTGCAGAACTCCCATTAAACCTGGCTTGATTGGGAATTTCGCGTCGGCAGGGAGCTTGCTTTAGGAAATACTCCTAACATCTACTATGTGTTACTTAGCAAAAATCCCTAAATACCGCGTAGTGACCCTGCTATCAGCGAGCTTTCCTGGGTCAGATTACAGTGGCCAAGTTTCAGACGAATGTCCGTTTAAGCGGACAGCTAAGAAGAACATACAGACACCATGGGTAGCTCAGTGAGCAGTGGAAACATATGCAGTGTTCCCTACTGCATAAGTGTACACGGGCAGGGCTGTTACAGAAAGGAAATGATTCATGCATAGTGGAAGACGAAGGATTTAATTTATAAATTCTTCCATTTTGCTAAACAGGCACGGAAGACAGGGATCACCCTATGGAACACCTCTGTAACCTGCATTTGAACCATGGCCATGCTTTGGCTGTTGCCTTCTTTGATGGGTAGAGAAATTTTCCATATCCATAAAGTGACCTTTGGCAAAGTATTACCTTCCTATTTTATCCTTGCTCTACACTCCCTTCTGTAGTTGTTATCTAAGAAAGTTAACTTATCACTTTACAGTTACCAGCTACTCAATTCAGCAGATTCAACAGAAAAATCAATTCATGGATTTCTTTAATAAATACTCATTGAGCGATAACCCACTTAGCACAGAAGGCTCTAACTTGGAGGCAGAGACAAAAGCCCTTGCTGTGGAACACACCGTGATACTGTCAATAATATAACATTATGTGTGTTCTTTATATATAAAGCATTTAGAGGGACCAGAGTTGTGGTTCAGTGGTGTGTGCTGCTCTTGGGTTTGGTTCCCAGTCCCTGCATTAGGTGGCCATAAACTATAGTTCCAGGGGATCTGATGCCCTCATTAGGTCTCTGTAGTTTCCTGCGCAGACATGGTACACATGTAGACACACACACACACACACACACACACACTCTAAATAAAAGTAAATTAAAAATAAAGTGTTTGGAATCTACATAATCACTATTTGAATTATACTGAACATTATTTATAAACATACATATTTGTCATAAGAATCTATGCTCTCCTTGGAAAGATAAAAGCATGGTTATACAGAGATGTCTATCTTATGTTAGTGATAAAGCCCCTACACTCAGCATAATTATTAATATTTACTAAATATTAATTCTCTATTACAGAGGAAATCAAATTACCTGAGGAAACAGCCAAGGAAGTAGGTAGGGTGCTCTTTGTGACTTCAATAGACAGGAACTAGAAGCAGTTTAGAGAGATTAATATGACGAGGATTGACTGAGTTAGTTCTGGGGACAAGGTTAGTGCACAATAGAGACGACAAGGGTCTAGGTTGGCAGGACGAGGCTGCGTGGAGGATGGAAAGACACCTGGTGTAAGATGATCTGACCCTGACTTGGGAGAAGCAGGGTTTTAAGTCTATAGTGTTCTTATAGCTATGCAGAATGACACAGGAGTGTGCATCGCCTGAGTATGTGATGTCCATGAAGGTCCTGTGGAGCTGGAGGTGGCGTTGGCTGTCAGCTCCCCCACGGTGCAGGTCCTCTGCCAGAGCCTTGCCTGCAGAATCAGCTCTCTGCCTACTACCAAAATTAATTTTAGCTATAATAATTTATAATATTTTATAATTAAAATGTACAAAATGGTTTATTAAAAATTGAAGAGTGAGTACTATGAAAACCAAGAAGTTAGGCATGCTTAGGTATATACCATACAGAACTGGAAACATGTAGAAAACACGAAGATTTGTGCACGAATGGAAGTTAGGCACGCTTAGGTATATACCATACAGAACTGAAAACACAAGTCCATACAAAGATTTGTGCATGAATGGCCATAACACACTTTCCTAATAAGCAAAAGTAGCAACAACATCTGATGAATGTGAAAAGAATGAGCAGCTATGTGACAGAAAATCATTTAGCCATAAAAGAGAATGAACTACTGTAACAACAGGCAGGTAACCTCTGAAGCTATTATGTTGAATAAAAGCATCTAGTCACAGAAGAACACATATGGTATGGGTCTGTTATATTGATATATATGGATATATCACATACACAGACCCGTAAGCTAGAGTTGTGGTTGTCTAGAACTGGTTTACTGGGTAGACTGTATGATATGTACCATATCTATGTCCCCAAACAGTTCAGATGCTTAAATCTTAGTCTCGGAGTGATGGTCATGAACTAGAGTATGACTGGGGCTAGCTAGGGCCTTAGGGAAGTTCTTCAGGGACTCTCCAGGCTGCCACTTGAAGGTATGCTGAGAAGGCTGTCAAGAAGGAAGTGGCCCTCAGGAGCGGAATCGTCTGGCTCTTTTACCTTATATGCCCTAGATTCCCCACTATGAGAAACAAATTCTGCTGTTTATAATCCATCAAGTTCTTGCATCATGTCAGAGCTGCTTTAGCTGCCTGAGCCAGACTGTGAATGGACACTGAGTTTCCCTCTGCAACGTGGCGGCGACCACAGAACATGGTAGTGAATGCATTAAACACCACTGAAATGATACAATTTATACTAGTGGAGCACTTAATATGTAACATCAACCAGTTCAAATAAGGAGTTAAGAAATTATATTTCTAAGCAGATATTACAGATTCTGGGTGGAAACTACTTCTGACCAGCTTAAGTACATAGTAGGGAAACAGTGACAAACACGTATTTACTACATAGTCAGAGCCTCACCTGCCGACACACAAGCCCTGAATAACCTAAGAATGTGGTGAATCTCTATCATCTGAAAACTTAGAATTAAATAATAAAGTAATAAACTCTGGTTTCAAAAAAGGCCTGTTCTGATACTGACACCTGTCAAACTCTGCATTCCCCACTCCTATGCCTGTCCATTTGTGTTAATTACTTGTTGGCTGGTTTCTACACCACCGCAAGCTCTGCCTTAGGGCTAGCTTGTATAAAACCTCTGTGTCTATAGTGTTTAACATGCAGTTTTGTTTCGAGAAATAAACTCGCCAAGTAATGGCTGCTGTTCACCCCTTTATGAAGACTTCCTCTTCTCCTCCATAAACTTCAGTTCTATTTCAAAATCTGCTCTCTTGGTCTTTACAAGTTCACACATTCAAGTGAGAACATGTGTATTTGCACAAATATATATATACGAATGGAAATGCACAGAGCAACAAAACTGGATTTGACTTAATGTTAATTTATACTTTAGTCAGTCTAAACAAGGCACCAGATAAGATTTGCCTAGAAATCATGAGTATCTAAAAACTGGGGCACATTCACAATTATTATCCTAACTAAGAATTTTTAGCAAAACCATCAGAAGTGACAAGAAGGAATACCTTGGTGCTGACCTCACACAGGCATGCGGGCAGGGATGTGATGCTTGGAAGGCAAAGGAAAAAAAGCCTGAAGGGGGAAAAATACAGCAAAGGCAAAATAAGGAACGAAAGAACAGAGAGGGGAAGAGGACAACAGCAGAAAGGGAGAAAGGCCCCTGCTAAAAAGGAAGGGCTGAAGTGGAGAAGAGAAAGTCCTCTACTAGGGAATGGAGGTGCACTCATGGGGAGGCATGTGCCAGCATCGCAGTATTTAGGAGCATTGTTTGCTAACTGCCATAAAAATAAATCACCGGATGGATGTTTTTCTTGGTACCAGATGTGAATAATTTATTGTTCTGCAAAGGGCTCACACTGACTAGAATATGAGTAGTGTGGAGCTGGTGGGCGGGATGAGAATGAGGAGGGCCAGCATACAGCTTAAGGACGAGGGGCATCCCACTACTTTAATTCAAAATTGAGAGTTAAAATTAAATAAAGGATCATTAAATCACTTGAGCTTTTTGATGCAACAGACCCCACCCCAATTAGTATATTTACTAATATACTAATCCATAAACGATCCATAAACATGAATAGAAAGACTAAGTAATCATTCATAGAAAAGTCATTGGGAATGATTCCAAATTTACCATTTTCCACAAGTAGCAGCAGAGAACTCAGCTTAACTAGTAGCTTATACCACTGACTATAATGAGATACATGAGGGATGTTTCTCCCTCTGACTGACTTCAAAGCAATAAACAAATATATCCACATAATGAGGACATTCACATGATAGGAATGGAAATATGTTTTTTGAAACCACTTCTTGGTCTGTTGAGATAACTTAGTGGCTTGCTGCCAAGTCTGACAAACCAAGTTCAGTTCCTGGGTCCCACACGGTGAAAGGAGAGAGCCAATTCCCAAAAGTTGCTCTCTGACCTTCATATGCATGCCATAGGACATCTGAACCCAGAGGACTCATTCTTTGACATGGTGTTTGTTTGTTTTTGCAACAGCATGTGTTAGGAATTCTGCTGTGTGTGAGATCACTACTATACTACTGTACACAGTCCTGCTTTTGCAAAAACTGTAATTCACATGGTAGCAGCTATCAGCAAATGCCATTTTTTCTAGATCTGAAGACTTAAAAATTTGATAAGTCTCTAGAGATTTCTGAAATGAAAGAATCTGTTAGCTGGAGTAGTTTATAATTATTTTTAAATATACATTGTTGGGCAGTGGTAGCACACATCTTTAATCCCAGCACTAGGAAGGCAGAGAGAGACAGGCGGATCGCTGTGAGTTAAGAGGCCAGCCTGGTCTACAAAGTGAGTTCCAGGACAGCTAGGGATATAGAGAAATCCTGGCTTGAAAAACCAAACAAAACACACACACACACACACACACACACACACACACACACACACTTTATGGGACAAGAGGGATGGTTTAGTGGTCAGTAAGTCTGATGCCCTGAGTTTGAGCCCTGAGACCCACACAGTGGAAGGAGAGACGTGTCTCCTAATCTCCACAAGCACAGTTACATACCTACAATTATGCCTAATAAATTAATTTTAAAAAGCTCTGCTCAGAAAGGAACCATAAGCATTAGTCAGTACCACAAATGATCTCAAGTTGCAGTGAACAATTCAAACATTGCCTGTAAATATGCTACACAACACAAGACTGATTTTCTCATTTTTCCTCTTAAACTTAGAATCTGCTTAGAATAAAACATGAACTCTGACCCTTTAGAGTCAGAGACATTGTCTATTTGTCTTTGAGAACTGCAGAATTAGTACTGTCTGACCAGTGAAACATAACATGTGTCCTGTCACATCACACCGTGCAGAACAAAGAACTAGTTTTCTTTTCTTTATTCTACATCAGTTGGTGTTTTGCCTACATATATGTCTGTGTGAGGGTGTCAGATTCCCTGAAACTGGAGGTACAGACAGTTGTAAGCTGCCATGTGGGTGCTGGGAATTGAACCCAGGTCCTCTGGAAGAGCAGTCTTACCATCTCTCCAGTCCAGTGTCCAAAAGATCTATTCACGAGATTCGTATTTTTAATGATGGGTGGATCCTTCAAAGGTCTTTCTTGAGCAGCACTGCAGCCTGAGTGGAATCTCAATACTTGGCTTGAGAACTAGAGATGCCATGCCGAAGCACAGCCTGAGTGCGCACAGCCTCTAGGAAGACAGGGATCGAGGACACCCTTTATCCTGTTGTCTAGGCACACACTTCGTCCACTCTGTTAGAATTTGTACTCTATTCCAAGGAGCAGTACTTTCCTTTCCTTTACACGTGTGAAGACAGCTGGTATTCTGTGTGAATACAGTATTCCCTCTGTCTAGCTCATGTTGGATGGGGGCCCAACACTGTGTGATAACTCAACAATTCAGTAGAAATTTTACAGACTATCTAGACGGAACAGGCCCATTTGAATGTTTTGTTTCTCTCCCTTCAGTAATAACTGAAGAATGTAGCTGTTTATGGGTGAACACACAGATGGATGCAAACCCAGCTACGAACCAGATTCAGACTCCTAGGCTGTGCTTCACGTTGTGTTCCAGCAGGAGTCAAACAAAGGGACTCTGGTGTTTGACAGCTGTGATGACTCAGAGGAAGTTGTTAGCCTTCGTATGTGCTTGTTGAAATAGCTGGTGAACAGAGCCAGCCTCTCCTCCCCCATCACTCTGGGCCAGTGAGGTTTTCAGTTGAGAGAAATGGAGGTGTCAGTGTGAACAAACTGGCCCGAAGTATTTATAACGTAGTATGTAGTTGTCTTAAACTGCCTTTGAATGAAAGAATATGTGAATGGGAAAGGGATCTGAGTTTCTTTCACTCTTTTGTGTCAAGAATGGAACTGCATTAATAAATCCAGTTAGCGCTATATAACTAAAATAAAATTATTTTAAAAATTTAATTTATTTTACATCCTGACCAGTTTTCCCTCTGTCCTCTCCTCCCAGCCCCTTCCCCATTTTCCTTCTGTCCCTCCCCAATTCTTTCCTCTAAATTTCTGTTCTGAAAAAGGCAGTCCTTCTATGGATAGCAACAAAACATGGCTTATCAAGTTGCAGTGTTAAGGCTGGGCAAGGCAACCCAATATGAGGAATAGGGTTCCAAAAGCCAGCAAAAAGAGTCAGAGACAGCCCTGTTCCCACTGTTAGAGGAATCCCACAAGAACTCCAAGCTACACAACTGTCTCATATGTGCAAAGGCCCTAGGGCAGTCCCAAGCAGGCTCGCTTGTTTTGGTCCAGTCTCTGGGAGCCCCTATGAGTCCAGGTTAGTTGATTCTGTGGAGTTTATTTGTGATGTCCTTGAACCCTCTGGCTCCTACAATCCTTTCTCTTCTTCAACAGGATTCCCTGAGCTTGGCCCAGTGTTTGGCTTTGAGTTTCTGCATCTGTTTCCAGCAGTTGCTGGATGAAGTCTCTCTGGTGACAATTTCGCCCTGTTACACTTAGTGGCTTTCTGTATTGTTTTCTGAGACAGGGTCTCGTGCCCATGGAGCCACCCAGAAGGCTGAGGAACCCTTCTATGCCTACCTCCCTAGCATGTGGACAGTATGCGCTGCCATGTTAAGTTTTTGTGGGTTTTTTGGTTTTTCTCTCTCTCTCTCTCTCTCTCTCTCTCTCTCTCTCTCTCTCTCTCTCTCTCTCTCTCTCTGGATGTCTGTCTCTGTCTCTGTCTCTGTCTCTGTCTCTCTCTCTCTCTCTCTCTCTCTGTGTGTGTGTGTGTGAGTTCTGGGGATACAAATGGTTGCTTATGCTTGCATAGCAAGGACTTTTCTAAATTTAAATAAAGTAGTATTCTCTCTGTGTGAGAGAGTTTAAGTGCATGAACCCTCTGCGCAGGAAGCCAGAGGAGGACACTAGATGCCTGACAGCTTCCACTCCAGATATCTGCAGGATGTCAGATTTGTTCCTAGATTCAGGGATTCGAATTCTGATCCTCAAGACTGCATGGCAATCACTTGTACCCACTGGGGCATCTCTCCAGCCCCCGATTTCTATGTAGTGAAATTCACCAACATTCTGGCTTTTGACATTCTAATACTTCAAAAGCGAACTTCCATTTCAGGCTCTGAAATATTTCCTGTGTTACTTTATCCTCTCTTGGTCTCATTTTACCACTTGATTCTTGAAGCTGGCTGTCATTTGTTTTGCAAGGATTAGTGAGAACGTAATTAGATTTTTCATTTTCTTCTAACAAGTTGACTGGTTGCTTTGCCTTGTTTGATGAACAAGCTACTTTACCCTTTAAGATTTGTGATAGATGATAATGTATACCTTCTCTTAGGCTGAGATTTTGGGCTCTTTAGTCTATTCCATTAATGCCCGATTCTTCTTCATTTGGAACCATACTGGTTTTATGGTTATAACTGGGTAATATACCATTCTGTGGTTGGTAGCGGAAATTTCCTTTTATCTGCCCTCCAACAATACTTGGCTATTTTCACCAAGTGAAAATATGCTCTTTAGCAAATGCTACTGGAATTGAGAACTGGAGCTTTAAAAAAAATCTATTAGTGGATTTACAAATATTTCATATCCTTGTAACATTCAATCTTATTTGGGAAAATAGAAAGCATTTCTCATATTCAAATGATATTTACATTTATGTGAACTTTTATTAACTCAATCAGGTTTCATTGTTTTTTTGGTGGAGTACCTTCCATACATGCACTGACATTCATCTCTCCTTTGTATTTTATGCTGACTGAAACAGTACAATATCAACCCTCAAGAAACTTGGCTGTTGTTCTCTCGGGGTCCACAATGCTGACCTCCTGAATCCCAGACTGTTTTCAGTTTGAGAAGGAGAAAAGGAAAAAAAAGGGAAAGGGTCCTTTGAAGGAAGAAGCAGTCTGTTTTCTATTCACTGCGAGGAGACTCTGAACCTCCCAGGAGGGCTCTAAAGGTTAAAAACATGCACCCCAATGCACCGAGGTGTAAGACAGAACTAATGTTCGAATTAGCGCTGGGAGAGATGACTCACTGCATTGGCTTATTCTTGGGAAATCACCTACTAAACAGAATTTAGCCGCTAAGGTGTTATTTTTGGTGCATGATTTATTGCTGCCCACTCTGACCACCGGGAACTGACTCTGGCTTTTAATATATGGAATTGGTAATCCTGGCAGACCAGCTTTTCCAGAAAGATGTACTGTCTAGAGTAGGACAAGACTGTGTCCACTGCTCAGACTTCAGAACAAGACAGACACACCAAGTCTTATGTAATAGATAGCAGTCTAAGACAGAAGCCCAGGCTCTGTAACTGATTAAAACCACGGAGGGAAAGCTGGCTGTCTCAGCTTCTGGTTGTGCTGTGGCCCAGACCAGAGTAATATAAAATTATTAAACCATACAAACAGAGCATTAGTCTCCAAAGGGCAGAATGAGCCTGCCTGTTAAAAGCAACACATCCAAGCAGGTAGCAAATATAATGAATTCTCGCTCATTTCCAAGTTTTTCATCTTCGTTACTCCTCCATCATTTGCTCCTTTCCCCCTATTTTTCTGGTCTCATTACGACAAATTTTACAAGAAAGATTCAATACTGTTGTTTGTTCCTTTCTCTGGACCAAATCTCTCTAGGTTTACTTTCCCCATGGTGCCCTACTGTGCTGTTTGCAAAGAGCATTAGAGAGAACTTTAAAGTTGCTACAGTCTGGAAAATGACACACATAAGAACAAGCATGTTTTCTTACTCTGTGTAACACAGTGAAGTTCACTGACTGTCATGTCTCTCTGCACTTCAACTCTCCTTGAAAGTGATCACCTTACACTAATGGATATACTGAAGCCCTGGGAGATTAAATGACTAACTGAAGGTCTGACTTTTTTCATCTCTTCAGAGAATATTTAATGCTGTTTTGGATACTGGCAATACAGTTATAATAGAAATAGAATCATTTCTGAAAGTATTAATAGATTTTTTTGTTGGCATATGTGAAAAATTTTACTCATGTTTGTTTAGCAGTGGTAGAATTTCTGTGAGTTTTTCTCAGCTCCCAACACTGACTGAGACCAGATAATCAGGCTTAGAGAAATGGAATGAAAACCATGAGTTACATGTTGTGTATCAGGGAGATGGCTCAGCAGTTCAAATGCTTGCTATGGAAGCATGACGACAGGTGTTCAGGGATTCTACAGGCTGGGTGTGGCAGTCTGAGAAGGTGGAGACAGAGAAGCCAAAGAGCTAGAGAAGTCACTGACCTTCAAAAAGAATCTACGGCTTCCACTTTTCTAGACCAGCATGACTCCTTACTGCTTTCTAAATCTTATTCCTGTATCCTCAGATAAGTGTAGCTAACACCCCTCATCAAAGAAGCCTCTCTTTACAGCAGATGGAGACCCTCGCAGAAAACTACAACTGGACACAAATGCAAACATCAACAGATAATGGGGAATCCAGCACCAATGGCTACAGCCACACCACAGCTCCTGCACCTATGGCTCAGGGAACCTGGAGGAAAAGGGATGAAAATATTTTAAGAGCCAGAATACCAGGAAACCTGTCTTGCTAGAAGTGGGTGCATAACAACAAGCCCAGAACAATAGAAATATCAACAGTCATATTAATGTGGGAAGAAGAAATTTTCACAAGGCCTATCTCCCAAGATAAATAACAGTAACTAATGGTAGGTGAGAGGAAGAGAATTAGCCTCTCCAGGGAAGGACCCCCTTACTGGTTGGTCAATGCAGAGAAGTCAGCCTTGGAACCATATACACAAAGACACAAATAAAATGGATTCTGCAGGGTGTATTTATAATATACATGAATATATATACAAGCATATATATGCACACACATAAAATATACCTATAATAGTAAAATAAAGATTATCAACTGGAGAGTATGAGAGGGGGCAGGAGGAGAAAGGTGAAGAAATGATGTAATTCTGTTTCGATTAAAAACATATTAAAGCCGGGCAGTGGTGGCCCACGCCTTTAATCCCTGCACTCAGAGACAGAGGTAGGTGGATCTTTATGAGTTCAAGGCCAGCCTGCTTTTCAGAGCAAGTTCCAGGACAGCCAGGGCTACACACACACACACACACACACACACACACACACACACAAAACCACTGTCTCAAAAAAACCAAAAGTGTTGTAACCTAAAAAATAAAGAACACCACTACCACCAAGTGTCAGCTACCAAGTACTTGCAGGAAGGACCTGCTTTACATAATAATAATAACAATAATAATAATAATAATATAAATTAATTCTCTAACAACACCCTGTTGGGTAAATATGACTCCTAATTAAAAGACAGGAACTGACATTTTAAGACGTTCAATTAAAAAAATAATATATCAGACTGTAAAACCTTAAGTAATAAAAACATTGGATATGTTCTCCTTTTTAAAACAGGACTCAGGTATCCCAGACTAGCCTCAAACTTGCTAGGTAGCTAAGGGTGACTGATCCTCCCGCCTCTACTTCCTAAGTGCTGGAATTATAGGCATGTGTTATGATGTCAATCTTGCCTGAAGAGAAATTTATAAAGATTTAGAAGCTTGTGCTATGTTCATTTTTCTCAGCTAATTAGAAACCCCTAAAAAGATGTTTAATAGGTTATAAAAATGTTTCTAATGACAACAAACACTGTATACGTCGTCCGTCAGCTAATATGCATTTTAGCTTACATTACTTTTAAGTGTTGAAAGTTTCAAAAGAAATTTTAATTTTCTGCTTGTGTCGATTGCAATATTAAATGCTAATTAATTAATAATTAGAAGATTAATTTGCCAAAATTCAGCAAAAACAAACTTCAAGGTAACTTTGGTCCCCGGACATCAATACTACTATCTATGTAGACGATTTATTGTAAAAGGTGAACTTGGCACCTGAAAGCAGTCAAGACGTCACTCAGGAAGGCAGCTGCAGGGTGACACTGAGTGCTGTTGGTGCATGGCAGCGGCCCTCTGATGGCCAGGCCTCACAACCAAACAAAGGAGAACCTTCTGTAACCTTTGCTTACTAATTTGGGAGTTCTACCAATGTCTATAGAGAAGGATGCTTCAGAGCAGATGTGTGCCAGCTTCCCTGTGCTTGTTCCATGGGGAACAAGCTAGCACCAGGACACGACCCAGGTCCTTTCATCTGCTCCACTCACGCCTGGCTGTCATCCGCAAGCACCATGAACTCTGAACTTCAAGCTTTTAATCGATTCAAGGGTTTGTGACTGCCTCAAAGTAACCTTACTTACACATTAAAGAATAATAAAATTGTCCACAAATTCAATGTGTTTTTCTTGCTAGTATTTAACTTTTTTTTTTTTTTTGATGTTGACTTAACCAGCCACTGGGCCACTGGGATGCAGGAGACGTGCACTTGGGTTTCCAACAGAGTCACCGTATTTCACTGACGTCAAGAAGCCACTGACTGATGGCAATTCAAGCCCCGATTGTAGAAATAATGGAATGTAAAAATAACGAGCATTTTACAAACACTGGAATGTGGTAGAAGTGCTGGCGAGAAGGCAACTCTCCTGCTTGGAGCAGATGAGCTCAGGGAGCCCTGTGGTTACTCTAGGGTTACTGGGTTACATTCTCGGGGTTACTCCAGGCCTCAGCTCTCCTGCTCCTGTCCAGACTCTGAACACACATCCGAGAGGACTTCTTCCTGACTGTCCTTACACTCTTCACTTTTGGTACACACTCTGGAGCGATGCCAGTCTGAAGCCCTCTAAATGAAATCACGACCCTCATAATGTGTGTTTCTTTGTAACTGCTCAAGGCAGCAATATTATTGAGTACTTTTTCTAGAAGACTCAGCACCAAGGATGATGGGGTAAACTCTGCTTCCAAGTAACCTGATGACTGGACCCCCACTACTTCCTTGTTTTACTGAACTGAGGGCAGTGTTAGAAAACTGAGAATAGTCTCAAAGGCCAGGCATTTGCTTGCTCAAAGCATAGTGGGCAGCAGGGTTTAGAGCCTAAAGACTTCCTGTTCCCACTGGAAAGTGGAGTGGCTGTCCTAGGCACCACCATCATGTTAGCCTCACGCCTCATGATCACATCAAACTGTCCAGACTTAGGCCCACTGTTCAGTTTCCTCTATCTTCCTCTTTTCTATTAGTTTTTCCCCAGTGTCTTGCTTGTATGGGTAGTGACAGTTACTGGTTTCTCTCTTTTATCAACGGTTTCCTTTACCACAGACCCGACTCCCACCACTAAAAGCCTGGCATGATTGGAAAGCTGGAAGTAAAACCACAACTGAATAGCCTGGCACTTACTTTAACAGTCATTTCCAACCACAGATTAATACTGTTGCTGGATTTGACTAACGGCTCTCGACCAGCAGCCCAACTGTCATCACATGAGAACATTCAAGCCAGTTCAAGACCAAAGGGAAATAGGGGCAAGCCCGCAGCGTGGTGTGGTCTTACCAACTGTTCCTCTCCAGACAGCCTCCTTCTCCTCCTCAGTAGCTGGTGACATGAATGGATCAGGAAAATATGCACCTCCTGCTACAACTGCCTGGGGGCTCAACTCAGCTGGTCAGGGTTGCCAAGGGCACCAGCTGGCACTGAAAGGGCACACAGCTCCACTGTCCAAAAATATGTGTACTGTCCCACACCTTGCCCCGCTTACCTCGTCAGTTTTAGGCTGGCACTGTGGCCACAAGGAAGGTTCTCTCGGAAGCTTGGGGTTTAATGGAGGGGCTATTACTAGCCTACAGCAAACAGAACCATGTATTTATTCTACTTCACCATCTACTTTTACTGTAGACTGAAGGCCTAGGGCAGCAGACAGGACTTTTTAACAGACACGGGTATGAAAGACGATTCAGGGCTCAACTGAACTCAGATTCGATGACACTGGAGCTCTTATGGGAATGGAATCAAACTCCCTGCTCCACTCGGATAAGAGGGGAGGCTTTGGGAAACTGCTATTAGTCTCCGTATCTGGGTCCTGCCACAATCTAACCAACAGACATAAAAACTGGGTGCCACCCACCTCCCTCAGTTCTCCTCTCCTTTCTTTCATTATTCCACCCCTTCCCCTGCATGAGATGAGGGCTTGCCAGATGTCCCAGGACCCAAGCAATTCCCTCACTCCAGCCTCCTGCCTGTTGCTGAGAACACAGGAGCTCATCACCATGACCCCTGTGTTATTGTTCTGATAGGTGTGTGAAACAAAACTAGGTACACACCTTGAAAATGTGATGGCACACATTTAATACGTCCTTGGAGGAGAACACAGTGAAAAGATGGCAGTAGGTTTCATGCTCAGCAAGTTTGGAAGGCAGGGAGATGGCTCAGTTGGTAAAGTGCTTGCTGCCCAAGCCAAAAGAGCCAAGTTCAGATCCCCAGCACTATTGTAAAAAGGAGAGCGCCGTTTTGAGCACCTCAAGTTCTAGTGCTGGGAAGGTGTGGGCAGAAATATTCCCGGAGCTCACTGGCCAGAAAGTCTTTAAAATCAGTGACCTCCAGGCTCACTGACATCCTTTCCTCTGAACTCCACGTGGTACACTCACACACGGTCACTAAGCTGTAACAATTCCTATATTCTTGACTTGCTAACTGAGAATTAGTCCTGAGGGAATCATGAGAAGGTAGCGGTTAAACCCTGGTTCTCAGAGCTTTGCTTAAGGAGTTCTAGAAAATTTCATTTTGACATATTTATCTGTATGTAAATAATAAGGAATACAAATTAGACCATGCCTTTCTTTTATAAAAGGAAAACAAAGTACAGCCATTTCATGAGCTAAAATGTTAAAATGCATGAGAAACAGTTAAAAAATACCCATTAAGCCACAACTGACCGCTATTTCTTGGTCAATGGTTTATGTTTATATTTTTCTTGTTAAAAAAGACAACTCATAGAGTTTGAGACTATGATCTGCACCCACTTCACTGGCTAGTTTTAGCATCCACTCATAATCACAGTATGTCCAACTCATCATCTCCTCTCTATTGTTCATCCTCCTACCCCAACAAAGAACCTTCACTTATCTTCCATTTCTTTACTTATTATTAATGTATTCTTTACATGTTGTAAAAACAAGTATGAATTTGACCCTATTTGGTGGGTTATAATCTTACATACCTTGATATGCGAAATACCTCAGATTAGTCTAGATACTCATTCAAGCTCAGTCTTGTGACATCTTCAAAATCATGTCTTTACTTTCTGGTACTCTTATGCTGTTTTCTTTGCCCATACTTTAAAAACTATTCTGTAATAATTATATCATCATTGTCAAATGAGAATATACAATACATACAATTAAGTCAATTTTTGTCTTGGAGTGATGGCTCGGTCCTTAAGAGCACATTGCAGAGGGCTTGGTTCACAAAAGCTTATAACTCTAGCTTCAAGGAGATCTGCTGCCTCTGGCCTCTGAAGGCATCAGTGTTCAAGTGTACCCACCTTTACACACATACTTAAAGACAAATCTTAACAATGTAGGTGAGCAGTGTTGATGCACACCTTAATCCCAGTACTTAGGAGGCAGAGGCAGGTGAATCTCGGTGATTTTGAGATAAGCCTGGTCTACAGAGCAAATTCTAGGACAGCCAGGGCCTATCACATAGAGAAATCCTGTCTCAAAAAACAGCAGAAACAACAAAACCAAAAAGTAACAATGTCTATAATTTGTGTATTTACAAGAATATTTTTAAAGGTTGTTACTGAGGTAGGTGTTATGTAGCCCAGACTGACCTCAAACTTGCTATCTAGCTGCGGATGACGTTGGATTTCTGACTCTACTGCTTCTGCTTCTATCCTTTGAATGCTAAGATTACAGGCATGTGTCAACACACCCAGTTAATAAGGTCATTTTTTTTTTTTTGAAATCTAGCTTTCTGGTTCAGAAACATTAGAATAAAAGGGGTCTCTGCATGGAGTTCCATCTGAGATCGGAGAGGGTGGAACTGTCTTAGAAGCCAGTTTGAAAGGCAGTTGTATCTAGTGATGGTATGAACACAACCACTACCCTTTTCCTAACTGAAAACAGCCAGCCGGTCACACAGATCTAGACATGAAAAAATGAAGCAGTTTTAGAACATTCTGTGTTCTTTTAGTCTCCTAGCTGAACTCCTGCCTGCCTTCCTCACAGAAGGCTGCAGAGGAAATGGTGAGACATAGTCATTTTCATCATTTTCTGAGTTTTTCCTACTGACTGTTTGGAGTTTCCCCATGAGCTGGTGAGAGGCACTTCTTCCTGTGGCTCAGAACGAGAGAGCATGCAGGGACCTTGGGGATTATACTCTAGATTCTGCGAAACACTGCATGAACAAAGGGAGAAGCCCTCACATGCTGCCAGCAGTCAGTGGGCATCTGCCCCAGACAGTCCTGCCTGAAGCTCAATATACTCAGTGTTTTGCCAGATTCTAGGCTTGACCTTTGCAGACAAAAGGTCAAGACCTTTGGTGGGGTAGAGGGGCAGAGATAGAAAGAGTCCCAGCATGACTAGGCATGACTTCATTACTGAGTCATCTAGCTAAGCTGTTCAGTATGCAGTGGCCCAAGTTTAAGTCTCATTCCTAAGACTAGGGTGATGTCTAGAATCTCAACTCTGCAGGGCCCAAGACTTTTTGACTGGATTCTTCCCATGTCTGTCTGATGTTACCAATAATAGGGTTATTCTGCTCTAGATGGGTAACAACACGGACAAGAATAATCATTGCTACTGAGTACACACAATGTAGAAGAGAATGCCAAGGACGAGTACTGTTTTATTTAACCCTCAAAACCACTGAATGGGAGCCATGTTTGAAACTGAGGTTGAAGGATGGTCATCACCTAGCTAAGAAGTGATAAGGACGGCACTGGAGGCTGAAGAGCCGCCTCTCACCACCGTCCTGTATCCTCCAGAGAATACCGTGTGACTGTGAGGAGACATGAGACTTCCTCGGCTGCTTTTCTAGTCACAAAGGCCAAAATCAGGGACGGAGAGGTAACTTGGGATAAGACGGATTTATCTTGGCTCAAGGTTTCAGGGAACGTAGTTCTCCACGGTAAGGAAGGCAGATTGGAACAGCTATGCCCAAGGCAGTGGAATCTGCACATGTTATTTCTCACGTGAACTTGGACATGTTACTTCAAATGTTAGTCGATCAGTAAAGTACTTGGCAGGAACCCGAGGTGGATATTGCCTTCAAGGGCTACTCAGTGAGTCACTTCTGCTAGTCAGACCATAGTCCCACGACCTCTCCAAACAGAACAAGTAGGTGGGAAACAAATGCTCAAATACACTAGACTGCATTCAAACCATAATAGAGTTTATAAAAATATTCTCAAAGAGAAATCAATGAGTCAAATACCATCTGCAAGCTTTGTACTAAGATCAGGTCATTCTCATTTTAGCGTATTGTAAGAAATAAAGAAATGATAATGAGGAACCAGTATCTTCAAGTCCACAGAGAGCTGGATCAAGTCGGCCACACCATACTCAGGAGTTTATTCATTTGCTCATTCGGTCCCCTGGAAGCTAGGCTGTGCTTTTCATGGTGTTGAATTTAGGGCACCCAGAACAGGAAGACTGACATGGTATCTGCCCTGTTAGGCTTGCAGCGTAGGATTAAAGAAAGTCAGCTATCAAGAAAGTAATAAAGGAAACTGCTGAGGAATGAAACAGTAATCCACAACAGCATCTCTGAGAGATGACATTTAACTTACAAGGCAAGAGATCAGAGGCAGTGTGCTGATGAGGTATCCTCTTTTCCATCTTAGGAGTACAACTTGAGTTCTACATGCTTGATAATGAATGCTTTATATTGTATAAACATCACAAATATAAGTGAGGTCTTTACTCTTGAGTCTTCTCATTATTTGCTTTTAAATATAGAAAACAAACACACACAAAAACCAAAACCAAAACCAAACCAACGAAACAAAAAACCACTTCAGAATCAGGGATAAAAAGGAAAGCATTATGTTTGTTGCAGAGTTCATCCAAGTGGAATACTGGCTTCCCTGTGGAACTGTCATATCAGTTTTAGGAAAGATGATGAAAGATAAGAATTAGTCCCAGAGGGTCAGACTCACACAGGCTATAGTGCAACAACAAAGACCAACACAAAACCAAACAAGCAGGGAAGTAGATCCAATTGTTCCTATCAGTGACATCAGAACAATGCCTGGATGAGGCACTCTACATAAAAATCAAAAGCAATTTTCATTCAGCACTCATCAGTCTTGATCTAACTTCCTCAGATTTCTCTCAAATGGCAGATTTACAACCTCACAAATAGAAGAAAGGCAACAGCACGGAGGATTGGTGTTCTTTGTTGTGACAATACGGCTGCATTTTATCTTCAAGAATAGAAGCTCTCCAGTGTAAGATTGGAACCAGAAGACATTTACAGCTAAGAAGGGAATATTATTGGTACACAGAAGATTTAGATTATGATTCTTTCCTCATTTAAAAAAAGACTGTAATAGAACGGTTGTGAATTTTCTTCATGGGAAAAAATTGACACTGAGACCTCTAGTCCTAGGCTTCCAGAAACAGGCATTTCCCCCATAATAGTATAGCCTTTAACCACTGAATAATTAACCTTATTGCCTAAGATGGTCTCATAGGAATGGGCCTTGTGAAATCTGCTCTTAATTCATGTGATAAGCGGAGGGCAGTGAAGTGATGGAGGAGCAGGGAATGCGGACTTATCACTGGAGAGCCTTCTCACTATCCTCCAGTCTCAGCCTTGCAAATGTCTCCTAGCACAGAACTGACACTGTGTGGATCGCCACCCCAACCAGCCCAGGCTGTCCTCAGCCCAGGCTGCCAGTGATAGGGACCTGGTGCTGCAGTGGCACGATGCTGTGCCCAAGGCCAGCACCCGGTCAGATGTCTGTGTGTAACAGCCGGACCACCTGTCTGCAAGGAATGACAAATCTCATTTTATGAGCCCTGGCATGGAAACTAACAGTCTACCCCTGACACCCAAGTACTCAAATAGCAAAAGGCAATGTGTCCAGCTCAACTGTGAATCGAAAATGGATCTCTTTGGGAAGGAGTCTTCTGGTTTCCTTGGTTTGGATTCTGCAGTGTTTTCAGCCCTCTCGTCCATTTTTTAAAACCACATTTACTGTTCCCAGGCTCAACAACATCATGAATTTGCCCTTTCCTACTTTGTAAAGGCAGTCAAATCCATCATGTCATTCCCAGCACACCCACACATGAAAATGACAAGACTTATCTTGTTTTTAAGGTATCAAGTTACCAGCATTTTATCAGCAAAAGGAAGATAGGTAAATGCTTGCAAAATAAAGTGTGACCTGAGCTTCATCCAATATGTAGTTTCTATCTTGCTAAGTGCACCCAACAGTTAAGATTTTAAACTCAGCATTAGAAACTGGAGTTCTGTTGAGAAGTGAGCTTCTGTGGTGCTGGGAGGGATCCCCACAGTCTCATGGAGAAGCCACCATCACAAAAAGGATTTCCTAAAGAGGTCTAAGGGCAAGGAAGCTCCTCTCCAGGCTGGGTCTGCCATCTGGGCAGCCCTGCTGCTCTACTCCCAAAGTCAAGAGGCCTGTGGGAGGGCGTTGCTGGGGAACACTCCTTCCTATCGTTCCTCATGCCTCTCACTTCCTTTTCATCTTTGGTAATAGCTGGAATTTATGAGTACATTGGATGACCTCCCAAGTCTTTTCTTCAGCTTATTTACCTAATGGAGACTCCGTACTAGGTTTCCAGATCGGCTTTGCTCACTGAAGCTGTGTGTGCCTCTAAGTGTGGCTTCCTTTCTGAATGGGAAGGTCTCATAGGGCTGCAACCCTGACAGTCCTACAATGAATGTGCCTGTGAGCATTGGCTTCTAAATCACACTGCAGCCGGGGCCTCACTTTCTTAAGAATACACTATTTCTGTGGCAAGCCTCAGGAAGTCCTTGCTAATTAGTCAGTTAAACAACTCCAAAGTCTCCATTAATCTAGTGTAGCTCTGGAAGTTCCTATTTTTCTTACACCCTTAGTTTAAAAGTCTCAGTCATTGAGGGCAGCACTCACACCCCTGCTCTGGCCTGTTCATTCTGCTCCACTTGCTCATGGAGTCTAAGTCCTTAGATTTCACTTCTCGACTAACTTTCTTAGTGCCTAGCGTAAGCATCTGCTCAGTTTTTCAAGGAACTGAAAATCACATTCATTGAGAAGATCCCAGTTTAGGTTCATGTCCTTACGAGGCAAGTTGATTGACTATGTAAGTGTGAACATTAGAGAAATAATGCTAAGGTCAACACTGAATTAATGCTTACTTAATTTTACACCATTTACTAAATGCTTAATGAGAATGTAAAATTAAAAGTGATTAAACTGGTTTTAGTGTGTTCCTGAATTCAGTTTACAAGTATTCTATTGAAAATTTTGGCATATGTTTACTGGAAATCTTGGCCTACGGATTCTTTTCTTGTTTTTGGTCTGGTTTGGGGTTAGGTAAAAAAGAATTTGTAAAATTTTCTTCTTTCATATTTTGTGAAATAGTTTGAGGAAGAATCATGTTGGTTCTCTGAAGGTTTGCGAGAATTCTGTACTGAACCCGTCTGGCTCTCTGGGCATTGTTTCCATTGGAAGAATTTTAATGATTGCTTCTATCTAATTGAATGTAATCAGTCTAAATTATTATCTATTTCATCTTGATCTATTTCAGTATGCCACATGTATCTAGAAATAAATCCATTTCTTTAAGGTTTTTAAGTTTTGTGGTGGGATATAGGTTTTTTTTTTTTAATTTCTTTTTTCGATTGTTGGAAACAGGATCTTTCTGTTATGTTCTACCATAGTCCTGGCATGCTAGAACTCACTCTGTAGACCAGGCTGCCTCCAGGGTGCTTGGATTGAAGGCATGCACCACAAGTACCTGGGTAAGGTTGCTTGGCTAGGATGTAGGTTTTTAAAGTATTGTGTTCTCATGATTCTCTGAGCTTTTAAAGTGTCCGCTGTTGTCCCAAATGCTAATATTAGGTTTAAAGTTTCACTAATTTGAAGTGGAAGGTGAGAGCTGGAAGGCAGCTGAGGGTGGGGGAAGAGTGACTGGTGGCTGATGTCCTGGTTTGGTTTTTTCATACAGAATGTTTAGACCATGCCCCATTTGGTGACTTCATGAGTCCAAGGAGCCAGAGGGTCCCAGCTGCTGGAGTATTTGCGTGTTTCAGGAAGAACAACAACTATAATCATAAACAGTCCTCTTCTCAAAGCTATGCGCTAGCTAGGGTATTTTTTAGACTGAATTCCCATAATAAGCAAGGGAACAATATCAATTTTCACTGAAAGGGGAAGTGGTCACAGGAAAGTTAAGTAGCTGATCCATACCTACAACACTCGTAAATGGGGTTGAGATTTAAACACTGGCAGTCTGGTATCACCGTGTCAGCTTGTGTGTTTAGTTACCTTTGGAATTACAGTGTACATTACCACGTTTAGATGCTGCTGAAATAATTCACACTGTATCTTCATGTTGAGATGAAGCTTTGTATAAGAAAGTAGCCTTTAGAGTTCAACAAACATGAAGCAACAGAGATAAAACATAAATGGAATAGCATCAACAAAACAATCTTACTTTTGTATAATTTCTTCCTCTCACCAATTGGTTACTATATACACTATATACAATACCAACTTTAAACAAACAAGTAGTACCAAACACTCACCCCACACTCTTAACCACAGTGTTCGGCAAGGCTCCTTTGTTGATGTGGCCCATATCTAAAGTATTCCCTACAAGACGATATACACATGCATAAATATATTCCTACCTCCCCAAATGCCCAGTTTCTTCATCTACACTTTCAGCTGGGTGCAGAGCACAGGCCCCCTTGGAGTTTTCCTGGCCTCAGATCTGGAGTTCCTTACAATGCAAACAATTCTTAGCCAAACATCAAGTGACAGTCATTCTGTGTGGCATGGTCTCAAATGTTTACTGTTTATTCCTTTGTGTCCTGCTGGGATTTTTGTTGCTGCCATTACTTCCCATGTTGGTTTATTGTCTTCCTATTGTTGCTGTAATTAGCTTATATTCAGTGACTTAAACAACCTATGTGCCATCTCACAGTTCTGTATGGGTGGAAGCCTATGTCCCACCCACTTAGCTCAGTTTGTTCTTTGTTTAACTCTGACATCAAGTTAGCAGCAGAACTGGGGCTCATTCTACACATTGTAGGAATAAATGTACTTTCTATCTTGGTCCAATTGTTGGCTAAAGTTATAAAACTGACTGATTTCTTGCTGGGCTTGTTCTTCATGCCTAGCAGCCTCTCTCTAGTTCCTGATGTGTCCCCTACACATCTGGGCATCCAGCTCAATTTATCCTGTAAGCACTCCAATGTTCTCCTCTGCCTCTGCTCTGAGAAATTTCCCTCCCTCCCTCCTTCCATCTATCTTTCCCTCCCTCCCTATCATCTCTCTGTCTGTCTGTCTGTCTGTCTGTCTGTCTGTCTGTCTGTCTGTCTATTGTCTATCATCTACTTCTAAAAGATCCACATGGTTAGACTGGGTCCATCTTCCTATTCTAAGGTTTATACTCTCACATTTTCACTTGGCTGGGACTCTTCAGCAATGAACATGGAATTATGTCAATACCTTAACAATGGGTAAGGTCTGAGGAAAACTTCAATGTAACCTCTAAATAACTCTCTCTCTCTCTCTCTCTCTATAAATATATATATATATATATATATATATATATATATATATATATGAGCATTCTCATATTGTGAGAACACGAATGCTTTTACAGTTCCATACTTCATAAACTATATTAATATTATTAACAAATTTTGCTCATGTTAAATATTAATTAGATTTTTGTACTAGCATAGATTATCTTTAAAGAGAGAAATTTATGAGAAGATGCCAGGAATAATACCAGCACAAGGAAAAATTTCTCCCAAAGGTTGAACTTCATGTGCTTGTATATTCTAATCCCCAAACTGTAAGTTTCAGTGTTTACCCTTTGATCCCAGCCTTCCGAAGACTGCAATCTGACGATCCGTTCTGTCTTCATGCATTCTCATCTCACTCATCTCCCTTCCTAGTTCATCTTTAGCTTTTCATTTGGATTTAGTCTTCTTCTCTGTGTTTTAAAAAGGTCTTTAGAGAGAACGTTGCTTTTTTAGTTACTGGCGGGCTAAAAATGACTTTAGTCATATTTAATTAGACCTTAAATCTGATGGTACACTCTTGCCTGAGGGTGTTTTTATGGGGGGGGGAGATTTCTGAAGTCCAATTACAGGGTTATTCTCATAATAAGTACTAATAAGTCATAATGAAATTATTTGCTTTTAAGCCTCATCCAGATGTTGTTTTGAAAAATATCCTCACCCAACCACATTCCTATAGTGTCATTAGTATGACTAGTACAGGCAGGTGAGGTCTGCTGGAGTCCTGATTCTCCCCAGAGCTTTGGGGGAGAGGTGAGTGTCGGGTCAGGGTACAGACTCATCTTACACCCATCACACCATGCCATTGTATTTCCAAGTTCTAGTCTCTCCGTCTCTCCACTTCCCTCAGCTATCTCAAATATATCCAACTAATACTTGAAAGTTTTACAGTCATTTATTTACTGTGTGTGGGTTGGGAGGGCACACACATGGAAGACAGAAGACCACTTTCCCCCGGCTGGCCCTCTCCTTCCTACAGTGTGTTGTAGGGTTTGAACTCAGGTCAACAGACTTGGCAACAAGTGCTTTCATTGGCTGAGTCATCTCACCAGCCCTCCAGTTGATATTTAACCAACAAACACACAGTTAAGGAACCCTCAAAAATGTGAAACTTCCTGCTGCCTTCCCACATTTAAGACAACGCAGGTGCCTTCAGCTACAGATTTTCCTTTTGCTTTCACAAACACATGAAGATTTCTTTAGTCTCAACTGGCTTCTGGTTAAACAAAAGAGAACTAAAGAGAAACAAAAGAGAGGCCAGTTTGGGCTTTTAAACTCTTTTCTTGTAAAAATTTGAAATGAATTTACTTGATCCTTGTTAGCATTTTTCTTCCCTGGACGTGCTGTGTTGGTCTCAAATGAATTCCATCGTTTGTGTCCTTTGTACTTTTCTCTTCCCCTTTTCTAAGATGCTGGGGCTCTGCACCAATGAGAAGAATGTAGCTTTGGTCAACCATACCCTGGAGAGCTTGACTGAGTACTGCTGGGGCCAGTGCCCTAAAAACCAGGTAACCATAAAAGCAGAGCTTCATGTGACGGGAGCCACAACTCAGGAGTGGTGTGCCAGGCTATGTGCAGGGCCAGCCTCATGTTCTTGTGAAGTCTTTCCATTGCCAGGCTGTTCCACTTTTCTTGCAAAACATACAAAAGTGGAATTGTAGACTAGCAAATGACACTCTACATTTTACTTTTCTCTTCCCCCATCCTAAGAGAAGCAATTTATCCATCCAAGCTCTTTGTAGTCAGTGCAGCTATTATTGTTTTTGAACTCACATTTCTTGCTTTCTGGGGCGTTATTCTATTTTAGAAATCTTCCATGTTTGGAATACGATTGCTCTTACATCTGCTTTCACCTGCAAATAACTCTCGCTTCCTCTGAAAGCCGAACCTCTTTATTTCAGGTGGTAGAGTAAGTTCACAGTACCATGGAACGCACATAACAAATTCATGCCGCCATTTGTTGTATGTGTTTGTGTTGCATACATGCAGACTTAAATAGGCAACAGCTCTTAATCTTATTTCTCAGTAAATTCTAATATCTGTATGCTTAAATTTCCAAAGGAAATTGGTGCAAGACGCACACACACACACACACACACACACACACCCTGAAACCATCATGCATTATTAGAGAAGGCAGGGGTGTGAGATCATGCTGGATACGCTATATTTTTCTGGTTAAAATAAGAAAATGAGAGAGGAGAGAGCAACTGAAGGAGCTGATGGAAAAGGAAGAGGGAAAGTGGGACAGAAAGAGGAAGGCGAGGGAGAAGGAAGAGGAGAAAAGGTGAAGGGAGGGAGGAAAGGAAGCGCTAGTATTTATAAGAAAATGCCCAGTGATTCTCAGCCAACTGGAGTTGTTAAATGCCACCTCTGCCATTTGAGGGGAAGGCCAGAGTGAAGGTGGAAGGAATCTGGTACCCAGAGGACTCTGAGTGCCAGACAAAGAACACAGCAGCACCCGATGCAGCACCCGATTGTTAGCACTTCCTATCTTTTGCCACACTTCAACATCTGCTGGAACTTTAGCACCATGTAAAGGAAACTATGTGGACATATCTTAATGACCTTAATATTCATCTAAGATTAGCTGATTTACTCCCCTTTATTATCTTGTCTAGGAAATTTGTGTGAATGTTATAAAACAACCAATACATCTTGCTTTGAAGGAATTGACAAGGCCAGAATCAACTTGGATTAGAGGTTCATTGGTGCAGGTAACATCACTTGACACAGGTCAGAAAATTTTTGGTTTCTATCATTATGAAGCATCCTCTGTTCATCTATTAAAGAAGGTGGAGATTTTTGCCATCCACTAAAGGTAAAACTGACTTCCACGCACGCAATGTTCCCTTTCTCTGCAAGTATTTTATAATTAAGAATGGATGCCTCCTTGCCTCAAATTAATTATTTTTATCCAATTCAGTGGTTGAAAGACACGACCAAACAGCCTTGAAGTTTGAGACTGAGTCTGAGCCTTTTCCTATCTAGGAGTGGCTGATGGAGGCTACAGTCACTGTACAGTACACACCTACAAATCAAAACTGCAAGTAGGGACGTCACCTGGTGACAACCAGCGAAGGGAGGATGATCCAGGTCCATCACAGTTCTCCGAGCACAGACACTGAACGTTCTGGAATGTTCTGGAACTGTCTCACTCAGGACTGCGCTGGGCCAAGAAAAACCCTCTGAATCTGTTGGGATTTACCTACATTTTTTCTTTTTAATTGGCAGAAAGAAAGATTCCTTCGCTTCCGTTGCCCACCTGACTGAAAAGGAAACCCAGAGTGAATGTCACAGCTCTGTCATGTATCACCAAGCTTTATAACTTCTTTTTAAAATTATAGCCAAATCGTGAACTAAATGGACAGCAAGCTTTTGATTGGCTTAGTGTGCAACCATTTCTTTGTTTACAGAAAGGTATGTCTATATTTTTAATAGCCATATGTACACATATTTCTAAATTTATAATAAAGAAAAGATAGTAAAGTATGTTCAGGGGTTACCCTGGGATTGTTATGAGTATAAGAAAGAAAATTCCTACTTTATACTTCAGAGTCACATGGCATTTTACAATCAAGCTGTTCTTTAAGAGACACAGGAAACTGCTATCTAGATCTACTAACTCAACGCTCCCCTTGACAGTTCTTGTTTCTGAAAGTGGTGTATAGAGCAAGATCACAGACAATGAGGCTCCCAAGGTGCGAGCACTGTTTAAAGAGACCACATTGGGGGAAGATGTGCTGGTGTTGATAAACACCAGCTTATAAATGTGAAATAATGATGCCCAAGATGTGTTTCCACAGAGGCAAAGTATGATGGTGTTAACTGTGGACATTATATACACTAAGATTTCAGAAGCCCGCTACAGTCAAAACGAGGAAAGCGAGGGACTGTACGCAGGCAGTATCTGAGGACTCTGGGGCACAGCAAACTCTAGAAGACATTAGGATCTAGAGAGTGATGGCTTACCCTCAGTCACAAAGTTGGAAGGGCTGGAACACACACTGGGAATTTTGGTCCTATGAAAGAATTCTGTGACCCCAATTTCCTATTGCACCTACGGTGGAACAACAGTGTATTCAGGAAGAACATGGCAGAGGAAAGTTCAGTAAGACAGCTGCAGACAGGACTGTGGACTGAGAGACAAACTACAGTGGATTCCTCCCAAAGAAGGCAGCTCTTGGTATTTCTAGAAGCAGAAGATAGAGGAAGGCAGGTGGGTGCTAGGAACAGAAGGGCCAGGGTTTATAAGCAGGCTTGGCAAGTGACTGTCCCAGACAGTGAGTGTTAAAAAAGACCTACGTCAGGGTGACAGAGTTGGCATTGGAAGAAGTGAGGCCTGAGATTCAGCGTAGGTGATCCACAGGATATGGATGAAGAAAGATGAAGATGGATCGGAGGCGACTCTGAGGACCCCTGTGGCAGATGTGCATTTCACCAGAACAAAGGGAGAAGATGAGGTTTGAGAGGCCACTAAGGAAGAGGTACCTTCGGGAGGGTGGCATATGTGGCCCATCAGGGTTTTCATGTTGCTGGAGTCCACCTGAGAGTCATCTTTATCTACACTTTAAAATATAGCTTTATGACATGGAATATGAAAAGAGTCTGATGAATAGACAGAGACAGGGTAGGCAGGAATGTGCTCATCGGCAACAGGCAGGTTGCACAGAATGACATCCAGAGGCCGCAGGTGTCAACCTGTACACCAAGCAAGGAGTTGAAGGAAGTCCTTGGATGCAGCGAGGTGTTCTTTGTCGACCTCTTGGGTATCATAGGGACTTTGCAGCAGATATGACTAGGTTCAGAACCTCTTCTCATAACTGATGAGATTGGCTGTGGTGCTCTGCATGACTTAACCTTGCTGGCCTCAAAGCTGGACCTTTAAAGCGAAGTGGCAGAACACCATGAAGCTACTCTGAGATTTGCATGAAACTGCAGTTGAAACCATTGGATGCAGCAGGTGACTCACAGTAAGTAACTTAAACATTACCCATCACTTTACAAATTATCAATTTATCCATTGTTATTGTACATAGGGATGTGTGCAGCACGACTCACATGCTTAGATCAGAGGACAACTTTGCGGATTTGGTTTTCTGAGGATCAAATTCAGGTTTGCAAGCCAAATACCTTTATTGACTAAGCCACCTTGCTGGTTCCTACCTATCATTTTTGTTACTGGAAAGGACTAAAGGGTGAGCCAGTGGTGAAGAAGTGGTCGCTTTATGTATGTGTATTCTTGAAAGAAGTTTGTCCATGAAGGGAAGGACAAAGTAGAAGCAAGATTATTGACAGGATGGGGCGTTGAGAGCTGGTAGATGGAGCCTCTACTAAACCAGAAGAAGGTCACAAATAATTCTAGGGATTTGCCTTGACAGAAGCGAGATGAGAGGAGGAAGAGAGAAGCAGAAAACAAATTACTGTGCTGAGAGGAAGGGAGAGAAGGCACGTCCTTGAATAGCTGCACTTATCTCAACAAACTGAGGTGAGACAGAATGCACAGCCAGGAGTGTGGGGGCCAGCGGGGTCCTGCGTACTAACAGATGGAAGTGAAGGGAATCCTAGCATGGGGCTGGTCTGCCAAGGGAAGGGGACTCGAGGAGACCAGACATGCCTATCAAGAGCTAGCTAGTAGGCACTGGGCAAGCATATGGGCTTGAGTTGCCCTTATTTATGTCTGTAGGCAGAAATTTCTAATCATGGACAATTTAGACCAGTAGGTCTCAAGCTATGGGTTGTGAACCCCTGGTAAAGTGCTATCTCCAAAAATATTTATACTACTATTCATAACAGTACCAAGATTGCAGTCATGAAGTGGCAACGAAAATCACCCCAGCATGAGGAACTGTGTTAAAGGTCAGTGTTAGGGTGGTGGAGAAGCACAACTCTAGAGGATGCTCCTTCAGAGACATCTCTCTGAGAAATAGTGAAAATCCAAAATTCATCTCAAGAGTCTCTGAATGCTTACTGCTGGTTGGTGGAAACACAGAAAATATATGGTTGAGCCAATTGGACCTTTACACTGTTCTGCCTCCCAGCATGTAAAGCCACAGCCTAAGTGGCATTCTTTCTTGCTCTGTAGTGTGGCTGCATGCTCAAGTTCTCTGGTTGATACAACTAAGACTTGGAGTTGGGAAAACCACAGCGAAAGCACAATATGCTGAGAGTAGCACAGTCACTACCAGAACAGCAGATTCTCTTCTCAGGGGGACAAGGAGTGTACAAGCACACACAGTAAAAAAAAAAAAAAGTAGAAAGAGCCAGAATGAAGGGGCTGGCTGCTAAGAACAGAGACGGGGATATGAGAAGAAGAGAGGATGGCGTGGCAACAGGACAGCTGAAGACAGGATATGATAAAGTCCCAACTGTGAACAAGACCATAGACAGAGCCAGGGTACCAAACTGGAAAGGTTTAGTAGGCTGGAGAGTCGTGAGACAGTCTACAAAGCCAGACCCAGTGGCGTCTCAGGATAAGCATACTGTAAAAGTATCTTCTTGTCCCAGGAAGAACTCTCCTGGATATATCCATCACTCTGCCAAGACTGGTCCCCTTCATCTGGGTACCATCTTGGGCATTTCCTTATCCAAGAGAATGCATTCAGGTGATTCTTTAAAAGAAGACCAAGGAGGGGGTGTCAGAAAGTCCAGCCCTGCACACTTTGTTTACACATGTCGCCTCAGCTTGAGGTGACAGGTTTTCTCACCTCCTGAGCCTTGGGCATTTAGAACAGTTAAGTACTTCATTTCCTTGATGTCACTAGGAGTGTAGTCAGAGATGGGGACCCACCAACAAAGCAAGCAATGGAAGAACTGGCAAGGCACGCAGTAATGTTTTAGATGTTGTTCTCACGGGTCATCGAGTCACAGAAGACAGCCAGCTTCTGCTCCTAGGCATTTACTTCAGAGATCAGTGACAAGTCCAGAGGGGCCACCAGACGAGGGACCATGAAACCAGGAAGTCTTGTTTGTTTCCTGCTAACAGTGACTGTATTTGTTATATTCTTCTTGATGGAATTTGGCATTTTGTAGGTAAGTTTCAGCTGACAACCGAGTATTTCTAAGAATCATTATCTGTTCGCCACAATCTCCATATTCAAAGAATCAGTAGCATATTTTACTCTTTTGTAATGTGCATTCTCTTTTTATGACTTTGCTTTAACCTGGAAAACCCTGTAACTTTCAAACCATAAACTAACAGTTCTAGTCAAGACCACAAGACAAGAAACAGATAGTGGAGAGCTAAAATAACTAACTTATTTCACCAGAGTTAAACGGCATCCCTTCTCCCCTTGTCTCCCACTAACCCTCCCATCATTTCCACTGCTGACCACATTCCCAACTCTTTCAGTATAAAATACAACTCAATGTGAAATTAAGATGGGTCACTTACAAAGAACCAGAGAAGGAGGATTAAGAAAAATTTAGCTCTAACCCATTTTGTAGAATGCTTCTGTGGGCCAGAGCAGGCAGTTATTAAACTACTCAGATAGTGACAAATGGCATTTAACTTGCTGCTGTAAGAGCAAGTTATTGAGCTTTTATTTTCTAGGTATCAATTTTAGAATAGAAAGCATGCATCTTTTGATAATGTTAATGATAATCAATCAATCTTTCCAGTGTTAAGGAGACCAGAAATCAAGGTCATTGACTGTGATCTGCTTTTTCATCTCAAAAATATCACTGCTGTTCTCTTTTAGTAGTAGATAAAAAACTCGAGAAAAAATACAGGCTTTGTATGTTTAGCAATGTCAGGAGCAAAAACCATAACAGAACAGAAAAATCAATGCTACAGTGTCAGGCAGGCTTTGATTCTGACCTGGCTCTGTCATGTAATAGCTGGTGTTCCTGAATAAGCTATTCACTCTACTTGGAAAGAGTCCACATCTCTACCCTCTGGGTACTGGGCCTCTGAATGGGACCTGGTGAGATAATGTATGTATGTCCCGGTCCTGGGCTTGTCAGAACACGGGTGTTTAACCAATTCCCTTGGCTTATTTTTATTCTCCCCAGGTTATAAAGGATGGCAAGTTTTGCTATGCAAAAACGATTACTCCCCAAAATATATATAAATATAACTAGGATGTGACTTTTAGACTTTCATTGAGAATTCTTTACACACCCCATCCTTCCTAAGCCAGCTCTGCTTATCGATGCATCATCATCACACACGCAATGACTTTTTCCTCACTAGGACGTATGGCGGTCATCCCTTCATCGTGGAGGAGTTGTATGACAGGGTTTTGACATTGAGCACTCTCAGCTGGTGACATGTGAGGTCATTTTAGAGAGGGTAGACACAAACTGCTTTCTAATGATCTTGGTACTTATATAAACTCTAATGTCTATCAGACAAATGACCAATTTACCAAAGCTATAGCTTTATATATTCTTGTTTACGGTGAGGCTAAATAAAAAAAGTAAGCTGATTTAGAATAGTAAAAAAAAAAAAACTAAGTAAATGGGAGTAAAACCTCTATAAGGATATAGCAAAAAACAATGGAGGTAATAAAGACAATATGATGTAGAAATTACTGCCTCTGCAACAAGTAGGGACACAAAATGGACAGGTATCAATATTCCCTAACTTAGATTACCCTACAGTAATCAATGAGTATGCTTTCGGGATCCTGGGCTTGAGTTCTCAACAGGATGTACACAGCATCAGGAGTCCAGCAGGATCCTGCTGGTGCTAGAGTACTGGGACATGCCCAGACATCTGGGTAAAATTACACAGATAGCAATGTCAACAAAGATCAAAGCCTACATCCATGTGCAAGGCCAACCAGCAGGGGCTAAGCAACCAAGGGATCCTAGGAAGGTTAGCTGTTTGGTCTAGATCTGCTACTGTTTCCTCCTTCAATCACTTATTTCTCCCGCAACCTACTACCTTTATGTGTACCTTTAGGAGAAAGGGCGCTTCCTATGCTCTGACTCTGAGGAGCCAATGGGTATCTTACTCTCCCAGTGAAGTGCAGTAGAAGATTGGCACTAGCACCAATAAGCTTCTTCTTGATCATCCTTTCTCAGTCCCAGTTCTGAGGTGGGAAGACTGCTGTTCCTGTCATGTTGGATTGGAATACAGAAGGAAAATTTCCCCTAGGAAAAAGGTATTTGATGAACCAGCAATATACTGTTTCATGTATGTTCCAAATTATTCAAGAGCCCTCAAGCTAGGCTGGGAACCTAATTATCAATTTACACTAATGACTTAGGTGGAAATATGTGTAAGACTTAAAGTTAAATTTGAGGTTGAACTGTTCCAAAGATGAGTAACACTCAAGACTTATAGCCAAATTCTTACTAGTGAATGCTGAATTCTAATATCTTAAGGTTTATGTTTTTTTAGCATCTTCAAAAATAGATTTTTAAAATAATCAACCATGGCTAATTGTGAAAAAACAACTGACCTCTCCACCCCCAAAATAGGGACCTTGCTTTTATGCTTGAGGAAAATTCTAGACTCATAAATGCAGTTCCAATTAGCATTTTAAAAATAGACTCTTTAGTATTGTTATCCCCTGGATAGCCTGGGACACCTGTCCTAACTCTCACCATACTCTACTTCTTGGTCTTAATCCCATCTCTGTCTTTTAACCTAAAACACTCCACTCTTGTTGCATTAAAGAATCATCTGGGGCACATTTCAAAACAGGATTCCTGGCCCAATTTAGTAATGAATCAGAGCCTCCAGGGAGTGCTGGAGACACACATTTTTAAGTATTGCCTATTTCTGGCAACACCATCATCCAATCTCATGGTTCTTAGCCTGGTTCTTATTAGAATCAAGTGCAGGACTTGCCAAAACACAAAGAGGTAGAACCTAGCCCCAGAATCCCAACTCAGTAGATGTAGGATGGATCCTAAGAATTCCCATTTCTAAGAAAAGCCCAAGTAATGATGAAGCGCCGCAGGGACCACACTTCCCAAAACAACCTACTGAAGGGCCAAGACAGCCTAGTTGGTAAACTGCCTGCCTATCAGCATGGGCACCTCCAGTGCCAATATAAAAAGCCAGACACAACAGATGAACATGTAATCCCAGCGCTGGCAAGGCGAGAATGGGTGGGACCCCTGGGGCCAGCCAACCTAGCTTCTTCACCAGCTAACCCAATGAGACAGCTGCCTCAAAAAACTGATGGCATCGAGGTGGATGTCTGGTGTTCACGCGCATGCAGTAAACACAAGCCCTTCTTCCTCAACCGTACCAAGCCCTACTTATTAGCCTGGTTGGCTGTCACTGCAGTTTAGTTGATGGCTAATTTTTATTTTTCCTACCCCCTTTTTAAAACATGATTAGATTAGAATTTACTAGACTTCCTTTCAATTCATATCCCTGCTACTTCTTAGCTGTCATTCATTCATAGTTTCTTCTTACATAAAGAATTAGTAAAAGGAAACACTATGAAGAAACTCTGGCAATGTCCTTAACACACAGCAGGCCAGCATGAAACATTCTCTGTATTCTCAAGTGTGTCTTTGCCACAATCCAATCGTCCTGTGAATGACAGTGAATTTTGCTAGGGTCTAGAAGCTTCACAAAGCTCACCGCACACACTTCCTCTGGCTATAAGAAAGAGCAAGCCACAATGGCTGACCACGTCTTTCCTCAGAAAAGAAGCTATGCAGAGCTACATTCTGAACATGCTCAGAGAGAATACACTTCAACTTCCTCACTTACCTCTTGTGAGGAAAACAGAAATAGAAAGGGATAGATCAGGGTAAGCTCTATGAGAGAACTTTACTGTACTGTTTGCCTATTTTCTGTGACCTAAAAATCAAGTGAACTACTACTTTCACATGCAGGATGGCCCCAGACATCACATAGCTTTCTCACCACGGCTGAAAACATCTCCAGTGTGTGGTGAACACTCAGAACACAGAACACACAAAATCCCATCTGAGATCCCCATAGGTGGGTATAATTGTGATCTCACTGAGATAGAAATGCCATGCTGCCACTTAAAAGACTGAGAGTTCAAAGAAGAAATGGAGTTCTTACTTTCTGCGAAACATCTCTGCAAATATGCAGCCGACACTCCAGAGATCCACGGGCGTGGCGTAGCTGGACTGGAGCAAGACTTCTGGGGCTCGGTACCACAGTGTAACAACCTGTAACAGCGAAGGGATCTGAGCATGAATGGGGAAGTCAGCTGTCGGGTTACACGCCAATCCTGTGTGGCATGGACAAGATTCAGGTCATTATACATTATGGTAACAGAGTGACAAAGACACAAAGACACCCCGCTCCCTGGGCTCCCATTTCAGACTGTCTTCATGGGACCAGGAATGGCAAGTAACACAAGTTTCAGAAAGTAAGTAAAAAAAAGCCAAAACTCTTATCGCAAAACTCCCCCAACTTGAGACTTCAAAACAACACATGGAAAACAACAATGGCTCAATTCCCAAGTCACTGTTGGAAAACGAAGACACTCCAGTGGTTGCTGGAGGATGACCCTGAGGTGCAAAGAGTATCCCAGGCCAAGTCAAAACTGGTCTTATTACAACACCGTGGGGAATCCAAACAAACTTCCCTACTGCTCTTTCAGCAAGCAAAACTGAGGAAAACCCAAGTATCTGCACGCAAGATAAAGAAGTCACTTCAAGGATAGGAGCTGCAATCCCAAGAGCCCATTTAACAGGAAACATGAGAGAAGCACAGCTGGAATGCTCAGAACACCAGGTTAAGGCTTCAGATTTGCCTGTGTATAGGGGTCAAATGCTTCTCTGCTCTGGAGAGTAAAGGCAGGCACGTTACAGATATCTAAGACGAGGGTATGCTCTTTATCGTTAGATACTCTATCAATATCTTTCACATATTTTAAATACATATTTTACATAATTCAGAACCCCTTAGCCTCATTGTTTTGTCTGTGTTACTATCTAGATTGCCTGATATACTGGCTTCATGGACTTTGATCTTGTTAGCCGGTATTTGAAAGTCGCTAAAAATGTCTTTCATCAATTTCCTTCTCTCCTGTATGTATACACTGTTCTCCGCACAGGATAGAGTTTACTCAGCTTTCAATGAATGTGAGTTGCTTGACCTATGTAGAAGGAGCGGCGGGGCTGTTTCCTGCCACCCGGCCCGCCGGCTAGCTTTACACCTGAAATAATTACACGGAAACTGTATTCTTTTAATCACTGCCTGGTCCATAGTTTCGGCCTCTTATTATCTAATTTTTACATCTTGCTTTAACCCATATTTAGTAATCTGTGTAGCACCACGAGGTGTGGCTTACCAGGAGAGATCTTAACCTGCGTCCATCTCGGAGAGGAGAAGCATGGAGACTCACTATGGAGACTGCCTGAAGCGTCTCCCCCTCTTTCCCAGAATTCTGTTCTGTCTACTCCGCCTACCTAATTTTCTGTTCTCTTAAAGGGCCAAGGCAGTTTTTTTTTTTTTTATTAATTAACCAATGAAAGTAACATAGACAGATAACTCTCCTCCATCAGACCTACAGAACATGACAGTGCTGTCTGAAGCTATCAAGTCTAGTTCATATGGTAGTTTGCAGCTTGGGCTCTTTCAAGGGTTTGCTCTTGAGATGCTTCCTCTTGGGTCCCAGCAGTGATTCTGTGAGAAGTTCACAGAGATGTTTTGGCAATCAGTCCCTGCTGGGCGCTCAGCTGAGAGCTATGTGAGCCATCAATATTGGACAACTGAGACCACTTTGTCCCCCAGATGACTAAAGACTACTGAGGTGAGTCCAGTCATCTTACAAGAGTATGAGCAGTAACAAAACGGTGTTGTTAACTCTTGGGGGTGTGAGTATACAGCAACACTGACAGTTCTCTCACCTCTTCATACCAGGGGTCAATTGTATTTAACAGACACTTGGCTGATAGCTAATGGAGGCGACTATATGCAGTCCTGACAGAACCGGTGGCGCACCTGGGAGACTGAGGCAGGGGAATTATGATTTTTAAAACCAGCCTAGGCTACAACAGTTGAGACCCTTTCTTAAAATATTAACACAAACTTGGAAGAATTATGTAATATAATAGCAATAAAAACAAAATACAAACTGAAGGAACCAACTGTCTTGGTTGTCACCTGGCTTTACTATGCTTCTTTCTGGCATCTTCCATGGTGCCTTGACATCTTTGATACCGAGTCAAATGCTAGGCTGCATCGTTTTCAGCCCTGACAGCGAATGGGGCCATCTGTAGAACTCTGAGAAAAAAGAAGGTGTCCCAGACATTCTTGCTACCTCACCAATTGAGGGCTCTTTGTTTGTTTTCTCCTTTCTCCTTTTCTCTTATTTTAACATTAAGGAAATGCTTATTGGGGTTTGAACACCATCAGTCTATTCTAACAGCCTACAGCTCTTGCTTGTCACACATCTGTTCACTCTGCTTTCTCAGCTCCAGAAGCTTTTCCTCTCCCGCTCTCCATGTGTGGGAGTTCTGTTTGTCCCACAAGGCCCAGTCTCATGCCACCATCACCCTACATTCACTGCTGCCTCTAACAGAGCTCTGTGTCTTTTGCAATTGTGTAAATTTCATCTTGCTGAATGGGTTGCTCGTGCTTCACCCTCTCATGAGTCGGTTTGATTAGGATAAAAGATTTCTCTATAAACTCTTCCTTCTAATTTTTAAACTGTATTATCTTAAATCTGCACACAGTATTTCTCATTGTCCTCACCTTCTTTCCTTGTTAGTTGAACTATTTTATGTGTGCACATCCCTTATATTTTCTCTCTTGACATCTGTCAGGTCTGCCAAGAGTTTAGTCATATTATTTTAATGGATTGAGTTACTTACTTTATTTATTCCCATCAGAGACTGTAAGCTGTCCACTCCTATTCGTTGGCTTTAATTTTGTTTTATGACCAACACCTGCTCGTTGCTGTTGTTCTGTGGGCCATGAAAGAGCATTCTGAATCAAGTACCACCGTTTACCAATACGATTCTATGTCTTAAGTGCTTGTATTTTTCCCTAACTGTCCCAATTCTAAAGGATGGTCTGAGCCTTGTCACTGCCCTCCTCTACGCTCTCCCCCTAAACCTCCTAAACGTTTATATTTCATATACATTTGACCTTACATTTCAGGCAAATATTATCTACGATGATACAATATTAGTAAAGGAATAAGAATTCAGATGATACACATAGACTAATATACAAGTCCTACTTAATTCAGTTGTTAAAATGTAAAGAAACACACACATTCATCAGCCAATAAAATAAGGTTAAAACAGAAATTAAAAATATAAAAGCTGTACAATGGAAAATAATACATATTGCTGTTGAAGAACATAAAACCTAAACAAATGCATGACACATCACAACAATGTGGAAAACTCCGTATGATAAAGGTAAAACACAAGATGTTGGGGAGAAAACCAACTGTTGGCCCAAAGGACAATAAACCAGAAGGTGACAAAAACAAAACATAAAATTAAGTCCAGAAAGAGGACTGATTTATAGGGTTTGACACACCCACAGGGGAGTCGGTTAGGATTTAGCATCATCACTGCTTAAGGGGCTTGTATTAATCAAAAGAAAATAATACAGCTGAAAAGCAGCAAGCAAAGTCAATCTATAAGAAATACAAACCGCCAAAGATGGGGGGGGGTATGTGTGTGTGAGAGAGGAGAAGGGGGGAGAGGGGAGGGGAAGAATGAAATAGCTCAAGGAAATTGTACCGGGGTGGGATGGGGATGATTTGGAGAAATTAGCAGAACAATATATTGAAAGCTTTAAACTGCAAACAGTCACAACTCTTGAAACGATAGTAAGGCAACATTCTATAAATGACATAGTACATGTTCCCTGATCAGCATTCTCGGAAATATTTATATTAATAACAAACAGCCATTCCTAGGGGGTTTATTGCCAGAGTAATGACTGTCCTACGAGAGCATTATTTATCATTCAAAAGAGAACTGGGATTGTTTTTCATCTCGTAATCCTGCTCACACAGAAAAGATATTCCATGAAACATGTTGAGAGGACTAATTAATTCTGAGTTCTGTTGCCCACAGGTTCTGGTTTTTGTTAAATGTTATTCTATAAAGGTGTGGACCTAGTGTGCCTAGAAAGAGTGTCTGTATGGCAGAGGCATCAAGCTTGAGTGGTATCTGTCACAGAGCCTGGGTAGCCATACACAGAGGAGTATGCACACAGGGTGCTGAGTGGGAGACAGTGTGGTTAGCGAGCGCAAGCTGTCCTTCAGAGCTCAGAACTGGGGAATTCCAGATGGTTGAGTAGCCTGGCCCCCAAAACATGCAATGGAGAAGGGCTGGGATTCAGGCAAAGATTATCCGATGATCTGCATCCTCCTGGGGAATCTCACGGAGAACCTTTACTTCCAAATACCCCCGAACCAACAGGTAAGGCAGGCTGAAATTAAACCACTGTTGACATGATTTTGAATTTATTTTGAAACATTTAATTGTGAGGTATTTTTTTTTAGGTAAGTAAGTGGAACTGTAGAAATGCAGCGGCCATTAGTGTAACATTATTTTCTTGCACCATGAACTTGAGAGAAAGATTGCTGTTCCTTCCCAGCACAGACCATGACAGCACTCTGTCTGGGATGCAACAACCACTGACATCCACATAATGAAACACAGTGACATAAGAGCTAGACTCTCAACTGGAAAGAGTCCAAAACTCTCCAACTTTCCTCAAGCGAAGGTTTGCTTAGTCTCTGTTCAAATTATCACCAAGCAGAGTAGAGGAATTAGATTATGTTCACACCCTACTTGAACATATTTATCTAAAGATGCATTGATTTTGTGTTGCATTTTTGTGGAACAGAAATTGAGTTCTTAAGATTAACATCTTCTACTTATTCTCAAGCAGAATAATAGTCCAACAGTCACCGCATCTGCATTTAAATGTAGCAAAGCATCACTTTTTATAATAAAGTAGCATTTTCTAAAAAGTCATCCTCTTATGTAGTTCTCTCCTCTCTCTCTCTCTCTCTCTCTCTCTCTCTCTCTCTCTCTCTCATTAACATCTTATTTTATATAACTATTCTATACTGTCTAACTCAGAATCCTATTTTCATATTAAGTTGTTATGATTTTAAAACCTGAAATTCTGCATGTTTAAAATATTTTATTGCCAACAATCTAGTTTAAGTCTTTGAGAATGAATGTTAACACATTTTTTCTGGCAGCAAATACAAATTTGTTTTTTCTAGGATTATTTTATTTCTGTCTGTGGAAAATTCTGATGGAAAACTACCCAATGTACAACCAGTTTAAGTCTGTACAAGCAGAAAGGCATTAATTACTAATTCAAAAGTTTTATAAAGAGTGAAATGTACCAATAAAAAATGTTTCTTGATTTTACTACATGAAATAAAGACAACTCCCAAACATACCATTAAATTTTAGTTCTCTGCAGTCAGTAGTTCTAAATATCCTTAAAAGTCAATGTACAATGCTGAATGCACTGTCAAGGGAAGCAATGAGCTTAATGCGTAAGAATCAAAGCTGAGAAATCTGTGACAAAGGTTGCCACCAAAGGGAACACTGCAGTTTTCCAGCAAGCAAAGGTAACATTAGGAACTACTGGCAGAGTCTGGCTGGGACCTGCTGGACCAAAGCAAACACCATGTTCATTACAATCATTACATGTATTAACAGCCTCTAGAGGTGCTGAGTGGATTTGGTAGTGGGGCGGGGTCTCACGGGAAGTTCAAGAATGTTTACATAAGTCAATATATCTGTTTAAAGGGCTTTGATCTATATTCACATTTTCTTGAACCAGTTCAATAACACTGTAAGATAAAGTAGAGCCAAGGCCAGTGCGTCCTCAAAATACATGTCAGAGTCAACTGCTCCCATTTAATATTCCACTTAGCAGTCACTTTACTTTCACCTGTGGCAATGTCAATGGGCTTCATGCTGGGTGGCCACAGTTGGTAGTGGGGCCCTGGTGAAGGACAGGTTGGAGACCTTCCTTTGCCTGTCTGGATGATCTCTGCCCTGGAGGTGGTCCTATCTATCTGCCATATGCCTTAGTTCCTTATTGGGTTTGGTCACTGGGAAGTTTTGGCAGGAGTTCAGACCTGGAACATGGTGTGTCAGTGATTTTTTTTCTCACCTCTGTTTTGACACATCCATTACCAACTAGAAGAGCGTTCTTCAGCATCATGGCTACCTGGCTCCTGTGGGATCCACGGTTCCCATTAGATATGATGACTTCCTACCACTGGCCTTTGCTCGTGTGGGATCCTCTTGATCTGAAACTCTGCAGATCTGAATTCTACAGTGCAGCAAAGGTTCTCTTCCCAAGTCTTTAATTATATAAGTTCCCAATTTTATTATTTGTGTTTAAGTATAGGTTGCTCAAGGTTTCATTCCAAAGAGCAAGCCTTATACCTAGATCAAAGCAAACTTCAGTTAAGTTCATCATCTCTCTCTAAAAAGGGCACCACATTAGCAAGGGGCATTATGGTCACAAAGCACACGATAAAATGACTCAGCAGAAGAGCAACTGCAGGTAAGAGGCGCTGCATGGTCTTATTGTGGAATACCAGGCTCAGAGTTCCTCCTGCTTTCTCCTCCTTCAGTGACTGCTCTTTTAGGTGGTCATTTCACTTAATGATATACAACCCTCACGCTCACAAGGAAAGCTATACCAGGACTCTGCAGAGGACCACACCTATGGTAACAACTGTGTCTTGGGCATCATCATTGAGTCCCTCCATAAAAACTTCAAATTCAATGTGCCTGCACTGCCTTTCATCTCATTTGTTCCTCTACTTTTATCCTTTCTTTTCACAAGAAAAATTACTCCTTACCACGGTGTGCCGGGCAGTTTTACATCAATTTGAAGCAAGCTGGAGGCATCTGAGGAGGAAACCACACCTGAGAAGATGCCTCCACAATATCAAGCTCTAGTCTAGCCAATTTTCTTAATTGGTGATGGGGGATGGTCAACCCACTGTGGGTGGTGACAGCCCTGGGTAGGGGTCTTAGATTCTGTAAGAAATTCTGTAAGGCTAAGCAAACCAGTAAGCAGCACCTCTTCGTGGCCTCTGCATCAGCTCCTGTCTCCAGGTTCCTGCCCTCACTGCTTTTGGAGATGAACTGTCATATGGAACTGTCCTCCCCAAGTTTCTTTTAGTCATGGTGTTTCATTACAGCAACAGTAACCTAATCCCAAACTAGAATGCCAGGTTCTCTGATGAACTCCATGATCAATTTACCCAGAAACTTCGAGGTTCTTCAAATGTGCATCTTGTTTCATGCATTTTAGCCTTTAGATAATGCTTAGATGTTCCTCTAGAGGATCCAACTCTCAATTGCATTCTTAATTGTTGTGAACGCCACCTTGCTTAGTCTATCTCCAAACATAAAAGATCCCAGCTCTTACCATACCGTATCTGTTTCACTGTATCTTTACAATTTACAGACCTGAATCAGCATCTTGAAAGTGGAGAGCCAGGTAGACTGGTTCAAACCCAACGCTATGCAGTGTAATATACACAGCAGATATAAAGTGCATGTCTGTCCTAATGAGTGTTTGATTAGCAGAGAACAGAATGGAATGTTTCAGTATTAGGAAGGAGAAGCCAGGAAAACCACATGGTGTGGAGCAGGGCTGTGTCCTCAGACCCAGGCTGAGAGGCCAGCAACACTATATTTAATCATCAGATGGCTTTTTAATAAAGTGCCAGGGCCACTTTATTCTTGTAAATTAAGTTCTAAAATGCCTGACAGGTTCAAGCTATCCTTCAAGCTGTATTGTTTAAATTTCATCTTGAACTTGTGAAACTTAAAACAGCCACAACTTGCTAAGCATCTATTATGTTTCAAGCAACACATTCATCCTCTTTGCAAAAATATAATATAGCATAGCTTTGATTTTGACAATAAACTATCACCACTTGATTGCCCTCCGCCTTCACCATAGAAAACAAGCAAATATTTGTAGGCATTCTTTCAACCTTTCCAGATAAGTAGAAATGAAAATTAATCTGACCTCAGGACACGGCAGGCTGTGGAGTTCATCATTTGCTCTGAAAAGTTGTTTTAACTCTTAAGGAAATCTGTATGCTTTGGAAGACCACATAATTACGCAGGCTTCAAAGAGAATTAAAAAACATGATTTATTTTGTTATGGAAACAGATGCCTCTGCCGTCAGGGCCTACTGACCCCCTTGCACTGTGCTCATCTTTACACAGGCTGTATGCGAAACCACTTGTGAGTTCTAGCAGGCTCTGTGACCAGTGGGAATGAGGAGGGAAACACAGCACAGTTTGCAGACAAAGCCCATGTACACACTCTCCAACATCCTTGAAATCCATGGTCACTGCCCTCCTTAAATGAGGAGCTGGAGATCCTTGACTGAAGGAGCCACCAAGTTCACTGCACAGCACTTGATCCCATCGGTCTCCCATCTCCTGCATGCCACAGAAGTGTACACAGAAAGAGAAAACCAGGCCTGGACGTTCCAGTTAACCTGAGTTGCCAGAAACAGACTCACGCACAGACAGCTCTGAGTATTTTGTGTCAAAGAAATAAAGGAAACATACTTTTGAAGATTAGGATGTCCCATGCTGTTCATCTGGCTTCATTAAAACTGCAAACAAAAGCATAGGACAAAACAGAGAAAGACAAAGACTGAAGAACATGAGGAATCCCAGACATACAGGGAGACGGAGACTGCAGCACGAGGAATCCCAGACAGACAGGGAGACAGAGACTGCAGCACGAGGAATTCCAGACAGACAGAGAGACGGAGACTGCAGCACGAGGAATCCCAGACAGACAGGGAGAAGGAGACTGCAGCACGAGGAATCCCAGACAGGAAGGAGGAACTGTTGAACATCAGGATGGACATACTGTGGAAGTTTATGACCATTTCTCTGAAGCTTGTTTGTTTTTGTTTTTTTAAAATCTTATCTGAGGTAAAGACAGAGCTAGGGAAAAGGGGAAGGAAAGCATATGTGAAGAATGGCGGATGTATAAAGTTCGGCGTTGGACATATCTTCAGTTTAAGGTTGTGGGCAAGCACCACTGACCACTTCCAGCCACAGGTAAGAACAGGTAGACAGAGGAAGTCCATGACAAGGAGCTGGTTGAGTGGCAGCATCAGGACTGAAGCAGGGCTGGGGCCTCCACTCAGGCACATTCTTGCTGTGCAATGGCTGCTGGGAACTTAACTCGGGCCTCACACAAGCTAAGTAAGCATTGCACCACTAGGTTCTAGTCTCAGACCTACTTTGATTTTTTTTTTCTTGAGGCAAGATCTTGAGTATATAGCCCTGGCTAGCCTAGAACTTTCTACATAGACCAGGCTAGCCTGGCACTTGCAGTGATCCTCCTGCCCTGTTTCCAGAGTGCTGGAATTACTGGCATGCACCACCATATATGGCTCAGATGTTTTCTTTCAGGCCTTTTGTTTAGTTATCACTTTAAAACAATGTTTTTAAAAAATATCAACATTTCTAGAGCAATGTAGGTTTACTGAGAAGCTGACAAGAAGATGTTCTCCTACGGTAGTGGTGTCTGAGAGGTTCTCACTGATTGGTCACCAGTTGGGACATCAGTGCTATGGTTGGATTCTGGATAGAGGGGAGGGAAGGATTGCTTACCCACAATGCCCTGCACCATGCCCTGCATGAGGCGAGAAGGCTGGAATGGTGGGCATGCTTCTGTTGGTCCTTTGCTGCATCACTGTCCTTCCTCCCAACCTTGTTCTCCTTTTCCATTCTTCTACCTCTGCAAATAAAGTTGCTAACCAGTTCCCCCAGTCAGGACCGTCCTCAAACTCACTCCTCACCCTTTTACAGACCTGACAACATGAGGCTGTAGAAAAAGGCAAAGGAAAATTCAGCTTGGGAGTCTGGCTAGCACTGCCAACTAGTTTATAATGTAATTTTTGGCTTAAACACGCCCCCCAACCCCATCAACCAAATCTTTAGGCTTAATAACTTTCCAGAACACAGTATAACTTCACGGATATCATGGTAACAGTGTGAATGTACTATCTGATAGATAATTGTAGAATAAGTGAATCCATACTGCTAGTGGGCTGCAACGCTTCTCTTGAATCTGTCTCAGTTTCTAGGAAGAACCACACAAATACCAAGGCCTTCACAAAGTATTTCTAGGTACATCCGCTCCTGGGAGAGAGACATGTGTGAACATAAAAGGCAGTGGCAGGTTTGTCACCTCGACGGGGAGCTCCAGCTACTCTGTGCTTAGGGCAGTGTGGTTGCTGCATGCAAACACTGCAGGAAAGGAAAAGTACCTGTCCACGTTCATGCTAAGCTTGGCTTTGACCTCAGTGCCAATTCAAAGAAAAGACTTTCGCATTTCAAACATTTCAAAGAACGCTGCTCTTTCTAGAAACCTGCGGCAGGTAGTTTCTTTATCCTTACAGCAGGTGGTTGAAGATGTGCTTACTGTGGTGTCTAAAGAAACGTGAAGAATACAGAGGACTGTTTATATTCTCCAGGGAATGAAACATTGTCTTAAACGATCACTGTGGATACTTAATACATAGGTGACACTCATAAGTGACAGAAGTAGAAGTGGGGTCTAGTGATACCCTAAGAGTCTTCTGAAACATTCTGAAAGAAGCAGCAGTTCCCTGCTCTGTATTTCCACAGTATCCCCCTCTCAGCCCCTGCTCTGGTATGTGGTGTGACCACAAGAATCTATTTCCACCTGTTACCCCAGAGGATCAAATGCTCTACATTTGTCATTACATTACTTACTTTTGTATCCCCAATACTTAGGTTTTGCTTTCTGTTACTCCAACACACATCTGAGGTAATCAAGTTTAAAAAAAAGAGGCTTATCTGGCTCACAGTTTTGATGAGTCTAGACCATGACGGCTGGCCCTACTCCTTTGGGTCAGAGCAAACACATGGGCAGCAGCGAACTGCTCACATGAGGAAATGGGCAAAAGAGCTAGAAGGTGGATGAGGTCCCACAATCACTCCCGGGGCCAGGCCCCCAATAACCTCAACACCTACCTCCGAAAGTTCCACAGCTTTCCAGTGACCCCACCCTGGGGACCAACCAGTCTTTAACACTTGGCCTCTACAGCAGCAGTTCTCAGCCTTTCTGATGCTACAACCCTTTAACACAGTGCCTCATGTCGTGGTGATCCCAACGGTAAAATTATGTCCACTGCCACTTCAGAACTGTAATTTCACTACTGTTATGAATTGGTAATGTAGATACCTGATATGCAGAGTATCTAGTACGCAGCCCCTGGGAAACCCCAAAGGGCTTGAGAAGCACAGGCATCTGTGCTCTAGGGCTATCTGAGATCTAAACTGTGTCACTTGCTATTGTGTTTGGCATACAGCAGCCACTAAAAAGCTGCCAAATGTGTGATCAAGAAAAATGCCCCCAACCCAACAAATTTAGAATCAAATAAACAAAACCAAACAATAGCAGCTGCAGCAACAGTAACAACAACAACAACAACAACAACCCAGAAAAGAACAATAAACCAAGCCAAGGTAGGGAAAAACAGTTCTTGAGGTTAGTATAAAGGTATTAAAAATGTTCTAGAGTCACAAACACAGTAACAAAATCCACTTTATAATCTTAAAGAAATTCTTAGGTGGGCTGTTAGCACATGCCCGTAAACTTTGCCTCCAGGAGGCAGAGGCAGGAGGATTGCTACAAATTTGACCCTAGCCTGGTCTATATAGCCATGTTATAGGCCAGACAAGTTTTGAGACCTTGCTTCAAAAATATCAAACCAAAACATCCAAACAAAAACCTCTTTTAAAGGAAAAACTAATTTTTAGCCATTGTTGATGTCAGCTCATGAATATATGCTTGTATATCCATCTAAGGTATTAATTTACTAAATCATGATTGAGTATACACATTCACATGGACAAGGCATTTTCACATAAGTCTATGTGAATCATATGAAACCTATGAAATTACCTCTTAGAACAAGGAAGGCAACTAGAATGTAAATCGCCACAAGACTTCCTCCTGCGCCCTGCCTAGTACACTTAGGGGATTAATTTTGCTTGCATGTCATCTGAAGGACCATGAGGTGTATGTCAGTCAACAGTGACTTAAAATGAACTGAAAATTATTAATACATATTTATTTTGTATAATTCCAAATTATCTTTTATCAGGTATATTTTCCATAGTCTTTTGCTTGCAAGTGAAACTACAAGACATATACTTAGTTTTCCTTACCCAGCTTAGTGGAAAGAAAAGATACCAACAAGGGTGGGGGAAGAGGCTGGGTCTAGAGAGAGTCCAATCTGTACTTCCTCCTAGTCTATCTGGGCCTGTCTCATTAGTTCTAGATTCTTCTAAAAGCTCTTCTATTCAGTAGCAAAGTGCTCTGATGTACCCAGAACTCTCTCTCTTCCTCTGGTCAGTTTTGCCAAAGCATCGTTTTTGTTACTATTTGTGAGGGAACATGTCTCAGGACTATTTTCCTGATCAATAATTCTTTTTAAAACTTCGTAAAATTAATTTAACATACATTTAAGTATCTTTGGTTTCCATAATGAATATATTCCATTGGTCCTTTAAAATTATTTAATAAAGTACATGTTTATTTGAAAGAATTCTTTTTTTTGTTTCTCTTTGCATTTATTATTTATATTCAGTCTCTCTCATTTAGTCACAGAAGTCGCTAGTGCTATGAATTAGACTCTATAAACAGCTCTGGCCATACTATGATAGCTCTGGATAGAATTAACTATTGTAATGTAAAGCCACATGATAAGTGGGCAGGAGAGAAGTTGTGAGGCACAAATTGTGAATCTGAGGTATGACAACTTAAAATGCTGGTCATCAGGGCCTGAGGAGCAGGCATTACCACGTGCTCCGTGGATGAGCCACCAGCCACCTACTGATCTTACCTTTGGTCACGAGGAAATGTCACCCCATATTGAGGGAGTGAGGACTGAGGGAGAGAATTCGAGAATAGGGGTGTGTGTGTGTTGTGACTGTACGCATGCATGGGCATCAGAGGTGCTCTTCCTGAAGTCAGTTTTTTGTGAGACCTGGGCACTGAGGTCTGGCAGGTGCTGTACCTGCTGAGCTGCCTTTCAGGCCTGAGCACTGTGTTTTCTTTTCTGACACCAGGGGATGTTTATAAACAGCTGCTGCTTATTTATCTTGAAAAGGCTAATTTTGTATCACTGGGCCACTGTTTCCTAAAATATATAGTCACTGAATCACAAATCTTTATTTTATAGTCCTTTCAACAACACAATCCTGTAATTAATAATAAAATTTACAGGCCAAGTGTGATTGCGCACATCTTTTATCCCCGTACTTGGGAGGCAAAGGCAGGACAATCTCTGTGAGTTCGAAGCCAGCCTGGTCTTTATACAACTTTGAGGACAGTCAGGGCTACTTAAAAAAGACTCTGTCTCAATTTTTCTTGTTATTTTTTACATGCTCAGTGGCACCATCTAGACATTGTACTATGTTCTAATACATGATATTGGTGATATTCTCAGGAATCTGCCACTTGAAGTAAGAACTTTGATCAACAGGACACTAATGAATACCCAAGAAAATCTGTGACTCCTTAAAACAAAAGCATAATCCCAGAAGATGCTGAAAAACTTGAAGGGCCATTTAGACCATGGGGAACTGTAGCTAAAGGTTAGCGAGCAACCATAGATAGCTACATGTCTGTGTGATAACATTAAGAATGATGGTCGCCGGGCGGTGGTGGCGCACGCCTTTAATCCCAGCACTCGGGAGGCAGAGGCAGGCGGATCTCTGTGAGTTCGAGGCCAGCCTGGTCTACAAGAGCTAGTTCCAGGACAGGCTCTTAAAAAAAAAAAAAAAAAAAAAAAAAAAAAGCTTCAGAGAAACCCTGTCTCGAAAAACCAAAAAAAAAAAAAAAAAAAAAAAGAACGATGGTCATGTTCTTTTATTTTCAGAATTAAATGTTGCTGCTTAAACAGGAATGTGTATCGAGTGACAAAGTTCTTATAGGTAAACATTCAAATCTACTATAAAATATGCTCCCAGACGCCATTCCACAAAGATCAAGACCATGTATGTTTGCCCCTAACACACAGACACAAAATGGCAGTGACAAACGGACCGACGTGGGCTGCTTTCCTAACACCGTGTGCTCTAACATGTGGGTCTATCGAGGTGAATCTGTTCCTGGCTTCAGAAATTATGAAAGGGAGAAATATCACATGAAATAACTGGAATTCCGTGACATTTCACAGAGACCGAATAATATTGACTTTCTACAACATTTTAAGCAGTGCAGGTGAAAGAAACTCAAACCACACATCTCTCTGAGAATTTCAATCTCTTCTAACGAAACTGGATCAATGACTAAAGAGCAGACTGCAGACTTCCGAAGCAGACAGAAATGGGTACATCCTGCCCAAATCCCCTTGGTTCCTTTTCCCCAAATAACTATGGTCTGGAGACTATGGCAACTTTATTTAAATTATACACACACAGTCTCACTCCTTTGTTGGTGACCAAGGGACTCTGACTGTTAACAAAGGGAACACAAGAAGCAAGGCTCAAGGCAGTAGGCACTTTCTTGTTGGCAGCATTTATGTCTGAGGGTCCTGGATTGAGCCAGAGGACAAAAAGATACAGGCTTTATTGCTAGTTACAAACGGCAGGTAACAGCTCTGGTGGAATCTGCTGAGTGTTGTACACATTCTTTGGACCTGAGAAAGTCCGACTGCTGGGAGCAGCTAGTTGCACTCTGAGCCTGGCTTTAAAGGCATGCACTTTCCCGTTGTGCAGCGCAGGATTCCTCTGGCTCCTAAAGGGTTCTGGGCTCACTGCAGAGGCGGCAGGCCAGCTTCGGAGTCCACGAAAGAGCAGAAGCTGGAGCATGTGAGCTTGGAGCCTGAAGTTCTGTGCTGTGGGATGTGGTGGCCAAGAGCCAGTGTTTACAATTCCCTGGGGAGGGGGGGGGGGGATGGCAGGCTTCAAAAGCCTTTGCACTTGCAGGCAGTGACCTTCGACCTTCGCCTGCTTTCAAAGCAGCTCTCAGCTTAATAACCCCTTGGGTGCTGTGTGCACTGGAGTCTCACAGAGGAAATACCTTTCTTTGAAGACCACCTCACAAGAACACTGGGTTCTAATTTCAGCTGGAGTACCCCAGAAACACTAGCCTGGAAAGAAAACACATATTCTCTCTGCCATCAGACCCGCAAGCACGGCAGGGGCCCCGAATCTGGATTTCCATGTGTGCTGTATTCTACAAAGCGACAGTTTCCAGCTTCAGGCGATGGACTTGAGTGTATAAACCAGGGGACTGGGAAATATGAGCACATTTCGTCTCCAGGAGAGAAGAAGCATCCAACTCATGAAGAAATGCCCTTTCAGTAGCTACAGCCTGGGCTTCCCATGAGATCTAACTAGAAGAATGGTGCTTAAGGTTAAAGAGACATGGGCTGAACTGTTGTTAACTTAGAGACGGGCTGAACTGTTAACTTAGAGTTAGAGACGGGCTGAACTGTTAACTTAGAGACACTGTGAACTTTAACTTAGAGACAGGCTGAACTGTTAACTTAGAGTTAGAGACGGGCTGAACTGTTAACTTAGAGACACTGTGAACTTTAACTTAGAGACAGGCTGAACTGTTAACTTAGAGTTAGAGACGGGCTGAACTGTTAACTTAGAGTTAGAGACGGGCTGAACTGTTAACTTAGAGTTAGAGATGGGCTGAACTGTTAAGTTAGAAAGGAGCCGGAGAGAGGATGCCAGCTGTGGAGACCAAAAGGAAGTTTTCCAGTAAAGCAAAGCTGACCACATCTGGCTTATTGCTGTTGCTACTTCAGTGGAGTGAATTTTTATTCCTAATGCTAAGAAGCAAAGATCCCATGAGAACAACACACATATACATTTTCTTAGTCTCAAATACATTATTCAAAAGAAGCTTAATGATAATAATATGAAGAAAAGATAACAGGGATATTTCAGGCCTCAAAATGTTTTCTGGGTGTAAGATTTACTTTGGGGAAAAAAAAAAAAGGCTGATCTGATGTCAGGGACTCATTCCTATTAAAACATAGACTTTGTTTTGGCTGAGGAGTTCTGTGAATTCAAGTAAGTTTGAAACCTACACATTGATCAACAACACGTTTAGTGAGGAAAAAAAAGGAAAACTCAGTAGAAAATGTAACTGGCATGTACAAGTCGTCAACAGAGCCCTGTGGGAACTGTCCAAACCCCAGGAAAAGGAAGGAGAGGGAGGGATGAAGGGAGAGAGGGAGAGGGGGAGAGAGAGGGAGAGGGGGGAAGAGAGAGGGGGAAAGGGGGGGGGGGAGGGGAGGGGGAAGAGGGAGGGGGAGAGGAGAAGGAGAGAGAATGGGAGAGGGAGAGAGAGAAGGGGGAAGGGGGAAAGAGGGAGAAGGGGAGAGGAGGAGAAAGGGAGAGGAGGGGAAAGGGAGAAGGGGAGAGGAGAGGGAGAGAGGGGGAGAGGGGGAGAAGGAGAGAAAGGGAGAGGAGGGGAGGGGGAGAGGAAGAGTTTTTCTCTTCCCTGACCAGCACTTGTCCCATCATAAACCACCTGAATCCAATAGCTTGCTCTATCTCGCTCACTATTTGAGAGGTACTGTTCTGCAGATTTCCTGGGTCATAAGTGCTTCTAGGGAGTTACTAGGACTGGAAAGATGGCTCTAGGCATCTAAAGGCGCTAGACACTAAGCCTGATGCCCCGAGTTTGATCCATGGGATCCACAAAGTAGAAGGGGAGAACGGACTCCCGAAGGTTGTTCTCTGATCATATGCTCGCTCATCATGCAATGTCCTACAAATAAACAATTAAAAAGATGAGTATTAAAATTGTAGTTTCTCAAGGAATGTTTAACAGTACTAAGAACTATGTCTCCAGCTATCATTACAGACCATTTAACCTTTTCTTGCTATCTGCAATAGAATTTCAATGATAATTAACTAAACATATTCGGTGCTAATGCAAATGGACTAGAATGTGCTGAGAAGCCCAAAGACACCCCAAGCTTCACAAGAGTGAAGACAATCCAAAGTTGGTCATGGCTTGCCTCATATCTCAGTAAGAACTAGACATGTTTCATGCCACTTAAAGAACAGGCCATTATGAGACAGGGTTTGAGTACTCTGCCCATATTCTCCCATGTTCAGAGCACATTAGTAGTGAGAACGAAGTCCAAGCTACACATGGGAGGCAGAACTCAAGCTCACTTAACAGCCACTGAGCTGGTCACCAAGCACCCAAACGACCTCTACCACCGCCACCTGAAGCTCCTGGGAAAACCTAGGCCATTTCTCTCACTTTCGACAAATATGACAATCACTCAGGTTAGAGTGAAGGCTCCAGGCCAACCAACCTTTAAAGAAAGGATCTGTGGTTCTGGTGGGACTCTCTCCCATGTTTCTAAATCAAAACAATCATCACAAAGCTGGTGCTTGCAATCCCGGCACCTGGGAGGCTGAGGCACAAGGCTTGACACCAGCTGGAGGCCAGCCTGGCCTGATCCTAAAGGGGCTGGTAGCGTGGTCTTTATCACAGTTGCCCATGACACACACTAGTTAGGGAAATGTTCACATTTACAGGCCAAGAAAGAACATTACAATCGCTCTCAGACTGTCTTCCTCACCTTCACCTGAAGCTCTTAAGACACTGTTTCTTGTTTGTCCTCATAAATGAATACTGCCTTTAAAAAACTGTCACGAAACCAAAGAAAATAAATATCGCCCACCCTTTATAGTAACGGCGTGCCACTTACAGCTCCCCAGTTTACAGTGCGTGAAGCCACTTCTATCTAACTACAGTTGTCCATAAACTTTAATTATTGCCATGGAATAATTAGGATAATAAACCATAGAATAATTAGAATAATAAACCCAGTTGGAACTGAGTTTCACCACATAGTAAAAGTTAGAACTGTACAAATGAAGACAAAATATACACAGTTAAAAAGAATGTTACAGGGGCCTGTCTCAGCAAACAAAGCCAGCTCAGTCTGGTGTTTCCCCTTGCACTGCAACATTCGCACATCATTAGCTGGAAAATTCCTGATATATGCTGTAATTTTTGTGCCCCCCCCATCTTAGTACACTGGGGGCTTTAATGTCCAGATGCCATTTTCCTCCTTATCTGTCCCTGTTTGGGGCTCTGCCAGCCACGGTCAACAATAAATACAGTCAAAGAAAAAAAAATACAGTACGCTCCCTGGCAACTGGTATAGCCTAGCAGGAAATACCAAATAAAAACTTGATTATGTATTGTTTGACCATTTTGTTTGCCTGTAGGCCACCCCGTCGTCGGTGTAATTCAGACGAGCATACTCCATCTGATGCTCTATGAGCGGCCATTGTTTGTGGAGTCTGTCACACAATCCCTGGCTTCAGCCTGTGGCGCTCAAAGTGAAAGGAGCAGATTTGTGGCAGCCTTCCAGCCTGCATTTCTTTTAATTAGTCAACTTGTGGCCCAGTGTTATAATAGATAAGTAACCTCTTAATATTCATGTCATCAATTTTTTTCTTGTTCAGTTGTAAGCATTTACATAGGGTGGGAAAAATGTTTTTTTCTACATGGGTCATGGTTTATGAAGTACATATGGTACAATTTTAAAGAACGCAAGACAGTGATTCTTCATAAGGACAATTCCAGAAATCACAGGATACCTACACCTATTTTTGAAGCATTCTAGTTTGCATTTAAATAGCAACTGAAATTTTTTTTGGTATACATATGTGAGATGAATTATTTTCTTGCTAGCTTCAACATGGCTGGGGAACTCGCTCCATCTGAACTGGTGCAGTCAGAGGCGCAGAGTGAGCATTTCCAGTCTTCTTGGAGCCCATGGCAGCAAAACAGTTCTCAGAGTTTGAGGAAGTCCGTCTGCCCCAGAGCTTGATTAAACAACTAATGTCATTAGTTCTTAGAGCATACAATTACAAGTCATGTAATTAAAAAGATAAATTGATTTTTGTAAAAATTAGTACTGGTCATTCAGATCAGGAATAAGAGCACCATTCAGAACTCAGCCCTAGTTCTTTCAAACAGATATGATTCTCAATCAACTCAATGGTTTTTTGCAAAGGTGGCAAGGACGTTTATAGATGCTCTGTGTCCTCACAGACACACCTGTACAATATTCTTAAAATCGCTGCTCAGGTAGTTGAAATGTCTACAATGGTAACTTCAACTATTCATTTGTATACTAGGGTTTGTCTATGTAAGACAAGTATTGGATCCCAGTTGTGAGGATGATGGATGATATCATATCTGCTCCCAAAAGTGCAGCTAGCAATGGAGGCAGACACATAACTACTACCTGAACATTCTCGATACCATGTAGAGGTTTACCATTTAGGAGCCTGGGTTCAAATCCTGGCTCCTTTTTGTAATGGGATGTAATGAATTAACTTCTCTAGGTGTTTGTTTTCTGATCTGAAATTGAAAATCCATTAAAGTTCTCTTATAGAATAAGTCAGATGGTATGTTGTAAGCAACATAAACTGTTCGCAGACATCTGGTCCTGTATATATATTTCTGCTACTAGAAATATTACAAAACAATCTTCTCAACGTGTACAGGATGTAAAATGGTTGCACTGTTTGGGGCCAAGGCTGCAGAGGAGCAAGCTGTGGCTGTCAAAGGCAGTGGTCTCAATAGAAATGTAAAGATCAGGAAATCGAATGGCCCAGGCCACAAAGGTCCCCGGGGACAAGGTGATGTAGCCTGGAGTTTGTCTGGATCAGAGATACTGAGGCTTTTATGCAGGGAACACATGCTTAATTTATATGGTCTGCGTTTTTATTCCAGTAAATATAGAGGATAGAACTGATATAGAACTGAAGATAGTCCTAGAGGCAGGGAGCTCAACCAAAAGGCTGGACTGACCCAGAAAAGCTGAGAAGACCTAAAGAAACTGTGGGGTGGTGAGTAGAGGGGGTAAGTACCCAGGATGCACCCCCTACTTCTGTCTGGGCAAAGAGATGGTGATTGGGAATGTCAGGCAGGCTTGCAGCTTAAGATGAAGGGAAGCTGGGTATCCTCCTGCAGGACGCTGGTAGTCCTGAGAGCACAAGTATCCAGGCTATGTGCCACAAGAGAGAAGCTACGCCAGCCAGAGAAGAGTATTCAGGAAACCAGAGTGAACAGGCGGTGGGGAGGAAAAGCAGGGCAGCAGGACGCCACAGGAGCCATGCTGGTTGTCCATCAGAATTTAAAAGAGCAGGCTACACAAAATGAAGGCTGCAAGAACGGAATCTCAGGGCTAACGGCATTCTGGGTGAAAAATGTTTCTCCTGGAGTAGTACCATGTCTTTCCCACCTGCCCTCTGCTGCCCAAACTTGGAATGTTCTACAGGCATATTTGGAAGATATGGGATGCAGCAACGACATGAAATAGTAAGATTTAGTGGGACTCAGAGCAGGCACCTAGGTAGTGAGTTAGAGAATCCCTATGCAGACAGGCATGTGAGCATGAGTACATAGAAACACAGATCAATTTGTAAGTATATGTGGTAGAAATGGAAGGCATTCTACACAAAGGTTTATGGGGTTGGTATAAATATGAGCTGGTACCATGAATATAACAGATACTCCATTTGTAAAGCATGAAGTGGACAAACTGGCACCAGGTTAGGAAACCCTGTGTCACCTTTTGGAATTTATATCCTACTTACCATCTATCTAAGAAGTTTTGAAGTATTTTTATAGAGTGAATAGGAAGACAGCACGATCAGAAATATTTGCACTAGTAAGTATGATACGGAAACATGCCACTTCACGTGTGTTTGTATTTGTGCTGCAGGTTTGCGGTGTTTGTGTGTGGTCCTTGAGGATTGATTACACATGCTGGTGCACATTATATATTATTGAGAGACACTCCAGTTCTTGAATGATCTTTTAGAAAACTGTTTATGTGTGCATGCTAGTGTGGGTACGTGTGTACAACTGCATGCATGTGGAAGTCAGAGGACATCTTTTGGGAGTTATTTTTCTCTCTCCTGAGGACCCTGGGCTCAAACTCAGGCAGTCAGGCACATGCAGCAAGCACTTTACCTGCTGAACCGTCTCACTGCCTTTCTTGCATTACTTCACAAGGATGGATCTCATAAATAGAAAACCAGGACTTTAAAATAGTGAAGTATTATATGTTCTAGTATATTATCACAAAAGAGCTACCATTCTCACTAGGTAGGTTGAGAATCCTTTGCCTGTAATTCACACACACACACACAAACACACACACACACACACACACACACACACACACACACAGAAGCTCCCTTGGACTGGCTGGTGGCCCTCTATGTTTCAAACCTTGTTTCTCCTCTACCACCCACAGACCTCTGGTGCCAGATACCATGGGCCACACTCACAGTGAGAGATGATCTCTGAGCCCCAGGTGAGTCAGTACAGGGTAGTGGGAGGAAATTTCTGGAAGCCGTTCCTATGAAGGGGTCAGGGACCAGTCATACTTATTTTAAGGATTTTCTCAATTCATGCACACTGGATATTTACAGCTAGACAGCTGCCTATCTAAGGTGGGTTCTGTGCACTGTATGGTGTTCAACAGTATCATGGTTTGCCATCCACTAGATACCAATTCGCCCCCACCCTACTGTGACAACCAGAAATGATTCCAGACAATGACAAATGTCCCCTGAAGGAACAAACCATTTCTCTGGAACCAGTCCTATCTATGAAACCATGAAAAAAATGTGACTCCCTTCCTGAGATTATAAACCTCAGTCAATGTTCTCCCAAGCAGATATCGAAATGCCTCTTTGGCCAGTCCAGTGGTAGCTGAGAGAAGAAATGTGGTGTGGTGGTCTAGGGGTTTCATCTGCTTTAGTTGTACCCGCAACAGCTTCCTCCTAACAATTAAGAGTCAATGAGCCTGGTGCTAAGACCTCTTCCACAGATGTGGTGTATGACAGGTACTATGAGCAAGGGGATCAAAAGCTTGTCATCAGGCACAGTAAATTCACTCTGAGCATGACAATCCCAGTTTCATTTAGTCATAAGCATTGGAAAAACTGAAAAGATTCTCTGTATTCTACATAGTAATTAATCAACAACACTACAACCTATTTCCCACACACTGAATATCTCAGGATGGGTGAAAAGACGTGTCCAACAGCAACCATCACATTGTCTAAAATTAAGTAATAAAAGCACAGAGCAAACATTCTCAGTCCTATGGATTAAAAAAGGCAATGTCACACCTGGTAGCGAGAAATACGTCATTTAAAATTAAGGGAGGGAGGGGACCCTCAAGAAAAGACAAAGATGTGAGTATAACTAAATTTCCTACATTACGTGCACCCCTCTAGTCTCATTACTTCGTGTTTCTTGGCTGCACCCCACTGTTGGTTCTGCTTTTCTCTAATTGCTACCAGTGTCTTTCAGTTTTTTCCTAGTTTCTGCTTCTATTATGGGCCACAACCTTAGGTCAAAACCCTCTGAAGGAAGGGTTTCTTTCATGCTTAAAAGTGGATGCTTACCATGCCTCCTGTGGCTGATGGGCATGGTCCATTCTGCTCTCGGCCGTTACCATTTCCTTCTCATTTGTCCTACCTCAGCCACAGTCCGAGTTTCCTCCTTAGTTCTGATTGCCAAACTTGCCCTTGCCTTGAAGTCTTCTAAATTCTGTTTCTTCTGCCACGCTACTCTTACCTGAACCTTGTCTTTCTGAAGAGATTTTCCCTCCCTAACTTATGTTCCTAGGCTAAAAAGCAGACTCTCTAGTTAGCTGCCACAGAGCTTATCAATACAATACTGATGTACCTGATTACTGATTGATCATCTATTTTTCCCACAAGAATGAGGAGAGATGTTACAACTTTGTTCTCAGTTTAGTGTCTCAGAAGCAAATACCATAGAGAAAAGTTTCACACCTTGTGGAAAATGAGTATCACTAAGATGAACCTAGGGGTAAGCGTAAGAACTTGCTGACGCTGCCACTAAGCACACAGAAACAGGCCGTTTGCCTCTTTTTATCGCTTCTGACTCCCTCATCTCTTTGCTCCTTTGCCTTCATAGACAACCACTATTCTCAATCTTCTGTTTCACTTTGTCCGTTTACATTTATTATGATTAGTAACTAATTTATTTAAACATATTTCCAATTGTATACCTATTAGTCTTCCTTGTATCCTAGGTATTCCTTTTGGAATTATGTTTTCTTCCTTCCTTCCTTTCTTCCTTCCTTCCTTCCTTCCTTCCTTCCTTCCTTCCTTCCTTCCTTCCTTCCTTCTTTCCTTCCACTATTCCCATTAGTAAAAAGTCTTGACTGTAAATTCCCTTGGTTTTTCTTTATACGAGAACTTCATTATTTCACAAGTATATTCTGTACTTAAGAGCCTCACATATAAAAATCACAGTAATCGGCCTTCCTGACCAGCAGTGGCATTTCTTTTGTAATACCTTTTATCACTAGCAAGTAATCAACTCTCTGACAGGTTTTCACTTCCCACAGACATGCTTAGCAAACACAAGTTAGCACTCCCAATCTCAAATAACTTTGGGCGATATTTAAGAGAACCATTGTGGAATACATTTGTTTCACCTTGCCTGCCTAAAGCACCTGACTGGTCTAATAAAAAGCTGAATGGCAAACACCTAGGTTGCAGAGGGATAGGAAGGGCTGGCAGGCAGAGAATAAGCAGTGGGAGCAATTTAGTCTCCAAAGACAAGAGAGAGAGAAATAGAGAGAGAGAGAGAGAGAGAGAGAGAGAGAGAGAGAGAGAGAGAGAGAGAGAGAGAGAGAGAGACCGAGACCCAAGGCAGCTTATTTAGGATCCTTAACTGATAGCCATGCCCCAGCCAAACCGACCAGAAACCACTCCCCTGCCATCACGAACTCCTGAGGGTCTCCTGCTCAGAGTATCTGCAAACACAGGAAAACCAAGTTGTTTACAGGAAATTCAGGGTCTGGTGGGGTCCACAGCCCCAATACTGGATAGATAAGAGCAACACCAAGAAAATGCTATTAAAGACTGAACAAGGTAATAAGCAATCACATGAAATGCCACACACACCGTTTTAGAACAGAAGACCAAAAGGGAGTTGTTAGTTTAGGTACCAACTTCTTTGTGGATGGGGGCATTCCTAAGTGACTTTATAAAACAATCAAGACAGTGCAGGTTATGGATGGGCTGGGCTGAGAGCTGAGTTCTTATGTGACACATCTTAAGTAGACGATGGGGAAAAGTCCATGTTATTTGTGACACTGACTCTTTTTTTTTTTTTTTTCCGAGACAGGGTTTCTCTGTAGCTTTGGAGCCTGTCCTGGAACTAGCTCTTGTAGACCAGGCTGGTCTCGAACTCACAGAGATCCGCCTGCCTCTGCCTCTGCCTCCCGAGTGCTGGGATTAAAGGTGTGCGCCACCACCGCCCGGCTGTGACACTGACTCTTAATCCATGGCACAGTGAGTCATTTATTCACCAGAGAAGACTGTAATCTATTTGGGAAATGAAATTTTCTGAGTATTAACTATCACTTAGCCCCAAGAGAACATGATAACTAGAACACAAGGAGATTAAAGTACTCATTTAGACTACGGAAACCCCCCCCCCCCCTTTTTTTTTGCCTGTGTGTGTATAGTGTGCATGCCTGTATGCATTTGTGTCTTCATGTATGTGGTCATGTATGTGTGTGTAGGCCTGCCTGCTTTTGACTTTGGGTGGCTTCCTAGATGGCTTTCCATTTTACTGAGGCAGGGTCTCTCATGGAACCTGAAGGCCGACAATGCTGGCTTGTCTAGCTTGCCCTGAGGACACCTCTCAGGTGCGGGGATTACAGGCAGATACTTGATCTCCCGGTTTTATGTTGGTCCCAGGGATTGAAACTTGGAAACTGCTCAAGCTCTGGAGGCAAGGGTTTTAGCGGCTGAGTCCTCTCCCCAGCTCCTGCTTCGGAAAGGAAGTCTTGAAGGAACTTGCTCTTACTTCCTAGGGCTTACTCTACAGATGGTCAAACGCTGCCGTGCTGGAGTCCAAACTCAGTTCCTCTACCACTGCCTTCAGTTACTTGTCTAACAGGTGACAACAGTAAGAGGAGTGACAGACAGCCTGACACTCCGCACCGAGAACTGCCCGACGGTGTCTTCATAACATGTTCCTCTATGCTTACTCTCTTCTCAAAAATTCTGCAACTGTCTGGACCTATATAAAGTTTCCTATATTAAGAGAAGAGATAAGGTATATAGAATCCACTCTACTTTCTGCCTAGACTTTAATATTGGTGAGATAATATAGATAATGGAAAACTTCTTCCACCTATATATAAATTCACACACACACACACACACACACACACACACACACACAAAATTTAGGAATACTAGAACTTTTTTTCTTGGAGAACGAAGAATTTAGCTTAATTTAATTAAGAATTAAAGTCTCTTTAAGATATTAATACCCTAACGCTAGTATGCATGGTTGCCTAAGTAACAGGATGCTAGTAAGGAAACAGGCTGGCTGGCTGTGCACATTTCTTTCCATGTCTTCATGTGCAGGTACGGGCGTTGGGAATAGGTGAGGGGATGGTGGATGCATATCATCACCACAAAGTTCAGTTAGAGCGCCGGACCGAAGATATCTATACTCACGTGTGAACTCATTCTCAAAACAACCCTGTACGGTACACACTGGTGTTTTCTCCACCTTAACAGAAGATAAAACTCGGGCTCAGAGAGGCTGAAGAGCTCACTTAAGGTGGTTGCATCCCAAGAAGCTTCACATAATAGGTGGGTCCTGACTGCACTATCCTGTATTTTTCAGTAACAAAGTGAGGTTTCCCAGAAATGACCTCTATGTCTATACTCGAAAATAGTAGAAGAGAAAAGAGAATATAATATATTCCGGGAACACTTCCAAAAGTGGAATATAATATATTCCAAAAGACTTCCAAAACAATGTTGCCAAGAAGGAAGAGGGAAACGGGAAGAAATTCTAAAACAGGATCAATAGCCACTGCGTAAAGAAAAGAAAAGAAAAGACGCATTCGATTGGGAGAGTGTGAACTATTTGTTCACAACTACCTGATGAGATAGAGAACACATGTGTTTTTCCCCACAATGCATTATGAAGATTATCAAGTACATAGCACTTCAAATCTAGATGTCTTCTCACTTCTTCCAAAATTAACATCTGGTCTAGGAAGGTGGCAGTCACTAAACATACGGAGGTGGGGTACAAACACCGTCACTAAACATACGGAGGTGGGGTACAAACAGCGTCACTAAACATACGGAGGTGGGGTACAAACACCGTCACTAAACATACAGGAGGTGGGGTACAAACACTGTCACTAAACATACAGGAGGTGGGGTACAAACACCGTCACTAAACATACAGGAGGTGGGAAACAAACAGCGTCCAGTTTTTCAGCTCCTTCAAAGACGTAAAACTAGCCATGCTTTTACACATCATGTACATGGAGTCCATTTCCCTGCCTTGGGCCACAACACAACTCAGAGTTTTGTGTATGCTGGATAAGCCCACTGCCCCTGAACCACATTTCCAAACTCTGACAGGGATTTTTAAACCTGTACCTTAAGGAGCAGTGAAGGAGGTAGGTAAAAGCAAAGACAGCTAGATTCAGGCAAAGATAACTCTTACAAGGGGCTGAAAAAAAGACAGTATTTTTCTCTGTCTTGTCAATCTTTCAAATTTCAGATTTTGAACTTTAAAAAACTATGTTATTATTAAAAAACTGAATAGATGAGCAAAGCCAAGGAAGAATAAGAGTGGTAAAGCAAGACTACACAACACGCTGACAATACGGTAACTTTATAATGGCTCCAAACATTGAAGTGCATCCTCACCACCAATTGCTATTTGGTGTGCATGAAACATGGGATGTCCCAGCCCTTCCCTCAAGGAGCGTCTTGTCTGATGAAGAGTCAATTATGATGTTTTGTGGCTGTTGTTATACTCCCTCATTAGGGGTTAGTCATATAATGACCACATGTAACGTATGTAATTTGTCAATTTTAGCAAAAACCGGATTATGGGGATTAAAAAAGACAAACAGGTGTCTAATTAAACACAACATGTTACTTTAGGCCCAATAAGTGTAAATAAATGGTTATTTAAGTTTTCCAGCAGAGAGAAGATATATTATTTGGGGAAAAAAGGCATTGAGCCTTTTTCCCTGAGATGGCTCAGCAGGAAAGGCACCTGCTGCTAAGTCCAAAGACCTGAGTTTGATTTCTGGGATCCACATGTGGAAGAAAAAGCCCACTTTTGAAAGTTGTTCTATGACCTCTGAAAGTCCCGGCCTGACAAAAAGTAAATTAAAAAGAAATTAAGACTTTGTTTGCAAAAAATTGTTTTTTGATTGTCCTCTTAATACTAAACCAACAGGACACTGTAAAACTAGTGAGATCTGTTATGCTCCCTTTCAACAGAAACACTAATTGTGTCTAGAAAAATTACCACTACAGGCAGCATACTGCTAGTGAAAACAGTAAAGGGCACACTTATGTATTTGGTTTCCACAACAGTATGATTGATTTAAAGAGACTTAAGGCCAAAGCTGCCTACTTGACTTGAAAGGACATTTCTTATTTCTTCACTCCCTCACACGGCCCCCTTCAGCTCACTTCTAGCTCTTCAGTTTTTCTCTTCCTTCAAACACACACACTTGACACAAATATGTCTTCAAATAGCATTCCCTCTGGGTGTGGCAGACACACCTTTAATGGCGCTGCTTCTCATGTCAACATTTAGAAGGCAGGGAGGGGCCGATCTCTGTGAGTGGGAGGACACCTGGTCTATATACTGAGCTCCAGGCTGGCAAAGGATCCAGTCATAGCTGAGAACCTGTCTGAAAATAAAAACAAAAGCAGAAAACCAAAACCAAACAAAACCCAATGTTCATACAAGTCTTGTCAGCAATTTCTTTTCAAAAACATTTATTCTTTGAGAATTTCATACACCATACACATATACAATGTGAATTAGTAAACATTAGGTCTACTTCTATTTCACCAACTCCCTCGAGATTCCTAGCAATTTCTTAACGGACACAAAATCTCTTTACCAACTGCATTCATTGCACTGTACTGGAGTTTGGGCATAACAACAAAAACGAGCCGTTTTGGGCATGTTCTCCCAGGCATGCTACCCTGATGCCTGCCTGGAACACACCCTTTTCTTTTCTTTGCCACCCAATCTCATCTTCATTCTTGAAGTGGGAGGCTCAGAAACTAGCTCTCTTGTGAAGTCTTCCTACAATTTCCAAGATGAAACAATACTTGTCTCTAGATGCACAAGAATTTACATGGTTTGGCAAGATATGCAGAGGATATACACGTACATGTGTACACTTAATATATGTAATTTGTACTAATTTAAAGAATTAAGTCAATGAAATAAATTGCATCAATAAAATCACTTACTTTAAAAAAGTAACTCATGTGATGGAAAAATTCACCCCCTCACTAGTTTTAAAAATCAACTGTCTTTTCTACATATACATATACATATTTTTCTACATAGGATAAATTTCCAGGTGAAGAAAGTGTCTGTCAAACACTAGAAATTTTTTTTTCAAACTCAGAAAACTTTTGCTGATTAATGTGGTTACTGAAGAATCTAAGGAAATCAGCTCTGGTTGGTGCAAGTGCCTAAGCTTTCACCATCTGTGAAACATTTACAGACTAAAGCACACGATGAGCTATAAAAATCACTGAGTAATCCATGGACCTTGGAGAGGAAGCAATAACGCAAGTTTCTACCCACTCAGAGGCACCGCAGCTTTGGGAGTTTCTGAGATCAATGAAGGGCTTGTCACTGGTATGTACCCAACAGCCACCTGCTTTTTCTGCTAGGATAAGTTTATTTTACTCAGGAAGCAGTAAGAGTTATCTATAGTGTGACTGGGTTATGCAGAGGCACATTGATTCTGGATGATGAAACCCAAGTGAAGTCTGAAGTGAGCTTCTGGAAGAGGCAGTCTTCACTAAAGAAAGGCATCGAAATCTACCCTGTCCCCTTCTGCTTTAAGTCTTCCTTGAAACTTTGTAGTAACGGAGCTGTAATAATGAATACAGCAGCCATTGCAGCATTCAGAGGGATGACATAACCCATACACTGGGTGGTAAAAAAATGTTTTGTTTCCGTCAGTGTTTAATTAAAATATACAAGACGACACCACTGAGTCAATTACAGCAGCTGTAGAATTACCTATCTCAGACAAATTATGATAGATTAAGAAATTAATGTGTTGTGGCGGTCGGAGGAATTTGGAAATAATAAAAATAGCTTTTTAGAATAAATCAGTTTTAATAAAAGGAGAAAGTGGGATACACTTACAAATCCGAGGTTTCAGGGATGTCGAGAACCAAGCGGAAGAAAAAGGGGCCGGCCCATCCCAAACCCGGTTCTTTTAAAGGTATCTTTCGCCCCTGGAGCGACCACGCCCCTCAGACCAGGGATTGGTCAGCTGCCCCAACATCTCCCCCTTTTGTCTAAATAAGACAGATTCAAAAACCAAATACAACTATATACAATGGGAACAGATCATATAAAATTACGAAAGGCAAACAATATTAAGCAAGGAACATATAACAGAAATTTTACTAAACATTCTACTGCAGGGAGTCTAAATAATGTAGAGGGTAGCTACAATTATCTAATCTTCAACCCCATCAAAGATCTGAGAAGGGAAGTAATACTACTAAAGCAACCAGGCAGTACAAACGAGAAACTTCCAAGATGTGCAACAGATGACAGAGACAACTGACTACCTGGGCAATCATACAAAGTCTTGTTAGCAATGTTGAGGCAACCAACTTTGGCTAAGGCCTAACACAACCTGACATACCATTTTTTAATGGCAAGGGACCTTTAGTAGAACTATCCTATCCTGTCTTGGTAAGATAAGACAATTTTGTTTTATCTGCTTATGGATATTTTGTATCTTTGACAGTAGTCGGGGTATGGGCTTTTCTTTGCCCAAAGGCCAGTTCTGCCAAGAAGAAGACAAACTCCCAGTGGAGCGCCTTTGGTGCTCAACGTTCTCTCGTGAGTAGAGCATTGTTGCCAGGAGTGATTGTGTCTCATAAGTATAAAGCTCTAGGTTAGATTAAAGGCCATGTTCTACGGCTCTTCGAAGAGGTCGAAGATTATACTATCTATACTAAATATAATCTCTATGTGTCTAAAAAACCTGATTATCCTAAATATAAATATGACAAACATAATTCTCAACACCTATCTAACTTTATGACTAATAGAATAGACAACTGTGCAATAAATGAAGAAAATGATTTCCAAATGTAAACAGGGTCATTACATAAATAATATCCGAGGTAGAAATGTACATTGTAATATGGTATATATCTCAGTATAACAATTGTTTCAAACAGAGGTGGGATCATACTCTCATACAATGTTTAATATATCAATATACAAGAATCAGCACCAATACAGTTTTTTAAAAAACAATAACTCACAAATATCAGTCATTCCTTCAGGCCAGTTAATCCCTCCTTTTATATCTTGTATATTGATATATTAAACATTGTATGAGAGTTCCTGACGGCAGTTTTGAAGAGGGTTTTCCTATTATACGTGGATTGCCTATTCAGTTCTGCCAATGTCTTGGCCACGGTGCCATACCCTGACTCTCTCCTTGTCAATAAGAAGAATGACATTGTCAGGAGTGAGAACAATGTACAAGTCTGTATTTTTCCCTTGGTTAAACATTTCTGTGTTCGCAATGGCTAATTCTGGCTTTTCCTATCATCATGTCTTTTTACAATAGCTACAAAAAAAGCAGAGTGGTCAGACACTAAGAAAAGCTAATTTATGAAATACAGAATTGTAGATGCTTAAGAAAATGTACTTCCACTTATTAAATTACATTTTAAATTTATTTTCCCCCTTAATTTTTAAATTTTATGTGTATGGGTATTTTGCCTGCATGAATAACATTGCCTGTGGAGGTCAGAAGAGAGCCTTAGATCCTCTGGAACTAGAGTTACGGAGATGTGGGTGCTGAGAACAGAATCCCAATGCTCTAGAAGAGCACCCAGTGCTCTTAAAGCTACAGAGCCGTTTTGTCCAGCCCCTAAATTTTAGATATTTTGAATAACTATGCCATAAGCTCACTGGTTAAATATGTATCTTAAGGTTATGCAGTTTGGGGGATGTATTGTTGGGAGGAACATTTGTCAACTACATATAATTTGGGGTTCAGTCTATGGCACGGGGTCTAGGGTACAACTATAAACACGTTTATAGCACAAGATAGGTTTTGTCTCTATCTCTATAAAATATCTCCCAAATTCATACAGACTTAATTTCCATTTACCCATAGAAATGGTTATGACTAGTAGTTCCCTAAGATCTAAGTGTGGTCTGTAAGGAACCAACCAGCCATATATCTGAGTAAAATAAAGAAAATTCTGATTTTCTGTAATATAGTTTAAATATAAGTACTATATTTCAGCAACAAGAGTAACAGAAGGAACTGTGTTCCTGGTGCTGAAACTGTGCTGGTGCCTTTCAGGGAAGTGAGCTCGGGCTTAGGGTCGGTTCCCCCCCCCCACTACACACAAGCCCCTTATTTCATCACAGGTTCTACAAGCACTCACTGGGCAACCACCTCGGATTTGTGAGTACGTTGGGTGCTGAAATATATTTCACAACATTAACGAAAAGGGTGATAAATTCAAACAGATGGGAATAATACCACAAGATCTGTACATTACAGGAAAGTCAAAGGTCACACCAGTGGTCCCGGGAGTCAGGTAGGCTGCAGAGAGATGATGCAATCTGGATGGGCCGGGAAGAATGTCCAATGGCTCGGGGTCACAAATCTCACAATACTGGGATGGACAGGTCACAGGGTATGTGGATGGGTTTGGGAGAACTCGGGGCATAAACTTGTGGACACTGGGGAGCCACTGGCCATTTAAATGTCACTATCGACCCAGGACTGTTGTTTTCCCACAGTGATCTGTACTGCATGACTGCTCCTTCGGTTCCCTTCTGTAAGTCACTCCTGTCTTTTCGGGAAGAAGAAAATAAGCTTTTCTGTCCAACTGAGGCTCCTTCCTTCCACCCACTCTGCAGAAGTGGGTGTTTTATAGTCAGGTAAAGACGTTCTCAGGAGAACAAGTGGCGATCATTAGTTTAGGAATTCACTTCACATTCGATAGCAACTTTCCTTTTCTTTGCAAATGTTCCAGTTCTATCGCCCTAGCCACACCCACTCCCCCAAGATCTGCTTTCTCTAAAATAGTAAAAGCTAGTTTTCTGGAACTAGATTACAGACAGACTTTGGCCCATTTAACAAGGTCAAGACTGTTTATTCTTGACAGGATTCTTTCTCACTGTAAAAAGGTACATTCCGAACCCGGGCCAGTAAGCCACTGAGACATATTTTCCCACAAGAACGGATACTATGTGCGGTGCCTGCCTCACTGAGGTCACCCAGCCTTCACACGGTGCACACTATATTCAATGCCACCCTGAACTCTAACAACTATCCTCGCAAAACATGTCCACACACTTCAGAGCACAGGTAACATTTATGATGCAATTAATCAAAACACATCCACACAAGTCAGAGTACAGGTAACCTTTACAACGCAATTAATCAAAACAAAAGTGGGAGAGAAGAAAAGGAAGGGGTTTTAGAGATTTAAAAAAATGTCAGAAGAAGATAAATCTGGAATTTTATATTAGTATCCAAAGTTAAAAGTTGTAGATCTTCTTATTTCTTATTTTGGGTTTTTTATGGTTGAGCTGTTAAATTTACAGCCGCATTTTTAGACTCTGCCAAGCATTCAGAATAAACACATGAGCAGTACTAACGTAAGTTTTCTTATACTTTCCCCTTCTTTCATTTGGATGTTTCCCAAAGACACAGAGGTAGATTATTCGTCCACAGCCAACTGTCAACTTTAACCTTCATATATATGAGGGATTTAAAAATCATCAGCACCCTTGCAGGTGCTAGGCCCAGCAGTAACATTCACCCTGCATTTCAATCCCTAAAGGAAAGGAGAGTTAAACTCGGGAATTAAAGGGTGGGCTCAACCACCAAAGATCATCACTGAGATACAGACTAGCGACAATGGCAGTCAAGTCAACCTCAGGCTAAAAATCTACTACTACAGTAGTAGAAAACTGAACTTAGTTTTTGGAGACCTGTATAAATTGAGAAGAGTAGACAGAAACATATCTCTAATACTCTCAAGTGTCTACATGGACCAAGTCAAATGTCTGGTGATAAAGGAGGCATTGTCAAGTGTTTCTTAACATGATTTCTCTAAATAGTCTGAGAACTCAATCTTTAAATAAAGATACAGCACAGAGAAAACAAAAGTGCACAGGTTAGGAAGGACAAAAATCTGACAGACCCAGACAGACATTCAAAATATAAACATTACTCCGTTGGTGCTCACGAGGCTCGAGTTATCAGAGATGACAGTCGACTGGGCCATCAGATGAAATCTGAATCTAGGTGCTCATAAATGATATAATGATACGGGCTGTGTAGTGTGAGCCGGAAATGCATAGACTAATTTATTTGTGAAAATAGGGAGTTTTGAAGCAAGTTCAAAGAACAATGAAACACTTCGTGGTATCAGGCAACGAGTGATATATATTGATGTGTAGGGGGGAATGAGGAGAGAGAAGTAGGCTGGAGACAGGCTGTACACAAACATTATTTAGGTACTAGAGAATCATGAGGTCTCATTCATTTACTCACTCCATGTAAAATTTGAATTGAATGAATAAAAACAGATAAGTCAATGTTACAAAATTTCAGTAACATCTTGACCTCCACTATGCGATTATTAAAGCTCAGACAAAATGAAGATATGGTTACCTCCCCCTGCCTTACAAGATGGTTGTGACAGCTGAAAACAAGAAGTTCACACATCCCAAGTATGAAAGAAGACACAAAAATCCAAGTTATAGAAACATTGTTTTACATTCAATTTCAAGCTGTGCCTCAAAGTCTGGGTCTGGAAACATGACCTTTGAGCTAGGAAAGTTCAGGAGATGAAGTCGAGATATTACATAAGGTTCAGATCATTTCTTGACTCAGTACACAAAGTACATTCTCAAAAACTGTTAAAGGTAAAAGACAAGTGTATCTGTTGTCTTCCCGAGCCCCCAGGAAAAGCATCTGGGCTCACCAACTTTAACACGTGTGCTTTCGTCACACTGATGTCTGATTTCAGGCTTCTGAGATTTGAGTGACATCAGATGGCGTATTTATGACAAAATATAAAAAGGCAGGAGACTACCAGACTCTATGTACACCATACCTGGATGGGACATGCTGGCTGAACATGTACAGAACACGTGAAAAACTTCCAGTCCTTCCTCTGAGTAGAACACACACACCCCCCAGGCAGGCACATTATAGTTCAGTTGCTTTTGTCCAGAACTAATTCACAGCAGTCACCGCTTATGAAGGAGCTAGCCTTGGGTCAGCCAAATGAATGCCTATCGTTTATAGACGAGGAGAACAGTAATTTGATTCACCTCGCAAGCAGAGCTGCTGTAATCAGATACCCATACATAAGCACACCCACCTACAGCGGTTTTCTGCACAGTGCAGAATTCATTCTCTTACTACACGGGAGAAACTCACACAGTGGTCATCAATGTTTGCTGTTACTGTAAGGCAGGGCTCACCGATTACACGGCAACTCAGACAGGTTTTATTGCCACCGAGAATGAGCAGCAGAGGATCTGGATGGGTTCTCATGTTTGTTTTGGCTCAGACATTTTCCACATACGCGGCCCTGGGAATCCTCAAGAAAACATGTCTTGTTCCCAGCTCTGCACAGCCCCCATTGTGCTCCACTTTCCTCACTGATGAAAGTGAAAACGAAACCGGCACAAACAGCCCATTGCTAGGTAGGAAATATGTCCTGGCAACTGGAAGCTTTAACAAAACAGACCTGGCTGTGTCATGGCAAGATACTGAGACAGGAAGGAGTCACAGGAGGCTTTCCTACTTCAGAGGTGTGTCCCGAACTTTTTCTGAGGTGCCCAGGTGGCAGGACTTTGGGGTTTTTCCATGATACTCATGTAAGGTTCTTGGTTTGAGCCATTCAGTATTCATTGGCAGCTTCTGGAGGCTTCTGTGGGAGCAACTCCGCTGCTGAAGCCAAGGCACAAACACTGCCAGGTCTCCATAGTAAATACAACATGCACGGAGAAGAAACAAACATAAAAGAATTTCCTTTCTTGTGTAAAAGATGACATTGTTCTCTAACCTCTGGTCCAATTTCACTTTGTCACTTGAGCATACAAACTGGGTGTCACGCGATGAACAAAGACTGGATGCACAGCACATCCAATGGACTTGCAGACAGGCAGGATCTGGAAGGAGGGGACCTTGTGAACACCCCATATTCTGGCTCAGGTAAATGGTGTGGGCTTCTCTGACTCCAGCCTGAGTAAACCCAGGAGTTGTGTGGTCCCACAGAACTCTAATCTATTCCTTCATTTCATTTTCCTCAGTTTCTTGTTCTTTTTTGGTTTTTCGAGACTGGGTTTCTCTGTCTACAGTCTTAGCTGTCGTGAAACTTGCTCTGTAGACCAGGATTGAACTGACAGAGATCTGCCTGTCTCTGCCACCAGAGTGCTGAGATCAAAGGCATGGGCTACCACTTCCCGGACTTTTCTTGGTTTCTAAGGATATATTACGTTGTGTGACTGCTATATGCAGATCTGTCTCCCAATATTTTTATTTTAAATGTCTTTTATGTGCATTGGTGTGAAGGCGTCAGATCCCCTGGAACTGCAGTTACAGACAGTTGTGAGCTACTGTGTGGGTGCTGGGAATTGAAGCTGGGTCCTCTGGAAGAGCAGCCAGTGCTCTTAACTGCTAAGCCATCGCTCCAGCCTCATCTCCCAATTTTGCTTGTAAGGTATGAGAGTAAAGACCTTGTTGACTTTAGTTCAGCATCATCTCTCGGGTTCACAGACAGAGCCCGGCACATATGGATGATTGTACACTGACTGAAAGACAAAACCTCATTTCCTTTCTTTTTCTAAGCATATAAAATTCTCTGAAACTGAATAGTTTCTTCAGTGTTTACCAAGTGCTAACAACACTGACGCACATACGCACACGCCCATACCCACAAGCACATGCATGCACACACACTGCACTGGTCTGACGAAGTGTATGCAGTTCAAATGGTGTCAGGCTTGCGGTGGTAAATGAATAATAACTAAGCAATGCAATATTTAGAATCTTATTACTGCAGTTGAAAACCAGCAAGTGATTTGTTTCTGTACTTTTATGTCTAACAATCTTACTGGGTTTATTATTGTTTTTGGTGATTTCTACGTGGAGAAAATGTTTTGAGGTCATGAACATCTTTAATACTGAAGATAAGGATGCATGCAGAATAAGAGCCTGGGAGGAAGGTTACATGTGAAAACATCACAAAGTTTTTACAAAGACCTCAGAATACAAGCTATTGTTAATGATCAAAACAAACAAACAAACAAACAAGCAAAATACATGCATATATGTGTCCACATGGAAAGCTGAAGAATAGAAACTTTCTAGTAATTCTATTCTTTTATTTGGAAGATGTTAATTATCTTTGAAGAATACAAACCTCTTCTAAAGCTTGCTAACATCAAAACACAATGAGTTAAAAAAATAATGTTCTTACATAAGTAGAAGTGTAATAACCACACATACTGGTATCCTTCTCCGTTTCCTGTTCAAGATAGAAAGTTTGGTCCATCCCAGTGTTAATTCAGCAAAGAGGATTACGGTAAATTTAAGATAGCAACTAACTGTGGACCAGAGTTCAAGCCATCCTTTAGTCCTAACACGGGGCCCAATAACGGCATTAGTTTGCACAGAAACTTGCCAATGACCCAGTCAACGCCATGGTGAAAATGAGCGTGAGCATTTGAAAGTGTATGTTTTACTAAGTCCTGCAGTGTAGCACCAGAGCGATTAAATGTATAAGCAATTCTTTCCCTTTTTTCTTATGATTCAAAATGCAAGCATCTACATGTTGGCATTTATTAACTTATTCCTTAAGAAGTATTTCCTAAATGCTCATGCAAACATCCAGGTTGAACAAGAGTATCTCTCTTTAAATGAGTCACCACTTTATAAATAAAAGCCCCAGATAACTATCACCAGGACGGGTTATATGAAAGCTATTTCTCTAGGGACTGGAACAAAGGCTCAGAGGTTAGTGGTGACTGCTGAGCAATCATGAGGGCTGGAGTTTGGAGCCATGGCTCCCACATAACAATCCAGGCACCCCAAAAGTGACTAGCTCCGAGGGATCCTACTCCCTCGTCTGGCTGCCTTGGTACACAGGTGCATGCAAGCTGACTCACAGAATCAATCTTTTAGTAATCCTAAGGAGAGAACAGTTAGTTTCTGCAGGGGTTCACAAAAAAAGGGGTGTGTGAGTCAAGCCTGGAAGGTCAGCAATACAGTCACATTTTTTCACAGCAATTGAGATGGTGGTCTCGGGTCAGGTAACTTGCAAATATTTAGTCACTCTGCATAGTATGTGGCTTTCTATTTCCCTATGGGACATAACCTACTGTAAAATGGGTATTTCTAGGCAGCTGGAGTGCAGCCTATCAAAAAACACTAAAACTAGCATAGCAGCTCAGTTTCAAAGACAGTGATTCTCTCTTTGTATGTGTATGAAAAATTAAAGCATCATTTTAATTCTTCCTGTAAGGAGAAAAAATACTAACAGTGGAAAAAATTTTAAATGCAGACCCCCTTAAGAAAACATGCCTGTCAAAATTGTCATTAAATACCAAGTCAAGTCTTTCCCAGTTGCTAACATGGTCTATTATGTCACTATAGTAACCACAGAATAGACAATACAAACTAGATATCAAACATCAGATTGTTTGCCATTGCCCTTTTCTAAGGATATGAAGTAGTCAGTATTTTCCTCTTTAAAAATACCAACTTCCAGCAAGAATGCATTATCAACTGAAGTTACTCACAAGTTGGGTTACCATTCTTCAAATTTAACAACAATCAAAATATCAAAACAAAACCCATCTTGGTTTCCTGTTTTTATTCATAGTTATTTTTATTAGTGCCAATTGTGGGGGATTAAGATGTGGAATCCTGCTGGCTCTGCTCATCCTTCCCCCAATTAATGTGCCCAAGGACTAGTTTCCCTCTTCTGCTCCCCAAGGAGTCCCTCAGTCACAAAGCCTATTCAAACTTCTCCCCAGGGTCCCTCAAAAACAAGGACAGTAATTTCCTAAGGAAACTCAAAGGCTACCTCACCCTTCCCACTGGGGAAGCCCACAGATGCTGCCCTTTCTGCTGCCCTTCTACAAAGCCTTGCTTCACTCCACCCAACGCTGAGGCATCTTTTAAATGAGCTTGGGCCTTGTCTTCTCTAAGGCACTAGCAAACACAGGGCAAAGAGGGTAGGTAGGATTTCCGTTTACAGAGAACAGCGTATTTCAAAGACCGCTCCAGAGCCTTAGGGAAGTATCCAGTACTGGGAATGGAGGAGAGTTTTAGCATGTGGGATTTGTGCTTGGTAGAGAGAGGAAAAGAGAGGACCAGAAACTTTTCTGTACCGTGGAGGCTGTTTCTGACCAAGTTATCTTTCTCCCTGGTTTCCACTTCCAGACTTGAACTTTGCAGGTAACACTGCAGGAACCTGGGGAAGCTGCTGCTGCTTGTTTCTCTGTGTGGAACATCAGGACATGGAGCTGTGTCATCCTGTCACAGCAACGACCAAGGATGCCACCTCACATTTCTCAGCGATGGCACCCACCAAGCCAGGTTCTGGTTTCAGAAACTCTTTGAGGCTGAAGATGGACTCTGTCTCCCAAGTGTAATTTGATTTGTCTGAGGGCACATCCTGACAGCTGTAGTCTGCATCCATCCCCTGCCCTGCTAGTAACACAGTGAGGAAACACTGTGCCGCTCAATCCATCTACTCATGAATTTACTTCATGCTAAGCAGGATTTTCAAAGAAAAGGATTATTAATACTAACTACTGGGGTGCTCTTCTTAGAGCCTGAGTGTAGAATTCAAAAAGACGAGCTATAAAGAGAGACAGCAGTTAATTAAAGGAAGGACTTGTTACGGCTCTGAAGCTTAAGCTCTTTGCCAAAACAAGGGTTCAGGTTGTCTCTGCTCTGGCCCACAGGAAGCCTTCACATGGCTAGGCAGTGCTACTCATTCATCATTCAGAGGTCATTCAAGTTCACTGCCAAGGTAATGTCTTTCTTGATGGCATCACAGCTTCAGGGACTGCTTTATCCCACCTGCGCAGGCGGTGTGCCTGTTTCTCAAGTCACACTGCTGCAGACAGGCAACATGTCTGTCTCCTGCCTTCTCTATCTTGACCCTGGCCAGGTGTTCTCCCATTGTTATCCATGCAACTCTAAAAACACAAGTTATAGCAAAAAGCATTTAGAAATTTGTATTTGACTGCAATCCAGGGGCCGAGATGCCAACAGGCTTTTCTGCAACAAACCCAGTCAGATGTATCCATAGTAAGCAAAGCCCTTTCTCCTTCCCCACTGCTGGCAAAAAGTGCTAAGACATTCCATTCATGGACCGATAAACATTAGGAACATGAAGGGGCAGTCTGTCATCTCAAACAAGAAAGCTCAGTTTAATGAATGGAGACTGTGCTCTTACTCACCACTGACGTCAGGGCCATTTGAAAACTATAGATGCGGGCAAGGCCGAAGTCAGCCAGTTTGATTTGTCCGCTGCTGGTCACTAGGATATTCTGTGGTTTCAAGTCACGATGCACTACTCGATGAGAATGAAGAAAGTCCAGACCTCGGAGAAGCTGAAACATCATATCCTAAAAGAAATAACAAACATGCAAAAGTCAGTAGATGTTACAGGCAGTTTAGGGGCTGTAACAGACACTGCATTCCCAGCAGACCTGAGATGAATGCGGTCTCCCCTCCTGTCATAACTCCCATCTTCTAGAACATTGTGAGATACTTAGCTCCTACCTTGTACTTCATTACGAAAGGACATCTTAACATCATTGTACGATACACGAATCACTCTAGAAGGCGCTGCTGGTTAATGCGAAGAAGGTGAAATAGGAGATGGACCAAGGGGGATGCATTTTACTTTATATACTTTTATTTATTAAGTTATTTCAACAGTCAATATATGACAAAACAGTCAAGCATGTTTCTAAATGTTTGGCAACCTATTTAGTCTAAACCACAACAATGAGGTAAATTTTTGTGTCAAGAATCTGATATGTTTCCTTTTGTCCCTGCGGAGTCCCTGGGCTACCAGGAATCACTGATCTGGTGCGGTGGAGTTCCACTCTGGGTGGGTGAGTGTGTGCGACTCTGGGGTGACCTGCCCCTGAAAGAGAGCACAGCCCCACTCCCCCAGCTCCCGGGGCAGGGGTGTCTTTGGTACTCACGTCCCCTGCCTCTCCCAAGTCTTCCCTAGTGTATTCAAGTAGTCCTGCTCCTGTACTAACGCCATCAACCCAAAGGGGGAGGGACTGCCCTCCAGGCAGGTCTGAGGATTCCTGCAAGGGAGTGCGGGCTCCTTCAGATTGTGCTGCAAGGTTCACTGTGACCAGGGCTGAGGAGCGAGTAGGGAGGAAAGCGATGATACTTGCTAAGGAGATCAGTTAGTGTCAAGAAGGAGAATCCACAGCCTTTTCCACGGAGACAGACAGAAAGGTGCTTTGCCAGGGGATCCCACCCATTGAAGATGTCGGAGGATAAAACTGTAGGCTCATTTGGAAATCTTTCATTTAAAAAGAGAACCTTCAATGTAAAAACTAAGCCCAAATGAAGAATGCCACTACACAGACGCCCTACTTCAAATGGGCTACACAGAGAAGCATTTCCTCTAATGTGGCTGCGGGTGCTTGGAGGCCACTGCAGCCATCCTCCTGGAGGGCGAGGCAGCACCAGAAGTTGGCATCAGAACACGATAGTTAAGAGGCAATGGAAGCTCACCCCAAGACTCCAGAGAAAAGGCCAGTGTGTAACAGAACCGGTTGGAGTGACTGGAGAGACAATCTAAGATGCTCACACTGTGAAGTCATGGAAGAAAAGAAGCTGAGATTTCATTGGAGACTACAGGATGACGGAGGTGACAAGAGTACGGGGCATTTGCCGAGAAAGACTGCAGAAACTGAGTGAGCTGGCTGTGCGTGCCACAGGCAAGAGGCTACTCAAGGTCATGGGATCTCAGACGACACCACCAAAGGCCCATAGGTTGGGAGTGGAGCACCAGGGTTTGGTGTTTGTCTGACAGGTTTCAGTGCTGCTTGGGTCTGATTCCTTGCTAGTCTCCTGTTCTTCGCTTTTGGAATTAGAGAGTCTACTCCATGCTATTGTACATTGTAAGAATACAACTTGTTTTCTGGTTTTACAGGGCTCACAGCTAAGAATCTGCCCTGAGTCTCAGGAGACTGGATTTCTGGACAGTGTTTGAATTATTCCAGTTGGGGATTCTTAAAGTTAGATTGAGTAAAGTTAGTATTATTATGAAGTGGCCACAAGCCTCTGAGGGCAAAGGGATGAAGTGCTGTGATCTGCTTGTGAAATATTCCTCATAGGTTTAATGTGTTTGAACATGAGGTTCCCTACTGATAGCCCCATATTGGTCGGGCTGAAGGCAGAGGCTGGGGAGGCTTTGGGAGACAGTGCTAGCTAGCTTGCTTAAGGCCAGGAGAAATGCTGAGGGGTAGCAGGCCCACTTCTGGCTCGAGTAAACACCTTATGTTACTGGCTGTTTCATACTTCAGCTGTCAGGGCTGTGTTCTGTCGCTGACACTGTGACTTCCTCACTATGACAGGATACTCTAAAACAGTTGAGACAAATTAACCTACCTCAAAAATGAATGAATGAGTAAATAAATAAACTGACCCATCTCTAGCTGAATTGCCTCTATCTAGTATTTATTTAGGGCAACAGAAAAATAATAAAATCACTAACCAGTTTACTGAGAACAACATTGATTTTGGGTTCACTTTCTGAAGTCCAGAAATTTTGTCTGCTTTAAAATCATCCTTAGTTTTTCTAGGTGTAACATGGAGAAAATAGAATTTACTTTTCCTAATAGGAGGTTCAAATCAAGCTATGCAGCAGGGGAGAATTGTTTCAGGACAGGTGAGCATTTAACACATGGAACTTATTACAGATGAAAATGGCTGTGTTGTCTCCTGTTTTTCTCGGAAGCCAGAGGCACAAAAGTAAAGGGCTATCAGTCAATGTAAGGTTAGTGTGAACAAGGTGCTAAGAGGGGACTCACAATGATACAGGGGTATGGACATGATTTCTGAGATCCCCTACTGGGCATTCTGAGCTACTCTTTTAGCTCTCAAATGTTGGTATCTTGGAGGAGATCTGCTCTTGTGAGGGCTGGCCTTGAACACTTGAGAACTGACAGCAGTCAAACAACTTGCCGTGAGTAAACAGCAGTGTGAGAGGAGACACAGGATGCCAAGGCAAAAGCATTGCTATTAGAAACCATGCGCAGACCTTGTTAGCACTGGATTTTAAAAAAGCACGACTAAATTCAAGTAATGTCCCGCTGGCTCATTATCTAACTTCCTATACACTGAGCATCTTTCTTTTAAAGTAGCACAGGGAATAATCTGCCTGATTCATGTTGCACTGGTCAGACTATTCAAGTAGACAATTCAGAACATAAAATTTAAAAACTTGAACTAATTTATTAATTGATAAAGCCCACATGAATTTACAAAAAACCTGTACTATAGAGTAAAAAAGTATGCACTGTTTTTGCTTCTAGTGTAGTGCCTTACAAGCTTAATCATAAAATGAAAAACAAATATATATGACCTTACACTTAAGGAAGAGATGTATACAATAAAGAAAGAAGAAAATCCTACTTATAATTTTATAACTACTAAGAGAACAGAGAAAATTTCACTGTCAAATAATCTTTGTGGATATTTTTACTTTCTGTTCGAAATCACAAACATTACATTTATAGAAATAAAATGTTTAAATAATAGTTATCTGTATACTTTATTTTATAGTGTTAAAAATACAATTTATAGACGGATGGTGGTGATACACGCCTTTAATCCCAGCACTCGGGAGGCAGAGACAGGTGGATCTTTGTGAGCTCGAGGCCAGCCTGGTCTACAAGAGCTAGTTCTAGGGCAGTCGGGGATGTTACACAGAGAAACCCTGTCTCGAGAAACCAAAAAATTATTGGACTGGTAAAAGACCTCTCTGGGTAGAAGTGTTTGCTGTACAAGCCCGATGATCTAAGCTCAACAGTGATGATCTAAACCCACAGTGGAAGGAGAGAAATGACTCCAACCATTTGTCCTCAGACCTTATAGACACACTCGCATACACACACACACACACACACACACACACACACTCACTTCACAACAAAGAATTATGGAGAATATTGTGTAAATTAAACAAAATTCTTCTACTTTGCTTTATACAATATAACTCTTAGTGGCTATGTAGTCTTCCTTCTTGAGGTACGTCATTAATTATTATTTGGTGCTGTTTTGGTACCTATAGTAACCAAACAAAGAGGTTGAAACCTATAGGTCAAAAGCCATAGTTAAACAAAAAGGTCAAGCTCTTAGGTCAAGCTCTTCGTTTAAAGACTAATAATGTGACTTGCCAAAATCATATCCAAGCATGGATTAAATAGTATGATCCACATTCCCTTGTTCATATTCAGTCCATGCTAATGACATGTGGAGAGAATTGGTCTATGTTAGAATTAACTACTCCAACTTGGACCATGGTGGTGCTTCCTTTAATTCCAGTACTCAGGAGGAAGAAACAGGCAGCTCTGTGAGTTTCATGGTCAGTGTGGTCTACAGAGATAGTTCCAGCACAGCCAGGGCTACACAGGGAAACCTTGTCTGAGGGAGGGGAGGTAGTGGAAGACACTATAAAACTCAGAAACCACATTAAGACATTGTTCCAACTCTACAGAACAATATGAACGAATGAACTACAGTATCATTTAATTAAGAATCTGCTTCAGTTGCAAGAAACCGTTTTTTACAAAGAATTCAAAGGATTGTCAATATGCTTTATCTCAATACACAGCAGAGGTCCTCAACTGGTAGGCTGCAACCCCTGGGGGTGTCAAATATCCTTGACACAGATATTTACACGAGGATTCACAAATGTGGCAAATTTTCAGTTGTGAAGTAATAACTTGAATAATTTTATGATTGGGGGGTCACTACAACATGAGGAACTGTGTTAAAGGGTGGCAGTATCAGGAAGTTTTAGATCCACTGTCTCACAGTATAATAAGACACTTTCAATCAGCTCAAGATATTAATCTAAATTCACCTGTCCCAAGTGGCCGTGCAATGAATCCAGAAGCTGATGAACCTAGGGGTGTGCCCAACATGCTCTCAAGGTCACACCTTGAGACATCTCCCGTTAGTCATCCAGGACAGTTTGGTACAAACAGCCTGACCAGCTAGCTATTCTTGTTGTGAGCTGTCATGGCAGGGGGGGGGGGAGGGAGGGGGAGGGGTTAACGGGACACACACATTCTTTCTTTCTAAGCCATGTGAAAGGAAGTGTGTTTTCACAGGATCCTACGGCAGAGAGTCTGACTCTGGGTGACAGTGGCCTACAAGGAGGCCATCCCTTGGCTGCTCCTTCAAAGACTCCAGACCTCAGTCTGAATTCCAGGGATCTCTAGGGCTTGCAAATCAAAGGTTTCTTTTAGGAGTTCTGGAGTTGACTCTGTTTATTTCTTTAAATAAGAATAAGCAAACTAAAAATCTTTCTGAAACTTTTAATCGGAAAAAAGCCTTATGATGGGCCCTATTTTCCAATTACTGATAGCACAAGTTAATTCTTACTGATATTGAAATACCCAACATAAACCCTCTGACTAGTCTCAAAAATGGCAGTTTTAAAATGAGTAATTGTGGTGATACCCCCACTAATTTATTATTTATAGTTGGGTTATTTATGTTCTCAAAGTTAATCTCTAAAAATATACTAACATTCATTCAAAAATTAAAAATAATATGCAATTTATGGACAGTACTACTTATTTTTCTCCTTATGTAAGCTATGTTCTTTTTTACTAACATAATATTTTTATTGTTTACTTGGAAATTTCACATAATATACTCAATCACATTCACTTCCCAGTTCTCCCAGGTCCATCCTCCACCTTTGTGACCCCCCCCCCAAAAAAAACAAAAGGAGGAGAAAAAAAAGAAAAAATACCAAGTCTAATTTGTGTTGTCCATGTACTCACTGGGTCATGGTCAAACTCTAAGTGGCCAAGCCCTTAAAGAAATCTGGTCCTTCCCCGCTCCACCTCAAGGAAGCCATCAGCTGGGAAGAGCATCCCTATCACAATTTTTAAGAGTTCTCTCCAAAGCCCGGCGGTGGTGATGCACTCTAATCTTAGCACTCAGAAAGCAGAGGCAGGAGGATCTCTGTGATCACCAGGTCTACAGAACTAGTTTCTGGACAGATAGGGCTGTTACAGAGAAACCCTGACTCAAAAAACCAAACAGAGTTTTCTTGACTGGCTTTGTGTCTAGACTGTGTCTTCTGGGGGTAGGGGGTGGCGGTGGAAGACACTGTGCCTCCCATTCTCTATGGTGAGTTTGCAGTCATGGATACCAGGGCAGAAGGAGCTGCCTTGCCCTTTAGTCAGTGGCAGCACTGGTCATGAACTTCCACATAGTTTTTGGCTGTACAGCATGGGCCACAGACATCAACATGGTTTCAGGTGGTGGTAACCAGGGCCATGAACACCAACACGGTCCCTGAAAGTCATGTTCATTGCAAAGATGTTATTATGGTTCCTTCAGAGCTGGATACCATGGCACCTGCCTGTAATCTGAACACTCAGGACCCAGAGCTTGAGGCTGGTGTGAGATACACAGCAAGACAATGGCCCCTCCAAGAGAAAGCTCGCACCCCTACATCTGCATAATAACTTGTTCTAAGGAGTGTCAGGAATGTCACGTAAAGCAGGGTTTTTCCTGCCAACCTGGTAACAGCAGACTGAACTCAGGTGGAGGCTATGGCTACAGGAGGTGTGATAAAGATTACCTGGGCCCCCAAGAAACTTCAGATGTTGAAGTCAGAGGGAAAGTAGTGGACTTCACGCATCAATGAGGACTAGTCATTCCGGAATCAGTTTTTTGTTATTATTAATATTGAGACACACACTTTGAATTGTAGTAAAGGACACAACTGACTTACCATCTTGGACCATTTTAACTGTATGTCAGTATTAAGCCAGTCCTGTTACTGGGGAGTCAATCTCTAAAACTGTTTCATCTTGCAAACTTGGAACTATACCACTCACCACCACAATTCCTGCTTTCCTCTCCTCTCAACCTTGGCAGCTATGTTGCCTCTTGATTTTACTCTAGAAACCTGGTGTGTAATCCTTTTGGGCATGGCTCATTTTAGAGTAAGCCTCCATAATAAGCTATGTATCAGTGCTCCTTAGAGACTGTTTGGTATATAAATGCATTATTTATCGCCCTTTCATCCATCGATGAACACAGACTGCCTCTACTTGTTGATTTAAGTGACAGCAGGCTGCTTTGAACAGGCATGCAGTTTTACTTGCAACCTCCACTTTCAATTCATTTGGATACAAACTCAGAGATGGGATTGCTGGATCTACTTCTAGGACCTGTAAAATCTCAGTTTTTCCACAAGCAGTCCAACACTGTTAATTACATGATTAAACAGAACACCAAAGCCATACTGAGAATCCACTTGAGTAATCAGGTAGGTTCATCCACGCCCACCGCTTTCTGGGAAAACCTGTGCAGGGTCACAACACCAAGCTGACACTTTTTGTCTTAACTCAAAACTCAAAAGGCCTTTGCTCCTATTGAGTTCTCTGATCAATTTTTAATGGTGATGACAATCTTCAGAGACTCGTTTTATACACAGTCATGCATGAGTGAAGCCGGCTTTATCGCATCAGTTCACAAGAGAATGCTACACTTCAAACCCACAAAGAGCAACACGTTCTTAAGATGTGAGAAGAAGGTTTGAGGTAGATTCTTAAAACATTCAGGCTGTCTTGTAAGTTCTAAGAATGATGAATTTAAAGTGGGCAATTGACAGGCTCTAAGAGTCACACATAAACACTGTTCCAAAGAAGAGCAGGGTTGGGTTCTGCCCCACTGGCCTTCTACTTAGTGCCTGTCACTGGCATGAGGGAAAGACAGAGCTAGGGAAGGTGGAAGGTCACCTCAAAGCGCCTCAGTAGAAACCAAGTCCTGAGACTGCACTGGAAGCACTGGCTCTCTACTGCTTCAATTAAATGGACAGAAGCAGAACATGAGCGGCTATTTTTGTGTATAAATTTATTACCCACATAGCAGTTTATAGTCTCCATTACCTTCTCTCTAGAAGTGGTGAAATTGCTGAGACTCAATAAAGCAGACAAGACAAGAAACTCATTTCCAGCCAAACTCACAATGTCACTGGCGAACGTTCATGGGACAAAACAATGACATAAATGGACAGTCTGGAAGAAGAAACCATTACCTCATCAGATGGCTGTTATCTATGAAAAGCCATTGGGAAATGAAACTACAAGTATGCAATGCTAGTTATAACTTCTTCAGAGCAGAATATAAAACTAAGCACTGCATAAACAAGAAGTGCAGGTGTTCAGGTTGCTGGTCAGTGACCAAATGATTCAGGTTTTTATATACACTGTGTTGTGATACTTTTAAAAAAAATGAACACGCTGTGACAATTTCCCCATTTCAATGCGTACCCCTAAAGAGATAATTGTCAGGCATTTCAGCAGTTGTTTCTGACAAAGGGCCTTCTCTTTCACTGTTCTTCTTCTCAATCCCTTCTTTTGAGACTTCCCCTCCACTTCACACTTCCCTCCTAAATGAGGTAGTGTGCACCAGAAGTCAGTATCCACGAGAAGATTGTCTAGCCATCTGCCCTCTGCAGAGGACACTGTAGTGGACAGCCACAAACGATGGTCCAAGACAATCAGGACAATTCTAGCTCCATTCACGGCACCTCGGAAGCACTTTCCTCCTTGGTAAGAGGAGTATGGCAGAAGGTGCTCGCCTTACTTCTACCTCCTGTCCACCCCAACCCATGAACAAAAACACAGAAGATTCAAAGCTAAAAGCTTTGGTTATGAACTTGTGCTTACTAGCCATATAAACTAAGGCTGGTCACTTGTATTTTTGTGAGCTTTGTTTCCAAGCCACAAAAAGAAAAAAAGCCAAAGGGAGATATAAGTTCTAAATTATATAATGTAATGTTTATTTTTATACATATTAAGTTGAAATATTATATACTGAAGTATTTAATATATTGTAAACTACACACATATAACCAGCTGCCATTTTTTTCAAGAGAACTAAGAGTCCCTACAATGTATAAGATATTGCATTAGGCAATGTTACACAGAAGCACCCAGAGACAGGGGCCAAGGAAGTCTTACTTTAATGAGGGTAGAGGATGTGAGCTTGTACCTACGCACTTCAGGCTGGTCTGTGATAAGAACCACAGAGGACACAGGTGCTCTTGTAAGTGATGAGGATGAAGGAGCACTTGAGCCATCTGGGTAGCGGGCTAGGGTTCAGTCTGCTGTGGGAAAGAGAACACTAGCAGACAGGGACTTAGCAAAGCATGGTCCTTGGGAGTTTAGAACCAGCCACAGTCTCACCAGAAAGACACTGCTAAGTGGTGCCACACTTCCAGCCTTCCCACGGGGACTTTACAGTGTCACATCTTACAGTCAGTGTGGGTAAGGAATACAAAAAACTAGGTTGTTGTTATTGATAGTTTAGCATGTGGGATAAACAGAAGGTGAAGGAGCTATTAATATGCTTTGGGTATAATACATTAAGAGCATGAGCCAGAATACTGAAAAGAGAGTAATGAAAGCGATCATGACGACAGATGTGGCTTTCGCGTTTTCATGGGTTAACTACACTGGAATGCCTTTTGAGAGCTTGATAACATCACATCCTCCAACATCTAGTCTCAGTTTCCTCATTCTAAAGTGTGAACAAGGCTCTTTTGTAGAGTGGTAAAGAACTTCTCAGCATGAGGAATGGGTTCAGAGTGGAGTCGTTAAATCAAAGGCTCCACCATCACCATTAGCAAGGGTATTTGGCAACACACAGCCATTCTGCTTCTCTCCAATGGCACCTTAGCATCCCATCTTCCTACAACCCTTGTTTATTAAGATCTACAAACACAACTGTGCCCACACTGAAGTCCAGAACTTGTAATGTTTAGTGTTTATTGAATCAATTGTCATGTGGCCTGTAACTTAATTTGAAACTCCTACAGACTGCTAGTTTTAGGTCTACAAGGATCTTCAAATTTATGTTATTATTTAATGAGCAGAGGCTCTGTCTCTTTGATAAATAACCCAGCTTTCTAAGGTACATTGTTTTTTAACTCATTCTTAGAAAAAACTTTTGAGGTTCTCCAATGGTTGAGAAGGAAGTTTCAAATTGTCTTGAGTGCTCTTACAGGTCAACACCCATATACTAAATTTTACCGAACAGTGAGACAGACATACACCACACACACACACACACACACACACACACACACACACACACACACACACACACACACTACTGCGGGGAAATTCAGGTAAGTTTTCTTATGTAATTAACTCTGGTTGCTTTTGCAGTTTCACAAATAATAACTAGAACAGTTATGCTATTTCCTTATGTTATCTATTAATGCCGACCTGTGTGCATTCCCAATGCAAAGAGGAGGAGAGGAGCAAGAGAGGATTCTGAAAAGAACACTTAGCTTCATTTGGTCAAAAAATGGTCTTCACAAGGGTTTTTTTAAATTAAGCGTTGTAAAAAAGCGCTTACCACAATGTACCTTTTCACTTGAAAAAGCAAAGGCAATCTTGCAGTGGTGAGAGGCTGGCACAGCAAGGGAGGAGATCTGTCCTCTTTCCATCAACACATCTGCACACATTATCTGTGCTGGGGTAGTGCAGCCTACAGAGCTGTTTATGGAGATGCCAAAGAAAATGTGGTCCTTCAGCAGCCTTCGGTGTGTGCTGCTGCAGGAGAGAGCCCAGAGGGAGGAGAGCCATGCCCTCTTCACTAGAAACCTCTTGATTCTACAGGAAGAGGGTGCAGGTGGTCACATGTAGGCAGGAAGAGCACAGGGGCCAAGAATCGGAGGGGATTTTCGGGCCAGCATAAACAATCAGGGACTGGATGACAAGGACTTGGCAGGCTACCTTGAACGCTGGCTTCAGGACAAGAAGAGGCCAGGGAAAGGAGTCTTAGAGGGTGCAGGCACATCTACCCACCAGGTGCTACTGATGTTTGCAAGTGTCGTTCCCTAAATTGAGCTCTGAACCTTTAGAACTGATTGTTTTCCATAATATGCCTCCCTTGCTTTCAAACTTCCTGGGTCCACCTTAAGCTCCAAGTCTCTCTGTGTGTGTGTGTGTGTGTGTGTGTGTGTGTGTGTGTATCTGTCTGTCTTTCTCAGTATCATGAAACTGTTTCCATTTCTTCCTACATGAATCATGAACCACTTGCCCTCCTTATTTCTACAAATAAAAACAGAGACAAAAGCCTACAGGAAAGCTTTAGCTTCACTTGAGCTTTTGGTATCTCCTTCGCTGTGTCGACCGTAAATTTCCTTTTCTGTTATCTACCACGGCCACCACATTCAACTTCTTGCTGTATTCCTGTCTACTTTCATTTGCATCTGCATATCTCAAAACTATCTTAGGGTCTGGGTAGAGTGGTTCCTATCAATTACAGCAGCCCTGGAGAGGCTAAGGCATGAGGACTGCAAACTTCAGGGCCAGTCTGAGCAAACAAAGTGAGACCTGACTTCAAGAAACCAAGCCCTGGGGACTTATCCCTGTGGCGGAGTTCTTGCCTGGTACATGGAAGACCCTGGGTTTTATTATAAGGAACACACACACACACACACACACACACACATCTGAATCCAAATCTTGCCTCTGCCATTTCACTTGTCACTCACGGATTCAAGTAATAATAGCTGTTGGGATTCAGCTACGTACACATTTCAATGCTTCCTGATACATTGTCTAGAATATTCCACTATAATAGCAAGCCCAATCTGTACCAAAATGATTTCTTTTCTAAAAGACTCTATCAAAACTTGTTCTTCAGTCTCTATTTCTTATTGTATACAAAAGTATACTAAAATTTATTAAATGGTGGATTCAGAAATTCTCACAATTACCTACGTCAGTCATGAGAGCTTCTAAATTACTTTCAAATAGAAGCATTTGCCTTTTCTCTCCCTTTTACACAATGTAATCAAGCTGCTAGTATCTTTTGTCTCAAACATGACAATAGCATTTCAAAACACCTAGCTCCCATATTTAAATTAGCCATCTTTATATTTCCTTCTATAATGTGAATGATATTTCTAAAGGTAGCCTAACTCATACAGAAGTCCCTCTATTGCTCATTCTGTTCTTAAATTTTAATTTTTGTATTTTAAGGTATTTTGTATTGTTCTTTGATAATTTGTACAGTGTGTTTTGATCACATTTTCCCATTTCCCTTCTCCGACTATTCCCAACCTATCTAATCTTGTGGCCTCTATTTTATTTTTAATCCATACAGTCCTAATTTATGCTGCTCAAAGATTCATGGATGTGGGGCCTCCCACCGGACTGCGGCTGACTTACCAGGGGGTACACTCTTAGAGAAGACGCTCTCCTCTCCCTGCAGTGATACATTGCCAATAGCTCCTCAGCTGGGGTGGGGCACTCAAACTTAAACCAGCTGGTCCCTAACACATTGTTGCATTCCTAGCCATTCTTCTGAATCTGGTACTAAGCACTGAAGATGCCACAGTCTTGGTCCTTTGGCAGCACTATTCCTCATCTTCCCATAATGCTCCCTCCATTTTTATAACCCCCCCCCCCCAACATGCACACGTCTTCCAATCAGTGCATCATATCTGGCTCCATGTAACTTGAGGACTTACTTGAGCAAGTCTTAGACAATTCTCTACACAAGCAGAGTCTCCAGCCCTGCCATACTCAACAAGCACAGAGCACAGTAGGCACAATGCTGTCAAAGAGCTCATGAGGCTTTCTTGTTTCTACATTTCTTCTTCTTCCTGGACCCTAAGAAGGCAAGTAGGCAACTCCCTAGCCACTTGCATTTTATCTTTCCCTCAGGTACGCTGTCTATGTTACTATTTCTCACAGACACCCCTGGAGTAAATCCATTTTCATTCACCCTAAGTTTGTGTCATGAATGAGCTAACAATGACACAGACTATAGAGAACAATGGTGTCTTGCCTGGAGCCAACACACATGGGGGAAGGGTGGATCCTAGAGGGTCAAAGAAGAGCCAACATCTGCTTGGTTCCAACACAAGGGAAAAACAACCAATCAATCTGTCCATCCATTAATACATACGCATGGGAATGAACACTGTTCTAAAAATGTCATTATTATAATTCTATCTCTGGAAACTCACCCCACAGACCCAACAGTTCAAGCTTATATTAAGTCAAAGCAAAGAGGTTCAGTGCTACCTTGTTTTAAAGACATAAAAAACAAAATCAAACAACAAACAAACAACAAACTCAGGAAAATACCTCAAATATTTACCAATGGAAAATAAATTCTATATCCACTAATTTCAATCTGAGATATCCTAACAGCCAGTGTGTTGATGTTGACTTGGTCTTCAGTTTAACCCTACTGGAAGGTACCAGAATGGGAGTGGCCTTGTGAGCAATGTACAGGATGTCCATGCAGGGAGTCTGATGGGGGCTAGAACACAGCAGTGCATCTCCTGAAACTCAGCTGATAAATGGCTGTGAATTGTCAAGTGGGAACCAAAACGTGTCCTCTGGGAGAGCTGCTAACCACTGAGCCACCTCTCCAGCCTGCCCTTCCTCTCTATTTGAAGGTTACCAGAAGTGGACACCTAGCACCACCATGCTATGCAGTGACATGTCTCTTTACAGGCCTCAGCAATAGACTCATAGACTGAAACCTCAAAAGCTATGGCCAAATATGCCTTTCCTACTTATACTCTGTATCTCAGGTATTTCATTACAAAAATGGAAAGCTCTAACACAATATACCCACAAAATAAGAAGCCATTAGAAAGATGGGCAATTTTAACATATAAGTTAAAGAGTGAAAAAGACTAAACCTTAAGTGTGACACATTAACTTCTAAATTCTAGTGTAACACTAGAAAAAGGCATATGCCTATACAGGCAAGGTTATGTGCGTCTGCTAGGTTATCTGATACAATGGTAAAGGGAAAAGACGGTTCTGAAAGACAATAAAATAATCTGTTTGGCCATATTTTAGTTATTAATTTATTTTATTTGAAATAGGATATCAATGTAGACCATCATGGTCTTCAACATCTCCCATCTTTGCTTCCCATGTGTTGAGATTACTGGCTTGTGTCACCATGCTTGACATAAACAATACTGACATATGTATCTGGGTTTTTTTCTAGACTCTTCTTAAAAAGCATTATTTTGTGCGTTTGAGTGTTTGTTTGCACCATGTGTGTGTACCACGCGCACGCCTTCTGTCTATAGAAACCAGCAGAAAGCAGGTGGTGGATTCCCTAAGAAGGTGGTGGATTTCCTAAATTCAAGTTGCAAGCTGCCATGTGGGTGCTGAGAACCGACCCAGGTCCTCTGCAAGAGAAGCAAGTTGCTTTTCACCACTGATCATTTTTCACCACCAAATTAAATTCTTTCTTAATTTAATTGTTTAGAATGTTTCAAAATGAAAGCCAAATCAGTAGGGCCTTTCACAGCAACTGTGAACCTAACGGCTGCTAAGAATGAACCGCATAAAATCTGACAGGCAGAAAACCCAACATGAAGACAAACCGACAACCAAACCCTGAGTAGTCAGGACTGCGTAACTGAATTTTACCTCCCCTGATTCCTTCCAGCTCCATCTGGATTCCTGGCCATTGGAAACTGCTAATTTTTCCACATGTTTCCTGAACCTTTACACTTTCTTGGCCTCTGACTAAGCAGACGTTTTTGATCAGTTTAGAGTCCCCTCAGACATACTGTTAGTCACCTGCTTAGCATTGCCAGGCCTTCAGTTTGTGCTTTTATGGCATATTTAAGAAGAATATAATACCCACGTGTTCACGCTAAGCACACATATTCATACACTAGGCTCTCTACATTCTGAACATCCAAATTATTGGCTCCACAAACTCTTTTTTCTTCTGTGTATCAGTTGATGGGAGACATTCATTACCGCACTACACTACTTCATTTCTTTGACTGCAGTGACTCTGGGGGACCTTCTTACATGCAGTGATAGTCTGTTTGCATTAGACAGTACGGGGGATCAAACCAAGGTCCCACACAACTAAGCATGTGCTTTTCTACTGAGCTGTCACCTCTCCCAGCACAATTTATTGTTTTTTCCATGGTCATAACCTAATCTCTTCATAACCCAAGACCAACTTTACTAGGTTGTATTTTACAGAGCTAGCCTTACCTGCCTTTATAAAAAGAAAACATTTCCATTTTCTAGAATGTAGGGTCTTTCCTAAAAGTTCTTGGGGTTCAGCCAAAGAGTAACCTCATATATAACCCCCCATTTTAGGCTAAATTCACAAGACCAAATCAACAACTTTCCTAAACAGGCGATTCTTTTCTCTAATTACCTACTTTTCTTTTCCTCTAGACAAGGAATAACCAACTTTCAAGTCTATCTTCATAATTTTCCGTGTCTCCATGTGTTCAACAAAGACACACTCACACTAACTCCTGCTCTCATTCTCTCTGGCAAATCTTCTGTTGTGAGTCTTTACGTGAGCTCACTGTTCCTTGACTAATCTTGTTGAGCATTCTCCTACGACAGCTGCAATGCCCTGCCATCATTTCTCAGCACCTCCACAAAACCATGCAGATCTCTCTGGAGATGCCAGATGAGTACTATCTTCCCATATGGAAACAAGCAAAAACTCAATCATGGCTTCTAAATCATAGCCTGTACTGAAGGTCTGTCACTCAAAATAGTATCATCCCAGTCTTTGAAATGGTCACTTCCCTTCACAAAGTCAGTGCTGTTTTCTTCCTCTCTTCCTGCAGCACCCACATGGCCTTATGTGTTTGTTCTACTTCCTTATAAGCTGGGATCTTCTAGCACACTCACACACACATTCAGCATAAGGACTCACAGAACAAATTAGTTGCAAACCTAGAATTCACATGGCTCTCACCTTAAACATACCAATAAATCTATTACGTCTTAAAACATCAAATATTAGAGTATTTTAAATTAGCATTTATTTGGTCGGTGACATCTAGGAAACACAATGACTGAAATCTGAAGGAAAGTGTACAATGTTAATACAACTATGTCATTCCTAGGCCTTTTACTTTTAAAGTGTTCCAATGTGCAATGGAAAATTCTTAACATGAACTCCCTTTATTATGATGGCATATTGTGTTCTATATTAGCCACTTTATAATAAAAGTTTATAGGATTGACCTTTCAGAGGACTGAAGACTTTTAATAGCAAGTTAAACAACTCTTATATATTATCAGCAGGAAAGTAATGGAACAAAGGACTATCGGGGAGGAAAACAGGTTTTATGGGCACTAAATAGATGAAGTAACACTGGCAAACCATGAAGACCTCTTCACAAAACGTACTTGACTTCACTTTAGACAATGTGAAGATCCAGGCAATCACCAGAGAGAGCAACTAGGGCAGCACTAGGATTTCTGACATTTGAAGCAACGCTGTGGCAACTACAAAATCCACAATGTCTTTCATCATCAGGACAGCAGATTGTGCACACATCTATCTATACAGTTCAGTGCCTGTGACTTACACATTTTTATAGTTGTTCTACGATAGAGAACTGAAGCTCCGGTGAACTTAAGTGACTTACTTGCTCACTATTAACAAAGTGTCATGTTGCCAGGGACTTTCAATTACACCAATTAGATAAACGAATATAAGATATTCCCCCTTTGGGTCTTTGGATTATGGGAGTATCAAAACAGTATTACAGTTTAGTATAATCTGGTTGGCATGATGTTTAACTGAAAACCCCATGAGGGCTGTCATGTGAGTATTATAATCCCACCAGCCACCCCTTTCCAGGCCAATGGAATTAATGTCCCCTGAGATAAAAGATACATGATCTATAACTAAAGATCAACTGAGAAAATAAAATAATGCCAGTGTCCAGAGCCAACCTGAAATTCTGCAGGGCTCGCAGGGAGATACTCATTCCCATGAGGCCACCTGTAACCTTGGTCCTTTCAGCCTCCTCTGGGCTCCTCCACATGTCTCACAGGAAACTGTCTCCTTCCTTGCAGTACTTGCCATGTATCTTTTTCTGGTTTAAAAAAAGTAGGTTTCATTTTCAGCTTAAGTGTTCTAGACTGGCCAGGCAGTAGTGGAGCACACCTTTAATGCAGGCACTCTGGAGGCAGAGACAGGTGGAGCTTCATAAGTCTGAGACCTGCCAGGTCTAGAGAGGGACTTCCAAGATAGCCAGGATTGTTTCACAGAGAAACCCTGTTCTTGTAAAACAAAACAAACAAACAAACAAAAAGTCTTTTCAACTTGGCTCTGTGTAAGGAGACAAAAGGTTTGTCTTATTTTTAGCCCTCTCTGTGGTGTGATGGTGTAGTGAATCATGAGTAAGATGCTTGGCAAATGTCTGCAGAATTCAATGAAAGGCACGTGTTGATTTGATGTATATCTTCACCTGAAAATATGAGCAGGAATGGCTAAAAACTGCCAGGGAGCTAATTATCTGGAGCATAAACAAAGAGTACAATGTTAAGAATGAAGTTCTAGTGCGTGTGAACAAACACACCCACACCCACCAGTTACCGATTCTGACTTAGGTTAGCAAAAAGTGAAGATGAAGTTTAACACTGCTTTCAGGGGAATGTGCAAAGTAGGTACAGCAATTCGTTCAAGCTAGTAACAAATCACGTTAAGTACAGACCTTTATTACTGAAAACACTCCTAAGGAAATGAGAACAAAATTGCCTTTTATGGCTTATAGAAAGTCTGATGTCTAGAATAGATTTTAGTACTAACATTACTGCTAACTGTAGGACTTCTAGTAACTTACTGACGGCTCCAGGTTATGTAAGAAGGTAGAGATATTCAAATCCAAAGTTACCTCCACGTGTACATTTTATAATTTCACTGCTTTCTGCTTAGAGTATACTTTCAAGTCTTAAGAAACGGTTTCCGGGGAGTCTGACAATGATCACCCCAGTTTTGCTTAGTTTGGCAACTTTTTGATCTCAATAGGCAAATCTCAAAATTTCCAGCTTGAGCTGGGGCTGGAATGGTAAAGTAAGGACGGCCACATGTAAACTGTCTATCAGGAGCACGGAACCAGGCCTGTTATAACCTGGAATCCCTGGCATTTGGGGGATTGGAAGGCAGAGGTAGGGAGCCCTGAACTGGGTGATGGCCTAGGCTACTTAGTGAGAACTTGCTTGTCTGTCTGTTTGTTGAGACAGGGTTTCTTTGTAGCTTTGGAGCCTGTCCTGGAACTCGCTTCTGTAGATGAGGTTGGCCTCCAACCCCAGAAGACCTGCCACTACCGCTGGCTTTGTTTTTCTTTTAAGAATATGTGTGTGTGTGTGTGTGAGAGAGAGAGAGAGGAATTATCATCCCCTAGAGGGCCATCTGCACTTTGATCCTTTTGACTTTCCTTCGCGTTCCCTTTACAGGTCTAACAGAACAAGAAGTCATTTCAGAAAAAGAAAAAAGTGCCGTGTCTATTCCTGAGCAGCAGATCTGCATATAGACGATGTTCTCCCCAACTCTAGGTACAGTTTCAGGGGTGCCAAGGAAAGACAATGTATAAAGGAACAGAGTCAAAAGTTAAGGAACCATCCTTTGTTTCTCAATCCTGTCATGGATGCCGCAGGTATTGACAACAATAAAATTTGCTGCATCTGTCTTCATTTCATTTCTCACTTAGGGACTTATAATAATTATAACCATAAAAGTAAAATTACTTTAATGGTCCAGAGGGTATTAAATGCTAAAACCATTTATATAAATGGGACTTACTCACATTGACATATATATAAATTGTACTTAATTCTACTATAGGGGCTAAGATGAAAACAGTCTAGTAGATTGTGCAAGAGTCAAGTTTACCGCCTGGGTCTTAACTTGTGTGAACTTGGGCAAATCATTAATTAGTGATTAATGTCATATGTTTCTTCCTGTAAAACTAGCACCATACTACGACCCAACTGCACGAGAACAGTCCAGCTTAAGGGCCTGAGAAGATGCCCTCAGAACTTAAGGAGCCAAATCCGGATATAAACACATAAGGAGCATTAATTTGACTTCACCTTGTGGAGAAGACAGTGTCTTCAGTGACATCAGAGAGGCTGAAGCATCACACTGCTTATGAACATAGTCACGCATATTGATTCACGAGGCGCAAGCTCAGAGGGCAAAGTTCCGGGGAAAAGGATGCAGTGAGTCATTAGAACTTGAAGTGAACTGAAATGAAATCTACATCAAATCCCGTCCAATCCTCGTTTCCCACGAGAACTCGACAATTACAAACTTAATGCAGCTAGACAAGAGTTCTGAGCTGGCATGTTTAGCACAAGTGTCTTCAATGAAATAAGCCATTTTTTTTAAATGTAGTCACTATTAATTAATGGCAAAACAGGAGAATTTTTATGGAGTTCCATAAGGACAACGTGACGACCGGAGTGGTACACCATGACTGATGTCATTACTCTGAATACCACAGTTGTTAGTAATGATTTGGGGTCTTTCCAGAAAGTTCACGCCAGTGTGCTTTGTCTAATTGTCTCAGCACTATTGCTTGGTGGGTATTTTCTCTCTTGTGGCTGTTCCTCTACAGCCCACACAGTCTGCAGGTAAGAATTCCAATCCGTAGCTAGATAGCTCTGGACAGATGTTAGGATCAGGCATAAGCTACAATTCCAAGAAAATCGTCCTATTTAAATATCCAGCAAGCATTATAAATCTATTTCCCATCTGTTTTCATACTTAACTGAAATAAGAATCTATTTACAGTGTATAAATCCACTTCTGAACATCAAATTGTGGCATTTATTAGTGTTCTAAACTTTATGCTTTAATGTGCACCTGAGCTTAGATACTTCAAAGCCAATTACTGATTATCCTAAAATTAGAGCTTAATGACATGAGTAATAGAAAAATTATATATAGTCTACCTTCCAAAGGGCAAGGAGAGAGCCCTTAAGTAGGGACAGAGCATACATTCATGTGAGTTCACATTTAATGGTTTTACTTTGTGGTCTAAATCTTTAAAGAATTTTAAATACCCAACAGGGTTCTCCAAATCCATACACTGATGTTTAAATTAAGCCTAGTATTTAAGGTAAAATTAGTGTGTTAGATAAAACTGGACAGAAGAATGGTTTTCTGAAATCAGCGAATCTCAGTCCACAGGGGCCACGGAGAACTGCTTCAGACCAGACTCAGGAAGGCTGCCTGTCTCCAGTCTGTGGGTCTGTCTCACTTCTTGATGTTGCGTAGATTGCTAACTTAGCCTGTGATCAGTGTGAATTGACTTTAAGTTCCGCCTCTAACGAAATCCTTTAAAAATGGTCCCCACCGTCGCAGGCTTCTCTCACGGACTAGATGAGGCTACAGGATGAGAACAGCCTTGACGTTCATGACTGACAAATCCCCCACACTCTCATTGGTTGGTGCAAATTCTTTCACGTAGCATTAGATGACACTGTCTCTGGTGTTGCATGTGGAGGTCAGGGGACAACTTGGGGGAGTCCATTTTCACCTTTCAGTTCGCTGAGTCTGGGCCTCTCTTGTTTCTGCTGACCTGAATACCCAAGATGGCCAGCCTTCCAGGGAAATTCTCTTGTCTCTCACTCCCATCTTGGGGTTGAAGTGATGAGATTAAAGATCTGCCCCTAACATCTTTTTTTATTTTTAAACAATGATACAGATCAGGCTATGAGCTCATTCACTAAATGCTTTAACCCATACTTTGCCATTTTACTGGCCCCTTGAATGATTTTAAATGGTGTCAAATCATCTGCAATAAACAATAAGAATACAATGAAAATCAAGCTTCTTCGCAGGGTTTCCATCTTTGGGTGCAATCACTCAAATAAACATCCTATTGATTCTTTTAAAAGAACTTAAATTATGGCAAGAAACCATCCTCACTCCTCGTCTGAAAACTTTAAAGGTTAGCTCTAATGAGTGTGCTTCAACAATTCCACTCATCTCATTCACGTGTCCCTCCGTGCTGGCAGTCACACTGTCCGAGACAGGTTCACTCCAAGCTGGCATGTGTTTACAGAGAGGTAGGTCAGGACTCGATCTGTAACAGCAGCTTAATCATCTCAATCTTAAACATACAAAAAGCCACAACAGTTTTTGGAAGCCTCTATTTAGGCTTACGACTTTTTTATCATATTCAGTGGCCTTTCTCTCCTGAAACTGGTTCTCATTTTCCACAGGTTTTTTCCCTGCTTTGGAAAAGCTGTCCTAGGTCCTGGTGAAGACAGTCAGCAAAAACAGTCTGACCGACAGTCAGCAAGAAAACACCTCTCACGGTGGAAATGGAAGCTGCCTGGAGCAAGCCGGTTTCAACTATTCTAGCGTGAACTAAGAAGAGTTTAGTGTGCGCGAAGCTACTTCCATGTGACAGTACTTTCCCAAGAGTCCACTTCCCTTCACTCTGTGCCAGCCACTTTACTCCTAGCAAAAATATAAAACCACCTCTCCAAAGACAAAATCCTGCACGAGGCAGCAGCGCAAGTGGTAATTTCACAAGGCACTATGATCGATAATGACCCAGCAACAGTGTGGGATAATAGCTCCCTTAATTCACTGGTTCCTTTGAAGGGGTTAAAATATGGCAGATGTTGACAGCTGATACTCCTTGCTAACAGGACAGATACATTGCTGTGGGTCCTGGTCTAGGCTTTCCCTTCCCTGCAGCTGTCTCTGTAGAACTAATTGTATCCACTTGTTTAACCTCGGGATGTCTGGAGGGGACCCAGTGTCACAAGCGTACCTTTTTTTTAACGGTCATTTCCTCTTTGGTGTAACTTGCATGACAGCATGTGACAAACAGAAATTAATGGGGACACTGCTGGTGCCAATTCCTCCCGAATTGCTGACACTGGCTACAGGCTGCCTGTTTGCCACCCAGCCAAGACCTCACATGAAACATGGCAAGGGGCCTACAACTCTATTCACCAACAAGCCAGCTGGTCAGTGATGAGAGGAGGCCGAAAACAACGTGGTACGGTAACAAACCAGGAAAAAAATGCTTTCTAAACCAATTCAAACCAAAGAGGTGGCATTTGCTAAAAGTTAATACGACCATTTATTTTCCGGAGTGGTACATTGCAGGGCTCCAATTTCCAAAGCAATTGAAATGTATAAAGCACACTTCTCGTGAGGAATCATAAGCTGTAAGTAAGGATAGAACATCATTCAGGTAATAGGAAGCCATGTGAGACTCACTTCCAAGGAGGTTTTCCCAACAGGCCGCTTCTAGAGAGGGCCTGAAGGCCTGCCGTGTGTATCTTGCCCTAGCTAACAACCACAGCACTGGTTTAGAATTCTATGGATGGGTATCTCTTTCACTCTTTCTCCCATGTACAAGTGCACACACAAGCACCTACACCCAAAAGAAACCTTCAGTTCAGGCCCACTAATTGCCTGCCAGAGTTTGCAGGCTTGGGGACTATGTTCCAACTTTGGCAAGACATACTTTCCCCTCTAACGTAATCAAGAACCAACCTTGGCTTGCCATCACTTAAAACACCAGTTCTGTTTCAGTCAGGCCTAGCTGATCTCAGCACAGATGATTATGTAAATGCACAAAATAAAAAAAAAAGTTGACATAAAAAACAGTTTGGATGGCACTCACCTTTAGTCTAAGCGTTTAGACATCAGAGGCAGGGGCCCGGATCTTTGTGGGTTCCAAGTCTTCCTAATCTACATATCAGGTTCCTAGCTAACCTGACCTACATAGTGAGAGCCTGTGCAAAAAAGGGAGACGAGCACTACTATTGATGAATTACCTAATTATGAGCCTGTGCACAACACAAGTCAGGTCTAAGCTTTGGAAAAGTGGGAAAGTACAATGGGAAAATCATACTGTAGGACTTCTCTACCACAGGAAATTTCAAGGGCATTTACAAGGGTCTGCCTTTCACCTGGGTGTGGGCAGCTTACACGGGAGTCTCTCTGGAGGAGAAGCACAGCGAAGGCAGCAGCTCAGAGCTGCCAGGTTCACTTGGGAGAAAGATGCATTTCCAGCCTCACGGGGACTTTTCCAAGCCAATATCTGAGTGATAGCCTTTGGTCATAGAGAGTTCGTTTCATCTTTCCACCAACAAATGGAAATAGCAACATTCTCCAAACTCACGCAGCCAAAAGCGTAAGACCAGGGAGGACTAGGCTCTGCTGGATAAAGAAATAACTTTATCATCAAGAATAACTTCAGTGGATGCAATGCTATTTCTGCAAGTGAAACCTGTGGGCTCTCTACGGAGTTTAGGAACATCTTAAAACATTTGTAACCCAGAATCAAAGCACAGCACTGGAGGGAAGGAAAAAAATGCAGAGGGAGAAGTCATGGAAATGGAATCATTAATCTCTTAAACAAACACATTTCTAAAATACACTAAATAATGCAACTTGAGCCTTTTAAAGTGTTCACCTCCAGTGCAGTCTTTAAGGATCCCTGCTTTCCCATAACAAAGTAATGTTTAAGGAAAATACGAATGTTCCAACCCAAAACATGCTCAATTAGCTGAATAATGGCTCCTTTTTGCTCAGCACCAATATAGAAACATTAATTAATAGAAAACCTATTCAACTTCAGTCATACCTCTCATGGAATAACTCCATGATCTGAACTTGCATCTCTAAGAATCCACTCTGCAAATGTTAATGAAGACACGTACAAGCGACATCCTCAACTTCCGACTCTGCAATCCATTCCAGTTACTGCAACGGTCCACTGTGGGGGCGCGTGAGCATGGTGTCCACACTTCCAGAGAGGTAAGGTAATGGAGCTGTGTGAAGGAGCTGACCCCATCATGTGACCCAATGGAGGCTAACCCAAACGGATGTTTCTAGTGTTGTTTCTCACTAAGTTAAAATACTACCTGCATATATGAGTTTACCTGCAGTTTATGTTCCTGACTACTTAAGCTTTTCTAAATTATAAACATCAAATTTTAAAACGCCAGTAGTAGTAACATAATTTTACAGATGGAATTTCATCACACAAATACTTTTTAGAAGTGTTACTCCCTTTCAACAAAATAGGGTGCCCAATGCTTATTATAAAGATCTTTCTTCCAGCTCCCCAACATGCTGTAGTAACCGAGTAGTCATGAGGCTTGGCAAAGGCTATGTGAGCGCACATACATTCAACTTGTGAGGTAGGGAGAGTCATCAATTTCACCTGCGAAGGCGACTCAGCAAGCAGCTGGACATAGACCTGCTCAGACCTGACAGTTCTACCTGATGCGTTCATTAGACCTCTTATCAGAAAAAGAGAATGGAGATCTCTGTCAGGACCTTCCCGTGGCAAGTCACACAGAGGCAACAAGCCCATTTCCCTGGCTTACTATTCTGACCAAGGAAATGAAGCTCAGGGATTTCTGCCCGGTGGACTAGGACTTCCCTTCAGGGCTTGCTGTGTGTGCATCCGAAAGACATCCACTTGAATGAGCTCATGCAGGCTCTCTAGAACACAACCTGTACAACTGTTTGGGAAAACTATGGTGGTGCCAAGTTTCTAAATGTGATTTAGAGACTACCGAAGCTATGGTATTTATAATTCTTTAAGTGACACATCATGAGAAATTCTCATTATCACCCATGGGTGGTTCATATATTCAAGAAGCCATAGTGACAAATGACAACAGACTTTCCAAAAACTCCTCCATCACTTTACAAATCATGCACATGTATGTAACTTCTTTATTCGGCGTGACTTTACCTGTAACTGAGAATTGGAGTAGATCATTGACACTCCACACACATGTCACTTTCTGGGCATAAGTTACACTGAGAGTTGTTTAAAGCAGTCACAGAATTACACATACATCCTTTTAAAATGCCTTTGCTCAAATATTTAATATAATCACCATGAGTTCATGTTAACAGGAACTCCAAAAGCTGATTTCAAGTAAAAACCTAAGCCATCAAAGAAACTATGCATGAGCCTGCATTGTAATAAAAACAGCTTATAGCTTTTTTCTATATGCAGAGATGAATTTAGTTTATGATTGCCTAGTGACTGTTTGCAATTACAATTAGGTGAATTCCTCCACAGTGCAATTTTCCTGACAGGAGGCACAATGGCAGTGAGATAACGGGGATGACCATGCTAGTCCTATCGGGAGGTTGAGTACTACTGAGTGTCTCGGTGCTGCCATTTTAACCGAGATCACCATCTACACCATTGCTCTCAATCCTTCAGGGTACGCGTGCTGATTATGTAATAAGGTCTGTCTACTGTGCTGTCAAGAGGAAGTGATGGGTGTTATTCATTCTTACACTGGGGACAAAGGAAAGACTGACATGAGAGAGCACTGACTCTCAAACAGAGAATGTTACCCACTAAATATACAGTGGGAGATCATTTGGTTGGGTGATACAAGTAGGCTGCTACTAGGAATTTCATCCAGTCTAATATAGAAGTTCACCAACATAAACAACATAGCATATTTTAAGAGAGATACACATTTGTATTTTAGTGTATGTCTTGCTAGTTTTTGAAAATATAAGTATTAGACATATATTTCCAAATTGAGAATATGCTACCTATACAATTTGTATCTTCTATTTCTTTAGGCAATTATTCTTTTAATAACTGGAGGTTATGAGAAATGTTTGAGAATTGTTCCTGTAGTGATACAATGGTTCTGTTTGAATTAGTTTTGTAATTTACATAATAATCTCTTAGTAATATAATTCAGACTTTCACCATGCATCCCCAACAGCAGTGAAGCTGAGCTCCTCTCAACCCCAATTCTTTTAGTTATTCTATGAATACATAGGTCTTGATAAATGTTCATTTCCTTATTTATATCTAAACTGGTTCATTTTTATTAGTTTCTAAAAGCTTTTTCTATATTAAACTATTAAACTTTTGCCAGATTTTGTGTAAATAACTGTTTGCCTTTCAATGTTACATGCAATATTACAAATTAAATATTTTTCTAATGTCTAAACAATTTATACATATGTTCTTTTGTTTGCTTGAGACAGGGTTTCACTATGTGGCTCTGGTTGTCCTGGAACTCACTCTGTAGACCAGGCTGGCCTCTGCCTCCCAGTGCTGGGATTAAAGCTGTGTACCACCACTGCCCTGCCTGTGATCTTTTACACACAGGAAACTTTACTCTACAATCTGGTAAGTATTTGCTAAAATGTTTTGTATGTTAAAAAGAACAAGTTGTAATCCAGTAATATTCACTCATCTTTCCAAACTAGAAATATGTGAATTTCTACAAATCATCAACAAAAATACTTGCTGCAAACACAAAGAAAGCTGAAAGCATTGCCTTCAGCCTCCTCCTGACCAGCACTGAATGATGGTAAATCAGGCTGTTTCTAGCAAAATTTACAAGTAAACTTAGATGTCTCTTTTCTAAGGAATTCGTCTTGCTGTACAGGGCTACCTCTGAACAGTATCTCAGCTGTCTCTTTTCTAAGGAACTCGTCCTGCTGTACAGAGCTACCTCTAAACAGTATCTCCATTATTCCACTCCGGACTCATTTCTAATTTTCTGTTTTCTGGCAGCTGTTCTCTAACTTACAAATAATGTGTGTCTTTGTCTGGAATTCCTTTAAACACACACACACACACACTAAAATCAAAACTTTATATCCTAAATGTGGAAGAAAGCGCAATTTATACCCTTTGAGACCCAAGAAATCAGTAACACAAACCATAAGTTAATTACAGGACACAGCGATAAATTACATATGAAGTTCTGTGAAACTCTGCAGTGAAAGTGATGGACAAGACAGAGCAGGAAAGCGGTCCTTTCTCTTATAGTGTTACCCCAGGAGGACACCAAAATGCAACCATTTCTCAGTTCATGCCGACATAATTTGTAGGTTACTTCCTTTTACGTTCCTAAGTATTTTCATTAAGATCTTACTTACAAAATGGATGAGCGATGCCCACTAGAGATTGTTGGTATAATAGTGACATTCAAACAGATTACAATCAAAGACAAAACCACTATGTCCTTGTATGTTGTTTATTTGGATTCATATAGCTTTGCAATACAGACATAACTCATCCTGTCTTTAATATCTGTTTGAAATACACTTGAAAGGGGTTGGGGACTTAGAAGATTTATAAAGGGCTGTGCTCCGTGTAATAATTTTAATGGGAAGAATGAGTTATTAATATTAATGTTTCATGCACTCATGGCCCCATTTAGTGAACTACCTTTTACAAAGCACCCCTGGGAGAAAGGTGACTGCTAGTCACAAATCTATCTATTTCGAACGGGATCCAATCAACTCATTTTTCTCTGTAATCACCGACTTATTTTTTTCTTCTTTGTTCTTCACCGCCTGGCCAGGAATATGTTTTGGTAAAAGGAAAAGGCAAAAAGGACATAGGGCCCACACCTATGTCCTTTCCAACATTTTCATTTCCACAAACACTATGTCTCAACTGTGGGCGATGGTGAATTTTTCAGTTCAAGGTTTTAATATTAATGTGTGGTGGATCAGCTAGATGAAAAGGTCAGCAAGTCCCTTGCCTTGAGTGTCTGTCCCCAGTAAGCATATGCACAGAGTACCTAAAGTACAGGGTGACTGTTTCAGATCAAGATACAGTACATGGCACAGACTTGATCTTTAAATTGCCATTCCCAAATTCAGTTCACAGCAAAACCTCTTCAGCCTGGCCATCCCCCATTTCTACTATGTTCCACCTTAGCTTTCTAGTGACTACACTCCAGAAGAATGATTTGAAGAAAAAAAAATTCTTTCTTTTTGTTCAAAACAAAGACAAATTAGCGAGTATCATCGGGGACAGGCATGAATGGTGGTAAATACAAAATCAGAAAGTTTACAGGGTCACATTTGTTTGACTCCTTGAGTCAAAAAGGAAACAACTAACATGTACTTACTATACATACTATACATGATGATGTCACTATTAAAGCCTGTGACAATGGAGCGATCTCCTCCTGAGCACACCTGAGGCAGCAACACCAAAGGAGCAGATACAAGGGAGCAACCGCTGAGGGAGCAGGCCTGAGCCAGAGACCTCTGCTGGACTAGGCATGAATCAGTGACCTCTGAGGTAGCAGCCCTGACCTAGCAACCTCCTCCTAAACAGGCCCAAGGCACAGGCAACCACAGAGGAAGCAGCTCCAAGCAAGAAACCTCCATGGGAGCAGCCCGAAACAACTCCTGGTATTGCAGAGTGACCCCAGGGAGAGCTGAGCAACCTCAAAGAACACCAAGTGACCTCTGGGATGACTGGAACCAGGGCCCTAACTGCACCACGAGGAGCAACCATCTGAGCCTTGGATCTAATGGCACCTAGAAGATTGATCACCAGAGACACAGACAGCCCCAACTACACCAATCAGAGGAAAAGATGGGTAGACAAAATAAGAACATATTCAACAACACAAAGAGCAAAACAACACCAATAAAAACTAGTGGCCCTACAAACAGCAAGACTTGAACACTCCAATATAAATAAAGCAGAAGAAAATGACCTTAAAAATAACTTTAGGAGAATGATTGAGGCCCTTAAAGAGGAAGTGAAAATTCCCACAAAGAAATGGAGAAAAAGACAAACAAAACATTGGAAGAAATCAACAAATCCCTTAAAGAAAACCAAAAGAAATCAAACAGACGAAAAGAATTATTCAAGTCTTGAAAACCAAAATAGAGACAATAAAGAAAACACAGACTGAGGTAGAAATGTAAAATTTGAAAAAAAAAAAATCAGGAACCACAAATGCAAGCATAAACATCAGAATACAAGAGATGGAAAAGAGAATCTCAAGCACTGGAGATAGAACAGAGCAAATAGACTCATTAGCCAAAGAAAACATTAAACCTAACAAAAGTTTAACACAAAATATCCAGGAAATATGGGATACCATGAAAAGACCAAACCTAAGAATAATAGGGGTAGAAGAAGGAGAAGAATGCCAGCTCAAAGGCACAGAAAATATATTCAACAATATCATAGAAGACTTTTTCAACCAAAAGAAAGATATGTATATGATGATACAAGAAGGTTTCAAAACACCAAATAGAATGGACTGAAAAAAAAAGTTCCCTTGCCACATAATAATCAAAAACACTAAACATATAAAGAAAGAATATTAAGAGCTACAAAGGAAAAAGGCAAAATAACATATAAAGGCAAACCTATCAGAATTATACCTGACTTCTCAATAAAAACAATAAAAGTCATAAGGTCCTGGTCAAGCGTTATGCAGACATTAAGAGACCAAGATGCCAGCCCAGACTACTAAACCCAGCAAAACTTTCAATCATCATAGATGGATAAAACAAGATATTCCATGACAGAACCAGATTTAACCAATACCTAGCCACAAACCAAGCTCTACACAAAGTACCAGAAGGAAAACTCCAACCCAAGGAAGTTGGCTACATCAATTAAAAACACAGACATTAATCTCACAGCAGCAAATCCCAAAGAAGGAAAAAACACAGACAAAAAACCACCAACAAAAACTAAAATAACAGGAGCTAGGAATCACTGGTCATTAATATCCCTTAATATAAATGGACACAACTCACCTATAAATAGATACAGGCTAAGAGATTGGATACAAAAACAGAATAAATTCTTTTGCTGCATACAAGAAATACAACTCAACCTCAAAGACAGGCATAGCCTCAGAGGGGTTGGGAAAAAATTTCCAATCAAATGGACCTAAGAAACAAGCTGGTGTAACTATCCTAATAGCTAACAAAATAGACTTTAAACTAAAATCAATCAAAAGAGACAAAGAAGGACATTTCACATAAGTCACAGAAAAAATCCATCAAGAGAAAATCTCAATATTGAACATCTATAGGGAGCCCTCATATGTAAAAGAAACACTTCTAAAGCTTAAATCATACATTAAACCCTACACACTAATAGTGGAAGACTTCAACTCCCCACTCTCACTAATAGACAGGTCTGTCAGACAGAAAATTAACAGAGAAATAAGGAAAGTAGCAAATGTTATGACTCAAACGGACTTAACTGACATCTATAGAATATTCCATCCAACCCATAAAATATGCCTTCTCAGCACCACATGGAAACTTCTCAAAAATTGACCAATACTAGGTAACAAAGCAAATCTCAACAGATAGAAAAAAGAAATGGAATAAGCCCATGTATCTTAATGTATCTTACTGGATCACCATGGCTTAAAATTAGAATTCAATAGCAACACTAATTCCAGAAAGACCACATATACATGGAAATTAAAAAATTGCTTACCTGAATCATCAATGGGTCAAGGAAGAAATAAAGGAAGAAATAAAAGACTTCCTAAAATTCAATGAAAATGACCACAAAAGATACCCAAATTTATGGGACACAATGAAAGCAGTGTTAAGAGGAAAGTTCATAGCACTAAATGCCTACATAAAGAAGCTGGAAAAAATCCCATGCTAGTGACTTAACAGAACATTAGAAAACTCTAGAACAAAAAGAACCAAACTCACCCAGGAGGACTAGATGGCAGGAAATAATTGAATTGAGAGCTGAAATTAAGAAAATAGAAACAAAGAAAACAATACAAAGAATCAATGAAAAAAAGTTCAGGGCCAGATGGTTTCAGTGCAGAATTCTACAAGATTTTCAATGAAGAACCAATACTCCTCAAATTGTTCCTCACAATAGAAACAGAAAAAACATTGCTAAACTCTTTTAATGAGGCTATAATTACCCAGATACTCAAAGCACATAAAGAGACCAATTTCACACATGAACATTGATGCAAAAATACTCAATAAAATAATGGCAAATCAAATCCAAGAACACATCAGAAAAATCATCCACTATGATCAAGTCAGCTTCATCCCAAAGATGCAGAAATGGTTCAACATACAAAAATCTGTCAACGTAATCCACCATATAAACAAACTGAAAAATAAAAACCACATGATTATCTCATTGGATGCTGAAAAAGCCTTCGACAAAATACAACATCCCTTCATGATAAAGGACTTGGAGAGAACAGGGATAGAAGGAATAAATCTTAAACATAATAAAAACAATATATAGCAAGCCAAGAGCCAACATCAAACTAATTGGAGAGAAACTCAAAATGATTCTACCGAAATCAAGAACAAGACAAGGCTGTCCACTGTCTCAGTATCTATTCAATATAGTTCTTGAGGTCCTAGCTAGAGCAATAAGGTGGTCAAGGGGAAAAAATCAGAAAAGAAGAAATCAAACTCTCACTATTTGCTGATAATATGATAGTTTATTATAGTGACCCCAAAAATTCTATCGAGGAACTTTTACAACTGATAAACACCTTCAATAATTAGCAGGACACAAGATTAAGTAAAAAAAAAAATCAGTAGCCCTCCTTTACACAGACGATAAAAGGGCTGAGAAAGAAATCAGAGAGACATCACCCTTCACAATAGTCACTCATAGCATAAAATATTTCAGAGTAACTCTAACCAAAAAAGTGGAAGACCTGCATGATAAGAACTTTAAATCTTTGAAGAAAGAAATTGAAGAAGACACCAGAAAGTGGAAAGATCTCCCATGTTCTTGGGTAGGTAGAATTATCATAGTAAAAATGGCAATCTTACCAAAAGCAATCTACAGATTCAATGCAATGCACAGCAAAATCCCTGCAAAATTCTTCACAGACCTTGAAAGAACGATATTCAATTTCATATGGAAAAGCAAAAAAACCTTAGGATAGCCAAAACAATCCTGTACAATAAAGGAACCTCTGGAGACATCACAATCCCTGACTTCAAACTCTACTTCAGTGCTACAGTACTGAATACAGCCTGATACTGGCATAAAAACAGACGGGAGGACCAATGGAACCCATCAAAAACCCAGATATAAATCCACACACCTACAAACAACTTACTTTTGACCAAGAAGCAAAAAATATAAAAACAAAAAAAGAAAGTATATTCAACAAATGGTGCTGGCATAATTGGCTATCAACTTGTAGAAGAATGAAACTGATCCATATCTATCACCATATCAAACTCAAATCCAAATGGATCAAAGACCTCAATATAAAGCCAACCACACTGAAACTCATAGAAGAAAAAGTGAGTATACCTGAATGCATTTGACACAGGAGATCATTTCCTAAAAATAATTCCAGTAGCACAAACAGTGAGAGAAACAATTAATAAACGGGACCTCCTGAAACTGAAAAGCTTCTGTAAAGCAAAGGACACGGTCAGCAAGACAAAACTGCAGCCTACAGAATGGAAAAGATATTCACCATCCCCACATTGGACAGAAGGCTGATCTCCAAAATACACAAAGAACTCAAGAAATTGGTCATCAAAACAATTAATCCAATAAAAAAATGGGGTACAGACCTAAACAGAGAACTTTCAACAGAGGAAATGGCTGAAAAACACTTAAGTTAGCAGTCTTTTTTGATGCGTTGTTAAGAAGTGAGATTAGGGGCTGTCTTTCAAAGAAAAACAAGAAAATACTTATTTATGAAGACTGTGAGGGAAAGCAAGGCATCAAGCCTGACATTTAGGTTTAAGGAAGGCTTAGCTTTAAGAGAGGGTACCTAGCAGGTTTGTGTGTGCACAGTGGGCTGCTGGTATTGGTGCAGGCACATGTGCATGTGTGTGAATGTGTGTGTGTGTGTGTGTGTGTGTGTGTGTGAGGGTGGGGTGTGTGTGCATACCTTGGAGGAGCATTTTGGGTGTCATTCCTGAGCAGCCATCCACTTTTTCTTTTTTGAGACAGGGTCTCTCACCAGAACCTGCTCACTAATTAGTTAAGGCTGACCAGCCAACAAGCCACACAAATCCTCCTGGTCTCTTGCCTCCTCAGCACTGGGATGACAATGCCAAGTGCATACCACCATACCCGTGGGGTTTTTTTTGTTTTGTCTTCTTGTTCCTTGTCTCTGTTTTTCCCTCCCTCCCTCCCTGCCTCCCTCCCTCCCTCCCTCCTTTCTTTCCCCATGGTGGTGAACTCTGAGGATCCCATGTTGGCACAGCAAGCACTTTGAAGATTGGTCTATCTGCCCATCCTGTCCAGCTACCGTCCTGCCAATATCAAGTCTGTATATCTTGGACAAGTGGGAGGGGTCAGGCTGGAGAGTATACACCTGAACATTCTGGACAGCATGACACAAGTGGAAATGAAGGTGTAGCTAAGGAAGAAAGGAGGGCTCTAATGAAACACATTCCCATGTTTACAGGAAAACCCAAAGAGCTGCAGAATGAGCAAATGTCAACAGGAATATTTCCCCACTGTGTAGATTCGTCAGTCTCCATGGGGACATGCAGAGGTTCACGTTGCCTAGAAACTTGATGCCTGCGGTGAGGAAGCATTTGCTCAAGACAGTCCAAATCATCTGCTGTGTCTAAGTGTCATTTCCCTATTTAATGAGTCAGTCTTTATTTTAAGGACTGAGTCTCAATTGTACCTTCAGAAAGTGACTTTTTAAACATGGACTTCCTGTTTGTGGGAGAAATCAATAATTTTGTTGTAATTTCAAATTGCAGTATTACGTATTTGAATAATTCTATCTTCTTTCCATCCATGTACTTTTAGCTACTACAAAGATGCAGGGATTTTCACAAGCACTTGCTTCTGTGAGGATCCTCTAAATCTAAATTGCTCACCTTGAGAAGGTTTCTTATGTTTCTGAAAGTTTTCATTTAGAGTAGACAATAGCAGGAGAAGGAACAAAGGGAATGGCCTAGCAGGAGGATGACGGATACACGAAGGAGCTCACTTCTCTCTACATGTTAGATCTGTGCTTGGGAATTTAGGAGTATAAAGTACTGTGCTTGTTAAAGCTCCACTCACCCTAGTTTCTTCCTAAACCCAGAGAAAACTTGGAACAGACTCAGTACAAATGCTAATCTAATAAATGGCTGGGTGCCAGTAGTGGTATACTCAAAACCCATTTTCCTAATATAGGTCACAGTCCTGATCAGGTCACTGTTGTAATCTGCAGGCCAGGCCTGTTGCCTGGGTACCCTGTCCCTTTAAGAGACGAGCTCTCCCCACCCCCCCAGGCAAGTGGATCTTCACCTTCTCTCCAACCTGTGCTCTGTCAGCTCTTCTGGAGAGGCAGTTTCTGCCTCTCTTTTCCCCTTCCCCCTCTTCTCCTCTCCACCCCACCTCCATAACACACTAAATAAACTCTATACCCAAGCTCTCTCTGCATGGCATATCTGTCTCCCACCAGCAAGGAAATCCGCAGGGCCTTGGGTCACCCTGTTCTATAATGACAGTTAGGGTACCTGTTTTAAGGTGCTAGGCAAACTCTCGACCACTCAGGTTTATTCCCAACCCAGGATGCCTGTTCTAAGAATACAAAATGCCTGTGAAACACAAGAGCTAATACACTATAATCATCTGATTTTTATAAAGCACTATAAGGGTCTAGAGTGTATTAGTAAATTAGATAAAGCACAGCAACAGCCAATTCCATTAAACACCACATTCATGTACACAGAAAGACAAGAGGACTAAAGTGAGCATCTGGGACTCCAGACCCAAGAAAGCCTGAGGTTGGGCAGGACTAGGCAGACCCAGGCCAACAAGGCTAAGAGAAAAGAGGGTTAATGCTGGCACTGGTGGGATGGTCATCCAGGAAGGAAGGGTGAGAGTGGAAGAAAATCAAGAGAAAGACTACGGAATAAGAGTATTGAGTACCAAGAAAAAAGAAGTGGGAAGCTACTACCATGGCTTGGGTTATCCAACTTTAATTCAAACAATCTTTTCTCCCTGAAGCTGCTGTTAAGGCAGGGTCTGTTTTAAAATAAAAGTGCCATGACTGACCGATGAAGTCCCTTACACTAGAACAGGTGTCACAAAAATATGTCATTTTGCTCATTAAAGGGCACTTAATCCAATAGCATATAAAGCATCTTTCACATATGTACTTAATTTAAAAACTTCAACTATAAAAATAATTTGAACAAATAGGAGGGATAGCATTGTAAAGACACCCATACTAAAAATCAGTCTATTAAATTAATCTAGCCATGATGTTGAATTGAAAAACAATTTCGGTCTAAGATCTTTATCTTCACTGTGGAGAATTTGCTCTTTGAATTTTTTGCCTTGTTTTTTTTTGGGGGGGGGTGGGATCACCTTATTATGCAACATCTGCTCTTGAATTTCCACTGTGATAAACAGTGTGAGGGCTGGTGGCAGATGGCTAATGACCAGCAGTGACAGGGTATTCAAGCCTGCCTTGTTTTCTGAGAAGCGATATTTTCATGTTAATTTGTTCTGTGTTCTGCAAAGATAGGACAAATCACCTGCTGTAATTCAGGCAAAGTAAAGACCACCAGGAGCTGCAAGGGGCCAGGGTTTGGTTCCTTTAAGAGCAGAAGAGGAAGACCTGGGAGACTTTCACTTGCTGCACAGGGGAGCAGTCACTTTGCATTATGTCAAGCAGAGAAGGATGAATCAGCTTAGAGCATTCCATTCCGACATCAGTCACTGCTTACTACAAGGAGATATTAGTCACGAAAACAGATTATTTCCCAGAGGCAGAAAGCAGGAGTTATCAAGAGTGTGTGTTGGTCTCTGAAGTCTGGGTTTTGTAAAATAAACCTAATAGTACATTTTATCTCTTTCTGAAAACAGCAAAACCAACAGAAGCTCCAAAAAACCATCTAACTGAAGATAAAAAGAAATCTAATTCACTGAGAAAATTACCCACACAGACACAAACCTTGAGCTTTTCTCTCTCTCCGGTTCCATAGAATTCATTTATCATAGGGATACATGGACATAATTTTTATCCTGTAACTCCATGAGGCCATATGGTCTTGAGCGCGAAGAATCTGGTCCTGTTTTAGAGATGCTACTGATCTGTGTGTTTCTTCTGTGCTTTATTCTCATGAAATGATAACGTCCATTTCATTAAACATGTTGCACTGGCAGAATGTCCAAGGAATAACATTAGGTAACCTATGTGAGTTGAGGACTCTGGGCCAGACCCGAGAAAAGCTGATCTGCAGGCAAGTGCCAGTACACAAGACGGGGTTCAGTCCAAGAGGGCAGTCACCCAGTTCTGCTCTGGGAAAGAATCCCTCCCTCACAGGACTCTCTCCTCAGTACTCTGCCATATGGCTCCCTCTACTCCAGATGACTGAGAAATATGGTGCATGAACTTTCTGACAGCTCTTTGACCCCTGTGGCAGATGGATGCATGAAGATGAAAAGTAAAGGTGGAAACTCAACTCCACAACCAAACAGATTTGAAGATGGTAGTCTGAATTAGAAAGAGGAAAGCCAGCTATGCCAACAAAGTCACATCAAGCTACTTGTTGGTTTCACAGTAGAGTGGTCAACAAGCTTTCTATGCAAATGTCATCATCGAACAAGAATCGGTGAACCTAAAGACCATCACGACACCTTCAAGGTGAGGCTTATACATCTTTTTTTTTTGTTGTTGTTCTTAGAACATTTTACCTAGAAATTTACTTTGAAAATGTTGAAAAACACAAGTTTCTTACAGTTTTCTTTATTATTATTATGATGATGATAATGTCTAGATCACAAAGTCCCCCCAAAACCAACTAGGAGACCAAGCCCTGTATTAAAAGCAAAGAGCCTTTATTCTTACACAAGTTTGCAAACTCGGTCTCTCTGTGTGTGCCCAATGTATTGGAGTGATCAGAGGGCCCCCAACTCAGTTAGAGTTGGATTTTTATAGTAGCAAAGGTCGGGGTGAGGGATTTCTAAGGTCTGGGACCCCTGATTGGCTGACATTTGTCTAGGGATGTCCTGGTGAGTGTGCTGGCAGATGATCCTATCTATGATGGTTGGAACCTTAGGAATTTCCTTTGGATGGTCTATTCCTGAGCTATGGTACCTGGGTGGACTCAGTTTGTGGTCTTTATCAGAACCAGGTTTTGCCTCAGGGTAAATCACTGAGACTCAGGCCTCTATTGAGCTTGTCCTGACAGGGGCCCACAATTATCATCATTATTATCACTATCATTATTATTACAGTTTCTCAGAGGTGATGTTCAGCCCAGGCATAGCCAGTGACTTCCTTTATTCAAGGCTGATGGGAAAACCATGGAGTAATGGAAGCATGTCCCCTACAAATGGACCCAAGTATCAAGCTGAACAACTACATAAAGCTTCATGATTTCTTGTTTTTTCAAAACAAATGTTACTCGAATATCTGAGAAACTGTTCTCTGAGAGGTATCTGTAAGTCATCCGTTTTCTAAAGGAGATGTTGATTAAATGATAAAGATCTTATCCCTGCCCAGACATGATGACATATTCTAGTTCTATCTAGTCCTGCCATCCTATCACAATTAGTACCCCAATGAGCACTGGAACATTTTTATTATAGGTGTCAGTCTAACAGGTGAACAGAGCCATGAGAGCACCTTGGAAAACAGATGGTAAAGGTTAAAGTCCCTGGCCTAAATCATCGTCCATGCTTTTTATCTTGATTTTTAAATATGTATCTGCTTTACGTTAAAATATTTTCGAGTTTACAACTATTTTGACAACATAGCATGTTATGTCAGTATAGTATTACTAACCTCCTAGCTTTTGGGACGACTCTAAAGAACACCTCGGTGCCACGTGCAAAAAGCTGAAGACAGGTGAGGTGTCTGTACCTGAAAATGCTCAAATAAAGACTGAGAATGTCTGCCATATGCTTTTGCAAGACTCATCTTTCTCTCTTTAAATATGCATTTCACCCCTTGATCACCGAACAAATAATTTCACCCCTAAACACCGAACAAATAATCTCTCAGTATTTTCTAAAAAGAGTCTTATTCCACAGAACATTCTATAGAAAGAATCCATTTTTTGTGTTCTTAATAAACCATTCAACATAATAACATTTACTGGCTCAAAGAGACTTGGCATAAATAAACCTTCTGTACAACAAAATATTTCTGTTCTCCACGTCCATGCTTGAAAACATCAACCAACAATGCACTTAACCTGTACACCAACTCCTAAAAATCAATCAATCACTAAAACGAAAGATACAAGTGCCTAGTAAAAAGATTTGTATCAATTATACTTTTAACCGAATTATCCATTTGATGGAAGACAGTTACACCTTTAACCTAACTATTTATTGGTTGTATAAGCTCCTAAATAAACACCTTATAGGACAAATTAGGGGACCAAGAATTTGTTTGGTCTCATGGTCTGAGGGGGTACACTCCAGTGTGATGGGGAAGTCACTGTGACAAGAGTGTCATGGAGACCAGCAGTTGATGGTGAGTGTGTCAGTGGCTTGCTCACATCTTCCTGACCAGAAGTACGGAGTCTGGGCAGGAAGTGGGGTTGAGCTACACACCAGAGTCCTGCAGTCCCAAGACCTGCTTCCTCCAGCTGGTCTTCCTCCTCAGTGTTCCAACCAGCTGGGAAGGAGGGCTCAATGAGATGAGCCTGTAAGGTGGATTTATACTAATGTCATAACACCATTCAGGTTAGAAACATACTAATTAGTAAAAAGGAAAAATCGATCAATTCAGACATAATTTTAAAAATTAAGGATGAAAACAAAACTTTTAGTTACTATTTAAGGTTAACCAGAGATCTTTGTTCTTACATACAAATTACTTTTATTTGATCATGGTTATATACCACTTTGAAAACACTCATCATATTCTTAACCATATGCCATTAATTCTAATTAATGGCCTGGCTCCCAACCTTACTTCTAGCAGCTAATCTAGAGAGGTACTAATTCTGATGGCTGTAGAGACTCTTCAACTTCCAGGAGAATCTCAATCTTCTGGTAACCAACCTCCAGCACCCATGCACACAGATGCATGCACGCACACAGGCATGCTCGCACTAATCCTGGCACTTCCCAATTCTGGTGACCCACAATCAGCCCTGCTTGTTTTCCTATTATGTTTGATTTCACACACACACACACATGCACGCACAGACGCACGCACACATCTCCCAGGCCCACTTCATTGCTACTCCTGTCTGATCAAGTTTTGCCTCTAGTGTACCACTCTGGGTTATCAAACCTTTTAATTATACAAATTCTTCTGCAAACAATTTCACTCATCATCCTCTGACATCTTAGGAGAACATTTGAAACTCAAAAAAAAAATTCTATGGAGCTGGCAATATGGACTATAAATATATGGTTACTTTGTTTTGTTATTTTAAAAGGTATCATTGAATAACTGATAGAAGAATTACATCAGAAAGGGCCAATGATCATTTGCGTTTCATGTATTTGTTGCAATAATTATGTCTAAAAGGAGTCTGGCAGCATGTCTTACTTACTATGTTCCTAGGTATACAAATCAAGTATGTCAACCAGTACATATGATTGTACTACAAATAGATAAGATACATACATTAAATAATCACAAGGGCAGAAATACTATGAAGTGAAGTGTGCAACAACTACTCAAAGGCAGATGAGCCGATATCGAACTGTGAGAGCACAAAACACACATCTGGGCGGGGCTTAGAGAGAACTGTGAGAGCACATTCCACACATCTGGGCGGGGCTTAGAGAGGACTGTGAGAAGCTCCACAAGGAGGCCCGCTTAGGTCAGAAATCAGACCACATAAAAAACTGCCAACTGTTCAATGCAGTCAGGAGACAGTGAGCAGAAAGGACTAAGACCCTGCTCTGTAGGCACAATACGGAGTTTCTGGACTAAGAACATAAAGAAATGAAATCACGGGAGTGGAATATAATGCCAGAGGAAAAGGGTGCAGAGCGAAGAGAACGAGTGATGAGAAGTCGTACATGTTGAGGGCTTTCCTGGCCTTCAAACTGCACAAATAAATGAAACTACCACTATTTATCTCACTCTTTAATGAAAGCTAGATGGGAGAAAACTGCACTCTTACTAGCCTAACCCCGAACAGACAGCCATTTATTATGTCGCAGTCAGAATGCATCAGTGTCGGGGGCACCAACTAGCCATCACTCAAAAGACATTTCTTACTCTGTGGGGAGAGCCACAGATTTAACAGATGGACCAGAAAATGAAGTTAAGCAGAATAACAGGCTAGACCATCAAAACATTGAGTAGCTTTTCCATTACTCTTATAGGAAGAATTTGTTCGTAGTCAGTATACTTTCTAGCTTGTTGATCGTGAAAGGCAGAAAGCATGTTTAATTATCTTTGAATACCGAGATTACTACTTTTCATTTAGACTAAAAAACAAACAAAACCCCCAATGAATTGGATAAAAACAAAACAAGCAAACAGAAAGGGTCAAATAAATATGTCTGAGAATCAGCATATAATAATGCATAATGTACTTTTGAGTGACATCTAAAAATTTATCTCTTAAAGAATAAGAACTGATGGAGGATTCCCATTGGCTAATAAAGAAACTGCCTGGCCCATTTGACTGGCCAACCTTTAGGTTGGCGGAGTAGACAGAACAGGAAAAAAGGAAGTGAGGTAGATGGCTCAGAAAATTGCCCCGCCTCTCCTCTCTGAGGCAGACCATCGTGCCTCTCCTCAAGGAGACAGATGTGATGAAGCCAGCCGCCAGGTCAGACATGCTGAATCTTTCCCGGTAAGACACCACTCATGGTGCTACACAGATTTTTAAATATGGGTTAGTCAAGATGTTAGCCAAGAAGAGGCTAGATATAATGGGCCAGGCAGTGTTTAAAAGAATACAATTTGTGTGTTGTTATTTTGGGGCATAAGATAGCTGGTGGTTGGGAGCCGGGCAGCTGGAAACCGGCCCACAGCTCCCCACTACAAAGAACACCAGGATAAACTGAGCGATATCTGTTATACCATACTTTATAAGATTAGGGACAGATAATACACAAATAAGTAGTTTTAAAGAATTTTAATATGGGGGGCTGGAGAGATGGCTCAGCGGTTAAGAGCCTGACTGGTCTTCCAGAGGTCCTGAGTTCAATTCCCAGCAACCACATGGTGGCTCACAACCATCTGTACTGAGATCTGGTGCCCTCGTCTGGCCTGCAGGCATACATGGAGGCAGATTGTTGTATACATAATAAATAAATAAAATTTAAAAAAAAGAATTTTAATGTGCATCAAAACTAAAGTGTTTTATTTTAATTCACCCTTCAATTAAACTGGACTGCAATCCCACACTTTGAAGATACTATTTAGTAGATAAATTAGATGATTTTCCATTTTTTGACCATTTTATTTAGTTGACATTCTGAACTGTATATTAAGTTTCAAAAACACCAATTTCACACGAAAGAATGCTGGTATTGAGTAAGCTGTGACGGTGGCTAGTCTACTCAGACAAAAGGGTGATGCTTGGTACCTTTATGGTTTCTGTGGGCACTCCAGGCTCCGGAACTTTATCCAAGTAGGTGGTCAAGTCTTGGTCAACGTGCTCAAACACTAGTGTAAGTTTGGTTTCTCTGTCTGTTCGTGACACAGTGCACACATCAAACAACCTAGAAGGGGGGAACCAACAAGAATGAGTAGGTGTAAATGAGCCAAGTAGTAACCTTGATTCCACCATATAGTTGAGGGCACGCCTTGTAACTACACTGAAGGGGATCTAATGGGATCTGCTGGTTTCATAACCATCTTAAAGCTCAGCAGAGGAGCTGTGAAGTCTAGATTGCCCAAGTATTAGTCACAAAGCAACATGACTGGAGATTAAACATAAATGCCCAGAGTAACTAAATGTTTATTGAGAATTTGTTTATTGAGAATGGAAATGGCTTGAAAAACTTGCAACCAGGCAAAATAATTCTGACAATGCTTAGCTCACAAGCTGAGAAATTAAGAGACCAGCTAAATGTTCTCTGGACATAGTAGACTCTGTAAAACTTCCTAGAACAACCATGGCTGTTAAAGCAACTATTGATGGACTATGGAGAAACATTTCAAAGGCAGATTTCTCACCCTGGTGAGACACAAACTATTGCCACAGTAATAGTATAAACTCTCAACTAGTTTTAATTTTAACTCTCATCCAGAATCACACCATAAACAATTAAGCCTTTATTATTTGTTTTAAACAGCTGACAGAAAATAACTTAATGTATTCTCAGGATAGCATGCAGTGGTTTGATACACTAGAAAACTGTTGTACAGAATAGGAACTATAACAAATAAAAGGCTATATAGACGCCAAAAGTGGTCAAAGTATGAATTCCAAATGTTTATACAAATCATAAAAAAAACAGACTACACATACAATAAGATGGTTCTGCTAAATAACTTGATTATCAGGCCAACACTGCGAAATTGAATGAAGAGATACACTGGAAAAGTAAATAAAGACTCAGATAAACAAACAGTACAGAAAGAGCCTTCTTGATCCAGAGAAACCGTCAGGGCCAAGGACAGAAAGCCCTTTAGTTGGAGCACTGTCTCGTGCACTACAGTCCCAGCCAAGCTGTCTGAAGAGTTAAACAAGCCAGCATTAACTATGATTATGGAAACTTCTTTCATACTATGTTTTCTTTTACAAACTGAAAAACCCATTCTAGGAAATTGTTCACTGGGTTCATTGCCTGGTTCAATCTGAATGTCACTTCTATTAAATTTACAAGGCCTAAGCGGTTTATTGGGTCACACTACTGTATTTTTGGGGTGCATGGCCTTTAAATTTGGTATGTCTTTCGAATCTATCTTAATTTTAACATCTACAGAACACTGTAATCAGTCTCAATTTAACGATAAACTGTATGAAACCCACCTATGGAAGCCTTGGGAGTCTATCAAAACAGCTCTATGAGCTTGGCTGACCGTCTGTACATAACAGCTTTGAGCCCACCTTATGACTATTACCACCCTTTTCAATTACTTCTTCTCAAAGGAAAGAAGAGAGTTGCAAATATCAGCAAGCTCTCTGTACCTGATGCTTCTATCTTGCAATAAAACTACACACGAACCCAAAGTGGGATGTAATGAAATCAAATACAAACACTGTAGCCAGAGGCCATTACAGTCAGGGTTCTCAAGCTTCACTTTAAATATGAACGCCCATTAGCCTAAGACATTCCTGAACGAAAAGTGTGTTGTCATCACTTGCTGGAGCTAGTCAACAGCTCCAGTTAGAGAACTGTAATACGGTACAGGAGCATCTGCCATCTTCCCACCCCCCCGCCCCGAGTGTGTCTGCTATTATTTTCAGAAGAAGAAAATATGTGACAGGGACTAATACAGTTGAGCCAAAAGGTCACCTGTTCCCCAAACCGTTGTTCTTAGAAATTACCTAAACAACACTCGGCACTATGCAATATTGCTCAATCACAATTGAAAACCGTTTCCAAGACTTGTACGACACAATTCATGAATAACATCTAACCACCCAAGCTGCTTTTCATTATATAATACCTTGTTCTTCAAAATATTAATATATGCCATCTTTACCTAAGGTCCCTCGGCTCCATACTAGGATGGAGAAGAAAGACAGGTAGAGTTGAGCTTAATGAAGCTAGTTGCCGATTGCATTAAATAAGTATGGGAAAAATTTTTTAAGTGGAATGACATTTACAACAGTTGTGTGACAATGCATACAGCAGAGTATTTTTTTAGTTCATGCATAAGTATTTTGCTTCATGTACATGCCTATGAGTGTGTATACTTGGTGGCCTGTGGAGGTAGAGGGCTTAGATCCCCTAGAACAGGAATTACCAGATGGCTGTGAACTGAACTCATGTCCTCTCCAAGAGCAGCAAATGCTCTGACTGCTAAGCATCTCTCCAGGCTCTGTATGAGTATTTATGCATGTACTATAATATTGTGAGCTATAAAAACCAGGTTGCTCTGTAGGAAAACTGCTCATCCAGGTTCAAGGAACATTACTTTCAACTTTAGGTGTGTTAACTCAGAAAGCCGAGGATCACAATCCCCTTAGAAACTCAGTTAAACATCAAGGAGATAATCATAGGCTCCTTCCTCCCAGGGTGCCAGTGTTTAGCCATCAGCAGCTTATAGATCGGTGGTTCTCACCAGTGGGTCCGCAACCCTGGGGTTGCATATCAGATATCTGGTTTATCAGATAGTTACAATTCGTAACATTATCAAAATTACAACTATGAAGTGCAATGAAGATAATGTTATGGTTGGGACCACCACAATGGGAAGAACTGTATTAAACAGTTGCAGCATGAGGAAGTTGAGAACCACTGCTATAGTTGACCACTTCAAAAGACGGACATTTAGAAAAATACTGCTCTTCATTATAAACATAAAACTTGCTTAATTGGTTTAGTAAACAAGTATACTAAAGTTAATAGTTGCATAATCGTAATGGATAGAAATATATTTTCAGCCAACAGTTTGTGAGTATTAATTCTGGAAATTCTAGAACATAATACTCTTGATGGAAACATATGGATTTCTCTAAAATTACTCCAAATCAAATAGTAGTCATTTTGGTGGGCAAAACACAATAGACATTTTCATACAGTAAGTGTTTTATTTATGTTCATAAGAACATAAATAAAGTAAACCAAGGTCTCTGGTATTTGGCTGAACACTAACGATCCATAATCTATCTGTATAAATTAATAGAAGACTGTCACCAGGACTGCCCACATCTCCCAGACTTACAAAATCAAAGAGCAAGATAGGCCTGAGCATTTGATCATAAACACTGGGAAATAATTCCCACTGTAAGATTTTACCTTACGTTAGGTCAACATTTATGATGTTCTAAATACTCAGTAAGCTGAAAAATAACCATTTCAATGACTTCATGACTATATTTCCATAGGAAGAATGTAAGTACATTGTACTGACCATGAGCAAATAAACGATAATTCTCAGACGACCTTCGGAGGGAAACCACCCTCAGTATTTATCAGACTTGTACCATGTGACCTGAGTAACATGCACTCAAGCGAGTGAGGATGAGGGAGATTGGTCAGCAGTTCAGAGGGTGCTTACTGCTCTGGCAAAAGATCAGGTTGGTTCCCAGCACCCACATGGAAGCTCACAATCACCTGCAGGGCTCTGTAAGGGTGCTTGCACACACACTGTGAACTAACTCATGAAGTTAGTTTTTTATTTTTTAAAAATACTTATAATTTTTATTTTTAAAAACAATCTTATTTTACATACCAATCCCATTCCCTCTTTCTCCAGTTTCTCCCCACTCCCCCTATCTTCTCCCCATCTAACACCCCCATCTACTCCTCAAAGAGGGTGAGGCCTCCCAGGGGGCATCAACAAAGTCTGTCAGATCACTTGAGGCAGGACCAACCCAAGGTCCTCCTCCTGTATCTATACTGAGCAATGTATCCCTCCATAGGAAATGAGCTAGTTCATGCACTAGGGATAAATCCTGGTGCCACTGCTGGTGGTCCCCAAAAACTGCCCAAGCCACACAACTGTCACATGCAGTCTTATGAAGGCTCCCCAGCTGTCAGTCTGGAGTCAGTGAGTTCCCACTTGTTTGGGTCAGTTGTTTCTATGAGTTTCCCCATCGTGGGTATTGACCCCTTTGCTTTTAATATCACTCCCCTATGACTAGACTCCTGGAGGTTGGCCCAACTACTTAGCTGTGGATCTCTGCATCTGTTTCCATCAGTTGCTGGATGAAGGTTCTATGATGACAATTAAGGTAGTCATCAATCTAATTACAGTTTAAGGGCAGTTAAGGTATCCTCTTCACTACTGCTTAGATTCTTAGTTGGAGTCATCCTTGTGGATTCCATTCCTGGGAATTTCCCTAGTGCCTGGTTTCTTGCTAATCCCATAATGCCACTCTTGGGCATATACCCCAAAGATGCACACTCATACAAGGACATTTGCTCAACTATGTTCATAGCAGCATTATTTATAATAGCCAGAATCTGCAAACAACTTAAATGCCCCTCAACTGAAGACAAAGAAAATATAGAAAATGTGGTACATTTACACATGGAGTACTACTCAGTGGTAGAAAACAAGGACATCTTGACATTTGCAGGCAAATGGATGTATCTAGAAAAAACCATCCTGAGTGAGGTAACCCAGACCCAGAAAGACAAACATGGTATGTACTCACTCATAACTGGGTATTAGACATAAAGCAAAGAATAACCAGCCTACAGTCCACAACCCCAGAGAAGCCAGGAAACAAGGAGGACCCTAAGAGACATACATGGATCATCCCCACCCCCATCCCTGCCAGAAAGGGGAAGTAGACAAGATCTCCTTAGTAAACTGGCAGTGTGAGGGGATGGGGGAGGGCTGTAGGGGAAACAGGAGGGGGGAAGGGGAGCAGGGAGGAGAACATAAGGGATCAGAAGGTCAAGTTGGGTAAAGGACAGAGAAGGAGAGCAAAGAGATACCTTGAGAGAAGATATACTTTTTTTAAGAGCAGACATAAGAAAAGGCTCTCAGTATGTATTGAGGCTATGCATGCAGTTTGGCAGAGTGAACACAATCCAAAATACAGGTTGTTATAATTTCATGGTGAAGCTAGCTAACCCCTAACTGTTCCATCAAATGAGCTAGCTACCTTTCTTGTTGTCTCTAGGGTCCTGACCTCCAGGCTGCAGGGCAGACAACAGAGTCCAGCACACACTCAGTTTTCCTGCGTCCTATGATGTAATCATCTAACAAAACATTCCCTGAATTAACTTTGCATCCTATCCATTGTAATTCTTACTGGCTGCTTCCAGTTCACCCTTCTCAATTTAACTTGCTGCTCAGAACCTACTGTGCAGGCAAGCTGCCCTTCAGCTATTGGATGGGATTGCCATCCAGTAGTTTTGGGATTCCAAAGTTTACAATTCACAAATGTTCTCCCAAAACACAAGCCGTGTCAACACAACCTCTGCTTTTCTATTGTGGTTATAATAAAAGGGAAATCTGTATTATTTGCTGTGATTATATCATGACCCAAAGCAGGAAGTTCTAAGAGGACTTTTTTCCCTGTCAGGTTTTCCTGACTTCTCACACTCTTCATTGTTTGGATACCAAATAGTTCTAGAGCTGAGCGCTGTCTGGCAGGGCTGCCTCAAGGGACATAACAAGTTCTTAATGAACTAGAGCCAGAACCTGAAATGCAGAGGCTCCCCACTCCCCGCCCCTATCTATCTTAGAACTCCACAAAGGTTCACTCCTCTCACGAGCCGCACAACCATGGGACAGTGGTACGTGGCTCTTTTTGCTCCAGAAGTACAGACTAGGTATGCAATGGCTCATCATGAGCACGAAATGACAAACTCCAGAAGTACGTGCCATGGGCAGCAAAGAGCACGCTGCTGAAGGGGGCGGGCGATTCTGCAGGGTCCCTAGACGTGCACTAGCCACTTACCACGCGCAGGTACTACACCCAGTCTGGAAGTTCTGACAGACGTGGGGCAGGGAAAGCATGTGAAAAATGTGTGCACTGACAATTAGTCAGAGGGACTGACAGAAGCCTGAGAACTGGTCCCAGGAAGAACCAGCATTGCCACTGGCGAAGCGTGAGCCTGTACCAGGTGGGGGCTGCCATCGCCACTGTAGTCCACCTATCACGGGATGGTTTCGGGGGGACCTTTTAAAGGACTTGCTGAAGCCATTCTGTCCGATCTACTTTCCGCATTTAGAAAAGTTACCTGAGCTAGTGACGTCACATTTCTGAATTTGAATTGAAATTTTATTACTTACAGAAAAAAGAAGAAGCAAAGCTCTAACCTATGGCAAACCATGTACGGGTGCTCATATAAAGAGACCCACCTGAAATAATGCACAATAAGTCATGTATGTCTAAAAGAATAGTCATAAGACATCTATAAATATGTTGAAATTACTAACTTTAACAGGTCTACATATGACTTTAAGTGAATTCCATACAGTAAACAAGGTGAGTGACGGGCACACATGGAAGCAGTGTCCGTGTCCCCTGAGTCACAGCTCCTGACACAGTCACAACTCCACTGGGGGTTGGCTGGCAGAATATGCGGCAACAGAAAAGGTTTCTGAACATACAACTATAAGTTAATTGAAGAGTAAAACACATTAGCATATTCAAGGAGCTTCCGGCTATGGCAAACTTGTACTGCAGGAAGTGCCCTTCCCACTGCACACAATCTGTGCCATTCCCACTGCACACAATCTGTGCACTTCCCACTGCACACAAACTGTGCCCTTCCCACTGCACACGTCCCTCATACTGCACATAGCGTGTGCTCTTCTCACTGTGGATGCTGCCAGGCTCTTGCACCACCAAGGGGCCCAGCTTGGAATTCCTCAGGTCACACTGGTATTCACTGCACACACAAAGCTGTCTGCTGTTACAGAAATATAGCAGCTTCATTATGGGAAGCAAAGAATGTTCTACTGTCAAACAGCATGTCCAGTATCAAATTAGGTTATCTCTGAAGTGTTCCATTATAATGCTTCATTTTTAAAACTGCTGTTTTGAGCTGCTGATGGGTTTTGTAAAAAGTCATTAAATGAATTCTGGCTGGGAATTTGGACAAAAATCTCAAAATACTTTTGAAGTGGCCCCATCAGCATTGTTGATAGGGCAAGAACAGCCAACAGCAGCATGCATGCATGACAGGTTCTGCTAAGGGGCTCTGTGACTTCCTTAAGGAATTTCCTAGGGATTTAGGGATGAGGGCCTAGGGATAAGCTTGTTTTTCATGTAAGAAGCCTTGACTATGTTCCTCTGCATGCTATTAACAGGACACGTTGGCATATACCTGTAATCTCATGCTCAGGAGCTGAAGGTCAAGGTCATCATCAACTACAAGGTGAGTTCAAGGCCAATCTGGGACAGTTTCAAGAAACTAATTCCTAGTTGAGGTTCTTGATGTGACCAAAGACATTTTTATGGAACAAACGGAGAGGATACGGTCCAGATCATCATTAACAGGAATAAGGAACTTAAAAAAAGGAAACAGGGAAGACAGGAGTTAAAAATAATGTGAAGGTACATAATTTACATTAAAGGTTGAGTCCAACACTCAGTGGTATGTGCTCCTGATATCCACAATTAAACAACACCCTTCCCATTGCCTTTTGTTGGAAAGTAAAATATACCAGCACACTAAATTAGCAAAAGGTTCGAGCCAGAGAAAGCCCTTATGCAAATCTAGTGGGCTGTGGAATCAGCTCCTCCGTGCCCTTTACCACTGTACTCCTACAGCTGGAGAGTGCCGCAGGAAGGGTCTCCAGGGCCGCAGCAATTTATTTTCAGCTTCTTCTTATAGGCACCTGGGAACTGTGCTTCTGTGACTTAGTATTTGATGACTTGGTTTCATGATGAACTGGGAATTCCTTAAACCGGACAAGTTTACAAGACATGCCTTGCACTACAGTAAATTTAGAAAATAAAGCAAACAGTAAAATCTGTGTATGGAAACATTCCTGATCATGACAATTAGATCACAAATAAGCTACAGAGGACAGCTCGGTGGGCAGACAGGATCCTGGGATGCCTACTCCTTGCTCTGCTCACATTCAAGAACTCTTCAATTGAGTGTGGAACAGCACAGCAGGAGTCAAGTGGCTCCTTGTCCAGCAGCAAGCACTAGCCACATTCTCCCATTATCAAATGCAACCCCTCCAATCCGCCCTGAACCAGAGGCACAACAGAAATGAGGTGGCCATCTCACTGCCAAGCTAACTGCCATGTAACTCTGTGGAAAAAAAATGTTACTTTAGAGCGGAAATATGAAAATTCACAAAATTTCTTATTTCTTGTTTTGTAGGCAAGACAATGGTAATAAGATTATCTCCACAAGCCCAAGAAGGGGGGCAGCATCTAAGCAGTGAGGATTTCCTAAGTTTTGCCGAGCCTAGAACTTAACGATTCTGAAAATTCTAAAGGAACACGAAGCTGACCGACCCCGCCAGAAGAAGAGACTCGCTGACTGCAAAAATTGCAGACTACTTGGGTTTATATTTGAATAAAGAAAAATTCACCAACTCTGGCTACAGCTTCTCATCACCTCCTTAACCTCCTGAAGAACAGTTAACTTAAGACATGGAGCATCTACATCCCAATAAAGGACTAAGGCTAGCGAATGACTTGGAGAACTCCAAACCCATGGCTCCTGGGGAAACGGGACCCCCAATCCTAGATAATACAGAGTAGCACACATGAGCAGCCTTGAACTAGAAGTTCCTGATGGTTTTCCCCTCTCTAATACAACCAGGGCAGCATCCAGCACCCGATAAGTACCAGGAAATGGCTACGGAATGGATGAAAGTTTCAAAATGACAACTTAGGAGGAGAAGTTCAGGAGAAAGTACTTAGAGATGTTACCAAATGGCACAGTGAGTAAGCTGGACTTTATAACTGTTGCTGAGCCCAGAGGGCTCTGCCATACTGCATTTAATATGAAATTCTCATCTGTCTCCTCCTGACTTGCTTGCTATGCCTACATTATTTTGACATTTTAAATGTTACAGCAACTTTATAAGACAGTCCTGGTTTTAGATTTGCAGCATCATTCCTAATATCCAAAAGGCAAAACCAAAACACATAGAAAAGTGGCACACCTATACATGGAATCTTAGTTGGTAGTAAAAAGAAATCTGGCTACGTATTATACTGGATAAACCTTAAAAAGATTATGCTAAATAAAAGAATTCAGTCATGAAGGTTGCACGGTTTTATTTATATGAAGTGTAGAGAAACGGGCTGATCTGTAGAGTTAAAAATAGACTGAACAGTTAGTTGCCAAGGATTGGGGGCATAGGGGCTGGTGGAAGAAAGGGGAACAAATGATTATGTGCGGTCGGTTTCTTTCTGGGATGATGAAAACATTCTAAATTTAGATCATGGTGGTAGTTGCACAAACTTGGTAAATGTACTGGAACAATCCCTAAACTGCACACTTATACAGGTGAATTTCATGGTGTTCATACTACATCTTAATAAAGATGTTTAGGTAGAAGTCAAGACAAATAGGAGCAAAAAACAAGCAGAAAATGGCTCTGTACTTTGTGCAGACTACAGAGACAGAAAGCAGGGGTAATGGGACCAGATTTGAAACCGCTGCTCTGTTGCATGAAAAGCAAGGGTCAGCAATGCAGGGATCACATTGTGAATGCCACACACACACACACACACACACACACACACACACGGGTGGGGGAGCTGCTGGGAAAAATAATGCCCAGAAAAGTCACAGGAAAAGCTGCTGGGAAAAATAATGCCCAGAAAACTCACAGGAGAAACTGAGACACTAATGACTTCTGATCGCTTGGCCTCGTGTGCCTTGACTATTTAGAAAAATGATACACTGCAATTCTCCAAAAAGGGCTTGAAAAAGATATTGATTCCAAGAATAGAAGAGTTAAGAGGTATTTTTAAAGTGAAGCGAACAGTTTTGGCTTGAGTCACATACAGTGCGGAACATTCTGGACAACTTTCAACATTCAGTTCTCTTTCCATTCCTGACCTGTAAAAACCCTGTTTTCCAGCCTGGGCCTCTCTTGAGGAAAAGCGACTAAGCAGCCAAACCTAGGAAGCCTCATGTGATGAAGACTGTCCGCACAGTCTTAGGAGGGGAAACAAGCGTACCTACGCCATATCACATCCTTTTGAGGTGAGCCACTTTTTCCCACTCAGTAACCTAACTCACTCAGGTACCTACAGTTAGGTTCTCAGCCAAGGAAGCAGTTCCTTTCAAGGAATCACAAATGATCATTATGTAGTAACTTAAATTAAAAAAAATCAAGTAACACTAACAAAAACAGTGACAAAATATTCAAAATGAGCTAACATAAAGTACATGGCTTTTTTTTCTAATGATAAAACTATATATAATCTTCAAGGTATTTTGAAAATGCCCCCATTACTTTGGGAATGCAAATTGGTAAGGATCTTTCTTACTTTACACACACACACACACACACACACACACACTGACAGACACAGACACACACACACACACACACGAGCAAGAGCACACACAGAGCACACAGACGCTGTGTGGCTCTTACGATACAGATCTCTATTTACTGGGCACAGAAAGGCTTTCACAGTACGATCCCACACAGGTAAACAAGAGGGCACAGGATCACTCGCATAGCTACCCATGGTTATCTTTGGGTAATATGAAATAAGTGTTCCCGGTATTTGCTTATTTAGGTTTTCTACAAGAGCTTACTAATTAAAACAACTTTTATACACATTGTTTGCTTTTATGTGTGAATGTATACCATGTGTGCGCCTGGTGTCCTCAGAGGTCAAATGAGGGAGTTGGGTCCTCTGGAACTGAAATTGCAGATGGTTGTTAGTCACTAAGTGGGTGCTTAGGACTAAACTCAAATTCTCTGCAAGAATGAAGGGAAGTCCTTCTATTTCTCATCTCTTTATCTTCAACCTGTATCTCTGAGTTTATTTTAAAAATCCTGATAATTAATCCTGAAAATATAATTTTAAAATTAATAATTTAAACAAGCTCAATTCTTAATTTCAGTCGAGAAGAAAAAAATGTGTGTCACTAATTTACCAATGGTGACATACAATTTCCAATACTCTACCTGATACAGAGCAACTACCAAAAAATGAGGGAATGAGCTCAATGTCTAGTAGGACTGGGGATTGGGAGATTGGCAGTAAAGCTCTACTTTCAAGTGCCCAGAACCCATGAACAAAAAGATAGTAGCAGGCTGGGAAAGTGAGGTGGTTCCAAGGGTAAAGTCACTTTGCGGGCCACACCTGGCAACGTGAGCACCTACTTGAGTTCAATCCCTGGGATCCACAAGGTGAGAACGGACTCTCACGAGTTGTCTCAAGTTGTCCTCCGGGTGCTGCTCAAGTGCTGCTGACTGTGCAGTTCCCAGCTCTCCACCCACAAAGTCAAAAGTGGTAATGTATGCTTGTAAACTCATCAGTAATAGGGCAGAGAAAGGCTATCCCTTGGTCGATAGCCAGCTTAGCTTACTTGATGAGAGACGGAGGTCAGCAAGAAACCCTGCCCCAAAAGACAAAAGCAAAACAAAACAAAACAAAAAAGTGGACAGTGCCAAGGCCCCCAAATTTGTACACAAGTATGTACATATATCTGTATTTGAACATGGAAGGACACTTACACTCACAAATTTGTACACATGTACATTATTTCTGTATTTGAATGTGGAAGGGCACTAGCACACACACACTTTAGCAGAATTACACAGATCAAAAGAAAAACAATGGTAGCTTATAGACTTTAAATAATATTTATTATATAAGTCAAGGACAAATCCAGCATGGAAAAAACTATGTTTTCTAAGTAGAGGGAGCTTTAATCGTCATGCAGTTCAACAAAATATTTTTCGAAATGAGAAAACAGGCAAACAGAGCAGAATAGAAAAGTCAAAGAAGCATTCTACCAATATCAAGAAATGGGCAATCATAATGACTAAGAAACAGTGTCTAAAACACTCTTCATAAAAAAACCATTTTAAATAAGGTCTGTTCTAACAAAACTTTTAGGTATTACACTGATAACAACTGAGAAAATTTTATAACTATTTACGGTCACTGGCCAACTGTATGAAACATCAGAAAATAATAGTCTATTGTATTATTACTGTAATAAACTACTACTATCTCATCTCAACGGCTTAACGGTAAGGACCCTGAAATTGGATGGTTTTGCTGGGTATAAAAACTTGTACATGTTTAGGTGGAAGCCCTACTGGCATTCATATATACCTAAAATGGTTGGGATGTTTGAGATTTCCAGCTTGGGGCCCCATTCCATGCTCAGGCTCACTCCTCTCACACCAAACCCCACCCTCAGTGCACCAAGTGACAGCCCATCCCCTGGACAAAGCCCGCCAAAAGTCATTCCCTCCTTGGGGCTGCTTAAGACCTCGTAGCCATATTAGACATGTGGTTCCTCTCCTGCCCTCCTGAGGGTCAAGCAGGAGTTGCTTTGCTCTTGTTTCAGACATTAGCAGCTATCCAAAATTAAGAGAACAAGAATGTGGAAATGTAACCACAAGTCAGGTTTCTTTAAGAACACAGATCACCTTTATTATGGAGACCTATAAGGCAACTAGATATTCCACACAGCTGGAAATTTTGGACACTGGATTCCTCCTCTCAAAAGCTTCCACACTCTGACAGACAGACAGACTGGGGGTGGAGGAGGAAGTGTTAAGGCTTGAATTCAGGGCTTTGAACATGCTAAGCAGGCACTCTATGACTGAGCTTTACCTGAAACCCACTACACACCATTTTTAACAGTTACTGTTGTCAATGGGATTCTTGAAAATGGGTACTACAGATTTTCTTGATCTTTTAAGACTGATATACTGATAATGTTCTACTGACTTGTAGAGATCTCTGCACTCATCCTGAGGCCAGTTAGCCTTCTGTACTAGACATCTGATCATAACCTTACATAAATTAATCAATAAATGATTATTAAGTACTTATTTTCTATGAACTGTATTGAGTGCTGGTAGAAACACTGTAAGACAAAACAAATGATCATAAATGGTCCAGCAGAGAAGAAAGACATAAAAAAGATGAACATCAACTACCCTGTAAATACTGAGATGTGTGTGCACATATATAAATGGGTGGCATTTTAAGAGAAATAAAAGGTTCATCCAACCTAAAAATGTGTAGTAAAGGTTCACATAAGAAAAAAAACACAGAACTATCTTAGATTATAGGTAGTTTTGCAAACAAGTGGTAGAGAAAGGGCACTAGAAATAAAGAGAAAGGTGACCAACAAGACAGCCAGTCCCACTAGAGAAATCTTGTAAATCTCAACAAATTCATCCTCTAGAAAATAGCTGTCTAGGTTTTCATTTCCAAATACCTCAATCTTCCAGCATGGGTACAGAAAGACGAGCAGGAAGACCAAAACAGGATGGCTGCTGCAGCAGCGAGGAAAAATAAAGAAGTCCTGTCTTGAGGAGTTGGCAGCCAAGGACAGAAGGGAGAGAGAGGATTCCAGAAATATTTAGGAGGTTGACTTGGCAGGACTTACTCAGGGTCTGAATGTGGCGGGGTGGAGAGATGGGAAAGGAGGAGAAGCCAAGGATGATTCATAGGCTTTTGACTTTGGGGACTTGGTGCCACCCCATGAGATACAGCAGAGTTCACAGACCTTGGTTTTAGGGTACTGTAAACTTCCCAACAAGTTCAGCACTCGAGGGAAAGCTATCACTAGAAGCAAACACACCCCACCTTTTTCTATCAGCACCTTTTATAAAGAAAGCACACTTTAATATTCTAAATAGAACTGCTGTAGGTAAGAAAAACCACCACAGAGAAGGGCTCTTCTTTTCCTTCTGCATCCTCGATGATGGACAACACCGGTGAGCCCCGGAGACTGGCTACAGACATTTGGGTAAGCAGTATGAACATGAGATGGAGACAGAATGGTAATGTGTGCTCTCATCAGCAATCCCCCACACCGACAGGAACACTTATTCCACTAAGGCTAAGGGTGTAGGGGGAAAAGTTCAAAAGTTACCTAAGGCTCTGAAGATGAGATTTCAACTGTGCATAGTGGGGAAATGGCTGTGGAGCTGAATGTTAAACCGTAGTCTGGAATTTGCCAGATAAATAAAGGAATCTTGGGATGCTCCCAGTAGAAGGAACAGCATTGTCCAAAGGTATTCAAGTATGAAAGAAAACTCATATTTGGGGAATGGTGGATAGTCTAGAGTAAATTCATGATTTTTCTTGGAAAGGATGAAAAGAGCTGGAAAAGTACACAGAAAAATTATAGACTTTGGCCATTGAGGCTAAGGAGTCTACAAAACTATCTCTGGGGAACGGGGAAGGACCCAAGGATTTCACAGTGATGTTATGGGTGGATGTGCTGCTTACAAAGCCACTCGGGCTGCAGAGTGGGGGCTGGATTATAGCACAGCAGAGCAGGTGCTGAGGAGAACAAGTAGAGCTTAAGAACTAGCAGCCCACAGAACAGGGCAACCAGCACCTTCATTCTTCAGCAGGGAAGCGGGCCAAGGAGACACTGTCACTGCTTCCTTTCTCCTGCTAGTTGTGCAACTAGAATCACATATCACATAGTATTTTATAATGTAAAACTTTAGCAATGTCAGCAACTTCTACAAATCTTCATCTTTAAGCTGAGCTAAATTATATTCCTTATTTAATTTATTAAACGACATCCTTAGTCTTAAGAGGGATGCATTATTACTTTATAAATTCCTACTAAGTGGAAATGAAAAACACTAAGGGTAAATACGTTTTAAAAAATGTATGTGCAGTATATATGTGAGTACATTTGTGTATGCACATGCATGAGTATGTGTGTGCACATGTGTGCAGGTATGCAGTGACAACGGTCACCTTGTTTTTTTGAGGGAAGGGCTTTCAATGTGCCTGTAGCTCATACAGACAAGGATGGCTGGCCTGCCTGCAAGTCACAAGATCCTCCTGTCTCTGCCCATTTTCAGAATTAGAATTAGAGATGTAGCCATCACACTCAATTTTTACATAAGTACTGGAGAGCTAAACTCAGGTCCTTATGGAACGTGATTAGATTCAAATAAAATGAACCTTGGAAGCCCCGGCAACAAGCAGAACAGTGGGAATACCAGGGAAATGGTTATCTCTCTGTTTCACTCATCCACACACACATGCATAGACACACAAACACACATTCACAAGAGAATTAAGAAAAAGGTAATTCCATCTTAAAAGTATCAAAGATACAATAGACAATATAAAGTAAACAATCCACTGCATACTAAAAATTACAAAACAATATTAAACTATGAAAGAAAAAAGGTAAAACACTGATATTTTAGGATTGGGACAGCAAGGATTTCTCAAGCTCTACAGTTTAAATGCAACTTAGCTGAAAACCCCAATGAATTAGTCTTTTCAGAAAAAAAGTAAAAAGCTGGTCTTAGAACTCTTAGGACAATGGCAAACAGCTACACACACACACACACACACACACACACACTCACTCACCGAGAAACACAAAGCTGAAGTACAAACTTCACAATTGGAAAACTTATATACTACTTAAGATAGTGTAGTATTAACAAAGAGGATAAGCAGACCCATGGAACAGAATTATGTAGAATATTAGTATAATTATCCACTTGTTTATGCTAAGTTTGACTTTTAACAAAGATATACGACTGACAGGGTACAATGTCTTCTCACCAAGCATACAGGACAACGGGATGTAAACGAATGAGGCTGGCCGGGCGGTGGTGGCGCACGCCTTTAATCCCAGCACTCGGGAGGCAGAGGCAGGCGGATCTCTGAGTTCGAGACCAGCCTGGTCTACAAGAGCTAGCTCCAGGACAGGCTCTAAAGCTGCAGAGAAACCCTGTCTCAAAAAACCAAAAAAAAAAAAAAAAAAAAAAAAAAAAAAAAAAAAAAAAAAAAGAAAGAGGGACTCCCGTCTCACAGCACATATTAAATTCAAAAGAAAAAAAGGATCATAGCTAACACACAGAAGCACAAGTAACAGAAGAAAGACAAACTTGATTTATCACTAAGAATGTTCATTTTTTATGAGATGCCCAGTTTTTCGGCTGTCGGGGCATGGAGTAAAATACGGAATGGTTTTCTTGTAGGGGAATGAGCAGCTTCTAAATTAAGGCTGTGACCATGTGTGCACAACTTTATGAACACACACACTCTACAATCACTTCAGTGGATACTTTCAACTGTGTGTTTACCCACGGCATCTTCACGCTATGGTCAAGAGGTAACCCTCATCATCTTGCTGCCACCCCCACCCCTCCATTCTTACTGTTTAACTGGATTCTACCCATCCTAAAACACTGGTCATTCTTGGTTTCTGTGCTGCCGTGTATACAAGTTGCACTTCTGCCTGGAACATTTTTTTTTTCAACATGTACCTGGTGATCTCTTATTCAACCACTAAGAGATGAACATGCCACATGATCTACACTTGTGTTTGCTCCAGCCTCCCCTTCACAGAGGCAGACTCCTTTGCTAACTACAGCATACTGGGTCCACTGGAGGCCCACTGAATGAATGAATGGGACTGTCTTATAAGGGTCTACAAGAGCTAGTTCCAGGACAGGCTCCAAAGCCACAGAGAAACCCTGTCTCGAAAAACAAAAAAAAAAAAAAAAAAAAAAAACAAAAAACAAAAACAAAAAAAAAAAAAAGAGTGTGCCCTGTAGCTGAGGAGAGGGAGCCTGAAATGCCCCAATCCTATAGCCATAGTGATGAATATCTTGCATATCACCATAGAACCTTCATCTGGCGATGGATGAAGCTAGAGACAAAGACCCACTTTGGAGCACTGGACTGAGCTCCTAAGGTCCAAACGAGGAGCAGAGGAGGGAGAACATGAGCAAGGAAGTTCAGGACCGCGAGGGGTGCACCCACCCCACTGAGACGGTGGGGCTGATCTAATGGGAGCTCACCAAGGCCAGCTGGACTGGGACTGATGGAGCATGTGATTCAAACCGGACTCTGAACAAAGCTGAAAAGGAGGGCTTGACTGAGAAGCCAAGGACAATGGCACTGGATTTTGATCCTACTGCATGTACTGGCTTTGTGGGAGCCTAGTCTGTTTGGATGCTTACCTTCCTAGACCTGGATGGAGGGTGGAGGACCTTGGACTTCCCATGGGGCAGGTTCTGACTGTTCTTTGGACTGGAGAGGGAGGGGGAGGGTTAGAGGGGAGGAGGAGGGAAATGGGAGGATGAGAGGAGGGGAGGAGGTGGAAATTTTTAATTAAAAATAAATAAATAAGGGGCTGAAGAGATGGCTCAGAGGTTAAGATCATTGCCTCCTCTTCCAAAGGTCCTGAGTTCAATTCCCAGCAACCACATGGTGGCTCACAACCATCTGTAATGGGGTCTGGTGCCCTGAAGGCATACACACAGACAGAATATTGTATACATAATAAATAAATAAATAAATATTAAAAGAAAAAAATTAATAATAATAAAAAGAGTGTGCCCTGTATTTCTGGAAAGAGCTTGTGCCAAGTCTGATAAATTAAGTGTGTGTGGGGGGGGGGGGCGGGGTCAGGCTGAGTAATATTCTTCTGGGTCCAAAAAGAGGTGTGATAACGAAGTAAAAATGTTTGGGTTTTTTTGGGTGGGGGGGGATTGGCTCATGAAATAGTTCTGAAGACAATTCTAAAGAGTGAAAATATTTTGCTCAATTAAAATGGGACTAGACCAATTGGACTGCCTCCCATGGGACAGGATTTATTTGCTCATCATCACGAAAGTTCTGCTACAGCATTTTTCATTTGTCTCATTATTTTTAAGTCACACTGTCCTTTTATTAAACATATTCCATTTTCTAAGGCGTAAACTTTGAATAGATTACTCCATTTCCCTTTATGCTTCTTTTCCTCAGTAACTGTCCTGACGTGTCAAATGTTTTATTATCAGAAGGGTGATTATTCTCCCCTCCCCATTTTCCAAAGAGGGAAGCAATTTGCTACTATTTAATTTAAACCTACCCATAAATCCAAGGAATGTCTGGCTCCTGGAAGGGAATAACAAGGCCCAGAATCTATTAAAGTGTGAGCCACGGCCTTCGGAGAGCAACTGATACTCAGTGTATATTTCAGTTCATTTGGCTGTTGCAGAGTATCTATTCAGATACAAACTGATGAATGAAGGGACTTCAAACCAAAACTGGATCAGAAAATGTTTTTGATCAACGTATTTTGCTCTTTCAACATTCTGAGAACTGTTCAAGGAACAAAAATCTCCCTGAAAGAAAGAAAAGTATATGGCAAACCAGGCTCACGTAGGCCTTGTACTGGCTTTGATTACAATGTTGTCAACACAATGGAAGACAACTGGCATATGCCACAACGCATATTTCAATCACATTGCTTCTTCCAAATCTCGATCTCAATATGCTGAAAGCCCCCTTTATTAAAATGCCCTTCAAATGTCCTAAAGCCTAAAAACAAAGGTCTCGGTATTTTAACTGAACCACTTTTTCAAATGTCAAAGATCTACAGATTTTTATATTATGCATGTGGAATCAGTGTGCAAACATTAGATTCAAGCATTGGAATAATAAGTGTTTTTTGTTAGCAACTATTTGTCTCTTAGCGAATAATACCATACTGCCAAAGCTGTGCTACTCTGCCACAGAGGAGTTATTTGGATCTATGGTGACTACGCAGAAAACCTCTGGAACTAAGACAGAAAAATTCACACACAGAGAGCAAGGCTATCTAAGAGAACAATAGCAACACAAGAAGCAGATACTGATGTGAGAACTCTGTATGTGCTCGAAAGGAAGGGAGGGAGGGAGGGAAGGAGGGAGGGAGGGAGGGAGGGAGGGAGGGAGGGAGAGAAGGTAGGGAGGTGAGTGGAAAGAGAGAGAGAGAGAGCAGAGAGGAGAGAGCGCTAGAGAGAGAGAGAGAGAGAGAGAAGAAAGAAAGAAAGAAAGAAAGAAAGAAAGAAAGAAAGAAAGAAAGAAAGAAAGAAAGAAAGATTCCCCATTTAGGGTATTTAATGTTTTTGTCACAGAGATATTTTTAAGTAGAAAAATGTAAGTCTACAAAAGTAAGTTGTATTTATACCTGTTCTCAAGTTATATAGATATGCATTAGATCAATACACTCCTCCTGACTTTACAATTAGAAGATGAAGCAAACTTAGCTGTGTCTCACCTTAATGAATCAGATAAGTAACTCTATGAAATCAGGCCTTTCGCTGACGTGTTGAGATGCCAAGATGATGATAAACCAGACAGTTTTAGTCTTTCTGTCTTCCTAATCATTCTCATAAAATTTGAAGAAAACTGTAATGACTAAATACATGAATCTTTATTATAAGCACCATGACTGATTGCTTTGATGTTTCACCTATCTGTCTATCTCTGCTACAGAGACACAGTATGTTTTCAGAAAGGAAAATCCAGCTGGAAATTGCAGGACATTTTTTTCCCTGGAGGTATTCCAAAGAAAATGATCTACTTAAAGACAATGTCTCACTATGTAGCCTTGGTTAGCATGAAACTCTCTATGTAGACCAGGCTGGACTTAGCTCACAGAGATCCTTCTGAATGCTAGGATTAAAGCTGCAGACCATCATACCCGGCCTTCTCTACCAAAAAGTTAAAGCCTCAAATGATTGTATTTTTGAGCCTATTTAATGTTTAAGTAAAAATAATAGGAAACCAAAATATTCCACTTGTAGAGTTAAATGCATCAAAGGATACGCCAATCAGTTCTCTCTTGGAGCTACCTTTTAAGTTTCCTAGAAGTTGTTTCAAAGAAAGAGACACAAAAGCACCCACAAGCAGAACATGAGACAGGTAGCAGGTGGTTCTGGAACCAAACTAAAGGACAAAGTCTAATACTGAAGTAGGGAAAGGAACGTCTGAGTGTGAGGACGAGCCTGAGCTGGAAACTGAAACATTACATGCCAGGACAAGGAAGCAACTGAGAACAAAGAAACTAATAAACACTACAACTTTATCAAAGCAAATTCTAGAAAAACACACATTGGCCATTGCAGCTAAGTCTGATCACAGATGAGGGAGTTTGTTAGACAACCTTTCTTCCCTAAATCAAAATGGATGCACTGGGCACCGATGCTGAGGCTAACGGACATCAAAGTTATTGACCCTCCATTCTCCCTCGAGGACTCCCAATTCTCAAAGCAAATGACCTCCCTGTAATAGGGCTTTCCACATGGTGAAGTGTGGGAGGAGACAAAGCCTAGGCCGGTATGACCCAAACACATTCAAGAACTTCAGCATTTACTGGAAAAGATTATAGTCATGGTTTTGGTTTCAAGCCTCAGGATTTTTTGTGAGGCTCGCAGGAATGTGTCATCCGAGTCTTTCAATCCCTCTACAGCTAAGAATAATTCAAGGTTTTAGTTGTTAATCCAGGCATGCAGCATGCCAATTATCAGAAATGACAGAAGGTAAGGGGCTCGGGGAGACAACTTAGTTGTAAAGTATCTGCTGTTGCAAAACACGAGGACCTGAGTTTGGAAACCTCAAAATAAAAATTAAATTTATCTCCAGCAACGTTGCTTGAAGCGGGTTCTGTTGAACTTGTCCATGTTGGGCTTCATGGTCTAAGTTGATGAGGGTGGCTGACCAGGCCTCTTTCTCAGCACCCATATAAAGACAGAGTATGGTGTCAAATACCTGAACACCAGTAACTGTGGAGGCAGGAGGCCTACTCACTGTCTGAGTTCAGTGGAGATCCTGTCTAAAAACACAAAGTGGAGAGCATCCAAGAGAGAGACTTTGGTATATGTACTCATGCATATGTTCCAGCACACAAATGCACCACCCATAATAGAAGATGAAATATGCACTCATGCATGTGGTCCTGCACACACAAATGCACCACACATGACAAGCAACAGTGACGGGCATGAGACAACAAGCCACAACACAGCCAGGCAATTAGACTTCTCAAGGCAGGAGTGACCACTGTTAGCACTGAAGTTTCCAGAAAGCTCCTAGGGAGCCAAGTTTAACCTCTGCAGACAAATGAAAAATCAATCAGGTAAAGTGAAAAACAGCAGGCAATTCTTAGAGGAACAGACACATGAGCAGGCCGCTGGAGCAAGCAGTCAGGCCCCCGTGAGATGCAGAGGCAGGTTTATGTACAATAGGAGGAATGTGTAGGACAGTTCTAGATAACTGAGGAAAAAAGAAACTTACAGAATGGTAGATACATTACATGGAAGGAAAGTATTCCACAAACTACAAGACAGTTACTGTGTTAAAAAAAAAAATGAAGAAAAGTGAGTCATCTGGTTCTCTACTAAGGAAATGCTAGCTAGAATAGGGAATGGCACCACGGACACCGTAGGGGATACCTATAAAACATGGTTAACGTAATGACATAGCAGTTTCATGTCTTGTGACTTGATAGAAAGGATCGACACTTGGGGATGAGGTTGGACACACACAGACTCTGTGTGTGTCAATCTGTGAGTATGTCTGTCTCTCTCTTTCTTTTCTCTCTGAGTGTTCATCTTTCCCTGGAGGAGATGGCTCCATTGTCAAAGTGCTACACAAGAATAAATCCTGAGTTCATGCCTTGGGATGCACATAAAAAGGTAAACAGCTGAGTAATATTTGCAATTCCAGTTTGGGGGTGATGGAGACCCCTGGCTAGCCAGTAGCCAGAATAGTGAATCCCAGACGCAGCAGAGACTGTTTCAGCAAACAGGGTGGATAGGTAGTGCCTGAAGACTCAAACCCAAAGTTAACCTCTGTTCCCGATGAACATGTGGACACATGCACACGAAGGAGTGCACATCCCCAAACAAGGGAACGTGAAGCCTATACTAGCCATTTACAACATCAGTAAGTTTCCATATGACTCAACTTAATTAATTCTGAGTCACTGCTTCACTGATTGTTTTATTGCCTCATATGAATTAATGCCATTTTATAAACGGAGCCATTAAAAGGAAACTTACAAAAATCATCAGCCTCTATGATGCACGAAGGCAATTATGAGCAATGTCAATCTGAGTAACCTTAAAAACTAATCAAAAACCCACCCCTCATTTCCTACCAGCATTCAAATAGAAGAAATTCAAAAATTCAATGACTGGCAAAATAAAAAGGTCAACAACCAACAACCCCTTGACTTCTAACCTTCATACCCAGAATTTCAGCTACAAACTACAGTCTCAGGAAACCTCCAATTTCCAACCCTTTCTGTGGGTTTTCATTTTCTCGTCACTGATGAGAACAGAAAACACTAAAGTTGGGAATGTTGATATTTCTGATATCAGAGTATTAACTGGTGTTAATTTTCCTAGTCTATACCAAAGACCTTTAAGTATTTTTGCCTTCTATAAATTGATATTAAACAGTACCCTTGCAATACTTGGTACTGTCAAATTTTAAATTTTGTTTGCTGTAGAGAGCTGTCTGTTACCCATGGTATCTATCGGAGACAGCACAAGTATCTCTTCCCAGCTGCGACAGGTGGAATGTCCAGAGACTACCCAGCATCCCCTGGGGGCTCAGGCATTCCTAGTTCAATACAGCTGCTGCAATGGAAACTCGGGAGCCAAATTCATACTCGTGCAATCACAGGTTTAAAGACTAAACAAACAGAAGAACGGCATAAACAATTAGGGACAGTTTATAATTTCTTCACCTTTAAGTACACATTGCCTTTTCTTTTAACTCAGAGAGCTGAACTCCCAATAAAAGATAACTGGTCACATAATGAGAAAGTAGACTCGCTAAGGCTGCTATAGCTGGGCAGAGGCCAAGTAGGAGGCTGAGTCACTCAGCTACTCCCAGCAAGGCCTCACTTCCTGCAGTTCCAGCCACTCAGGATCAAAGAGACATCACTCTGGAGTCTGTCGTTTACGGCACTTGCTAGTGGGTTTATTATACGTAAGGTGTTTTCCAGGCAAGCGATCTTTCCTGCTCAGTAGTTTAAAATAAAAATCCATTTTCCACCATGTTGCTCTCACATTTTGTTATGAAGAGCCTGTTTTACCCACCAAGGCAAGTGGACTCAAGAGATCACCACAGCCAAGATTGGTAACACTCATCCACTCAATTTCAATTCCTGGCATCTCCTGTTCTAAGAATATGCTGTAGTGAATAATAGAGAGCATTTTATATGATTAAAACAAAAACAAAAGGAACTGCCCCCCCTTACATCTTCTAGTGCATTTTTAAACCTGTCTGCTAACACACAATGGCTCTGAAATGTAAACTTCAAAATGGCTTAAGACTTACTCTACAGCTTCGTCTTCATGACATGTGCAGTGTTTTGTTTGTTAAGGGCTAAGACCACAGCAATAAGCACAGACACAGCTGGTTCTCTCAGCCACATGAAAGAGAGCCAGTCCTACATAGGAGGTGTTTTCTCCACACCATACCTCAGATTCTAGAGCAGGCACTAACAGGAGCAAATCCATCTGTATGGGGAACCATGCAGTTGGTACTGCGTTGACCAAAACAGCCACATGGAAACAGAGGAGCCTGAGACAGGAAGACACACAGCAAGCACTAAGAGAAGGAGGCAGGACAGAGAGAGAGAGGAAATCTCAGAGCACTGGGATTAAAGGCGTGCACCACCACCATCAGGCTCAACAAAGAATTCTGAAGATCTGTCTACAACTATTAAAGATGCCTCTATTAAGAATGAACAGCTCTAAAGCACCCCTTTGTGGTCCCTAAACATTTCTGAGTTTTAACTTCTCATTATTTTCTTAACATTTCTACAAAAAGATAAAGCTAAACACAAAGCAGATTCATGTATGTTTGCCCACCCAAAACCTAGAGAAAGGAGATGGGGTGGGAAGGAAGACCATGAAGGAAGTGAGGACTTAAGCTGATTACCAAGTATCTATTGTGCTTACAGTTGTCAGTTTATATTTTAATAGCCGACAATTGTGTCTGTGGGCCGAGATAATAGGCAGGGTGAGCCGTGCATGATAACGCTGGTGATAAAAGCAACAGAAACTGAAGTAGATCAAAAGCTGCTAGCATACATATAGCACAATAGTTCGGCTAAACTGCATTCTTCTACACCAAGGCTGGTGTATGCCAGATGAATGTACTCAAGCTTCCCCAAAAGAAGCATGCAAGAAGAAAACAAGGAAATGCATGCTTATTCATGTTTTGGACAATAGGTTAACAATTTAGGACAGAACGCACTGAATTTCTGAGTTGTGCAATGTTGGTACCCGATCTATTCCCTTGAGCTTCTAGATTCCCCACTTCTGTTGAGTCCAAAGGTCTTTCTCCAAGTCAAAAGTTCCTGCCATAGTAACTTTTGCCTTTGAATTATATTATTATTTTTAAGAATAATCTGTTTTAAAATTTCCATGCTGGTTTCGTGTCATTTTTTCTTTTATCGACCTTCTGAATTTTCTTTCTTCTTTTCTTTTTCTTCTCATGTTTCATTAGTCTAGTATCTTAACTTCCTGCTTGACTTTTATTATTTTGGGAGTGAATAGAACAAAGATGATGGATGTCCTGGAGGACTTCAGGTGACACCTTACAAAATGAGCACTGAAATTAAACAGCTAACTGAGAAGAAGGCTGCAGTTCCACACACAGCCACCTGGCTCTGGAGCAGAGCAGAGGCACTGCAGGGTCTGAAGGTGGCCTAGTGCTGGTAACAGAGGCAGCACTCCAGTGAGGTCAGACAAGGTGTGCATGCACCATGCGTGGGATTACACCAACTAAGGATGCAGAAGAGCCCAAGCTGCATGATAAAAGCCCAGACTCTGTCCAGCAGGCAAGGCAAACTAATAAACTCTGCTCTGTCTCACATCCTCCCTTAGGAGTTAGTTTTCTTTTTCAAATGCACTGTCCCAGATTCTGCTGTGATTACATGTCCCTGCTTCTGTCTCTCTGTTTCAGGACACACAAACCCAAAACACTGAGCCTCTAACATGGCTATCTCAGCCTCTTTATTTTTCGGTCCACAAATGGATTCAAACAGCGAAATAGTATAACCAAATCAAAATACAACTGGTTTTGTTATTCCAATAGGCATGGAAGTCCTTCTTCCATCCATTATGAATAGAACTGTATAATTTGAATTTTACTTACTATGACCCACAGCAGACACCTAATTATAACTGCCATTTTATTGGAATTCAAATAAAGATAAGTCTTAGAAGTATCCTCTTTTAAGTATTTTAAAAAATCAAATAAGAGTTTTGGCCTTACATGTTATATTATTCTCGCTCTTAGATGGCTGAACTTACTTCCTATAGTATCTTTCTGCTTGTGTGAGTGTTAGTATGTTTTTCTACTATAGCTCAATAAACATGATATTCATCGAATAAGCATTAATTATAATATATAATATTATAATAAAAAAATTAATCAAAATATTCATTTTGAGGCTATGGCACAGCCTCAGAAGCTTAGTTTTAGGTACACAACACCGACTTTCAGACTCCTACAGCAGAATCTGAGAGCTCGCGATAAGAGGGATTTTTGTCTTGCCTATATTGGCACTCTCATTTGTGGCGGTTCCGAGGGCTCAGTCCTTAAGGTGCGAGTCGCCAAATGGTGTAATGTCACAGATGTGTCAGAAATACATAACTTTGTAAGCACCTTCTAGAATCTGGAGGTAAACAGTTTATTTAAGTACTTTACTGTGGAATCTGCAGGTATTCTGACAGCACAAACCAGCTTTATAACATGTCTATCTTAACCTACTATTACATTTTAGTCGTCAGCAGAGTGAAATTCGGAGCTCAATTCTGCAACAGCTTCTGAAAATCTCTTACTCTGGAATGAAGCTCTTCATGTAAGTTCTCAAGTATTTTGAGATTAGATGATTAGATGAACAACCAGAACATAGTCCATTTCCAGACAGTAGAACCAGTCGAGTAAATAAAAGTATGTTTCTGAGTAAAAGACACTGAAATAACTACATTATTTACCGCACACTTTCAGTATGATTATGTCACATGACTTCTTCAAAGCTGAATTTTCATTTGAATTATGTTCACAAAAAGATCATGGCTTTTCTGTCAGGTTTTTGCTTCTGCTTATTAGCAGATGGCTAAAGGGACAGACATTCTTCTAATTCATGAAGCCTCAGTCAATATGAAAACACACAAATACATTTAATAGTAAATACTGGCTTTTTAAATAAAGCCACTGTGATGGCTAGTCCTCAACTTGACAGAATTACAGTCCCCTTGGAGACAGGCCTCTGGGTTTTCCGGAAGGAGAATACCTTGATGACATTCGTTGACATGGGAAGTTCCATCTTAACCAGGGGATCCTGGAAGAAACAAAAGCATTCCAAGCACTAACAAGCTTGCATTCATCCCGGTCTGCCTTCTCATGCGGATGTGATGTGACCACCCTCTTCCGGCTCCCGCCGTCTCGACACCATCACCAGGATGGACTGTATCTTGAACTGTATGTTAAAGCAAACGGGTCCTTCCTTCCTTAAGTTGCTTTTGGCAGCATATTTTATCACAGCAACAAGAAAGATTTTAGCCATATTCTTGCTATAACATTACTAATTTATTCACTTACAGTGCAGACTTACAACTAAATATTTTAATAAAAATGTATTTCTAAAGAAACAATATATCCAGATGTTTAAAATATTTTAAACAAGTATCAACAGAGAAACTGTAAGTGAGCACCTGTGACTGATGCACGACAGCCTGCAGAGTTGCAGGGAAACCTGAATTCTCACCTCTTTCTGCGCTCACCACTAACACAGAGTCTGGCTAACATCTTTCGCTAGTCTGAAATACAAAGTTAAGGAGTAAAAGCCATCTGACTTTACCAACAGTGGGCCTAGTCTGGATCAACTAGAAAATGACAGGGACCTTCAAAGCAGATCCAAGATTTCCATAGCTTGCTGTGTCACTGGTCACTAAGACTTTGGTAAAGCTTAAGATGCAAACTCTAGAGACGTTTGAACTCCATCTCCTTCCACTTTTGTTTGTTAATAGTTTGCACAGAAGGAATAAAGACCAAATGGATTACAGCAGGACTGTCCCAAGAGGTAGAGATATATTTACTTACAGCCCAGGGCCAAATCTATTTCCTTAAGCAGAGTCCACTGAAGAACACACAGTACCTGGTGCTGTGCTAAGAAGAATAGTTCATCCTAGCATTAATGAATCAAAAACAAAAAAAGAATAACTGAACATTTCCTTTTATTATTAAAAAAATGATTCTAAGAAACCTTCAGCTTGGACCAAAGTCATCTGATGCCAGCCTGCAAAGGGAACGCAGGAAGTGCTGAGCCATCAAGAGTACACACAATCCAACTGTCAGCACCTCTGCTGCCAGATTCAAAGGAAAGCCTCCTCCCCACCTTGCCACTCTTCTTTCTCTTGCTTAGGGTCCACTGTGGAATGCTGAATACAGGCACAACAACAAACAACTTCAGGCATATGCCTCCACACATCTAATAACACATAATCTATGTGTGGATGGAGACATATTCGATTATTTTCCATAACCCATATGTACACACATATGAAGTCAATGCCAGTCCATGATCAACAGAATAAATATACTAAGAAGCAATCAGACCTTGCAGTTCTAAAACAGTCTGCGTGTGGGAGACAGCTGTTTGGCACAGGGTCTGCAAATGTGACAAGTAGTTGTTTTCTTCAATGCAAGCTACAACTGTTTATGTATGCATGTACGTGTGTGTGTGTGTGTGTGTGTGTGTGTGTGTGTGTGTGTGTGTGTTCATGTGTATGTTTGATATCCTGGGTTCAATCCCCAGCACCAAAACTAAAAACGTGTTGTTTATTTTTATCAAAATTAAATTATTATACCTCTTTTTCAACAATAAAACATGAAACAGTGCTCACATCAAAATTTAGTATCTTTTCCAGCAGGCAGTTTATACTCATTTAATCAGTCAAACATTTAACAGTCAAATTCAAATGATCTTTGCATGAATGAAACGTTTGCCATATTAGAAAATTGTATAGAAAATTATACCCTAAGTTGAGGTGTGTGGTCTACTCATTTAGAACTCTTTTTCTGTAAAATGGGATAACAATCCTACCCTAGCTTCCTTTCTGTTACTATGAGAATGGTGCTGAAGTAGACAACAGCCAAGATAAAAATATGAGGCATTTGGTAGGCTTGGGGTACGGAGGGAAGATGGCACTGACTGACTAGCCCAGGCTTGGCTTGAATTCAAGCTCTCCTGTCTGCTCATCCTCCACAACAGTGCTAAGATTACAGGCTGAAATGGCCATATCTGGTCTTCATTATATAAGTTTACTATTATTATTATTATTTAATGATGCTTTGTATCTGTATGGGTGCTGTCTATCCACCACATGTGTGCTAAGAGGGCAATGGATCCCCTGAACTGGAACAAATGGTTCTGAGCTGTCATGTGCATGTTTGGAATTGAACTCAGGTCCTCTGAAAGAGAAGTCAGTGTTCTTAACCACTGAACCATCTCTCCATCCCTGTTATTATATAATCTTTGAAAATAAAATTTGGGTTTTAGGGCTAGCTCCTATGTGTTTTATTAAAGACACTCAATAATTCCTCAGGATTTGAAATGTTTGTCACTTAGGCTAGGAACACAAGAGAAAGTAAAGCCTAGGATAGTAATAGTAAATGAAACAGATTTCAATACTACTGCATTATGCAAAGATACAATTCTTTATAAAGCAATTACAGACAATGAAAACAAACAAGATCCCACCAAAACATTGTGCTGAGTGGCTGAGGAGGACAGCCAACCAGTCACACAATTCATTACTAGCCAAGCATAAAGCTTCTGACTCCAGAGACCTACTGTGTTCTATCACATGACTCCAGAGACCTACTGTGTTCTCTCGCATGAACTCCAGAGACCTACTGTGTTCTCTCGCATGACTCCAGAGACCCACTGTGTTCTCTCGTATGACTCCAGAGACTACTGTGTTTCTCTCGCATGACTCCAGAGAGCCACTGTATTCTCTCGCATGACTCCAGAGACCTACTGTGTTCTATCACATGATTTCCAGAGACCTACTGTGTTCTATGGCATAACTCCAGAGACCTACTGTTTCTATCGCATGACTCCAGAAACCTACTGTGTTCTATCACATGACTCCAGAGACCCAATGTTTTCTCTCGCATGACTCCAGAGACCTACTGTGTTCTCTCGCATGACTCCAGAGACCTACTGTGTTCTATCACATGCACTCAAGAGACCTACTGTGTTCTATCACATGACTCCAGAAACCTACTGTGTTCTATCACATGACCTCCAGAGACCCAATGTGTTCTCTCGCATGACTCTAGAGACCTACTGTGTTCTCTCGCATGACTCCAGAGACCTACTGTGTTCTATCACATGATTCCAGAGACTACTGTGTTCTATCGAATGACTCCAGAGACCTACTAGGTGTTCTATCGCATGACTCCAGAGACCTACTGTGTTCTTATCACATGACTCCAGAGACCTACTGTGTTCTATCACATGATTCCAGAGACCCAATGTGTTCTCTCACACGACTCAGAGACCTACTCTGTTCTATCACATGACTCCAGAGACCTACTGTGTTCTATCGCATGATTCCCGAGACCCAATGTGTGTTCTCCCACATTTCTTTGGCACTTAAAGAGGTAAGAAGCATAATGTGTTCATCACATAAAACAAAGCATGAGACCTCATCCAATTTCACTCCTGGAGATAACATAATATTTTATTTAGTGCCTGACATATATATCTTTTGCTGCCAGGGCTTTAAATGTACGCTCAATTTTTTTTCATGCATTCCCACATTCAAACTTATCAACTGAGATACCTTTCCAAGAGTACTGGGTATAGAAGAGTATTTGAATGAAATCTCAACAATTTGTTCTGCTTTACTCAATTATTTTTCATAGCACATGTATACATATGAAGTTGAGGCCAACCATAAGCAACATAATCAATTCTAGACTGTTACGTGAAAGAGCAAATCAGACTTCTGAGCTTACGAACAGGTCTGCAGCTGGGAGACAGTTGTCTAGCATAGGATCAGTTGACATGAACAGGGGACAGTTTTCTTCAATGCAAGCTACAAACAATCTCATCCTTAATCTGTGATCCAAAATCCTCCCAGGCCTCTCCCAATAATACTGAAGAAAGCTCATGTAATTCATAGTAACTTGGGATTTGAGCATCTTCATTAAATGTAAAAATGAGACAAAGAGTGTTCATTAGGGACCCAAGAGTCCTAAATACTTTAGAGTGCCAATCTAATACCTGCCAGAATCCACTTATTTATCAGAATTACTAAGTAATAATAGTAAAAGGTGAAGGAGGTGAAAATCAAGGATGCAGAAAGCCAGGAGAGAAAAAGAAATGGAATCAATCCTATATAATATTGCTTCTTGTCTCAAACAAACAGAAAATGCATCAAAGCTTCCGTCATTGAGGACGTTGGCTCTGTTCCCAACTGCTCTCCATCCACAGCTAAGAGCAGTGAGGACATTCCCAACTCTGACTGCCAAGTTAAAATGAAAACGTTCTTAGTCTTGAATGATTGAGGTGGTTTTCTTTAATCAAATTAGAGCAGCCAAATGTTCCTTCAAAGGTAACTGTCTACACTGCAGCTGTATGCAAACTACCACATCAAATGTGAGGGGAAAGAGCAATAGAATTGTGTCCTTACAGTACTGAGCGAGCTGCAGAGATGGAGAAACAAAAGCATCAGTACAGCCCAGAATTACATTCACAGGGAGCTTCCAGAAATGTGCTGACTTCACAAGCTCTGAACAAAGTACTGAAACTTCCAGTATATAATTAGCTATTTAAGGGAGGAGAGAACATGGGGAAATTCCCCCTTTAAAAACAGCCACGCAGCAATAGATACCTTGAGTCATTTACCCTGGCGACCAAAGCCTAAATGAGAAACATTAAAAGACCGGCTGAGAGACTTTCTTGAAAAAAAATCTCATAGACCTTGCTTTTTCACTTCCTGTCTCTATCAAAAACACACCATGATGAGTAAACCTGAGTGTGCAACAAGCTTTAGTTGAGTTGGCAATGATTCATTTGCAAGCAGAATTTATTCTTTTAAATCATCAGACATGGGAAATTCCTGCAATGAATTAATATATAATTACTTCTCTAAGTTTTCTAGCTTGATTCCCTTAGGAAAAATAGGTTTGTCAACATTCCAAATATGATGTCATATTATCTCTTGCATGTTAAGAGTTTACACCAGCTGTTGGCTTTGAGATGGTGTATTAACAGTATGAAACCTACAATATGAGAGGGAACTCGGACAGCAGGTGCAACAGGCATGGAAAGAATAGGCCAATGTTTGTTCTACACTTACGAACTCTTTCCAGATGATAATACTGTCTTACAAGCAAAGCAGCACACTCAGAGAGCTGGGAGCTGAAGGACAGCTAGGGCTTAGGGACAGCAAGCAGTCTTTCAAGTTCCCACTGTGAAAAGGACAGAGCACAAGAGCAATGCTGCTAAAGCCAACACCAGGTCTCCTCACCAAGAGCAGCAATGAAATAAACTAAGTCTTGGAAATATCAAGCTGAACCTTAACCCAACACAGCTGCCTAGTACAGACACAACACTCTTTAAAGCACTTATCAACGTAACACAACATTTAACCTTCAACACAAAAAAAGTTATGTGGATGTACAGAAAAGTGTGGGCTGCAATTAAGAGAAAAATCACTCCTTAAAAGTAAACTTAGAAGTGACATCATTTATACAATAGCAAAGATATTAAAGTGATTATAGATATTTTAATCACACTTAAAAGACTTAAAGGAGCCGGACAGTGGTGGCGCACGCCTTTAATCCCAGCACTCGGGAGGCAGAAGCAAGGCGGATCTGGGTGAGTTCGAGACCAGCCTGGTGCACAAGAGGTAGTTTTAGGGCAGGCTCCAAAGTAACAGAAAAGCCCTGTCTCAAAAAACCAAAAATAAAAAAAGCAAGTAAACAAACAACAAAAAAAAAACCCAAAACAAACAAAAAAAGACTTAAAGGACAAAAACAACTAAAACAAGGCAAAAAATGACGAGTAGGTTTCAAAACAAACTTTTGGCAGAACAAAGGAACTACTCAGATTTTAAAAGAACTAAAATTATACAGAATATTTTTCAGATTACAACAGAATTTAATTACAATGAAAATATTTGTAAATCTTTATCTGCTTAGCAATGTAAAAATCTACAGGTCAAAGAGAAGCTACAAGAGCTTTAAAATATTCTGAACTGAATGAAATGAAACTACCACACGCTAAAATTTATAGGAAGCAAATATAACAACATAAGTGCTTACATTAAAATATTGCTATCTTAAGCTAAAATAAAAGACAAGTAAGTATTAAAAGGAAGGGGGCAGCAAATAAATGCCAAAAATAAAAACAAAAGAAATCAATGAAACCAAAGACTGCTTAAATGAAGATAAAAATGACAAAACAAACAAAAACCCACAGAAGTGGGCTGGAGCAATGGCTCAGTGATTAAGAACACTGGCCGCTCTTCTACAGGACCCAGGTTCAACTCCCAGCACCACATGAAAGCTTCCAATTGTCTGTAATGCTCCAGTTCCAAGTAAAACAACACCCTTACCCAGATATACGTGCAGACAAAAATAAAAATACAATAAAAAACGCACAAAACAACAAAAAAGAAGCAGCAATTATTAGCATTAGTAATGAGAGAAGGGACTAGAGATATTTAAAAAGTAAAAAAAAAATCACTAAACTCAAATTCTTGATGGAATATACACATTACATCATAAACCCCTAGAGAACATGTACTACAAAATATGATCCATCCTACAGCAACTTACAACCATTAAAGAAATCAATTTTGTAGTTTAAAACAAATACAGAATGATGACAATTAAAAAGACTCACACAACCTACAGTAGGAAGGACGGAAAACTTACCACATTGCCAATAGAAATGATATAACCAGTTTGGAAAAGTTTGGCAGTTTCTTTTAAAATTAATCACACTTTTACCATGCTAATTATCAACTCACTTCTAGATGTCTGCCCCAGAAATGAAAACGTGTCACATCAGTGCAAAAATCCATACATGAGAAGTCATAGAAACATCATTCACAAGAGCTCTATTCTGGTAACAATACCAATTGACAGGTGAATGAATAAACAACTGTGGTAAAATCAGGCAATGGGAAAGAATGTTCATTCTATTGACAGAGTCCACAACAAGAATGAATCTCAAAAATATTTTCCATAAAAGCAAAAACAAAAAAACCCAAAGCAAAGCAAAATCATAACTGCTGCCACACACACACACACACACACACACACACACACACACACACACACACACACGAGCCTGCTTCTTGATTCCATATATAGGAATCTCAAGGAAAAGAAGGGTAGACAACGATAGGAAGAAAAGCTACCAGGAGTCCAAAGGGGTGAAGGCACTGACTTGCAAGGCTCTGAAATGGGGTGTTTTGGATCTTGATTATACTGGCAGTCACGTCTCACAGATGCTTAGCCAATTCAATGACATAAAACAGCGTAAGTACCACTTACGCATGGGATTTCTGAAGAACGCAGATTATGAGTGGAAAGAACAAGAAAAAATACAAAGACAACCATAAACTCCAGAGAGAAAAATGGTAGAAGACAGCTTTCCCTTGGATAAAAAGAGCACGCAAATCGGGCATGACTTTAAACAAGCGATGCCCAACGAGAAATATCTAAAGGAAGGCCTACAAAAGTCCTAATGAGTTTCAAAGTTAAACCTGTACATAGAAGACAGAAACACCAACTATTTAGCCCTGTGTTGAACTCTCTTTCATATGTTACCATTTTGCAGCAGAGGAGAGAGTTAGGGATAGACTCTTCTCCTGGGATCAAGATGGGGTGCAGCACAGTGAACCATAGCAAACTTGATGCTGTGGGATGCTGTTCAAAATTATTGTATGAAATAAGGATGTCAAAAATTTAAAAAGCAACAGATGAAGGAAATTAAATTCTCATCTTTAGGTTAGGAAGCCCAAAGTGTCTGGAGTTTAATATCAACATACAAAACTAGCATATTTTAGATTTATGGAGGTAGCTACCAGGAGAACCCAAGACACTGTTAAGAAGTCGTGTGTGGAGAGTGCTGGGAGTACAAGTGGCGGGTGGGAGACAAATCATTTTGGCTTTTGTTGTTTGCCATTTAATCATATGCATTTCTGAATGAGTACCATGTACCGATGTCACGGCTACAGAAAAAGGCTGATTGTATGAAGAGGTAGCCAGTTTATTATCAATGATCCTACTATAGTAAGATTTCATCACTTTATCCACTTATTTACTTGACAACTACCTAACAAAATACCTGCAGGACATCATTCTACATACAGGAAGTAATACAATGATAGAATGATTAGGACTCTCGCTCTCTTGCAAATCTTACTCTAATGGCAAGCATATAACACACATTAATTCTTACAAGAAATAACTAAGTGGGCAATGTGTTAACAATTTAAACCATTTAACAATCACTAAAATAAGATCCTCAAGAAAAGCAACCAAACAATTTGACTTATTCCTATAGAATTCTGAGGACACTCTGATTTTTTGTTTGTTTGTTTTTGTTTTTGGAGACAGGGTGTCTCTGTGGCTTTGGAGTCTGTCCTGGAACTAGCTCTTATAGACCAGGTTGGCCTTAAACTCACAGAGATCTGCTTGTTTCTGTCTCCCAAGCACTGGGATCAAAGGCATGTGCCACCACCGCCCTGCTCACACTGATTTTATTCATTAAATAAGCATGAGCTGATAGGATTCATCAACATGGTAGAATTTTCTATTCCTTTCAGATTCCATGCTACATCTGGGAATTTTGAGACCTAGTTACTGGCCCAGCTTCTTTCCTGCATCCTCAACTTAACAGTGTTTTCCATCATCCCTCATTTGCGTGCATGTATTTCAGAAACAGTCTCATCCTAGGCCAGTCTCCGTTGTCTAGTGATAGATTCAGCTCTTTATTTTGTCAACTAAAGTAAAACATAGACCACTTTTAATAAATTTGCTGCCCTTGATTCATCTCGAAAGCCAGTAGCCAGTCAGCTGGCCTTCCTTCTTCCTTCCACGGGATCTCCTGCCCGGCAGGTTAGTCTCCGACTTGCTATATTGCAGAGACTGGCTTTGAACTTCCAATCCTCTTACCTCAACCTCTTTTAAGATTATAGGCTTATGCTTCTATGACCTGTTGGATTTCTAGATCTGGGATTTGGAATTTGTACCAGTGGATTCAACTGTATACAGATCTTGCTGGAATCCATCACTCCAAGCCAGTCAGAAGTAGAGAGTAAAATTCTAAGACTTTGCCCCTGCAAAGTTGGCATCATGATAGTTTAAAAATCCAGAAGTTCGCCGGGCGGTGGTGGCGCACGCCTTTAATCCCAGCACTCGGGAGGCAGAGGCAGGCGGATCTCTGTGAGTTCGAGACCAGCCTGGTCTACAAGAGCTAGATCCAGGACAGGCTCCAAAGCCGCAGAGAAACCCTGTCTCGAAAAAACCAAAAAAAAAAAAAAAAAAAAAAAAAAAAAAAAGAAAAAAAAAAAAAAAAAAAAAAAAAATCCAGAAGTTCATTAAGTTAAATCACAAAAGTTAAAATAATTTAGAATGACTTGTGGGATGTTACAGTTTTTGTGTAAAAATGTGTTATTTCAAAGATTATATATATCACATATTCTTTATTCACAATTAGCTCTGTAAAACCTTTTATTCAGCTTTTCAAATCTGTATGTCTTGGCTCTTAAAGGTTCAACGAGATAAGAATTTCATTTTTACCATTCTTCAGCATTTTTCTATAAATGCTATAAAAGTTCTATAGGGTTAGGATACATACTAGATCACCTAAAACTCCAAACCTGAGACAATAGATTCGCTTAGTCTCCACTCAATGTTTTAAATACTGTATTGTTTGGGATCAGAGAGATGCCTCAACAGCTAAGACCCTTTGTTCTTCGTGCTGAAGACTCAGGAGTAGTTTCCAGCACCCACATCGCAGCTCCCACCCATCTGTAATTCTAATTCCAGGAGATCCCCCACTCTCTTCTGGCTTCCACAGGCAACAGGCATGTACATGGTGCACATATATACACACAGTCAAAACAAATAAGTCCAAAAATAATTACAAGTAAATAAAAACATATTCTTTAAAAGTTAGTACACCAAAGATTAAAAATCTGTCCTTGAAATAGTCTTTTGTTTTTCTTGTTTAGTTGCTAAGTAAGTGGCAGCACTACTGATGTAATACTTGCATGCCTTTTAAAACCAAAAGTGTGCTAGGAAAATGAAGTATTTTATAGAAACTGTTAGGAAGGAATACCCACCACTAAGATTAAGATAGCGCTTATCAATAAGAAAGTGAGAAAAAAGGGAGGGTTTACTATAATGAGTGCCGCTGAAAAGAGCCTGGCTTCCTTCTCACAGCGCGTCCTAAAGACTTAAGGACAGTGTAGAACAATGCCAGAGCAGCTATGTGACAGGAAGAGACTCTGAAATTAAGCAGAGGACCTCAAGTGTGTTACAGAAAATGAATAATTCAATCTGAGAATTTAGGATTTGAAGAAGGTGAGCGTGTGGGTGAGACGGCACTTGCTGCCAGCCTTGACGATCTGGGTTCAATTCCTGGAACCCGCATGGCAGAAGGAGAGAATCAACTCTTCCCAGGGGTCCCCAACCTCTATACGCATGTGTGGGTGCCCATCACATACACACAAAAATGCCAATAAATTAGTGTGGAAAATTAAAGAAGAGCTAGCAAGCAAAGAATCAAGTAAATCACTGAGCTATTTTAGAACATGAAACACAAAGGAAATCAGGGTCCTATCTGCGAGACCTCCAGAGGGTCTACAGACTCTCACACGGAATAATAGGATTCTACTAACAGACTGGGTTAACGAGATGCAACACTGGGCAAATTCAACATTAATTTTCAACACAGATTAAAGATTTTACTTTACTACAACACTGAATCCATTCATGCCATCACAAGGAGTGGCAGAGCATGAAATACATACTTCCAGTTCATTTGTGCAATTGGCAGTTTCCTCCATAAAATTATAGTTTCTGCTTGAGGACAGGAGTTAGTTTTGCTAATAATTTCCATTTTTCTACAATCTGACCTTTTAATAGTTTCATTTGATTATGTCAACCCACTAATGTCCAAAGTATAGGAATAACTTCCTCCTTTATTATTGAGAAATGGCAACCAAGAAATATTAATAATTTACCCAAGATCACACAGCTAGTAAGTCGAGGACATAGGAAAAAAATTTCAAAGTCTTCCAACTCTTAGTCCATGAGTGGTATACTTCTACTGGGAAAAAGTCCAAGCATATCCAAACAATACTGGTAATAAAGAGTCTTCAAATCTCACTAATCATCCTGGTTGATCTTGCTGTGTTTCTGGAGGCAATTTTCAGGACACCATATCTTCATTTATAGGGTGGGATGGATGAGGACATTTCAGTGTGAGACCAATGGTGTAGAACTATTTCAACAAGAGGCTCAGCAATACACTCTATTGTCTCCAGCTCAGCAAACAAACCTCTACTGTCTCAGCTCTGCACAAAGACACCTCTACCGTCTCAGCTCAGCAAATACACCTCTACTGTCTCAGCTCTGCAAATACACCTCTACTGTCTCAGGTCTGCAAATACACCCTCTACTGTCTTAGGTCTGCAAACCAACCTCTACTGTCTCAGCTCTGCAAACACACCTCTACTGTCTCAGCTCTGCAAACAACCCTCTACTGTCTCAGTATCTATCATCTACTTCTGATCTACTTCGGAGAAAACGACTCAACCTCTTTATCTGACACTCATTCATGTAATGCAAATATTCCAAAGGGTTCTTTCCTTAACACCCCTCGTCCTATGACATCATATCATTAGCTAAGCATTTATTTTCCTTGCCTCTGGATATACATTATCACAGACTCTGCCTCAGGATCCTCCAACTAGAATTAGTTGAGGATGATGAAAGTATTCTATGTAACAGTTAATATAAGGGAATAAATATGTTCAAGTTGCCACACGAGGTGCAAAGCTGTCAAGATAAAAACATATCCAAGAAGAGACCATGTTAAAAAGCATACAACAAAGCAACTTGAAAACACTGGCCCTGAAATACAGGAAGCATTTCAGAGTGGTGCAGGGGAGGGGCCCCAAGCTGAGGTTTATTATTTCAAATTAAGTCAAAAGAAGCAGATGTAAGAAGGGCATCTGCCGGAACCGGAAAGGCCTGTCTGTCCACAATAACAATTGTACAGAGGTCACATGGATAGACTATTAAGGCAATATCAATAGTGAAGACAAACAAGGGATAACCCGAATCATTTTCAAATATGGTAGTATGTATTTGAAGGATCTTACTCAATAGACTTCACGTATACCTAAATAATAGAACTAACACCCAAATCTTCACATCAATGTTAACCCAAAATATCTGCAAAAACCCAATGATTGGGCTTTCTATGTCTTTAACTGTTGACTGGCAAATACCATGTTCCCTAAATAAATGAAATACATGTCAGTTACGTTAGGCACCCTAAACACGGACTGTTCTTCAAGAAGACCCAGGTTGATTCTCCAGCGCCCACTGGAAGCTAACGATCATCTATAATCCCAGTTTCCAGGGGATCTGACACCCTTTTTCTACCTTTCATAGTGAAACAGGCACATACAGGGTGCATATATGCATATACATGCAGGGAAAACACCCATACACAGAAACTAATTTTTTAACTTCTCTAAGAATAAAGATTAACAGTGAAGCACTCATTTTAACAATAGAAAATACTGCCCTTTGGTTTATTTGTTCAAATGTGCAATCAGCTACTTATAATAAATAATCTCCAACGGTGTGTATTAACAGCAATTCTATCAACTAAATCTAAATGAAAAGATTACTAAGGCACATTTTAACCTGTGAGCTGAAAACAAACATTTTGGTGTATACGACGGTTACCACACTGTTGTCCCCTAAACACGAGCACCAAATTATCCAGGAACACTAGTAAGGCAGCAATGTAGAAGTTCAGGAAGGGAGGGAAAGGGTTTTCAAGGGGAAGCCTTAGGAGATGGTGTCACTGCAAATGAAACACTCTAGCCACACTGCTGGGACACATCCTGGAGACTAACCAAGCTCAGGAACGCGGCATCTAAGCAATGAGTAGGAATGAATTAGAAGCATCATTTTGAAAACAACAACAACAACAACAACAAACAAACAAAAACAAGGATCATGTCCACAGATGGATCTCAACAAGAAGAGCAAACATCCCAAGCAGTTATTCAGTTATTCCAGTGTGCCATGACTCCCTTCTACAGCTTCGCTCCCTTACCCCATTCACTTCTAGTCCATGAATCCCAGGAGTGCGTACTTCACACACACACACACACACGCACACATGCGCACACACACGCACACACACGTACGCGCACACACACACACCACACACACACACGCACACACGCGCACACACACACCACACACACGCACGCACACACGCGCACACACACACCACACACACGCACGCACACACACACACACCACACACACACAAACTTCAGGAAGAGAAGGAGCAGCGCCGCTGTAAACAGTGTTTACCAAACAGCTCTGACAGCTTTATCTTTTCAAGAACTCAGAAGGAACACACACTTTAGACACTGAACTTTAACTGGAGACCCAGTCTTGCTCTTCCTGTTTTCACTGAAGTCAGCCCCCCAAACAGATCATTAACCCACAAAATGACACTTTTATTAATAAGGATTTCCACAAACCGACACCTCTAGGAACCTGGCTTCACATACATCATCAAAAATAAACATACCATGTTTTGTCGGTACTGAGCCTAGCTGTTAATGGCGTAGCCATCTCTCCAGCCCAATAGGCCATGCTTTGTGCTTCCTCTCCACACTACGTAAAGCTAAGATCTTTACAGTGAGAAAATCAGAAGCAGCTCCTTAATAATCACTGAGCTGCACATCCCATTTCCTTTGCTTTAAACGGACTAAATACTAATCTAATATAACTTAATACCTTAGCTTGCAGAGCCAATACTTCAATTATTTTTCCAACAAAGCTTAGGGCAGCATAGATAGCGCTTGGCTGTACGTTCGCTGAGGTGATCATCTGTTCAGATCCGACTACAGCAGAACCATCTGAGTGGCTAAGTGTTATTAGGTATCTTTCCTACAACGTGGTTTTAAGAAAACACTTTTTGAATAAATGGAACTCAAGTGTTCACACATATTGTAGCACAATAATAAAATAATAATAAAAACCCAGAGACAGATATTGGGATTCAACCTGAAGATCAGAAAAACAAAGTAGCCTGTCACTTTCCCTCTACCTCAGATCCAAATGGCAATCCTGTCCTACACAAATCCTCAGATTTGAGACTCAGTTGAGAACTGTCCTCCTCCTTGTTTTATATTCCTTTCTAGTGCTGGAGTTGAAGGCATGCACCACCACTGCCCGGCCTCTATAGCTAACTAGTGTGACTGCCGGGATTAAAGGTGTGTGCCTCCACTGCCTGGTCTGTAAGGCTGACGACCAGTATGGCTGTTTTACCTCTCTGATATTCAGACAAGTTTTACTTATTAAAATACAAATGAAATATCACTACAACATATTAGTGATATGTCAGTGCCTTTTAATACGGATCAACTTGTATGTCCTTAAGGGAAAATTTAATCTATCTGCATAATCAAGTGATTCTGATTAGTGTTTTATCTCCTTTACCTACTCAGCAAGTTCGTTACTAAATTGTCACAACATTAGTAGCTTTATTAAACTGGTCAGGTTAAATGAGAGAAGCAGAACCTGAAATAAAGACCAGAGATGGTCTCCTGCACTTCAATCTGGACTTGAATTTGCCAAGTAGCTGGGAATGACCTTGAACTCCTGCCTCCACTTCCACCAGAGTTCTGGTATTTACAAGCAAGCACCACCATGCTGAACTGACAATACATTTTTAAGAGGGAGGGAGGAAGGAAGGAGGAAGGGAGGGAGAGACAGAGCCCAAGAGCAGCCAGGTATAGTAGGACACACTTTAATCCCAGCACTCAGGAGGCAAAGGCAAGCAGATCTCTTGAGTTAAAGGTCAAACCGTGTCTACAGAGCTAGTTCCAGGTCAGCCAGTAATGCACAGAGAAAACCCTGGTCTTGAGGAGGAAAACAAAGCAATTTTCACAAGGTTAGAAATTCTCCTCTGACTTGTTCATTGCCCTACCCTGTTTTCTTTTTTCTAGAAGGTTGTCTGGCACACAGTAGGCCCTCAATACACACTTGGTGCATAACAGACTGCTGATAAAAAGATGTTTTAGTTCATCTCTGTGCTCTGTTTCAGGATGGCAAACAGAACTCATCTGTGGAATGCAAAATGCCAACCTTAAAGTCTGATTTGGCGAAGGCTCCAGACCTCAGGATTACGAACTGTAAAATAAGAGTAAATCTATGTGCAGGACACTACTGGTTCATCAAGCCCGAGCTGAGAAGTATCAAGGGGCAGGAAGGCCAGAATGAGACGTGACTGCTGCTGTGCTTGGCTCCGAGCGCCTGCACACCAACAATAACAAGTCTGTGCCGTTCTGGTAACTCCATCAAAATTAAATCTTAAAACTTCTGTGAAAACTAATATGTTTTATTGTGCGCTTTCAAGCTTAGAGGCTTAACTATGTGTGGATAGGGACTATAATTAGGATCAATTACTTTTGGCTTGAAGGCACTTAAAAAGCATCTGTCCTTTTAAACAATCTGAAACAAACAAACAGGCTTAAGGGTGTAAAACTTACCTCAGGCAGGACATAAATTACAGGTTAGGGGGGCTCATTTTTGACACTCTCCCTTGAAAGGAAAAGAATTATTGTCACCTTTCCTGGATTTCCTAACATCACCCCCGAAAAATAAAGAAAAAAGGAAAAAAGAATTCCTAGCTTAGCCAAGCAAGTCAAGAGGGGTGGGAGAGGCAGGGCAGTGAAAACAGGAAGGAAACCAAAAGGAAATGGCGATGGAGGCTTGTGAGGATGACATCATTGGCTATGACGCTGGGAACATTTCACTAATCTCATGTAGAGCCTGCCAATTGCCCTTTGCTAACAAATTCAGGTATGGGTGCCCAAGCATCTTCTTGGTCCTTGGAGATTAAAATATTCCATTCTCCAGGAAGCTCCTTAAGCAGAAGATGAACAACTTAGAGTAGCTTCAGGAAGTCCTTGAAACTGACCAGATTCACTAGGCACCTTCCTGCCTTCAAAGCTGAGAGTCCCTCTCAGAAGGGCAGAGTCATGCTGCAAAGAAGATCTCCCTCAGTGAAGCTGAGTTGCAAAGATTCTGACATTAGCTGAGGCATCTCAACTCTCCAACCTGTGAGTTACCTGCAGGCTGTGCAGTGTGCTCCAGGTTCCAGGTTTGTAAGCTGTCACCCAAACTAGGGTGGGCTTCAGTGATGCAGCTGTCCGCGAGTCACTTCTGCTCCTGTTCTTTAAGGACCCCTCACCCATAGTTCTGTGTGTTGGACTTTGTTTGCAGGGGCAGACGAGTATGACGTGTGGCTCCAGGAAGTCCGGAGTGTCCAACACCAATCTGATTTGCTTGGTAAAAAATGTCAGACAACGATCCTGGGGACCTGGAAATCTCCGACGTACTCAGGTACCTGGAGAGCCTCTACAGTAGAGGGCTTGCCTCCGTTCACTTTATCCTCATAACCTAAGTAGGTAGGGTCACAACGGTAAAAACAAACGTAGCAAGCATCTTTTCTTTTACTTATGAATAGATTCTAATGAAATTCGCAGTTCAGATCCCTTTATGGAGTCAACTAAAACTGTCAAAGGACACACCAATTTCATGAGGATAAAGTAGATGGGTGACCTCACCAAGCCTTCTGATTCAAGAATTTATAATAGATTGCACTCAATAACTAGGCCATGCAAGGGCACTTGTTTAACGGCTCTTCATTGGAAGAACTTTATTTTTATATACAATAATCACTCTTAAGTGGACCCTGCACAGGGTTACAGAGAGAATAAATTTGATATAAATTCTCATGTTGGAATTCATCCTTTGGTACAGCCTCACTCCTCTAGGATAGTAACTGAGAGTCAACATGAGCCATACTTTTCCCACCGTTTTATTACAGACCTCTCTCTCTCTCTCTCTCTCTCTCTCTCTCACACACACACACACCACACACACACACACACACACACAACGGCAACCTATTGCTTTTAAGTAAATTCTGACTTTCTAGCGAACTCATTTTCCAATTCTCATATCTTTTGTTGCCACACCCCAACCCCGTACCTCTGACACATGGCCAAAGCAGAGGAATAATGGGTCCCATCTTTCCAATGTCTTTTTGCTTATTATATATTATGATTCACTGCTGCATTCTGACCTGAGTCTGATTAGATTGGAAACCAAGCACTACAAAAAACCTCCCAGGATTTTGTAGACTCAGAGTCTGTAGAGAGCTTGGTATTTCAAAGGTCAGTCTTGGGTCTCTCCATTTTGATGACTAATGTTAAATTGCTTGACTTTCTACAAAATATTTGGCTGTTCTTATTTACATAATTTCATCCTCAGGACACATAGTAAGTACATAGTTGTTGCACCAAATCCCCACAGGAATGAGAAGATGAAGACCCCAAGATCATAATTCTCCTACACATAGAGTTGAGTGAGAATGATAAATCACCACCTAACTTGTAAAAAGGTCTGTGCATTTCCCTTTTAACTCTGAGCTATGCATTTGTTTAACAACCGGGAAACCCCAGCAGGCCCGAGAAAACACCATTATCCTCACCGCCTACGCAGGCATTTCACAGGAGAGCTGGTTAGAAACGCCTCCCCACCGCTTGCACATGTCTTCCAGAGAAAACAGGTTTTAGAATCTAAGAATTAACACAGTGTATTTCACATCTAACCCTTGGGAGGGGCAGTCTAAGTCAGACCAAAACAGTCCTCAGACCCTGAATGATACAATCAGTTAAGGGTTTTAAGAAGGCTTTTCACCCCCCCCACCTCACCCCCATCCTTTCCTCCAACTCCTCTTCCTTTCTCTTTTCAGTCAGGGTCCTTTTAACACAGTCTGGCCTTGAACTATGGATCTTCTGGCTCAGTGTTCTCAGTACTCAGCCTTAGAAGACTTTTTTCAAACAATGTTTAACACTAGGCATCAGTATTGAAACTTCTTAGACTATCAGAAGTCATTATTCTATGTCTTTAAAAAAAAGAGAGCTACCACTATGCTAGCGATTGGCAAACATTCTTACATGTTTCAACATTTTCTTAAACTTTCTATTAGGCTTCACCCTTCAAGTTTCCTTCTAATTACCTCTCTCATTCTCAGACTCTCAAAAATTCCCCCACAGACGGCAAAAGTAAGTAAGGGCTTGAGGGACGTTTCTAGACTATTGTCTGGTTTTGTCCCTAAAAGACACCCAACTCACCCCACCCAGGACCCTTGGGGCAAGCAATGGAGCAAAAGCACTTGTGAATTGCTTGGTGCAGGAAGCCATAGCAGGTCTCTTTTTCTGCTCGTCTGTCAAGGTCACCGGTTCTACTGGCAAAACTTGATTCTGATTGTAGGAGGGTCACCCCTTGCCGGCACCTTCACAGACTGACAGCCAGGGCTCCAGGCTCACCTGACCACGTTGGGGTGCTCAAAGGTCTCCAGGTGCCTCAGCACCGCCACCTCGCGGATGGTGGAGAGCGGCATGCCCTCCTCTCCGGTCTGCACCCGCACGCGCTTTAGAGCCACGAAGCGGCCGCCGTTCTTCAGGTCGCGGGCCTTGAACACCTTCCCGTAGGCGCCCTCGCCTATCTCCGCCACGCACTCATACTGCTGGTCGGCACGGCTCAGGCTGTCCTTCTCCATGCTGGCTGAATGCTGCCGGTGTAGCACAGCGGGTCCGGAGTGTGCGCTCGCTGTCTGGACGCCTTGCGGACGCCCCGAGTCGGACTCGCGGTCGCCGGGCTGGACAGGGCGCCCTCCTCGCCCGCGAGCCAAAGACGGGCGCAGCCGCCGCGAAACTCCGCCTAGCCGAGTCGCCGCGCCGCCGCCGCTGGAGAGTGCCGATCCCTCCTCTTCCCCCTCCGCAGCGGCCGCTTAGTCTGCCCACAATCTCGGCACCTAGGAGGAGGAGGCGGGAGGACAAGGAGAAAGTGCGAGATCAGACAGCCCTGGAGACTTCCACCGGCTTCCACCAGCTCCCCACCTCCCCTCTGTTCGCCCGGGGCCCTCCACCCAGCTGCCTAATCTTGCCGGGTTACTTTTTTTTTTTTTTTTTGCCCAGCAGGGCTCGTGCAGTCTTCGCGAGGAGAGGTTGCAGGGCCCCTCGGGGATGAGCGCCGCGCGGGACGGGAGGGGGCGTGCCGAGCAGCCCAGAGTGTGCTGGAGTGCGGGGAGGGGAGGCGCCGGGCGCGTCAATGTCATGGCTCAATATTCATACCTACACCGTGTTTTCAGCTGCCCTCCCCGACTCCGGGGCTTGGACGTGCGGGGAGTGGGGCGTCTTGGGGCGCCCGGGGTTCACCCTTGTGGGGCAGCGGACTGGGGTTGGGGGCTCTCAGGACCCTGTAACCCGATGCTGGGAGTATGCGAGTAGGAGTGGTCAGACATCTGCTCGGAAATTGCTTCCTTTCTTTCTACTTTCAGCTTTTCTACCGAGAGACATTTAAAAGGGACTCGCACACACAAATAGTCTTTGGGGTATGGCAATCTTAGTGGGAGACAGAATTCGGCCGGCCTCCGACTCGAAGGACCTCCCTGGGGAAACTCAGAGAGGACAGACCATCTGGTAGGGGAGGGCTAGGGCTACTAGGGGTGGGAGAGCGAGGGGCCCTGGAAGGGGAGGAGTGTAGTCCTCCCCTCAACCCCCCACCCCCCCCCCCCCCCCCCCCGATATCCCAAGGCTGTTGCGAAGGGAAGTCCGTCACACTTTCGCTCGTCCGAAAGAGTAATTTCGGGACTTAGAAAGATAACCGGGACTGGTCCTTAAGTTTTCAGTTGACTTCAACCCGTGCAAACGGATTGTAGCAACAGCCCCTACGACGGTGGGGGTGGAGGATTAACGTAGGAGTCCCGGGTGTGAGAGGGGGCTGCCCCTGGGTTATGACGGCAGAACCTCCGCCCAGTGTCCCGAGCGCCTGGAGGTCGGTAGCTGAAAAGGTCGCTCGGCTCCCCGGGGACTGGAGGCCGGGCCCCACGCGCGACCGGTCGGGCCTCCCCTCCCCGTTCAGTTCTTAGGAAGACCGAGCGAGCTTTCTCGTCCCACGGTGGCCTCAGCCTAGGCTGGACCTTGGCCCACGACAGCCGCGTGTCAGGAACCCTCGGCCAGCATTTACCTGCCCCGCACCCCTCCTCCCCCGCTCGCCCTTCTGCCTGGAATTAAACAACCCGTGGCGGGACCCCCACTGGGTGCGGGCGCAGCACTGCGCAGCCAGGGCGGACTCTCCGGGCTCCCTTGAGGGAGTTCCTGAAAAGCTGCGGAAGGAACCCCCAGACCTCGCCCGGGGGTCCGCGCCAGGTCGAGGGCCACACAGGTAGCGGGAGCCGCGGCCTCGGCGCCCGCCCTCCCCCTCCGGCCGCATCCAGCCCAGGCTCCCGGAGGCGGCCGCTGTCCCACCCCCGCGGGCCTGCACCCCCCGGACGCAAGTGGCGGTGCTTAGCCCCATCCCCCTCCTCCACTTTTTTGTTGTTGTTGTTGCTTTCCCACGCTGGCTGAATGTGACTTGACCCCATTTCAAAAAAGTTTGACATAGTGCTTCAACATTTCCGCATTCCTCCGCGACTACAAAGGCTGCAGCCGCCTCCTTCTGCTTTCTGTCTCTGCTCTCTGTCTTCACACTCAATGAAATCCTTCATGAGCCTCTCCCGAAGCCTTGCCAAACGCTACAAGGGTCGCCACCAGCGCAGCGAGGGGAGGCCGCCCGCGGGACCGCAACTCGCGCGTGTGCGCATACGCAGATGCGCCCGCGCACATACGCCCACGTGCACGGGGACTAGTGCTCCGCCGAGCCCCGAGCTGCTCTTGGCCAGGGTTGCATTTGAACTGCAAATCTTTAAATAAGAAAAGTAAACTTGGGACACTAAGCAAGCGTGCGCGCGTGCTCGCGGAGCTTCAACTTTGGTGGGCTGCGTGCACGCCTCCGTGCACAATACGCTCGCGGGGTCGCCAGCAGGAAGCCGACGTGAACGTGTATGCCTTAGTGGGGAAGATGGAGCCGGTACCCACACCTCGGGAGGCTTCAGAGGGAACTTGCTCAGGGGAAATAAACGTGGGGAGCGGAATCCCACCAGACGGTGCATTTTCAGCCTTAAATCTGACTGTCCAAGTGGAGTTCCTCTGGAGAAGTTCCATGAGAACTGAACGTATGGGTGGGTGTTTGTGCGCACGAATCTGTTCGAGTTGGCACAGGACCCTGGCTGTCGGGGTGTCCCTGGTGTGGGAGGTCCCTCTTGAGACCTCTAGCTCCCCCAGCTCTCAGCGCTAAGGGGTTAACCCACGCGAATTCCGAGGGGGTCACACAGCCCCCCCAACCCTCATTATCCTCACCCACCCACGCGAGCCCGTGGCTCCTTACCTGTGGGCCAGGGGCACTGGCCTCCCGAGAAGCTGGGGCGTCCGTCGGCCCCCGCACGTGCTCGCCGCGCGGAGCAGGTAACTGACTGCAGCCACGGCGAGCAGCACTCTGCGGGCAGGGGGTGGGCACAGCGGCGGTGGGCGGAGGGACAGCGGAGGGAAGGCGCCGCCCGCGGGGAGGCCGGGTAGGCTCGGGGCTCTGGCCGTGGTTGGGGGCCCGAGGCCAGCAGGCTGCGCGGCGGGGCGGGGACCTGCAAGTCCCGGGGGCCCGAGACCCGCCCGGCGGCGAGTCTGGAAATTAAAGCCTTCCGGAGCAAGAGAGCGAGGCCCTGTCCGAGCTCGGCTCCCTACGGATCGGCTCCGAACTGGGGGCTCGGAGGGCGGGAGATTGTTAAATGAAAATTTCCGGTTCTTACTGCAACCGCTCGAGTGGGGCGGGGGCGGGGGGGGGGTAGTCTCGGGACTGAAATAAACTGTGTGGAAGGGACCGGGTGGGATGCAGCGTCTGGAGTCGGCAGGGTTTCTACACCCATGTCCCGCAGAGTTGGAGTTTTGACCGGGTGAGGCGGGGGTATCGGTCAGATGAGAACGGATGAGAGAAACACAAAACGACAGCAATTATGAGGGGACAGTGGAGTGGTAAATAGCAGCACTTTCCTACACGCAAAAATCGAGAGAAGCTTGGCAGGATGCCGTACATAAAGAAAAATACTAATCTGTCCAAGCACTTTTCACTTTCTGCAAGAGCTACATTTGTTTTGTTTTCTTTCACTTCCTTTCGGCCTCAAAAAGCCCTATCTTTTCCTTTTGGACAGAGGCTATGGTTTGGAAATTGCCAGACACTCTTGTGGTTAAAGATCTACTTGAAGGGGATGAGGGGGTCACAATTATTCAGTGGTTAGAAACTGTTGAGGGTTCACTAAGGTATTTCTGGGGAGCTAAAAAGATTCCATTTCAGTATAAATAACAACTTCAAAATAATAGATACACGCACACATAAAGAGGAGTGCTTAAGTGCTTTATTGGAATTTTGAAATTTGAGACTTTGTAAGAATGTCTCCTTCACCTGAAAAAAATTGGATGCAATTACTTCAAGTGAAAATGAGGTTTTGGAAGGTTGGGGGAAGGTCTTCAAGACTTTGTACAAGGAGAAAAAGGAAAAATAACTGTCTTTGGAAATAATTCGGTGTTTTCCAAATTCTGTATCTGTAGAAGATACAGATTTTTTGAAACTTTTAAATATCTTAAGACAAGAGAGAAAGAGAAAGTGCAGAAGGGGGAATTTCTGTACTTTGTAGAAAAATCAAAACTAATAAAAATCTGCTTAAACTGTAAATATTACTTGTATGAATGTTTTGCTTTTTTATTAGAACATGTTACTAATTTCACAATAGTTTTTTTGCCTTTATAAAATTAATCCTGTTACAATGTGAAGTAAGGCTAAAAGAATTAAGGTTGCTGTAGGAAACTGCAGTTTACAGATGCATTGTAATAATTTTTCTTTAATAAAAATTAGTAATGATGTGCTTTAAATTTAGCTTATAAAACACATTTCGTGTTTGAGAACATCTTCTAAAATAAAACCCAGTTTTGAGCAAATTTTGTGTATAATTTAAAACATATACTCAAATTAAATTATTAGATCTTATATTTATAAAAGTATTGAATCACCACCAATCACTAGACTCCGAGCTGGAGATGCAGATGGAAGTCCTCCATTTTAATGACCTCACACTTCTCAGTGTTTTTTAAAACAAGATTTATTTGTTGGTAATGAATATGCTTATCTTATCTAAAAATAATAGTCAATAACTAGCTGCAGGAACAAATACATGGTGTCAGGAATATATTTAAGAAAATAAAATAATTTGTTCAAAAAATAGTAAGTTGTGTCTTTTTGCAGAAAAGTGCTTATTTTTAGACTGGGTAGTATTTTTAATTACAACATTTGAAAACAATGGTTACTAACTAGATTATTAATGTCATGATTTAGGTTACAAGATCACTTGGGCAATGTAAAAACAAACCCCAAAACCAATCAAACTCCTAGCTATACCAAGTTTTAACTCATTTGAGGTCCTCTTTTTTTTCCTCTATAACTTATGTTTTGTATTAATTTAACGCTATCCACTTCTGCTGGTTATGGTGCACATTAAGTACCAGCTGATTAAAAAGCAAGATCCAAAAAAGAGTTACAATGGCTCGCACTGAAATAATAAAACATATGATTGTCTGTGGGTAACAAGCTATCATAAGAAAATTTGTGCACAATTTAAAAACTGTGAACCAAAATCAGACTCCTTTGTTGAGGAGTGTCCTACAAATGAAAACACAGCATTCTAAGAACAATGGCTGGACCAAGAGTTTTCATACTGCCTGTCATGTTCCACTACAATAAATCAAAATCATCTCTGTAGCTTTTGAAAATTTAGAATTCATGGATTTATCTTTAACCTGAGAGTGGATTGTTCCATAAGGGATAGATGACATGTGGGAGTACTTTTATGTCAAACTATGTAACTTTTTGTTTTTTCTTAAATAAAGATTAAAACTGAAAGTTTTAATGTATGATTTTAACCTTGTTAAAGAAATTAGCAAGCTGTAATAGCAGTACCAGAATCATCTCTGCTTATGACAGGTTTCAGATGTGAAAACTGGAAATGCAGTCTTCTGGTGACTCATTTTACATTTATTTTCATTGAAGTTTCATATAAGTGTATTTTTATCTATAAAATTCACCTATTTATTGTTTTGATAAAAACACTTTTGGTTTAATAACTTTAAAATGAGTTACCTTATTTTCTAATGCAATTCATACACACATATAAAGGTTACCTCTTTGTTCAATTATTATCATGAAAAACTTAATTTTTATTGCAATAGTAGAACACAATGAAAAGCATTTTAATTCATTTTCTCCCCGTCTTAGACATTTCCAAGGTATTGTCTTAAGTTTTCTTCTCAAATATAAAATCTTGTTTTATATTGGTTTTATATTTATAAAAAAATTAATGTTAAATACTTTAAGAAGAATAATTTTTATCAACTATTTCAGATGAGAAATTCTGAACTTGAAATAATTTTAAAATTCAAGGTACTAAATAAATACATTCCTGATAATGTGGAAATTACCTGGGCTTTTCTTTTACCTGGGTTTTTCTTTTTTATTATAGTAGCATCTTATCTAATGTATTGCATTTGAGCAGTGTAATTTGAAAATGTTTTTATATTTGCCAGGAAGGAATATGTCTATCAAGTAGTAACTTATCAGTGGCCACTATTATCTTCGGGAACATTCTGTTGTCATGGGTCTACTGCTCTGTAATTATCTTCGTGCAACATGTCTGTACTACATTCAAGTTGTGTAATTATCTCCTCTAGTTTTTCTCTTTTTTTGATAGGCACACATGTCTTCCTTTTCCTTTATGTGCATACCTGTATTGTTCTTGGCATATTGTTATGACATGTTCTAGACATGTCCCTAAGAGCCCTTTCATTGCCCATGTTAGAGTTCTGGAAGATCTGAAAAGTAACTACGGAAATATCCTTAGAAGAGATGATGATGACACTGAAAATTCATGCAAACCATTTTCAATTTAGAGTGACTTACAGTTTCCACGAAGTTAATATTCACAATATCACTGCAAATGTGGCCTAATTACTGTGTTTCCATAACTGCTTGAGGTAAAGGCTGTGCGGCTCTGAGGTGGTTTCTTCAGATACAGCGTGAAGGTCCAACCTAGTAGGGACAGAGTGTGACAATGTGGGATCTGGGAAGTAAAAAGAGAAACAAAGCCTCCCAGGAAGAAACTTCTGTGGATGAATTGGCAGCAGGGAAAAAGGAAGGAGGCTCATGCTGAGGTTGTGGGGCCGAGAGATGGAGCCTTGCTGCCCAGGTATGGTGTATCCAGGCAACCCGTTCCTTCCAAAGTGATTGGACTTCTGAGCCTCTTCTGTTCTGCAATTAAATCCACCTTATTAAATAAGACTGCATGGAGTGCGTATCCATGTTCATTTGACTTATTTTGTGTTGTGTTTATTTCCTGAAAATAATACAGAATAGAATTTGTTGCAAAATTGTTGGAATGCCAATCAGACAGTACAATAGCAGTTTGTGGTGCAAAGATTTTCACATAAATAAAAGAAAGGACCGAGTTCTAGAGAATCAGCCTTTAATTATTTGTTTGAAATTAAAAATGAACCAACCGTCATTAATAAAATGTGATAAATGGCAGTACCAACCACATCTAGAACCAGAGTGGGGGGTGGGGTTAGAGATCTCAGATGAGTGTACAGGGAAATTTCAAAGCCATCATGAAGCATAACTGGGGGTGTGACATAGCTGAAAACTATCAAAATCATTAGTGGCAGCTAGTCCTCAGAGTCTGCGAGATGGTGGGAAGGAGGACAGACAGTGTGCTGGGAATCTGACAAGCTTAAGTCAGGGTTCCAGGGACTCCTAGAAATGCTGATCAGAAGCCACATTTAGAATGTGTAGAGGAAGAAGCTGTGTCTCTGTGTTCCTGTTTTCTGCACTATCAGGCCATGTGCATGGTCTAAGATCTAAGATGAGCAAAGCAATAAATTTGTTCAAACTTACTCATAGGTTTGTAGCAACACTTCCCAGGCACAGTGACTGGCAAGGATTTTATATATTTCGACTACGGAAAAATTAGCTTTGCAGCCTTTATTCTCTCTTCTTCAGCGTGGTGTGGATTTTCTCAGGGAAGTATACGAGAAGAAAAATTTAAATATAATCCCACGGAGAGCTTTACTAGACTCTAGGAAGCATTTCGTTGATTTCAGCCTATCTTCTCGTCCTAGATCCCCTTCCTTTTAGCCCTCTTCCCTGAGTCTTGGCGACCTTTTAAAGCTTAGCTCCTGAAAACCTTTGACATCCCCTCACCCGGAAGATACGCTTTTGATTCAATCCCTTGAAGTCATTTGCCTTCTGTGCCACTAAAAACATTTGAAACATCAGGAAACAGTATTGTATGTTCTTATACAGAAAAGAACCAAGTCCCCTGCTATTTGGGGGTAAGATTAGTGAGTTTTGCAAGTATTGGTTATTAAAACATTAATGTTTTTAGACAAATATCTCCACTCCCTGTCCCTCAAAATTGCAGCCAATTTAATATTATTTGAAAAAACTAATATTAAAACCTAAGGTAAATCAGCTACTGTATAGCTCAGAACCCACAAATGCTGCAAATCATATTCACCAATAACACAACTATATAGAACCCAAACGTGGTGTCCTTAACTTCTAAGTCAGCAGCCAACTGTTTGTGGTCCTTATTCTGCCTCAGTGATAGTCACTGTACCCTAGGGACCAGTCATTAAACCTTTCCCACACTCTGTGTCTTCATCTAACATTCAGGAAGAAAAATGAAAATAGTATACATAGAGAGAATGAAGAAACCAACAGTTTGGAAGAGAAGGTTACAGAGATATGATGTAGATCATTGGTCTGGATATCAGAACACCTGAAATTAAATCTGGAATTGACTACAAATAAATCTGGAGTTGACCACACTTTTGCTTGCCCTTGAGTCTTCAAATCCTTTTAGTAAATGATGGTAGACAGAATGATTTCTTTAGTTGATGTAGTTTGAAAACACTGTTCCTCTCCAGCATGTCAACACATGATGCCATTATTCCACACCTGTTTGTATAAATTCTCTAAAGACTAGTAATGCTAAAGATGAAGATCTGATGTCAGCAATGGGGAGAGGTGCCTGAATTTCAAATGCAAGTTATATTGTGTCCCCTTGACAACTGACTGGATTGTAAAGACAAAATAGAAATCAAGACTTCTAGAAAAAACACTGACACTAGTGTTCTCACTGGGAATATAGAAGGAAGAGGCAACTTTATTTGTCTAAAACCAAATGTAGTAAATGAATCAACCATCACTAATAAACTGTGATAAATGATAATTGGACACCTAGAACCAGGATACTGAGGGCTAGAGATCTCAGGTGAGCACAGGAAATTTTCAGTGGCACCATGAAGCATGACTTTGGGGGATGTGGCATCTGCAGACTGTTGTTTTCAGCAGACTCTGAGGTGGTGGTGGGAGCATGAAGGACAGTGAGTCAGCTGAGAATCTGACAAGCTTAGGTCATACATAGTACCAGGGACTCCTAGAAATGCTGACCAGAACCTACTTTTAGAATGTGTAGAGGAGGAAGCTGTTTTCTGCCCCATCGGGCCACTTGCACGCTCTAAGTTCTTTTGTAAGTGAACAAGAAAGGGAAATGTAGGTGTAGTGATGAGCTGCGGGCTGCATTTCGTCCTGCCCGGATCCCACATGGCTAGCTTTACATGCGAAATAATTACACGGAAACTGTATTCTTTTAAACACTGCCTGGCCAATTAGTTTCAACCTCTTACTCACATTTTGACTAACCCATATCGAATAATCTGTGTAACACCATGAGTAGTGTCTTACCAGGAAAGATTCAGCATGTCTGACCTGGCGGCTGGCTTCATTGCATCTCTCTCCCTGAGGAAAGGCAAGGCAGTCTGCCTAACTTAGGAGAGGCGTGGCATCTGACTGAGCCATCTACCTCACTTCCTTCTTCCTGTTCTGTCTACTCCACCCACCTAAGGGCTGGCCAAGGCAGTTTCTTTATTAAAACAGAAGACTCTCCCACATCATGTAGGGATTTATAGTTGGTTTTCATGGACTGGAAGTCTGGATTTGTTGTGTGACTTTTCAGACACCCCAGCTTTCTTCACCCACAAGGTAAACATACAGTAATCTGCCATGGTAAGTTAGCATAAGAATCAGGGAAGTACCAACTGTGTACATTTTGCCTTTATCAAACAACTGATAAACACTAGTATACACTCAATATCCCTGTCTCAAACTCTTTTGCTGTTCTTTTTCCCACCTAGGGTCAGCTAATCATTTAACAGAAATGTTTTTTAGCCACGCTGGAGTGTCTGCTCATTGCAAGAGGAGCACCCCCAGAAAGAGAACACACCCAAATTAACTTGGGCCTCGATAAAACCTCCATTGTGTCTGGGCATGTGAGGAATGGAAGAGAGAGTGATGGTCAAATGGAGACTTGTATTTTCTTGTTCAGATTTTAGCTCTGTACTGCCCCAACTCTTCAGTCTGCCCCTCCCTGCCTTCCTTACTCTCTCCCTCTGAGTGACTGTAGACTGCTTTCAAGCTACATTGAGGTGGCCTAAGGACTGCCTGTTCTAATCTTTATATCTAGATGTACCCCAAATATTTACTGACATTTGTCCTAAGCCCCCGCATTTTACGGCCTCCCTGAAAGGGCTCCTCCACAGTCACCAAGTCTTCTTGCACTTCTCTAGTTTATCAGTCAGTCTCTTTCTTAGCCTTTGTCATATCTTCTTGGCCTAGTCTAAAACACTGTGTTTCCTATTCCATATGCTCCTAAATATTGAATGGGATAATAGGTAGAGTAGTGTGAGCTTACTCACACTAAATAATAATAATAATAATAATAATAATAATAATAATAATAATAATAATAATAATGAGTAATAGAGTGACTACTTGATACTTGTGAGCTATTTTTTAGAGTCAAGTCACATTGGTATAGATTTTTGCATACTGATACAAATTCAAATTATATTAATTGAGTGGGATAACAGGTAGATTAGTGTGAGCTTACACTAATAATAATAATAATAATAATAATGAGCAATAGAGTGAATACTTGTGAGCTATTATAGTCAGTTTACATTGGTATAAATTCTTGTATATTGATACAAATTCAAATTATATTTGTTATATTGAATATGTTCCTATTTCTGTTTACAATATTTGTACACCTATGCAAACTTATTTTGTCAGATTGTATGCATGCATTTTTCTACATCTGTTTAAGACATATTGTCCTTATTTGCTGCATGGTTGTTTAAAGATTGTTTAATAATCCGATATAAAGTCTTAGTCTTTAAGTTATAGAGGTATTAAGTATTATAGGTCAATAGTCATCCATATTTGTCATACTTACAGTTAGACTAATCAGGTTCATAGAGATTGTATTCTCCATAGAAAGGTAATCTTCAACCACTTCAAAGAAGTGTTGAACATGCTATTTAAATAACTTACGGTTCTGTTGATATGAAACACGATTACTTCTGGCAGCACCAATCTATTCCTGAGAGAATGGTGAGCACCAAAGACACTCCACTTAGAGCTTGTTTTCTTTTTGGCAAAACTGGACTTTGGGCAAGGAACTGCCCATGCCTTGACCACTGACAAAATGCACGGTTTCTGGACTGGACAAGCAGGATACAAAAAAAAGACTCCCAAACCTTGCCAAGACAAGGTAAGATGGTTTTTAAAAAAATCTTCCTGCCTCTGAAAATGGTCTGTCAGTTACTCTAGGCCTTAGCTAAAGTTGGTTGCTTCGACATTGCAAATGAGACTTTGGGTGATTGCCCAGGCAGCCAGTTGTCTCTGTCATCTACTGCACATTTTGGAAGCTGCTTGATTGCACTTCCTGTCTACTCAAGTAATATCATATCCCTTCTCAGGCCTTATGGGGTTGAAGATTAGATAGTCATAGTTACTTTTCTCTTATGATTTAGCCAAGCCGTTTCTAACACAAAACTTAGACTCCTTAGAATAGAATAATTATTAAAACATTTAGCATATGTTCCTTTCTTAATATTGTTTACACTGGTTGTAATTCTGATTTTTATACTTGATATCTGTTCTTATTGTATATAGTTTTCTATTGGATTTGGAACTCTCTTATTTACACAAAAGAGGGAGGTGACGAGGAACTTCCTTCAGCCTATGGCCTTTGAGAGGCTGGACCAGGTGGGGCATGGCTTTGGGTACCAAAAGGCCAGAGGGACCACCCTCTTGGCCTCTTCCCACTTGCCACATCTGGATGTTGGATCCTGTTCCTGTTTCCTCGTTGTGATTCGTGAGTTTCCCTTTTAATAAAGAAAACCTTAGTATGCCCTATTCAGAACTAGAGTGGGATTATTTGGTTTGCATCTCTATCATTCTGTATCATATTCTTGTCTTTTTAATTTCCTGATATTTCTATTCCTTGAATTCTGTCTTTGCTACTCAATGGCTCTTCACCAGTCATTTTCCACCCAGCCCTCTTAACCCTATCTGTGGGTACTGGGTACTTTTACTGCACAGTTCCTGGACTTCTTTTCTCAAATGTGCTTTGCTCTGGAATGCATAGAATATCAAAGATGATAGGCTCTTCGTGGGTGAGTTGTGGAGACTTTGATTTTTATCATTAAGTCATAGCCCAGAATCAGTGAACAGATGTTGATTGCATGGGAGATTTAATGTCATGAGAAACAGATGCCTTCCGATAATTTCCTCTGCAGAAGTGAGCTGCTTTCCTGGGCCACTCCATTCTTTCTGGTTCTAGATTCCATGTTATGGCAGGGTAACTAAAAAGGTTCCATTTTGTTGATTCAGCTCTTCTCTCCTATCCCCCCACTTCTGAATTGAACTATGTTGGTCTCCCTCATCAGGAGCACAAAAGAATGGTGAAGGAAAGTTCTTGATGCCCACTCAGTCTGACTCACAAAGCCACACTAAGTAGGAAGGAGCCCTGAAATCCAGAGAGCAAAGCTTGACCTTGATATCTAAGCCAGGACTTGGGAGAGGGAAGGTGGTCAGTGGAGCAGTGATCATGGATGAGATGTCCAACACCATCCCCAGTTCCTTGACCCCTGTGTTTCTGCACTTCCAATGCTTCTCTAAAATTGTTTTACCCCAATTCTTCCTTGCTTAGCTGCCATGACACATGACTTAAGGTCACTCCTTGATTGATGCTCTTTTGTCATACATTGTCATACATTGCCAGCTTTTCCAATTGGCCCTGCCCAACATGGAGATATCTCGTAGAGCTCAACAATCAGTGGTGGGATTGTTCTGCAAACTCATTTTAGCAGACTGTCCTCTGTCAGTCACATACTGATAAAAAGGCTCTCCATTACTCTTACAGAATCTTAGCACTGACTGGCACATTTCCCTTTTCCCCACATGCTCTCCTGTTTCCAGTGTTGACTTCCTAACTCTCTCGAAGGAATGCATGGTCTCTTTTTACTCTGTTAACCTTCACTTCTGGCTTTTCTGCTCAACTTCCAGTTAGTCATAGGTACTTCGTGCTTCCAGTTGTTTGGGGCCACTGTTGCAAATAACATTTTGGCTAATCCAACACAGTTGCTTGATCGATCATCCTGCTGGAGGCTGATACTCCCACAGGGTGTGTGTTCTCTCCCCCATCTCTGACTAGGACTGACCTAGGATCTTGTGCTGGCTGGGTCAGTATTGTATTAGCCAAGCTATATCACCATCCCTTTTCTTCTTTACTGCTCCCCCTCTTTCACCTCTGCACATCTACTATTTGACACTGAAGCTGTGCAAGTTTGAAATTGAATTTTATATTTTTCAGAGCCACACTACACACAAGGTCTTCACTGTTTGTCACAGAGCAGCTTTCCAGAATAGCTTGGAACCTGAAGGCAGCACTATTGTCTGTGTGGTGTTGGTTCTCAGTCTGGCTTTTCAGAAAACCGTTTCACACTCTCCTCTCCTTCCAAGTTTCCAGCACCTGCCTCTCCTCTTGATTACCAAGATGTTCTTTCCTTTCGAGCACATTGAGAAAATATAAGAGACAATTATGGTCATTCATGTCTTTAATCCCAGCATATAGCCAAGGCATAAGGATCACCATGAGTCCAAGACTAGCCTAAGGATTGCAATTGCTTTTTGTTGCTATAATAAAACACAAACTTAAACCATTTTGGGAGGAAAGGGTTTATTTCTGCTTATAAGTTACAGTCTATCATTGAGGGAAATTGAAGCAGTAATAGAGTAGGGACCGTGGAGGAACACTGCTTACTGGCTTGATTAACCATCCTTTTTCTACAGCACAGGTCTACCTGCCTAGGGATGATACCACCCACTGTGTGTTTGGCCCTTCCAGATAAATCTCAATCAAGAAAATTCCCCACAGACATTCCCACAGGACAATTTGATGGAGGCACAATTCCTCAGCTGAGGTTCCCTCGTCCCAGGTGACCTTAGTTTATGTCAAGTTGATAAACAAAACAACAACAGCAACAAAAACTGAATCAACACAAGCACATAGCAAGTTCCACAATGTGAGGGCTGGATCAGATGAGGTGTCCACACACTCTCACACCCGCTTCCCAGGGCTGCCCTGCCTCCTTTCCTGCACAACCCCCTTTCTTTCTCTCCTCATTAGTCACTCCTCTTCTAGCTTCTATGGTTCCTCTTTCCACTCTCTTATTTCCTCCCATGACTCCCCTGGTTCTGCAGCTTTTAATATCATTTGCATGTTAGATTTCTAAAATGTGCATTTCCACTCAAACAGCCTACTCAATAGTTCTGCATAAATAATACTCACCTCAGACCTAATACACCCCAAATGATCTTTGCTACCCCAGGTCCTGTTTCTCTCACTTTTATTCATCTTGCTAAGTTCAAAAGTACAGTCTTTGCTTGCTTAGCTCAAAAGCTAGCAACCATGTTTTCAGCCTGTTTTTCTCAGAACAGAACTGAAGCCCTTTCTGTAGTTAGCAGGCCTTACCTGCTCTAAGCCTGCTCCACCATTGTTCTCATCCCCCTCCCCCCAGCATGTGTTGGATCTGCAGATGCCACGTTGCTGCATGTCAACCAGCTGAGCACATCATGCCTCTGGGTCTTCACAGCTGCTGTCCTTCAGGCCGAATGCTCTTCCCCAACACATCTGCAAGATTGCTTTCCTTTGGGGTTCACTCAAGAGAGGGATGATGGAGCAGTGATAGAGAGCCAGTCTTGTGTTTGCTTGTCCCCTGAGCTCCATTCTCAGTAGCACATATGTGTACATACATGCAGGTTAGAGTGCTCCTATGAACACACACTGTAATCAGAGGGATGTTCTCTGACCACTGTACATAAATTGCATCTATGCTGTTGAACTTAACCTCATTGTTATTATTATTAGCATTTACAGTTATCTGACACACCCAGGCTTACATGGGTGTTGTTGCATATGTGCCTCCACCTCACTGCTCTAGACCACACTCTGGAGGATGGGACCTCTGCTGTAAATGCTCTTGTGGCTCTAGATAAATATTCATTGAATAAATGAATAAATGAACCCTCTTCCTATTGAAGTCTTTTAATTATCCTGTCATTGACTGGGTGATAGTTTTTTATTTATGAATATCTATAATATAAAGCTTACTGTAATTTCCATATAGTTACACATTTTACACCCAACAAGCTTCTTTATTGACCTTCTGCTGGGATGTACTGCTTAAGGATATTTTGTTTCATGCTCCAGAGATTAAATTACATCTACAAACTAAGACTGCAAAGTTGGTAGATGATTCCATTAGTTGACATTAGTGCTACACTGGAATATGTGTTTAAGAAATGTGAATTTTATTTAAATCTTTTGCTTCTCCTTCTATGAAGAGTAGGAAAGTTCAGAAACTAGTGGTGGCCAGATTCAGTTTACCACTGTATCATTCCAGGTTCTTGCATGCGTCATGACAGCCAGAGAGATCAGAGACTGCAGTCACACTGTGGTTCAAATCCAGGCTCTGTCAAGTTAGCTTTGTGTCCTTGGGGAAGCTGCTTAACTTCTTCCATCTCTGTTTCTTTGTCTGGGTTGTTCATTCATTAGGTTCCTGCCTCATGGGGTTGTCCTGAGGACTTAATGAGCTAATGCACATAAGACACCTATGGGAACAGTACATAGAAAGCACATGTGAAGTAGGAGCCAGAACTCCATCCCCTGCGGCTGCCATAGCTTAGCAATTTACTGTCTTTGTTCTGGGTACCTGGCGTGGTACTCTGTGTCCAGCAGGTGCAGCCACCACACCTAAGCACTGTGCCTTATGCCTGCTCTTCCCTTCCCTTCCCTTCCTCCCTTCCATGGATTCTGCCTTTCTTCCTCCTCTTTCCTTCTTCTCTCCACGCTGCAGTCTGTGGTGCCCATGTTTTACCCCTTCCTTCCTTTATTGCTGCTGCTTTTATTCGAAAACTTGTAGAGGGAAATGACTGTTATGCCACCATAATCCACAGAAGGCAACTCCTTAGCAGCTCTCACTTCCTGGATAAAATTTTGCTTTCAAGTAGCCCCACTGTACTTTGAATAAGGCCCTTCATCCAAACCTGCTTTTGAACGTAATGAGGAATGACACCTCAGCACTTTGGGTCCATATGTGCGTGATATCAGCAGCAACTGCTGCTTTAGAGAACTGCCTTGTCTTATCAACAATCATGGGCTAACTGCAAAATCAGCCATAACCAGTTGTCTTGCTTGTAGCTCCTCAGGGGTGTCCATGAAATAATGCTATTGCTGTAATCATTAAAGTTTAAACCATTAAAATTTAATGCCTAGTGATATGCAAGTTCATTGATAATGAGAATGGAGGAGGGAAAGGCCATGCTCGGTGGAAATGCCCCCCCCCCCAACACACACACACTTTTTCCTACTAGAACTCCCTTGATTGAAGGAAACATGTATGCCCCTTATAACACATGCTCAGGAAATCAATGCTCCCTTGATTTTTTGCTTCCTCGGATTTGGCAAACATGGCTAAAGAGTGCTGCAAATACAAAACCTTAAACTGTAGTTTAAGGATAGTATCTTAATGTGATTATATTCAAGTACTTGTGGGTATGGTTTTGGTATATGTGTGTACAATGTGTGTATCTATACTCATGTGTGAGAAGGCTAGAGGTTGTTTTCTGTCTTGTTTTATGATAGGGTCTCATTGACCCTGGAGCTCACTTATTTGTCTAGACGAGCTGGCTAACAAGTCTCGCAAGTCCTCCTGTCTCCAACTTCTGAATGCTGGGTTTACAGACATGTGCCCTGTGCTGAATGCTGGATTACAGGTATGTGCCCTGTGCCAAATGCTGGGATGACAGATATGTGCCCTTGTGCCTAATGCTAGGATTACAGATGTGTGCCCTGTGCCTAATGCTGGGATTATAGGCATGTATCCCTGTGATAAATGCTGGGATTACAGGTGTGTGCCCTGTGCTGAATGCTGGGATTACAGGCGTGTGCTCTATGCCGAATGGTGGGATTACAGGTATGTGCCCTGTGACGAATGCGGGGATTACAGGTGTGTGCCCTGTGCCGAATGCTGGGATTATGGGCATGTGCCCTGTGCCAAATGCTGGGATTACAGGCGTGTGCCCTATGCCGAATGCTGGGAGTACAGATGTGTACCCTGTGCCGACGGCTGGGATTACAGATGTGTGCCCTGTGGCGAATGCTGGATTACAGGTGTGTGCCCTGTGCCAAGTGCTGGGATTACAGGCGTGTGCCCTATGCTGAATGCTGGGAGTACAGATGTGTGCCCCTTGCCTGGTTTTTAAAATGTGAATGCTGGGGATAGAACTCGGGTCTTCATGCTTGCATGGCAGGCATTCTACCGACCAAGCCTTTTTCCTGGCTCCCATTCAGGTACTTTGTAAAACTTGTTCTTAACACTGAATTCTTAATTCTTATATAAATAAGATAATTATATAAATAAGATAATATCTTATATAAATAAGATAATGTATTGTCTGCATCTGTGATATCTCCTTGTGGTACCCTTTATGATAAATCATAATCATAAGAAAATATGTCAAATCTTTCCTTGGGGAAATATATGTACTACACATATTCTATACATCTAATGGCATCTATTTACCAAATAGAAAAAAATGAATAGCCACTGCTTAAACTGATGACAACATTCAGAGTGTTTGAAGACATTCTCCGTCATCAAATGGTCTTATTAAGTAAAAGTTAATATCTGTGTAAAATATACAAGTTGACACATTAAAACATAAAAAAACAGATGCAAAGTTATATTTTCCATAAAAAGACACTTCAGTTTTCTTAAGTAATAAAACTGAAAGAAACTGACTGGTCTCCACAGACTAAACTTGTGTTTTGTTTTGGTCTACTTGTATTTTGCTGTATCTTTAAAATAGATGTTTTTTCCAGTTATATATTTTCACAGATTATGGATAAAAGGCAGTCTTAGTTTTGGGTTGTAAAGTTGTCAGATAGCTTCATTGTGTTGAGAAAGACACTGCAGCACCATCTGAAGTGATGAAAAGTTTGCTTTTTGGTTTCTCATTACTACATTTGTATCTCGGCACACTATATTTCTTGGCACACACCTCTCTTGCTCTCAATACTGAACGTCTATGCCCCAAATATAAGGGCACCCTCATATGTAAAAGAAACACTTCTGAAGCTTAACTCATACATTAAACCACACACAGAAATAGTGGGAGACTTCAACACTCCCCTCTCACCACTGGACAGGTCAGTCAGAGAAACAAGGGAACTAACAGATGTTAGGACTCAAATGGACTTAACACACATCTATAAAATATTCCATCCAAACAGAAAAGAATATACCTTCTTCTCAGCACCTCATGGAACCTTCTCAAAAATTGACCACATACTCAGTAACAAAGCAAACCTCAACAAATACAAAAAAATTGGAATATCCCCATGTATCTTATCAGATCACCGTGGTTTAAAATTAGAAGTCAACAGCAATACTAATTCCAGAAAGCCCACAAACACATGAAAATTAAACAATGCTCACCTGAATCATCAATGTGTCAGGAATAAATAAAGGGAGAAATTAAAGACTTCTTAAAATTCAATGAAATTGACCACACAACATACCCAAATTTATGGGATACAATAAAAGAAGTATTAAGCGGAAAGTTCATAGCACTAAACGCCTACATAAAGAAGCTGGAAAAATCCCACATTAGTGAATTAACAGAACATTTGAAAACTTTAGAACAATAAGAAGCAAGCTCACTTAAGAGAACTAGATGGCAGGAAATAATCACATTGAGAGCTGAAATCAACAAAATAGAAATAAAGAAAACAATACAAAGAATCAATGAGAAAAAGAGTTGGTTCTTTGAGAAAATAAACAAAATAGACAAAACTTTATCCAAACTAACCAAAAGTCAGAGAGAGACTATCCAAATTAACAAAATCAGAAATGAAAAGGGGACATAACAACAGACACAGAGGAAATACAGAGAATCATCAGGTCATATTTCAAAAACCTATACTCCACAAAATTAGAAAACTTAAAGGAAATGGACAACTTTCTGGATAAATATCACTTACCAAAATTAAATCAAGACCAGATAGCAAATTAAACAGACCTATAACTGCTGAAGAAATAGAAACAATAATCAAAAGTCTCCCATCCCACCCCCAAAAAAGCCCAGGATCAGGTGGTTTCAGCTCAGAATTCTACAATGTTTTTAAAGAAGAACTAATACCAATACTCTTCAAATTATAGAAACAGAAGGAACATTGTCAAACTCTTTTTTAAACAATTACCCTAATACCCAAACCACAGAAAGACATTACTAAGAAAGAGAATTGCAAACCAATCTCTTTCATGAAGATTGATGTAAAAATACTAAATAAAATACTGGCAAATCGAACCCAAGAACACACCAGAACCATCATCCACCATGATCAAGTTGGTTTCATCCCAGAGATGCAGGGATATTTCAACATACAAATATCTGTCAATGTAATCCACTATATAAAAAAGCTGAAAATAAAACCATATAATAATCTCATTAGATGCCAAAAAATCTTTCAACAAAATACAACATCCTTTCATGATAAAGGTCTTGGAGAGAGCAGGGATACAAGGAACATACCTAAACATAATAAAGAAAATAAACAGCAAGCCAACAGCCAACATCAAACTAAATGGAGGGAAACTAAAGCGATCCCACTGAAATCAGGAACAAGACAAGGTTGTCCACTCTCTCCATATATATTCAATATAGTTCTTGAGGTCCTAGCTAGAGCAATAAGACATCAAAAGGAGATTAAGGGGATACAAATCGGAAAAGAAGAAGTCAAACTTTCACTGTTTGCTGATGATATGATAGTTTACATAAGCAACCCCAAAAATTCTACTAAAGAACTTCTACAACTCATAAACACGTTCAGTAATGTAGCAGGACACAAGATTAAGTAAAAAAAAAAAAAAAAGACAGTATCCCTCATGTACACAGATGATAAAAGGGCTGAAAAAGAAATCAGAGAATCACACCCTTCACAATAGCCACAAATACATAAAATATCTCAGAGTAACTCTAACCAAACAAGTGGAAGACTTGTATGACAAATCTTTGAAGAAAGAAATTGAAGAAGACACCAGAAAGTGGAAAGATCTCCCATGCTCTTGGGTAGGTAGAATTAACATACTAAAAATGGCAATTACTAAAACAATCTACAGACTCAATGCAATGTCCATCAAAATCTTAGCAAAATTCTTCACAGACCTAGAAAGAACGGCACTCAATTTTATATGAAAAAGTAAAAAAACACAGGATAGCCAAAACAATCCTGTACAATTGAACTTCTGGAGATATCACAATCCCTGATTTCAAATCTACTACAGAGCTACAATACTGAAAACAGTCTAGTATTGGCATAAAAACATACAGGAGGAACAATGGAACTGAATCGAAGACCCAGATATTAATCCACACACCTTTCAACACCTGATTTTTGACAAAGAAACAAAAAAATCAAATAAAAAAAGAAAGCATATGTAAAAAATGGTGCTAGCATAACTGGATATCAACATGTAGAAGAATGAAAATAGACCCATATCTGTCACCATGCACAAAACTCAACTCCAATGGATCAAAGACCTCAACATAAAGCCAGCCACACTGAACCTTATAGAGGAGAAATTGGAAAGTACACTTGAACACATTGGCTCAGGAGACCACTTTCTAAATATACCCCAGTAGCACAGACACTGAGAGAAACAATTAATAAATGGGACCTCCTGAAACTGAAAAGCTTTTGTAAAGCAAAGGATATTGTCAATAAGACAAAACGACAGCCTACAGAATGGAAAAAGATCTTCACTAACCCCACATCAGACAGAGATCTGATCTACAAAATACACAAAGAACTCAAGAAATAGATCACCAAAAGAACACATATTCCAATAAAAAAATGGAATACAGACCTAAACAGAAAACTCTCAACAGAGGAATCTAAAATGGCTGAAAGACACTTAAGGAAATGCTCAACATCCTTAGTCATCAGAGAATTGCAAATCAGAACAACTCTGAGATTCCATCTTATACCTGTAAGAAAGGCCAAAATCAAAAACACGATGAAAACTTATGCTGGAGAGGTTGTGGGGTAAAGGGAACACTTCTGCATTGTTGGTGGGAATGCAAGCTGGTACAGCCCCTTTGGATATCAGGGTGGAGATTTCTCAGAAAATAAGGAAGCAAACTTCCTCAAGACCCAGTAATACCACTTTTGGGTATATATCCAAAGGATGCTCAATCATGCCACAAGGACATGTGTTTAACTATGTTAATAGTAGCATTGTTTGTCATTGCCAGAACCTGGAAACAACCTAAATGCCCCTCGATCAAAGAATGGATAAGGAAAATGTGCTACATTTACACAATGGTGTACTACACAGCAGAAAAAAAAATGACTTCCTGAATTTTGCAGGCAAATTTATAGAGCTAGAAAACATCATTTTGAGTGAGGTAATCCAGACCCAGAAATACAGTTATCACATGTACTCACTAGTAAGTGGTTTTAAACATAAAGCAAGGAAAACCAGCCCACAAATCACAATCCCAGAGAACCAAGACAACAAAGAGGACCCTAAGAGAGACATACATAGATCTAATCTACATGGATAGTAGAAAAAGACAAGATCTCCTGAGTAAGTTGGAGCATGGGGATCTTGGGAGAGGTGTGAAGGGAAGGGGACTGGCAGGGAGGGGAGCAGAGAAAAATGTAATCTCAAAAATCAATTAAAAAGATAAAGTAGATAAAAATATTGTAACTGTAATTCTTGCTTGATTATGTAATTTTACTTTGTTAAAGTTAAAACCTTCCTTTTTATTTAGACAGAAAAAAGGATATCATGTGGGATGTCCTTCTGTATATCTGTTGCTCTAATTGGTTAATGAGTAAAGAAGCTGCTTTTACCTGTAATAGGGCAGAATAGAACTAGGTGGGGAAAACTAAACTGAATGCTGGGAGAAAGAAGACAGTCAGTGAGATGCCATGTAGCCTCTGCAGGAGACAGATGCACCAGAACCTTGCTGGTAAACCACAGCCACATGGCGATACATAGATTAATAGAGATGTGTTGATTTAAGATATAAATGTTAGCTAGAAATGTGCATAAGCTAATAGGCCAAGTAGTGATTTAATTAATACAGTGTCTGTGTGGTTATTTTTAGTCTGGGCAGCCAGGAATGAATAAGCAGCCTCCCCCAATTAAAACAAAAACAAAAACATACAATCAAGCAAAAAAAACCCCAAGCAAACAAACAAAAGAAACACCTCTGCTGGGAAACCAACCAATAGATGGAAATTGTAGCAGCAGATGTTGGAAAAAGAGAGTTTTTCACCACAAGAGAAGTGTTTGTTGGTTGTGGATGGTCCTTTTGCTTCCTCTATTTGTTCCATTTGTCTAGAATTAAGTTAGAAGAAACATACAGGTTACTTACATGGGGCGGTATACCCAAACCTTCCATAAAGTATTAATGTGACGTTGGACTTCTGAGATGTTCTTAAAAATACAGAATGAGAAGCTAGGTATCTAGGGTAGCAGTTCCTTCCTCCCAGACACAAAGTGAAGGCTGCTGACATGCTGGCGCTACTGAAAAACAAGAGGGGGATGAAAGCAGCTACATTGTTTTGTTTGTTTGTTTTGTTTTTGCTTTTGTTTTGAGACAGGGTTTCTTTGTGTGACTTTGGAGCCTGTCTTAGAACTTACTTGGTAGACCAGGCTGGCCTTGAACTCACAGAGATTTGCTTGTGTCTGCCTCCTGAGTGCTGGGATTGAAAGCATGAGTTACTGCCACCCAGCTAAAAGAACCAGCTACGTTGTACTACTTCATGAAAATTTTGCTGTGAATGGTAGGACAGCTATGAAAGGCTTTATCAGGAATGGGTAACAGCATTTCCAGAAAGAAATTATGGGTTCTGTCTTCCCCGCCTACCTGAGTTTGCCCTATCAACTAGGCAAAGGTAGTCTCTATTTAACCAATGAAAGTAGCACATAGACAGATCAGGTCTACTAGAAAGTGATGGTTTTGAAATACCAGTTTCTGGGCTGTGCCGCCATCGCTATCTCTGTCTGGCTCCTGCAGGAGACAGAGCTTTTGAATGGAGCATTCGCAGTAAAGTGCTATGGTTTGTTTGATGGCAAATAGACTCACTGTGTGCCTAAAAGGGGGACATTGCCTGCTGTGGCTCAGAGGTTCAAGCAGCTCTGCCATGCTAGTGTTGCAATGTGCAAGGCTCAGAGGCATGAGCTGCCATGTTGGACTGGGTGGAGGAAGCCCACAGTACCTGTTTTTCACCTAGGAATGTCACAGCTTAGATTCTTAAGTGCTTAGTGATTTAAAAGCACAAAGCAAAAATGTTCCTGGACAGCAAAGAGTTACAGACAATGCAATAGGAAAGATTCAGACATAAAAGACCTCTAAATGGGTCATAGTGTTAGACAGACATACGTAGACTTGGGAGAGAGAAGAAAAAGAATATTGAGAATAAAGTTAATGTTTTAAAAAAGGGTAAAGTCTTTAAAGAGACAGAATACAGATAGTTATAGATTAAAAGAAATAAAGAAAAATAAGCCATGTAAAAATGGAAAATTCACAGAGAGCCTGGATTCTGTATATTGTATTTTCTTTGAATTTTTTGACTGTGAAGGAGCTAAATACAAAGAGACATTTCATTGTGTGGTCTGCTAAGCTAATCCAACATGTCTATTATAAAGCTACCTTGACTTCAGAATTTGGATCTAAGGCTATGATGCTTTGGAAAAGATGTTCTTTTGTTTTCACAAAGGATGAGACCCTGTGGGTTGCTTCTATCCCAATATGGTATGATAGACCACGCCCTCCTGAAAGGTTGCTGTGAACACCCTCAAAAAATTACTTCACTCAACTGCCAACGGAGATGAACCTGGCACACAGGATACAATACGAAAGACCTGATTAACAGTGTCTCTATACAGCAGGAAGAAGTTTGGAGAAAAATAACTATGTCCATATTCCCAGATATTGTTTATGAATGTTCTTTTACATTTAAAGGGGTATATGATATAGATATGAATAATTTGCATTGGTATGGATTTTAAGATCAATTTTGTTATCTGTATTAGGAAATATAGGTTGTTAATAGATAATCATCAATAATAGTCAAGCTTGTAGTCATGTTAGTTAGATTTTCTAGATATATAGAGATATATTTCATTTAGATAGACATTCTTCATATCTTTCAAAGACTGCAGAATATGGCATGTAAGATGTTTTAGTAACTTAGGGCTTTCCATGACAATGAGACATGCCTGCTCCTGGCAGCACCAATCTACTTCAAGAAGAAGATGGGCATCGAAGAGGCTCCTTATGGAGTTGGTTAACCATTTGGGCAAGAAACTGCTCTTGCCTGGACTGTTGCATAAACTGGACACAAAGAACCCACAGAGAGAGGACTTCTGAACTTGCCTAAAGGTGAGATGATCCTTCGGGGTTCCTGATTCATGAAAGAGTCTGCAAAACATTCTGCAGGACACAAAAGAAAGTGACTGAACTGTCTTTGAAATTTCCTGCTTCGTGGAAAAGTCTGCCAGATACTATGGGCCTGAATGCCGAAGATGGATGCCCCAACAGTACAAAAAAACTTTGGGTGACTGTCCAGGCGGCGAGATGTCTCTGTCATTTCTAGAGTTTTCGAACTTGCTTATGATGCACTTCCTGTTTACTTAGGTAATATTATATCCTTCTGGAGTCTTTGATGGAGTTGAAGAAAAGGTAGATAGTTATAGTTTTCCTTAGTTATGATAAAAGATAAAATAGGTCTAAATATTGTAATTCTTGCTTGATAACTGTTTTGTTATATGTAATTTTACTATGTTAAAGTGAAAGCCTTTCTTTTTTGTTTAAACAGAAAAGGGGAAATGGTGTAGGAGGTCCTTCTGTATTTGTGTTGATTTCATTGGTTGAATAAAGAAGCTGCCTTGGCCTTTTGATAGGACAGCCCTTAGATGGGCGTGGTAGACCGAACAGAATTCTGGGAGGAAGAAGACAGTGTGGCAGACGCCATGGCTCTCCTCTCTGAGACAGATACTGGTTAGACTCATCTTGGTAAGCCACATTCAAGTGGTGATACAGATTATTAGAAATGGGTTGAATATTGATGTAAGAGCTATCCAATAAGAGATTAAGTAGCCTCGGAAGGAGGGCGATGAACTGATGGTCACTATACAATAGGGCTGTTTTAATTCTTTCAAATGATAGTTTGTCTCGTTGATGTCTTTCTTTTGTGATTGTGTCTGGCTTATTTGTTAGGGCATTCCAGCAGGATGTAGAGTACATAATCAGTGGTTTGGGTTTCTAATAAGGCTGGGGGGACATGCAAGCCCTTTCCTAGAGTTATGTCTTTAAATACTAGAAAAAAAAGCCTAGGATGATTTTGTATGTTTTGTGTTTTTGTTTCATGGGATATGTACCAAGTACTAAAACATCTTATCCCAAATAAATTCAAAATTCTACACCCATTATTTACTCCCAGAGTTACTTAAAAGCAAAATTCTCCCAAGGGGTTGTTATTCCTCAACAGCTGAGCAAAGCTATGGCAGCAGCTATCAATTCTGCTATACATAGCTTCTAGATCTGCATGTCTCCAGCCTGAGTTTTCCACTGCCATATTGAACTGCTTTTTCTTGAGATAAGACTTTTGTTATCTCACTAGAGAGAGTGAAGCAATGCTTTTAGAGGAGCAAACAAGGCAGTGGTATTTATTAACCACATTCTCTCAGCATACTTTCTCTCTTGACTTTCAGGGATTTCTTTCCTGCTGCTTCTCAAAGAAGGCAGAGGCCACCACGCATGGACTTCTTGGGTTCACTTTCCTGGCCATCTTTGCACTTCCGGGCTTAACCCTGCTCTTAGCTATGACACTTGGTCAGCCCTGTAAGAAAGGTTTCTACTGCTTGCTAAAACTCACTTAATTTGTGCTCTGAAAGCCCTGACTTCCCCAACTGTCTTCTCTACATTCATGTTTTGTCTTATTCTTTCTTTCTCTTCTGAATTCCCATATATGGGAAACAACAAAGAAATTAAGACCAGTAACCCACTAAAATAGCAAATTTTTCCTTAACTCAGAATCTTCTCTTACTGGGCTAATTTCTTAACAAATAGACATGCTTTTGTTTGTTGTTTGTTTTTTTCAAAATGAGGTTTCTTTGTTTTGCTCTGCCTGTCCTGAAACTTGCTCTGCAAACCATGCTGGCCTCAAACTCAAAAATCTGCCTGTCTCTGCCTCCTGAGTGCTGGAATTAAAAGCCTGTGCTACTGCTGCCTGGCTCCCATCAAGTTCTTAAGAATTTTTTACTTTAGTTAGTCTATTCACTGGTTTCTGTTTGCTCTTTAATCCACCCTGCTTGATTTCTGTCACCCTTGACCTCTCTCCTAAAGCAGTTTAGAACAGTCATCTGCTCTCAGCAGTCACCTCTCAGCTCTATTTGCCTCCTTTGAACATTTGTCCACCGAAAGAACGTCTTGTTTTCTATGTTTAGTTTTAGTTCTTTCTCTTAGTCATTCTTTGTAGTACAGCAGTCTCCTCTGGGCCAGAAGCCCCTTGAACAGGCAGTAGTTTCACAATAGCTTTAGGAAGTCTCTGAAACTGACTAGATTCACTAGGACCTTCTCTCCTTGCCATAAAAGCTGAGAATCCCCGTGTTGTGGAAGCTGAACTGCCAAGATGATTCTAAGGCCAGCCCAGCTGCCTGGGATAAACAGAAACCAGCTGAGCTGCCGGGTGAAGGTTTAGATCAACTGAGACACTTGGAAGGTTGCTCTTCAATGTGAAGTATGTTCTAGGTTCCCAGCTTTGTGGGCTTTGGTATTGCAGCTGTCTTTGAGTCACTCATTCTACTGTAAGTAACCCTTCCCCTATATTCCTATAAGTGACCTCAATAACCCTCATTGGTTCACCAAGTTGTACTCTGGTGGTCTCTGTACTGTCATGGTTTCCCTGCCTGGGGTGAGTAGACATGTATGTTGCATCTCCCCAGGAAAAGTTCTGCTGCACAACACCTTGTACCTGTTTTAGGTCTCTTCTGATTTCACTCCTTTATCTATCCCTTAGAAGTTAAGTTCCTAGGTATCCATTTTTCTTTTCTCCTCTTCCTCCCTCTCACTCTAGGCTAGCTTACACACTTCTGGACTTTTGACTTTCCTCCAGATACCAATCTCTGTCTCCAACAGATCATAGTAATTCTCCTGAGAGACTCCTCAAAATTCAACATACTGGATAATCAATTGGCATGAACTCTTTCTGTGGACTCTGGTACAAATTCCTTTACCCATTCTCCTGTCTCTCTCAGAACTTTGTATGCCTTCAGATGCCCAGGAATGAAGTATGATCCTCGTCTTTCTTATTTCCTCTTAGTTATACCTCCTGAGAAGCATCTGTATGCCCTCTGTCCTTCATTCCCCTGTTGTTGTAGACTAGAATGAAGTTGTAAGATTGCAGCCAGGCTTTCCTTCCTTGGTCACCCTGCCAAAAGGTCTGATCCCACCACTTAGAGGACTAGCCAGCCAGAGAGTTATGTACTCCAGAATGTTCCCCACTGTGCCTTCACAGCTCACCTGGAAGTTCTCCTCTTCCCTGGAATACTCATTTCCTCTCTCTGTTTCTCTGCCCAGTAAAACTCTATTCTTTGATTGGCATCCCGAGGTCACCTGTTTTCTGCCACCCTACTCTTCACTGCCAGCAACCCGCTCTACTCCCCACCTCCAAAGCATCAATAATCGGCAGAGCTTTGGTCTTCCCACAGGGTTTTATGAATGCTTTCTCTCAAGACTTTGTCCCATTGTACTGTGGCTGAAATGCCTTGCTTTCTGAACTAAGAGCAGGTACAGAGCACATCACTTTGTCTGCTGTGGAAGTTTCAACTCTGTCCTCAAGATGAAAGAGAAAGCACTGACTAGATAGTGGCCACAGGTGGAGCTGGGACTTTGCAGTGTCCTCTCCTACCCATCTCGCCTGTGTATTAGCAGCAAATCAAGAACGTGGCTCTTCACCCATGCCTTCATTATCATCACTGCCACCCAAGGGTTTGCACAGCCGCCCTGAAATGTGGGTTCTAAGTAAATGCTAAGTAACTGGTCAATCCTTTTAAGTTTTGTATTTTTAGTTATTTTCAGCATTTGACTTATTTTTAGATGTCAAATTGTGCCTTTGTTTTGGATAGCCAAGTGTGATATTTACTAAGCTCTTGTAATGTCACCCTGACACTTCCCTAACAGTAGCTACCACCTGCATAGACAGTTGAAAACTGCAATTGCTGGAGAGGATTATATTAAGTTAGTAACAAAAAGTCTTAATTTGTGGGAGAAAGTAAATCTGAGAGAGCAAGGAATTAAAAGGGAAAGACTGAGCACAGTGATAAATGGTGCTCGCTCCCTCACCACACTGGAATGTCAATATATGTGTAACATCTCACGCCCTGGAATTTGATATAATTATTAACTCCTTTTATTTAGAACAGAGAGAATCAGAAAAAGGTAACCAAAGTTGCCTAGCAAATATGCTTTATAAAATAATAAAACAAAATAATAAGTCTCTGAGTCCTAAGAATCATAGTGTCCTCTGTTTGTGGTTTGTTACCAAGAATTTGTGGGACAGTAGAAAACATAACACAGTTTTGATCAGCTGAGCAGGTTTGAAGGTGGCCTGGGGAGCTGTGGGGGAAGAGAATATCAGAGGCAGCTCTTACTTGGTATGTCGAGGCATATCTGTATCCATAGCACTCAATAAGCTGAGGCAGGAAGACATGGAGTTGAAGTCCATCCTGGTTTATACTGAGTTCCAGGGCAGGCTTGATTACACAGGGAAATCCTGCCTCCAAACCAAACAAGCTGAAAAAGAAGAGCGTGCTCTCTCTCTTCTCTTTCTGTCTCTCTTGCTCTCTTGCTTTCTCACTCTCTCTCGCTCTCCCTTCCTCTCCCCTCCATCTCTTCCTATCTTCCCCTTTCCCTCCCTCTCCCTCTTTCCTTCTTTCTACACCTTCAATGTAGAGAAGACATCACCACAGGGAAGCCGCTGGGATCTAAATTGGAATGCTGACCAGACTGAACTTGTCTCACAGCCTCCACATTCTTTTATAGAGTTTTTTTTAAGTTTATTATATGTGTATGCCTGTTTTGTCTATGTGAATGTCTGTTCACCATGTGTGTACAGTGAGTACCCTCAGAGGCCAGAAAGGATATCAGATTCACTAGAATTGTAGTCACAGATGGTTGTGAACTACCATGCAGGTGCTAGGAATCTAACCTGAGTCCTCTGGAAGAGCAGCCAGCACTCATAAATGTTGAACCATCTCTCTAGCTCTAGAGCCCCAATTCTGAATTATTTTGTCAATTCTCCATTAGTAATAATAATTAGTCTTTGCATCTGTTGTTTTCTCATTGCTGTGACCAAATAACTGACAAAAGCAAGGTAGAGGAAGAAGGGTTTACTGTGGTTCATAATGACACAGTACATTTTTATGCACTGGCCTCAGGACAGCAAAGGGTTAGAGATGAGGCGGCAGGAATTTGCTAACATCGGGATGAATCCAGAAGCAGAGGGGAATGCTGTGTCATTCAGCTTTCTCTGTTCTCTCTTTTTATTAGGTCCTAGACTCCAGTCCTTGGGAATGGTGTTCCTCACATTCAGGGCAGTCCTTTCTCCATTACAGACACACCCAAAGGAGTGTCTCATTCATGTTCTAGGTATTTCTTAACCCAATCAAGTGGACAACAGAGATTAATCATCACAGTAATTATATTAAATAATTTTACTTTAAAAAATGTGACAAGCTGTCAAGCCTGGGTTGCTTCAGCCAACCAAACACAGCCATGATTGTGTTGCCCTCTCCATTTGTCTTCTTTCCTGTCTCCTTTTTCTCATTTTTCATCTTGGGTCCAAGAACAGGCTGAGCTACAGTGCTTCCCAGTGTTACCAACTCATGAACATCTCCCCTTGGTCCATATCTGCTTCCTATACCCTTTGAAGATTCATATGTGGATCACTCAACATTTTCCTTATTTCAGAAATCACACATCTTGTTTTCAGTATTTGGAAGCCACACATACTCTTTTATTTTTAACTTCCCTGATAAATGAACTCACCATTGGTCATCTCAATATGCATAAAGTCCATCCTCCCTCTCTGTGTTTCTCCTCCCTCTCCCTTTCTCTTTTTCTCTTCCCCTAGCTTGTCGTTTTTATTTCTTCCAGAACAAGTTTAGTTGGGAGACAGAGGGAAGGTTTTAGCAGCTGTTGAATGAGAAAAAGAGAGCACAGTTGAGAGGGTTAGTAGTTATCCTTGCTCTCATCTGTGGTGCTCACCCTTCCTGATGCTGCAGCCTTTAACGCAGTTCCTCATGCTGTGCTGAACCCAACCATGGAAATTATTTTTGTTGCTATTTTATAACTGTATTTTTGCTACTTTTCTGAATCATAATGCAAATATCTCTGTTTCCAGTGGTATTAGGCAACCCCCTCGAGGATCGCTGTTCTACATGCACCTTACAAACATTCCTTCTGTTGTCAGGGACAGAAGGGGGTGAAGAAATCCTAGGCACGACTAAGAAGTGATCTGGGGGTTTTCTGAGAAAACCCAAAATGTAGAACTGAGAGCAGCTTCATGTGCAATCCTAGAAACAATGCTGCAGGCTATGAAGGAAAACTCAGCCCCACCCAGTGAGATGAATTCATGTAGTTTATACTGAGGTAGTTTAGGCTAAATTAGAAGCGTCTTTGAAATGAATCCGTAATTGATTATAGAGGATGGAATGTTTACAAGCATGGAGAAGATATATTTTGGCTGTGAATTTTGATTAACAACATCCTTTCGGTGGATGTCAAGGTGTCTGCACTTTTCCGCTGTAGGAATTTCAGAAAGAACATGAATAGCTTCAGCTGAAGAGGCTTGGAAGCCAAGTTGATTTTTGTGTTTTGTTTTACTGTGACGAATTGTCATAAATAAATAAAAAGTAAGCCTGCAGGAAATCCATGGGAGGGCTGCACTCTGTTACTACCTTAGGCATATCTCCATCCTGGGAGACCATTGTGTAAAGCATCCCAGTGTTACATAGGAATGGGCTCCTGTGACGAAAACCCTGGAGTTATTTAAGGAAGTAACTTCAATAAAATGGAAAGAAAGAGTTAAGAAAATGGTTCAAACCATCATTCTGCCCTTACTGGCCCAATCATTAGAAGTTGTTTTAGTTTCTCTGGACCTTGTTCTTTCTCTATAAAAGGGATATAATAAGCCAATCACAGTATCACATACTTTTAATCTCAGAACACAGACAGCAGAAGCAGGTGGGTCTCCGTGAGTTTGAAGTCAGTCTGGTCTATGTAGTGAGTTCCAGGCCCTCCAGGTTACATAGTGAAACCCTTCTAACAAAACAAAAGGAAACAAAGCCCAGGAGAATAGCACTGATTTCATATTTTAAGGAAGGCTCTTAACCCTTATCACCACCAGAATTGTTTAAGAGCTGGGCAAACACAGACCACCAGCAACTTCCAGAATTTCCGGTTGGGAACACTGAAGTGAAGCCTGAGAATTCCCAAGTCAGGTAAAATCCTATTGAGTTTAGGGCTGAGATTGCTGGTATTAGAAGCAGAATTTGGAGGCAGGCACTGCTGCTGTTATTTTTGTCTGGGCTGGGAAAAGTGAGGAAAATACTTGTGTCTAAGTGTGAGTTCTGAGTCAGTTGTGGGAGCATGTGCCTACAACTCTAATACCAGGAGATGGAGACATGAGGATTCTGAGAGCTCACTGGTCAGGCAATCTAAGCAATTGGTGGGCCCTGGAGTCAGTGAGAGAACCTGCTTCAAAACATAACGTGGAGAATAAAAGGGAAAAACACCCAGTGTCAACCTCTGACCTCCACGTGTGCATGCACAGACCCATTTAGGCATAAACACACACAAACCCTATAAATACCACACACACACACACACACACACACACACACACACACACACAGAGAGAGAGAGAGAGAGAGAGAGAGAGAGAGAGAGAGAGAGAGAGAGAGAGAACTATCACTTATCAGCATAATAGTTATTCTTCAGGAAAGAGTTTTGTTTTTCCACATTCTGTTAGAGAAATCAAGGGTGTTGGTGATCATCTTTGAGGTAAAGTAAAAATTCTGTTCCTGAGAAAAAGTATAACAGGAATATTTAAAGAAGTTTATTTTGGGCTGAAGACATGACTTGGTGGTTAAAAGCCTGAGTTCAAATCCCAGCACCTTACGTGTTTGTTCACAATCATCTGTAATTCCACTTTAATCTGTGAAATACTAAGAACTTATGCACACTTCGAGCTTATTCAATTATTTGTAAACTTTAAATTTGCTGCTTAACAGCACTGGACAGGAAGTAGAAGTACAGGAATTACCAAGAGTGGCTCATTGAACACAGGAAGTCCTAGAAATCTTGCAAGACAGTCAGTTCCTTTAAGATGTCTAGCCTAGTTAAAGCATCTTAGGTTAATAAATATCTAAATTCAGCTACTTTCATTTTGCATATCCCTGGAATTCTAGGCCACTCTTGCTTTTAAACTTTTGATGTTTCAAGGAACACAAATCTCAACCCTGGGGATGTGATGGAGGAGAGTTATCTGTCTATGTTACTTTCATTGGTTAATTAATAAAGAAAACTGCCTTGGCCCTTTAAGAGAACAGAAAATTAGGTAGGCGGAGTAGACAGAACACAATTCTGGGAAAGAGGGGGAGCCGCTTCAGGCAGTCGCCATAGTGAGTCTCCATGCTTCTCCTCTCCGAGATGGATGCAGGTTAAGATCTCTCCTGGTAAGCCATACCTCGTGGTGCTACACAGATTACTAAATATGGGTTAAAGGAAGATGTGAGAATTAGCCAATAAGAGGCTAAAACTATGGGCCAGGCAGTGTTTTAAAAGAATACTGTTTCCGTGTAATTATTTTGGGTAAAGCTAGCTGGTGGCCGGGTGGCGGGACGCAGCCCCGCCGCTCCATTCAACAGGGATGTGTATCACCAGCTTTATACCAAAACATTTCAGTGGAATCTTAGTTCAAACCTCAAGTTACATATTTTTTAAATGGAAAAAATGTAGGTGGCCATAGGAACACAACAGTTTTATCATTTTTATTACCAGAAAGTTCTGGTAGCAGAAACATGTCATTGGCAAAGATGTAAATATTGTTCAACATTTAAATATGTATTGAGAGTAATTTCAAATTACTTATATATTATTGTCATAGATATGAGAGATTGTAGACATTCACCTTTTAGTATGGAAGCATTATCCCTCTGTTTTGTTTTGTCTTGAAATTAGGTCTCACTCTGTGAGGCTAGATCAGAACTCATCATGTAGCCCAGGCTGACCTTCCACTCAAGTAATCCACCTGCCTCAGTTTCCTAGGGGCTAAGATTACATGTGTGAGGCACCATGTGATGTGGGAAGTCCTTCTGTATATGTGTTTCTTTTATTGGTTGATGAATAAAGCTTTTTCAACCAATGACTTAGCAGAGTAAAACCAGGGGAGAAATCCAACCAGAGATAGAGTAGGCAGAGTTAAAGAGATGCCATGTAGCTGCTGAAGGAGACAGAAACCAGAACATTACCAGTAAGCCACAGCCTCATGGTGGTACATAGATTAATAGAAATGGTTTAATTTAAGATATAAGAGCTAGCTAGGAGTATGCCTAAGCCATTGGCCAAGCAGTGTTGTAATTAATATAGTTTCTGTGTGATTATTTGGGTCTGAGAGGTCAGGAAACAAAATCACAGTCTCTGTTTTCAACCATGCACGACTGTGGAGCAATATCTTTTGAAATTGTCATCAAATTTCCCCTTGTCCATGCCTGTGAAATAAAACATGGCACCCAGACCCAACACATAGTACAGAATTCCAGGATACCTATAAGGATGATTAGTGGTGAACAAGACATAAAAGTAGTGTAGAAAATTCCTAGTTGTCATGAGACAAGATGTTCAGACGACAGCACAAAGATACTGAGTTTTGAGCACTGTTTTGGGAGGGTGACATCTTACTGGTTCTCTAGCTCTCTTCCTCTTGGTCATTCTTCTTGACAAGATGTCCTCTGTCACACGGAAACTCTCCCTTGTGGAGTCCTTTTCCACAGCTGGCTTTCATTATTTCTTGATAAATATTCCAGTTTTTCCACTTTATTTTCCTATTACAATAATGGCTGCCCAATCAAGTCAAACTGCAGGTGTTTGCAGTGTTGGCTGACAGAGTGTACGGCATTCTGCAGTTTGTTCTTCTCTTCTTACTGGGTGTTTTAAGTGACTTGGCCTCAATTATAATTGGCAGTTTGAATTAAGTTAGTTTTTTGTTTGTTTTTTTTGGTTTTTTGAGACATGGTTTCTCTGTGTAGCTTTGGTTATCCTGAATCTCATAGAGATCCTTCTGCCTCTGCCTCCCAAATGCTGGGATTAAAGGCATGCACCACCATGGTCTTGCAGAATTAAGTTTACTTAATTATTCTAAAATTTAGAGTTCAGAACATCTGATGATTGTTTTCCTTGTTCTGTAGAGATGTGTGTACAAATGAAAGACTAACCTTAAAACCCGTGAGTTTGTCATTTGAATAATATTTACTGTACTGAATTGTAAGTGAAAGTCAGACATATGGCACAGAAAGACAAGTAGTGTACTTTAAAATGCTCACAAGTGAGAGTAGCTAAAGTTCATTTTCTGTTTACTAGAAGGTGGACATATAAATAAAAAAATTTAATTTTGTGTATTTGTGCATATGGAGGTCAGAGTTTGATATCAGCTTCTTTCTTTATTGATTTCCACATTATTATTATTTTTATTATTACTATTATTTGCATGTGTGTGTAAGAGTATGGGTATGTATTACCACAGTAAATGTGGTAAGGTTAGAGGACAATGTGCAAGGGTTGGGTCTCTGTCTACTCCATGAGTTCAGGGACTGAATTAAAGTAAGTCATCAGGCCTCTTGGAAAATGCCCTACGCACCCAGCAAACTCACAGTCCACTCCTTATTTTTTGAAACAGGATTTCTCACTAAACCTGGAGTTGACTTATTAGCTAGTCTAGGCCAGTGAACTCCAGGGTTCATTCTGTGTAGTAGGAATAATAAAAAACCCAGAGACAGATATTGGTGTTGAACCTGAAGATCAGAAAAGCAAAGCAACCAACCATTAGAGAGACCTTTTACCTCTACCAAATCTTTAGACTAAAGGGGTGAGATCCTCTCTCTACAAATCCTCCAACTTTACACTCCACAGTTCTTGTTTCTTTTGCTTTATACTCCCCTCTCCACCCAGTCATACCCATCCTGTCTCTACCTTTTTAGTGCTAGGATTAAAAGTATGTGACTTCCAAACACTGGGATTAAAGATGTGAACCACCACCACCTGGATCTGTTTCTAGATCCATCTTCCACAGAGTTGAGTGGGATTAAAAGTGTGTGCCACCACTCCCTGGTCTTTATGGCTGACTGGTGTGGCTGTTTTGCCCTCTTATCTTCAGACAAGCTTTATTTATTAAAACACAAATAATATGCCACCATATTTCTGTCTCTGCATACTGCTGTGTCCATCTTTTATATGGATGTAATGAATCCAAACTCAGATCCTCATGTTTCCATATCAGCCATCTCTCCAGCCCACATAACTGAATATTTACTGATTTCTATATCAGCCATAGGTTCCAGAGAGATTATAGAACTTGCCCTGGTCAGCTCAGAAGTGGTGATTCTTGAGTCTTACTTCTATGTCATGACCCATTCTGCCTGTCCATCTTTATTATTGGGCTTGATCAATACTGCCATATTCTCTTATTTTAAGATGCTGTCTGGGGTCTCATTTAATAATACTTCAGAACAAAATGAATTATCACCAACTATATGAACATATACATAAATACTCTGGGGAGGGCTAGGAAGATGGCTCAATTGGTAAAGTACTTGTTTCATAAACATGAGGATCCATGTACCCTTTTAAGAACCCACATAAAAAGCAGGGCTTGGTAATGTGTCCCTGTAATTGCATGATAGGGAGACAGGAGGATCCTAGGGGCTTGTTGGCCAACTAGTCTTGATGAGTGGGAAACTCTGGTCTCAATGAGAGACCCTACTTTAGAACAATTAAGTGGACATTGATAAAGGAAGACACTGACCTTTTACTTCTGCCTTCCACAATCACATGCACAGAAATGTACACACCACAAATGTGCACATAAAATATTTTAAAAATAATATATTTAGTCTCTTAGCATCAAGTTATTTTTCAGTATTGAGGATATGTATAAGTTAAGCTTTTACAATCAATATTTTTAGACATGTTGAAGTTTTATATATAAATATGTATACATATATATTTAACATATTAAATACTGTATAGTTAAGTGTATTCATATATATTAAACACAAAAATCTAAAGCCCATTTCATTCATTTAATCCACATTTTGTCTTTGTTCTTGTCACTATCCCCTAAACAAAACTGTATAACAACTACTCACTTATATAGCATTTACTGTTATATTGTTATAAGTAACTTAGAGATGATTCAGAGTATGTCAAGGGTGTGAAGTGGTAGTATGCAAATGTGGCATCATTTTGACAATGGTGCTTGAGCATTCACAGACGCACTCCCCACTGAGTACAGAGGGGGCCTATACTGGGGTAGGGTGGTGGAGTGTGGCCCAGACACTCACATCTTTGGCTGTTACAGAAATGGTTTTAAAACTCAATGGATTTTAGAGAGTAGACTCTGGATGCTTCCATCTTTCACGGTGTATTATAGTTTGAATGTTTGAACCCTCAAACATTTAGGTTAAGGTTTGATCGACTTTTTAAAAAGTGGATTTTTTCACCGTCATATATCAGAGACGTGCAGGAAGCCTATGCACAAGCTAAGAACAGAGCATCTGAGTATTAGGCACATGCGTTTCCAGTTTACTCCAGAGTGTTGTGTGTTCCTGTCATGGTGCTCCATGCCAAGTCTGAGTATGGTTGTAATAGTTTAAACTATAACCCAAACTATTCATTTATGTAAACATGCATATTACCGTGTGTAAACAGGCTTATTCCTGGTAATAAGAGATCAGTCTCAGTATTAGTGACCTTTCTTGTCCCTGCCACCAAATGCCTGACAAAAGCAAGTTAAAGAAAGAGGACTTTATTTGGCTCATGTAAGTTTCAATAATGGGTTGAGTGAGGCTCAGTCAGTAAAGTGTTTGCCACACAAGTGTGAGGGTCTGAGTTTGATCCCCAGCACCTACAAAAAAAGTAGGCAAACATAGCAGTAAACCCAGTACTGGGGAGACAGAAGCAGGAGTATGACTGGGGCTTGCTCATCAAATCCAGAAGAATCAGTGAGCTCCAGATTCAGGGGGTCAAGACATGAGTATTATGAGCTCAAGGCTAATCTAGGAAAATTAGGATGACTCTGACTCAAATGAACAAAAATTCCAAGAGAAAACAATAAACCACAGTAAAACCCAAAACTAAAGAGAACAATACAGGTAATGACCAAAGCCAAATCAACCAAGAAAAGAAAAACAAAAGGCTGGTGACACAGTTTAGTGGTGGAGTGTTGGTGCGTCATTCAGTCCCCTGCACTGGAAAAGAGGATCACACCTTCTATTATTCTAACACCAAGTCCAGGAGAGAAGGGACAGCCCACTTCCCCAATAGGCTGATCAGAAACAAGCAACTGAACTTCATTTCTATGCTTCCATCCCTCTGTCTCAACAAGAAAAAAAAAACATCAATCACTTGGGCACAATGTTGACCTTGAAGATCTGCCTTTGCTTCCCTTGGCAGTCCTCTCTCTTTTCCCATCCCCTCTTTCTAGGAGTAATTTAGATAGTTGGTTATAACTTTTTACACTAAAGAATTTTTAACTCTTTACTTAAACCAAATTTCTTCTCTCTTTCCTTCTCCAGTGCTAGCCAAACAATAAAACAGTGAGGCCTCCAGAGTCAGGCAGAAGGAAGGGGAGAATCCAAGGAACACAGAGGCAGCTCTGTGCTCCTGTCAACACTGGTGCTGAGAAACCAGCCAACAGCATGGCCCACCCCCAAAGCCATACTCTTCACTTGTAGAAACCCAGATGGAAGGTCTGGAGTCCACCCAGGTGAGGAGACAAGCCTCAACCATGCATTTTTTATGTAGCGTAGATGCTGGATTCACCAATTCCAATCCATAGTTCTGCCTAAGCTCAGACCCTAATTGGCAGCCTACAGAATGCTAATTGTACTGCTTGGTAGAAAATCCAGTCTGCGATCCTGAGTGAATAGCAATAATTATAGTGCCTAGGTACCAATTCTGTCTAACTTAAGAGTCCAGCCACGGTCTCACTAGAGACCATAGCCCAGCCATTCATTCCATTTGATGGCAGAGCAAAGGTCAGATCCAGTTAGAGAACTTGATAGTAAGTATTCCCTGTCACAACCAGCTGGCCATCTGGAAACTCAGGCTAAATATAAACAGTATAGACCCCTACTGAGTGGGAAAAGATCTTCACCAACCCCATATCAAACAAATGACTGATCTCCAAAATATATAAAGAACTCAAGAAATTGGACATTAAAATTCTAAATAACCCAATTAAAAATGGGGCACTGAACTAAACAAGAGAGTTCCCAACAGAAGAATCTCAAATGGCCAAAAGATACTTAAGGACATGTTCAACTTCCTTAGCTATCAGGGAAATGCAAATCAAAACAACTCTGAGATACCATCTTACACCTGTCAGAATGGCTAAGATCTAAAACACCAGTGATAACTTATGCTGGAGAGGATGTGAAGTAAGGGAAACATTCATCCATTGCTGGTGGGAATGTAAACTTGTACAACCACTTTGGAAATCAGTATGGTGGTTTCTCAGAAAATTGGGAATCAACGTACCTCAGGATCCAGCAATACCTCTCTTGGGGATATACCCAAAAGATGCTCAATTATACTACAAAAGCATTTATTCAACTATGTTCATAGTACCATTATTTGTAATAGCCAGAACCTGGAAACAACCTAGATACCCCTCAATGGAAGAATGGATAAAGAAAATGTGACACATTTATACATTTTCTAGGGTACTATTCAGTGGTAAAAAATAATGACATCTTGAATTTTGCATGCAAGTTGATGGAATTAGAAAATACTATCCTGAATGAGGTAGCTCTGACCCAAAAAGATGAATATTGTATGTATTCAGTCATAAGTGGATACTATCTATAAACAAAAAGACCCTGAACAATAAGGAAGAGGGGGCCCGATCTTTACTTGCCCTGTCAGACTGATGAATATCTTAAGTATCACCATAGAACCTTTATCCAGCAACTGATGGAAATAGAGGCAGAGACCCGCATTGGAGCACTGGACTGAGCTCCCAAAGTCCAGCTGAAGAGTGGAAGGAGTGAGAATATGAGCAAAGAGGTCAATATCATGATGGGGACATCCACTGAAACAGCTTACCTGAGCTGATGGGAGCTCACCAACTCCAGCCAGACTGGGAAGGAATGAGCATAGGACCAAACTAGTCCCTCTGAATGTGGTTGACAGTTGCATGGCTGGGGCAGACTGAGGAGCCACTGGCAGTGGCACCAGGATTTGTCCCTACTGCATGTACTGGCTTTTTTGGGATCCTATTTTCTTTGAATGGATACCTTGCTCAGCCTAGATATAGTAGGAAGGGCCTTGGACCTTCCACAAAGCAATGTGCCTTACCCTCTCTGAAGATTGGATGGGGGTGGGGTGAGAGGGTGTGCAGAGGGATTGGGAGGAGGGGAGGGAGTTGGAACTTGGCTCGGTATTTTTTTAAAAATCTAATAAATTAAAAAAACAGTATAGACCCATTCCTGCAAAAATATCAGTAAAGCCTAGAAGCAGGTTCTCCCTCCTGAGATGCCCAAGCACCTTCACAAGACAGATTTCAGGGTCATGAAATTATAACACCTAAGGAAGGAAATAAAGCCAAATAATGGTCTCCAAAGACATGAGAAAGACCCTAATTTCTAGGGTTCAGGGAAGGATCTCCCAGACTCAATAAGCCACACCAATGGATGCAAACAGCAAGAGGATTCTTTAATGTTGAAGGCGCCAACAGGGAACTCAATATTCCAGTGAGACTGAGCCCCCTTGGTATTTTTCCAGCAAGCATTTATAGGGTCTCAGGGTTACATAACAGGGAACCATAGCAACAGCAATATCATTGGTCAACTCAAATTAACATATGGGGGGGGGGAATCAATATCAGGATGAAAACAAGTCTAACAGGATAAAAACAAGTCTAACAGGTTAAAAACAAGTCTAACAGGACGAAAACAAGTCTAACAGGATAAAAACAAGTCTAACAGGATGAAAACAAGTGCACGTCCTTTTGGTAGAAATTGTCCACAGCACTAACTGGTAAAACTATTGTACAGTAAACTGTCAGTATTCTCTGGTTCAGCATATCTTATAACCTATATTAACTGTATAGATTGTGCACTTAAAGCTGTTACCAAGTTGTCAGAACCCTAAGAACAAAAACAAGTCTAAATTAAGCCGGTTTTCAGCCAGTTTCTGCCTCCTGAGCTTTGATACACAAAGGACTGGGTGTTTTTCTCAAGACTGCTCCTGCTGCCCACCTTGGCAGGTGCAGTTGGTCTCAAGGCTGCTTCTGCTACTCATAGGTATCCTGTTTTTCCCTAGTTGATCACAAAAACATCTTAAGATGGAGACTAAGGTTGGGGTCTTTCACATGTATATGTGGAGAGTGAAGAGAGCCATTTCAAGCATTAAAGTGCAAATAGAGAGAGGGAGGGTGGAGAGAATTGTAGCCATGTTTACATTAAATGGGCTCTAATTCAAAGGCTGTAAAAAACGGGGCTGGGAAGATGGGTCAGCTATTAGAAGCACTCGCTGTTCTTCTAGAAGATGGAGTTTAGTCCTCAGCACCCACATAAGATGATTCATAACCACCTGTAACTTTCATTTGATAGCTCAGGAAGCTGCACACACAGCATACACTTAAACAGGTGCACACACATGCACATAAAAACTGTAAAAAATAAAGTCCTTATGCAATAATAATGTGAATTATCAAGAAGCTATTAAAATTATATATATACCCAACATGGACACAGCTAGACATAAAAAGAATATGACATGATCTTAAGATGTAGCTTGCGATACAACAGAGCTGGGAGAATCAGTGTCAACAAGGATCAGGTCATTCAGTTCAGGTGAAGTTAGCACAGGAACCTGCGTTAGAACCAGGTTTTAGAGTGAGTAGACTGGGGGACACAGAAAACACCCTAGAAAATAGCAGAGTACACAAGCACAGTCTATTCTCAGGGACAGACTAAGCTTCAAAAACAAGGCCTGAGACATTTAAGAGGCCTGCATCATGTCAAGCATCATTCCCTGTCACAATGGTTTTAAACTGGAAAGCAATAGGAAGACTATCAGAAAATTCATAATACATGGAGATTACACAATATGCTTTGTGAACATAAAAGTCAAGAAGAGGTTGAAAGGGAAATCAGAAAATGTCCTGAGACAAACAGAAATGGAAACACATCATGTGAAATTCATGAGGGAAGTTAATAGCAGTAAACCCTTATTAAAAAGAACAACAACTCAAGTAGCCTTATCATTCAAGAAAGTAGAAAAGTATCAAACAAAACCCAATAGGGTAAGCAGAAGAAAAATAGCAAAGATCAGAACAGAAATAAGAGTGTTAAATAGAATGGAGAAAAATATCAAAAGAGTAAATGTGAGTTTTTTGAAAAGAGACAAGTTTGGATGTAGTTCCATAATACTACATGTTCTACAGTCCTGTAGTGCCTGTACTATGTGTACTACGGTACTATGCCTGTACTATGTGTACTACAGTACTATGCCTGTAGCACGGGGCCTGCACTATGTGACCAGTCATGAGCCTGGCAAGGGCCTAGAGATTGACACACACACACACATACACACACACACACACACAGACACACACACATGCACAGAGAGAGAGAGAGAGAGAGAGAGAGAGAGAGAGAGAGAGAGAGAGAGGGATCATCTTTGAATTCCACAAGAATGCCCCTTTTATTGTGTTCCAGGGCAGCTTATATAGGAATCCTTAACTGATAGCCATGCCCCAGCCAAACCCACCAGAAACCCCCCTGCCATCAGGAACTCCTGAGGGTCTCATACTCAGAGCAGCTGCAAACACAGGAAAACAAGTTGTTTTGCTCAGAGCAGCTGCAAGCAAGTTGTTTATAGGAAATTCAGGGTCTGGGGGTCCACAGCCCCCAACAGTTGGCTAACTGTTCTAGTTTGGTTCTTATTGCTGTGCTAAAACACTGACCAAAATCTGCTTAGGGGAGGAAGGTGTCACTTTTAGTTTATAGGTTATAGTCGATCGCTGGGGGAAGCCAGAGCAGAAACTCAAGACAGGAATCTGGAGGCCAGAACTGAAACAGATCATGGAGGAAGGCTGCTCACTGTCTTGCTTTTCCTGACTTGCTCATCTGCCTTTCTTATACTGGCCAGGCCTACCTACTCAGGGATGGGACAACCCTTAGGGCTGGGTCTTCCTACATCAATCAGAAACCAAGAAAATGCCCCACAAACATAACCATAGGCCAGTTTGATGTAGGTGATTCTTCAGTTGACACTCCTTCTTCCCAGGTATGCCCATGTTTGAGGCAAATTGAGAAAAACTAACAACTAACCCAGCACACAAACTCAATGCTTTTTTAGCCAAGAAGAAATAAATCAGAAGTGGGGGTGGGGACGGCTTGGTTGGTGAAGTGCTTGTCCTATAGATGTAATGATCTGGTCTCAGATCTCTAGTACCCATATGTGGTGGTAGAAAGAAATTGGCCCTGAAAGAGAGGAGCACTAATGGGAGGTGTGGCCTTGTTACAGGAAGTGTGTCACTGTGGGGGTAGGCTTTGAGGTCTATTTTGCTCAAGTCTTCCTCAGTGTGACAGTCAGTTAACTTCCTGTTACCTGCAAGATGTCACACACTCAGCCCCAATACCACATCTGCCTGCATGCCACCATGCTCCCCATCATGATAACGGACTGAACCTCTGAAACTATAAGCGAGCCACCTCAATTAAATGTTTTCTTTATAAGAGTTGCTGTGGTCATGGTGTCTCTTCACAGCAGTAAAAACCTAACTAAAACACCACATAAAATAAAAAGCTGGCACGACAGACACAAAGATAGTTCAGCTGTAATGCATCGCACTTACAGAATGAAGGATACACATGTCACATGTATTAGCTTCGTTTGCATTGCTCTCACAAAAATGCCAGAAATAACAGAAACAAGGAAGAAAAAGTTTATTCTGGTTCATGGTTTTATAAGTGTTAGTCCATAGTTGCTTGGCACTAGGAGCTGGAGAATAACGTTGTGGTGGCAGCAGATGGTGGAGCAACTGTTCATGGTACAGCCTATCAGGAAGCAGGATGAGTCCAGAAGTAACAGAGGTCCTATATCCCCAAGGATCTCCCTCTGGTGACCTGCTTCCTCCAGTTAGGTCTTTACCTCCCAGACTTTGCACAGCATCTCAAAATAAGAACATTTGCAGACCAAACCTTCAAAGTTCAAACCAGAATATTTTAGGATCATGTTATTAGATGCAAGAAAAAGTAACCAAATTCAAGGTCCTTTTGTGATTAAAGCTGAACAAAGTAGGCCCAGAAGGACGGGACTATGCATGCCCAGGCTCACAGCCGATGTGGTGCCCAGTGCTGAAAGCTCACCTAAGAATAGAAAAAAGACAAGAGTTCCTGCTCGTAGGAGTTATTTTCATAGTAAACATTTGCCAGGGCAGTTTGGCAAGAGAAAGAAGTTAAAAGCACCCTAACAGAAAAGGAAGAAGTAAAATTGTCTCTACTGACAACACAATTATAATTACAAAAAATCCTCAAGACTCTACCAAAATACTGTCATAACAAATAAGCAAGTTTTCTAGAAAAGTTATAAGATAGATAATCAATATGTCAAAGTCACTGGCATTGGTGCACATAAGGAGTGAGCCATCCATCAAAGAGATTAGGAACATAATGCCAGTTAGGTGAAAGGTATGTAACACTCAGGAAAATAACTAGATTAAAATACAATTAAAGGGAAACACACTCATATTGATGGATTTGAAGATACCTGTTTTGATAAATTAGATGATTTTATGCTGTTGAGATGTCCATACTGTTCAGAGAACCCCTGACAGAAGATGATCCCATCAAAATGCCAATGACTTTCTCAAAACAGAAAAAAAATCTTGAATAGATCCTTAAAATACCTGGAACAGCCAAAGTAATTTTAGACTATACTAGAATATTTAGGATTTTCTGTAAATATTGTCACATCACATATAAATCTCTTCTTACTTCTTCTTCCTTTAAAAGTTGAAAGTATTTTATTAGCTCAAAATAAACTTTGTAAATCACTTATTGCCTTTGAAGCTTGTCTGAATTTCAAATTTTACATATACTAAGTACAAATCCTAATCCCCACTCAACAAGTACTAGTTTTATAAAATTGCCTTTTACCAAGAAAAAAGCTCTTACCCTTTCCTCTTATTCTGGATCTGGAGGTGACTGGAGGATTTCGAGTTGTCTGCCACACATTCTTCCCTGGTGAGTCAGATGAGGGGTGACATGTTTGCTTAGACTCCGTCAGGAATGAACAGTAATGAATATGTGTCTTATCATTTTCAGAAAGAACTCATTCCTCCCAAGTCGTTACTGGTTTGGTAGCATTCAATGATGTTCTTTCTGACCTAAATCAGCTAAAGCCATCTTTCAAGACTTTGTCTAAGTGGAGATAGATATTGGTTTTGAACCCAGCAAAACATAATGTGAAAAATACCCCCAAATCTAACCCCAAGTCTGGGTGTGCAGACATCCGTTTCACACTTACTCACAGTGAACTGCACACTTGTATCCCACTGAAAGAAATGGAGGTTGGACCTTGGTTCACAGGCATTTGCTTCACTGAGCATACCTGCTCTTTAGATGGAGAACTCACCAGAAGATGACAGTTTCTAGGGAACAACTGAGGGAGGGGCAGGATGTGGTCATGGTGATTCAGAAGTGCCCCTTCCTTACTCTTCTGAGTCAGCATGCAACTTGCCACGTGGCCCCACATGGCCCCACATGGCACAGTTATGACTTTCGGATGAGCTGTCACAGAAAGTTTTGTCTGACTGACTTCATTAAAGCACTCCATGATTTTCAGAGCCCAATCTGTCACATGACTCTTCTCCAGATCATTCAAGCAAAAAGTTCTTGAAACTTTCTGAGGTATTGTTGAGCTTGCTTGGTGTCAGACTCATTTGATCCTTAAAATAGTAAGCGGTTGCATTTTGAACTTGGAGGCAGCATAGCACACTTCTTGAACATTGAAGTGTTAGGACCAAGGCAAGTAGGTTCTGATACCTTCCTGTCACTCAGACTGTGACTCTGTACGTGTGTATACACTGCATGTTCTGTCTCAGAGCCTGACTCGTGCACACGCAGTAACTGGTGCAGAGACAGCTGAGCAGAACTGTGCTGCTGCTGCCGACTGCAGAAGTTACAGCAAGACAGGGCTGATTTGTGGCTTGGGTTGCTGGGCTGTAGGATAGCTTTTTCCTGTATCCTTCATTTTGGTTAAGCATTTCCCCACCCCTTCATCTCCCCATACCCCACGCTGTCTATGTTTGAACCTACGAGAGTGAATCTTGATATCATGAGGGCCTCTCAATTCATCCAGGGATTAGAAATTGATAGTTTGGCATCTAGGAAATTAGAGATCATCATATCTTAGCCTCAATATTCAAGTATATTTTTAAAAAATATTTTATTTTTTATTGATTTTTATTGAGCTCCTCTCCCAAGGTTCCCATGCTCCCAATTAACTCAGGATATTTTGTCTTTTTCTACTTCCCATGTAGATTAGATTTATGTAAGTCTCTTTTAGTGTCTGCATTGTTGTCTAAATTTTCTGGGATTGTGGTTTGTAGGCTGGTTTTCTTTGCTTTATGTACCTATGAGTGAGTACATGTGATAATTGTCTTTCTGTGTCTGGATTACCTCACTCCAAATGTTTTCAAGCTCCATCCATTTTCCAGCAAAATTCAAGCTGTCGTTATTTTTTTCTGCTGTGTAGTACTCCATTGTGTAAATGTACCACATTTTCCTTATCCATTCTTCAGTCGAGGGATATTTAGGTTGTTTCCAGGTTCTGACTATGACAAACAATGCTGCTATAAACTTCTCATATTGGGATTTTGGATAATGTTGCCTTTGAGTTACCCATTCTCCTGTAAATAACCTAATTATATATTCACTGACGTGCCTATAAATGACCTCAATAAATTCACTGTTTCACTGAGATAGACTTGGGTAGAATAATTTCTATGATTTGTTGGATGTGTCCTATCTGTAGTGAATGCGTGTTTGTTCATATCTGTTTATAAAACTATCAGTTTTATCAGTTCATATTCCCACTAATATTATACGGCTTTCTGTTGCTGAGGTAACCATTCTAGAGTGTGTGTTTATCTTTATGTGTGTCATCTTTATGACCTATTTTGTTTTGCACTAGCATTTTTCTGATAACTAAAGATGTGAACATTTATTTATTTATTTATTTATTTATTTATTTATTTAATGTTTCTTGGCCATTTGGATTGGATAGTCTCTTTTGTAATAAACCTCTTCAAATAAGAAGTCTGTCTGTCCTATTAATTTACAAAATGAGAGTTGTGGTGTTTTGAATAAGAATGGCCCACATAGGCTCATATATTTGAATAGTCATCTAGGAGTGGAATTATTTGATAGGATTAGAAGGATTAGGTGTTGTGGCCTTGTTGGAGGAGGTGTGTCACTGCGGGTGGGCCCACACCAGATGCAGTCTCTCAGCTTGTCTCTCTACCTGTGGATTAGAACAAAGCTCTCAACTTCTTCCCAGTACCATGTCTGCCTCCTTGCTCCATGCCATGATGATGATGGACTAAGTCTCTGAGATTGTAAACAAGACTCCAGTTAAACACTTCCTCTTAAAAGAGTTGCCGTGGTCCTGGTGTCTCTTCATGGCGATAGAACTGTGACTAAGACAGAAGTCTACTGTTGAATTTTTTCTGCCACTTAAACATGTCTACTGTCTTTTCCCACATTACATTTTGATTTGTTCCCTTAAAATTTTGATTGCATTTATTTATTTTGTGTGTATGCTCACATGGAAGTCAGAAGACACCTTTCTGGAGACATTTCTCTTCTTCCACCATGAGGATTCTAGGGCAGATCCCGGTTGCAGACAGTGTCAAGCACTTCCACCTGTGAGCCATCTCGCTGGTCCTAATGTTTGTTCTCAATAACTTTTGATAGGTAGAAGATCTAAATTTTAATGAGGTCATATGACCAGTCATTCTTATTATGGTTAATACCTTTTATTTCAATTAGTAAACCTTACTCACTAAAACAGTTTTAGATTTACAGAAGAATTAAGGAAAAATAATATCAGATTTTCATATCCTTGCATCCTCTACTTTTGATTATCACACACTTTGGCATGTTTTCTCAACCAGAAAAAAATCTACCATGCAAAAATGTGACTCCTGAATCTCATGCTAAGATAATATTTGGCTTGAAAAGGGATTCCAACTCTTTTTCAAAGTGGCAGCCCCATTCAACTTTCCTACCAGCAATAAATAGAAGATCTTGATAGAGAAATAAATGAACAAAAAGGCAAATTGATAAAGCATCCAGAGAAGGACATGGGAAAATAGTTTATTGCTTTACTTTTAAATAAATACTTTATGTATAAATATTGTTTAAAAATACTTTATTTTTGATTAAAAGATTTATTTATTTTATGTGTATGAGTGATTTTCTTTCATACATATGTCTGTGCACCATATATGTGTAAGATGGCTGTGGATGTCAGAGGGGAACTGGATCCCCTGGAGCAGAAGTTGTGGATGGTTGTGGGCCTCCATGTGGGTACTGGGATCCAACCCAGGTCCTCTGAAAGAGCAGCCAGTGTTCTTAACCATTGAGCCACCTTTCCAACCCACTTAAAAAGGACTTTAAACAAAGTTGTTCCTAAAAGAATACAAAATCAAGTCAGATAGGAGAAAATGTTGGCAAAACACATGTCTGAGAAGACCCAAGTCTAAAATATATGAAAAACACTTGCAGTTCAATAGGAAAACAAGCAGTCCAGTTACCAAATCATAAAAAGCTCAGCAGACACTGCATCACCTGAGATATGTAGATGAAAAATAAAATATGAGAACATGACCAATCTCAGATTCCAGTAGAGAGGTTACAAGTGCAGCCTTATATTTACTACCATGGCTAAAATCCTAAATGCTGACTACTTCAGACAAGGATGTAAAACAGTCCAGCAAAACTGATAGAACAGGCCATTTCCCTGCGGCCACTGCAGCTGCATTAGTCGGAGCCTGAGAGACTCGAATCTACCCCATTTGTCTGCTTCTTATTATTATAGTTTTGAGTGTTTGTCATCTTGGGAGCTGATAGCCACAGTTTGAATATTCTAGATAATCTTTGATTTTTCATACAATGTTTATAAATAGCTTGCTAATTTTCATAAGTACAAATAAACATGAAAGAAAAGCCTCTGAGAACAGGATAGTGAATATTTTGATTCATTTGATCAGTGTTTTCAAACTTGTACTCACAGGACTTAAAAATATTGAAATTTTTTATTTGTATGACTCTTATCTATTGATATTTAGCACGATGGAATTGAAATTGATGAAATTATAAATATTAAGTCATTGAAATAACTATATAGTAGTTATTTATGAAATTATAAATATTAAGTCATTGAAATAACTATATAATAACTATTGCATGTTAAAGTATATAAGTAATATAGTTCAAGTAAAAAGCTATATTCTCTAAAACAAAATAGTAAGAAATAAGCTATAGTAAGCTATATTTTCTAAAACAAAATAGTAAGAAAATTAAGCTTGTTTTGCATTTTTATACATCTTTTCATTGTGTTGCTCAACAGAACATCTCTAGATTCTTATACCATGAACAGTCTGTTCTGACACACTGTTTTGATTGAGGTACATGACAAAAAGTATGGTATTAATCCAGAAGGGAAGAGTCCTTTGATAACATTTTCAGGAATAGTGGTGCCATAAAGGAATCCAAAAATGGCAGCTCCTTAAAGTTTAGTTACAATGTTTGATACTTTTACAAAACAGATTTCAATTCCATGTTGAAGTTCATCTTCTCATCCTGCTTGTCAAAATGAACCCTCTTGAGACCTGTAGCAAGGTCTGGAAGGGTGGAATGTCTGGGGTGCCCAGATAATGAACAAAAATATCCGGAGCAGTGTCTCTCAGCCTGACTGACTTGATATTCTCAGTTCTTGGGTTGAGAAGCAGTGTGGCAGAATGACCCAGATGGCGCTCAAATCCTAATTCCAACTCAATTCCTTAATAGAACTTTGACATCAAACTTCTCTTTGACTTTCTCTGATAACTGCTGCTTTTTTTTTTTCAGCAGAATGAGGTAAAATCTAAACAAACAAGCAAATAAACGAAAGCTCATGGAATTTTAAAATAAAAATGGTTAATCAGGTATTTGAAAGTCAGTATCTAATCATTGCACCATGGAGATATTTGTGGTTCTAATATTGCCCACTTTCTTCTTCGAATGTTTGTTTCTTTGGCTATGCCTCCCATGTCATGTGAAAAGCATCTGAACGATGCTACCTTTTCTAGAGTGGATAGTTTCCCGGGAGAGAGAATGTTGAACATGCAGAGAGAACACTGTGACCTCCCTGTGAGCTGTCATTCTGGGTTTACTTACTCTTTATGCACCTTTTCCTGTCCCCTAAACCTCTGCTTGGCTTGCTGGCTTCTTAGTGCCCCCTGCTGCTTTGTTCTTGTGTGTTGGCCTTGCATGCTCACCAAAGACCCAGAAACGCCCCACAGCAACCTTGGCCCAGTGGGTTAGGCTTTCTCACTTTCCCTTTGTCTCTGGTATTTCTACCTTGTGTGTGGGGTCTTCACTTCTACTCTGTATGTAGAAAATATACTAAAAGAATAATACTAAACGACAGGCTCAGAAATGAGAGAGTTGGCCTACCATGGACCAAAACACCTATAACTATGGGCCAGTATAAAAATTCCTCCTTTACAATGATTTTTGTCATAGTGATGGAAAGCTGACAATGTGAGTGTTACACAGTAGTGTAGTGATATTCAATTGTAACCTAGAAACAGATTTTTCTAAAAATCTAAAGATCTGAAAACCTAGAAACAGATGCAACCTGAAAGTCAGAAAATCAAAACAATCAGCCATTGGTCTTACCTCTATCTCAGTCTAACATGGCCATCCTGCCTCCAGGAATCTCAGAATGAGACTGTTTGAGAGTTGTCTCCTCCTGCCTTATATTCTTCTCTAGAGCGAGAATTAAAGGCATGCACCACCACCATTCAGTTTCTATGGCAAACTAGTGTGACTACCTGGTCAGTAAGGGTGACTAAGGTGGCTGTTTTACTCTCTGATCTTCAGACAAGCTTTATTTATTAAAATACAGATGAAATATCACTATAGTAGTTGGGGCTATGACAGTGTGGAAATAACCCAATAGAATGTGGCCCAATAGAATATTCAAATATTTGAATTGGTTAAGAGAAGCAAGGCTACCACAGAAGGAGCTAAGACATCTAAGCTGTGTGTTGGGGCCAGAAACTGTACTGATATTTCTCTGCATTTGAGGCAGTTTGTTGCCTGTAAATGACAAGAATAACTCATAGGGTTGTTGTAAGCATTAAATGAGGTACATAAAAGGGTAAGATACAAGATCTAAGATCTTGCAGTATAGGGGTTACATAAGTAGTTTTATGAGTATTATGATAAGGAGAAGTAAGAGGGATTTTTGTTTGCTTGCTTTATTTTGGACTTATTCCTTTAGTCTCTCTAAAGAACTCTAGTGTGCTATATAGAATTTTTAGAAGAGAGTGTGCATATAGAAAAAGGAAAGTGGCTTAACAGATGCAATTAATAATATTTGCTGGGGGGCTGGAGAGATGGCTCAGCAGTTAAGAGTATTGCCTGCTCTTCCAAAGGTCCTGAGTTCAATTCCCAGCAACCACATGGTGACTCACAACCATCTGTAATGAGGTCTTGTGCCCTCTTCTGGCCTGCAGGCATACACACAGACAGAATATTGTATATGTAATAAATAAATATTTTTTTAAAAAAAGATTTAAAAAAAAGAATATTTGCTGGGCCAGGCAGTGGTGGCACATGCCTTTAATCCCAGCACTTGGGAGGCAAAGCCATGTGAATCTCTATGAGTTTGAGACCAGCCTGGTCTACAGAGTGAACGCCAAGACAGGCTCCAAAGTTATACAGAGAAACCCTTTCTAGGAAACCCCCCTTAAAAAAAGAATATTTAAAGGAAGAGAGAGATTGTTTATTTAATGCTCTCACAGGGTACCTAGGTTCAGTTCCCAACACCTAAATCAGGTGGTTTATAACCACCTATCATTCCAGTTCTAGATCTGATGCCCTATTGCTTCTGTAGGCACCTACATGCACATGGTAGATGTAAACTCTTGTGTGTGTGCACATGTGTGTGTGTGTGCACATGTGTGTGTGCATGTGTATACACACACACACTCACATTAAAAATATGGAAGATGTCTGGGTATGGTTGTGCACCTGTGGTCCCAGAAGGATCAAGAATCCAGTATCCTTGTCTATATGAGTTCAAGTTTGAGGCCAACTTAGGTTTCATAGGCTTGTGGTTTGAATTTGAATGGCCACAATAGATTTATATATTCGAAAGGTTGGTTTCCAGTTAGTGGAACTGTTTGGGAAGGGTTAAGAGGAGTGACCTTGTTGGAGGAGGTATGCTCTGGGGGTGGGTTGTGAGGTTTCAAAAGCCCAGGTCATGCCCAGTAATACTCTGTCTGTCTGAAACTTCCAGATCACATATGAATGCTTAGCAACTGCTATAGTACCACGCCTGCGTGCCTTTCTGCCACCATGCTCCCCACCATGATTATCATGGGCTAACCCTCTGAAACTATAATCAAGCTCCCAACTAGCACTTTCTTTTAAAAGTTGCCTTGGTCATAGTGTCTCTTCAAAGCAAGACAATAGTATAAGACTATCTCAAAGAAAACAAAGCAAAACCAACACCAAACAAACAAAAACCCCTGCCAGCCAAACACAAACACAGAGACAAAATACTGAACCAAGTGAAGGTTTTCAGGCCATGGCAGTATCAACAACACATGCTTCTGGAACCATGAGAAGGACATTGACAAAAATGGCAATTTGTTTCATACAGACCCATGACAAATTGCAGTTTAGTAAGAAATGGTTTCTAAGCATGGATTGAGAGGCCAGAATTTTGGTTATCTGAAAAATAACCTTATGTTTCTTATACTTATATTCTGAAGATTATTCTTATTCTTATAGTCCTATCTCACTTCCTCTGCCAGGCCAACCTGCCTTGTCTTCAATCTGACACCAAAGCCTGTCCCCTTAAGCCCAGTGCCTGATCCTTTTATACCACATTTCCTTACATAGTTAGTCTTGCCTTGCTTGTCTTCAGTGCCTTATCTCTTGGTTAGACTCTGAACTGCGCAAGGACCTCTGATCTTGCATTTTGTTCAGCAACAAAGAAAAGTGTCTAGGGCTCCATAGGTGTTTGGCAACTTTGATCAAGTGAATGGGAGAGAATCCATCATTCTACACAAGGAGAAACCCCAAGTTGAGTAGACCTGGATCTTTGGTTCTACTGCTCAGTGATATTATTAAAAGCTATCTTTCATTTCCACTGCCTGCTGTTCTCAGTGATATAACTTGGCCTCTTAGGCTGGTTTTCTTCATGGTTCCAAGTCAGCTATTAAATGAGGCTAGAGAGATGATTTAGTAGCTAAGAACTGTGAACTGTGCTTGCAGAGGACCTGGGTTCTGTTTCCAGTACTCACATGACAGTTCATAACTGCCTGTAACTACATCTCCAGGAGATCTGATGCCCAGTGGACTCTTGCATATATGTATGTGATGCTTATAAGCTCACACAGGCTCACCCATACGCACTTGATTGTTTAAAAAATATATCTTAGGACTGTTTGCGTGTGAGCAGTGGAACCCTGGAACACAGATTGCTCTAATACTGAGTGGAGCAAGTCAGTGGTCATGGTGCTGGTCAGCTGGAGACCCCACTCTCTGGGACCTCCCCAGTGGGACAAAACCCAGGGGCCGCTCACAAACTCCCTCAGCTTTTCTAGCCATTCTGCAGGGAGTATTCCTGTGGCTGGGCCATAACCCACCCCACCCCGCCCCCACACCCACCTGTTCACCTACAAGCTCAATGGAACCCTAGGACAAAGATTGCTCCAATACTGAGTAGAGCTGGGAGCCAGCAGGGAGTTTTCCTGTGGCTAGGCTATCCCCCAACCCACCCTGCCCCCAAACCTACCTATTCGCCTGCAAACTCCGTGGAACCCTTAAATACAGCTTGCTCCAATACTGAGGGGACCTAAGAGATAGCCACAGCAAGGATTGGACCAAGACGCCAAGACACTGCTGGACACATTTGAAGGAAGAGATGGGTGCTAATGCAAGAATGTCTCCAACATCCTAAAGAACAATATGGTAATACCAGAACACAGCAGATACACAAAGGAATACTTGATCATCCTAACCAAGAAGAAGAAGAAGAAGAAGAAGAAGAAGAAGAAGAAGAAGAAGAAGAAGAAGAAGAAGAAGAAGAAGAAGAAGAAGAAAACAACTTTAAATGTAACTATGAAAATTATGGAGACCTTTAAAGAGGAAGTAAAAAACTCCCTTAAAGAAATGGAGGAGAAGCCGGGCGGTGGTGGTGCACGCCTTTAATCCCAGCACTCAGGAGGCAGAGGCAGGCAGATCTCTGATTTAGAGGCCAGCCTGGTCTACAAGAGCTAGTTCCAGGACAGGCTCTAGAAACTACGGGGAAACCCTGTCTCGAAAAACCAAAAAAAAAAAGAGACTTGACCCTAGAGGGGTTCCCAGATTTCCAGGGAGACGCCCCCAGTTAGTTCCTTGGGCAGCTGAGGAGAGGGAGCCTGAAAAGGCCAGTTCCTATAGCCATACTGATGAATTTCTTGCATATCACCATAGAACCTCCACCTGACGATAGATGAAGAAAATGACAGAGCCCCACATTGGAGCACCGGACTGAGCTCCCAAGGTCCTGATGAGGAGCAGAAGGAGAGAGAACATGAGAAAGAAAGTCAGGACCGTGAGGGAACCTCCAGCTGGCGACAGATGGGGAAGGTGACTGAGCCCCACATTGGAGCTCTGGACTGAGCTCCCAAGGTCCTGATGAGGAGCAGAAGGAGCGAGAACATGAGGGAGAAAGTCAGGAACGAGAGGGGTGCGTTCACTCATGGAGACGGTGGGACAGAACTAATGGGAGATCACCAACTCCAGATGGAATGGGACTGATGGATCATGCGACCAAACCCGTCTCTCTGAATGTGGCCAACAGCGGGGGCTGACTGAGAAGCAAAGGACAATGGCTCTGGGCTCTGATTCTTCTGCATGGACGGGCTCTGTGGGAGCCTTCTCAGCTTGGTCGATCACCTTCCTGGACCAGGGGGGAGTTGGGAGGACCCTTGTCTTAGCATAGAGTGGGGAACCCTGATGGCTCCTTGGCCTTGAGAGGGAGGGAAGGGAGGTATGGGTGGAGGGGAGGGGAGGGAAGGGGGAGAAGGAGGGGAGAGAAGGGGGAGGAGGAGGGGAGGGAGGGGGGAGGAGGAGGGAAGGAGATGGAAATTTTTAAATATTAAAAAAAATAAATAAACCATGAGGAAAAAAAAAAGAAAAGAAATGGAGGAGAAGACAAACAAAAAGTTGGAAGAAATTAATAAATCTCTCAAAGAAGCCCAAGATAACAAGAGAAATCAATCAAACAGGTGAAGGAAACAGTTCAAGACCTGAAGACTGAAACAGAGGTAATAGAGAAAACAAAAACTGAGGGAATTCTGGATATGGAAAATCTGGGTAAATGAACAGGAACTACAGAGACAAGTAAAGCCAACAGAATACAAGGGAAGAAAAAAAATCTCATGCACTGAAGATACTATAGAGAAAATAGACTCCTTGGCCAAAGAAAGCATTAAATCCAACAAATTCTTAACACAAAACATTCAGGAAATCATGGACACCACGAAAAGACCAAACCTAAGAATAATAGGGGTAGAAGAAGGAGAAGAACTCTAGCTCAAAGGCACAGAAAATATATTCAACAAAATTATAGAAGAAAACTTTTCCAATCTAAAGAAGGTATTTCTATGAAGGTATAAGAACTTAACACCAAATAGACTGGATCAAAAAAAAATCCCCTCACCATATAATAATCAAAACATAAAACATACAGAACAAAAAAAGACTATTAAGAGCTGCAAAGGAAAACGATCAAGTAACATATAAAGGTAAACCTATCAGAATTACACCTGACTTCTCAATGGAAACCATGAAAGCCAGAAGGTCCTGGATAGATGTACTGCAGACACTAAGAGACCATGGATGCAAGCCAAGACTACTATACCCAGCAAAGCTTTCATTTGCCATCAATGGAGAAAAAAAATATATTCCATGACAAAAACAGATTTAAAGAATATGTATCCACAAACACAGCTTTATAGAAAATACTAGAAGGAAAACCTCAACCCAAGCAAGCTAACTACACCCACAATAACACAGACATCTGATAACCCCCCACCAGCATAACCCACAGAAGGAAAACATACAAACATTACTACCAAACACTGGTCATTAATATCACTTAATATCAATTGACTCAACTTACCTATAAAAAGACACAGGCTAAGAGAATGGATAAGAAAACAGGATCCAGGCTTCTGCTGTTTACAAGAAACACACCTCAACCTCAAAGACAGAGAGTACCTCAGAGTAAAGGGCTGGGAAAAGATTTTCCAATCAAATGGACCAAAGAAACAAGTGGGTGTGGCTATCCTAATATCTAACAAAATTGATTTCAAACTTAAATCAATCAGAAGAGATGGAGAAGGACACTTTAAACTAATGACAGGAACAGTTCATCAAGATGAAGTCTTAATCCTGAATATCTATGACCCTAATACAAGAGCACCCACATATGTAAAAGAAACAGTACTAAAACTTAAATCACACATCAAACCTCACATACTAATAGTAGGAGATTTCAACACTCCTCTCTTGCCAATGGACAGATCAACCAGACAGAAACTTAACAGAGAAATAAGAGAACTCACAGATATAATGAATCAAATGGACTTAACAGACATCTATAGAACATTCCACCCAAACAAAAAAGGTTATACCTTCTTCTAAACACCTCATGGAACCTTCTCTAAAATTGATCACATACTCGGTGACAACGCAAACTTCCATAGATATAAAAGAATTGGAGTAACCTCCTGTGTCTTATTGGATCACCAATACAGTAAAGTTAGAATTTAACAACAACACTACTCCCAGAAATCCTTCAAACTCATGGAAACTGAACAGTCAACTACTGAACCACCCCTGGGTAAATGAAAAAAATAAAGGAAGAAATTAAAGTATTCCTTGAATTCAATGAAAATGAAGGCACAACATATCCAAACCTATGGGACACTATGAGTGGTGCTAAGAGGAAAGTTCATAGCACTAAATGCCTAATAAAGAAAAAGGAGAAAGCTCACATTAGAGACTTAACAGCACACCTGAAAGCTCTAGAAAAAAAAAGAAGCAGACTCACCCAGGAAAAGTAGAAGACAGGAAATAACAAAATTGAGGGCTGAAATCAACAAAATAGAAACACAGAAAACAATACAAAGAATCAATGAAACAAAGAGCTGATTCTTTGAGAAAATCAGCAAGATTGACAAACCCTTATCCAAACTAATCAAAAGGCAAGGAGAGAACATCCAAACTAAACAAAATTAGAAATGAAAAGGGGGATATAACAACAGACACTGAGGTAATTAAGATAATCATTAGGTCCTACTACAAAAACCTATAATCCACAAACTTGGAAAATGTAAAAAAATGGACATTTTTTTAAAGATAGATACCATATATCAAAATTAAATCAAGACCAAATGAGCAATTTAAATAGACCTATAAGCCATGAGGAAAGAGATGCTGTCATCAAAAACTTCCCTGCCAAAAAAAGCCCATGCCCAGGTGGTTTTAGAACAGAATGCTACCAGAACTTTTGAGAAGAGCTAATACCTATACTCCTCAAAGTGCCCCACATAATAGAAACACAAGGGTCAATGCCAAACTTTTTTTATGAGGCCACTGTTACTCTGATACTAAAACCACACAAAGACTCAACCAAGAAAGAGAATTACAGACCAATCTCACTCATGAACTTGGATGCAAAAATTCTCAACAAAATACTGGCAAACCGAATCCAAGAACACATCAAAAAAGTCATCCATCATGATCAAGTAGGCTTCATCCCAGAGATGCAGGGAGGGTTCAAATATGAAAATCTATCAATGTAATCCATCATATAAATAAACTGAAAGAAAAAAAATATGATCATTTCATTAGATGCTGAAAAAGCATTTGACAAAATCCTACACCCCTTCATAATAAAGGTCTTGGAGAGATTAGGGATACAAGGATCATATCTAAATATAATAAAAGCAATATACAGCAAGCCATCAGCTAACATCAAATCAAATGGAGAGAAACTCAAAGTGATTCCACTAAAATCAGGAACAAGACAAGTGTGTCTACTCCATATTTCTTTAACATATTTCTTGAAGTTTTAGTAATAGCAATAAGACAACATAAGGAGATCAAGGGGATTCAGATTGGAAAGGAAGAAGTAAAACTTTTGTTATTTGCAGATGATATGATAGTGTAGATAAGTGACCCCCAAAACTCTATCAGAGAAATCCTACAGCTGATAAATACCTTCAGTGATGTGGCAGGATACAAGATCAACTAAAAAAAATCAGTAGCCCTCCTATGGTGTGGGAGGTTCTTCTATATTTTGTGTTGCTTTCATTGGTTAAATAAAGAAACTGCCTTGGCCTTTTGATAGGGCAAAACTTAGGTGGAGTAGACTGAACTGAATGCTGGGAAGAAGGGCAGTGTGGCAGATGCCATGGTTCTCCTGCCCAAGATGGACACTGGTTAGACTCATGCCAGTAAACCACTGTCCAGTGGCGATATACATTAATGGAGATGGGTTAAACTAATATGTGATAGTTAGCCAATAAGAGACTAGAAATAATGAGCCAGGTAATGTTTAAATGAATAAAGTTTCTGTGTGATTATTTCAGGGGTTAACTAGCCGCACTGGGACTAACGAAAGGACCTGCTCTCCTCTTTTACAACACTCCTATACACAAAAGATAAAGAAGCTGAGAGGGAGATCAGAGAAATATTACCTTTCACAATAGCCACAAATAGCATAAAGTATCTTGGAGTAACTCTAACCAAGGAAGTGAAAGATCTATTTGACAAGAACTTTAAGTCTTTGAAGAATGAAATTGAAGAAGACACCAGAAAATGGAAAGATTTCCCAGGCTCTTGGTTAGGAAGGATCAACATAGTAAAAATGGCAATCCTATCAAAAGCAATCTATAGATTCAATGCAATCCCATCAAAATCCCAACACAATTCTTCACAGACCTTGAAAGAACAATAATCAACTTCATATGGAAAGACAAAAAACCCAGGATAGCCAAAACATTCCTATACAATAAAGGTACTTCCAGAGGCATTACCATCCCTGACATTAAGCTCTATTATAGAGCTACAGTAATGAAAACAGCTTGGTATTGGCATAAAAACAGAGATATTGACCAATGGAATCAAATTGAAGATCCAGATATCAATCCACACACCTACGAACACCTGATTTTTGACAAAGAAGCTAAAATTATACAATGGAAAAAGTAAGCTTCTTCGACAAATGGTGCTAGCATAAATGGATATTAACCTGTAGAAGAATGAAAAATAGATTCATATCTATTGCCATGCACAAAACTCAAGTCCAAATGAATTAAAGACCCCAATATAAATCCAACCACACCGAACCTCATAGAAGAGAAAGTAGAACGTAGTCTTCAATGCACGGGCACAGGAGACCACTTCCTAAATATAACTCCAGTAGCACAGACACTGAGAGTGACAATAAATAACTGGGACCTCCTGAAACTGAGAAGTTCAGGACACAGTCAATAAGATAAAAGGCAGCCTACTGAATGGGAAAAGATCTTCACCAACCCCACATGAGACAAAGGACTGATCTCCAAAATATATAAAGAACTCAAGAAATTAGACATTAAAATTATAAATAATCCAATTAAAATGGGGTGCTGAAGTAAACAGAGAATTCTCAACAGACGAATTTCAAATGGCCAATAGATACTCAAGGACATGTTCAACTTCCTTAGCTATCAGGGAAATGCAAATCAAAACAACTTTGAGATACCATCTTACACCTTTCAGAATGGCTAAGATCAAAAATACCAATGATATTTTGTGCTGGAGAGGATGTGGAGTAAGGGGAATACTCATCCATTGCTGGTGGAAATGCAAACTTGTGCAACCATTTTGGAAATCAGTATGGTGGTTTCTCAGAAAATTGGGAGTCAACCTATCTCAAGATCCAGCAATACCTCTCTTGGGAATATACCCAAAAGATGCTCAATCATACTACGAAAGCATTTGTTCAACTATGTTCATAGTACTATTATTTGTAATAGCCAGAACCTGGAAAGAACCTAGATGCCCTTCAAATGAAGAATGGATAAAGATACATTTATACATTAGAGTACTACTCGGCGGTAAAAATCAATGACATCTTGAATTTTGCATGCAAATGGATGGAATTAGAAAACACTATCCTGAATGAGGTAACCTAGACCCCCCAAAATGAATATGGTATGTACTCACTCATAAGTGGATACTAGCCATAAACAAAGGACATTGAACCTATAGTTCATTGAACCTAGAGAAGCTAAGTAATAAGGTGAACCCAAAGAAAAACATATATAAACATACCTGGGAATTGGAAACAGACAAGATAACCTGACAAAATTTTGGAGCATGGGGGCAGAGGGTAGAAGGAAGGGGAGGAGGGGGGTTGAGGAGAACTTGAGGGAATGGGATAGTCAAGATGGAGGAAGGACAGATATGAGAGCAAGGAAAGAGATATCTTGATTGAGGGAGCCATTATGGAGTTAGCAAAAAACCTGGCTCTAGAAAAATGCCCAGGAATCCACAAGGATGACCCTAGCTAAGACCCTAAGCAATAGAGAGAGGGAGTCTGAACTGGCCTTGCCCTGTAGTCAGACTGATGATTATCTTAAGTATCATCATAAAACTGTCATCAAACAACAGATGGAAACAGAGGAAAAGAACCACATTGGAGCACTGGACTGAGCTCCCAAGATCCAGTTGAAGAGTGGAAGGAGTGAGAGTATGAGCAAGGAATTCAAGACCATGAGAGGTACATCCACCTAGACAGTTTGCCTGAGCTAATGGGAGCTCACCAACTCCAACTGGACTGGAAGTGAACGAACATGGAAACAAACTAGTCCCTCTGAAGGTGGTTGACAGTTGGGAGAGACTGAGGGGCCACTGATAGTGACATTGGGATTTGTCTCTACTGCATGTAATGGCTTCTTGGGATCATATTCTCTTTGGATGTATACCTTGCTCAACTCAACCTAGATGTAGTAGGGAGGGCCTGGACTTTCCACAGGGTGGGGCGCATTACCCTATCTTAGGACTGGAGGGGGTGGGGTGGGAAGGTATGTGGAGGGGGTGGGAGGGAAGTGGGAAGAGGGGAGGTAGTGGAAATTTGGATTGGTATTTTTTTTAAGTAATAATAATAAAAAAAATCTTAGGGAGGGAAAGGAGTGTCTGAAGCCCCAGATACCACATCTTGACAAGATGTGGGGAGCAGCAGAAGGCTGGTTGCTTCTGATTCGCTCATGCTATCTACTCCTGTTTTAAGTCAGTGAAGAGTGACATACTATTTTCAAAGGGTGCGCTTGAGTATATACCTAAATAAATACAGGTACATATAATTGCCCAAGAGTCTAAGCCAATGCTGACAAACAAGAATACGCTCTGTTAATCCAAATTTGTTAATTTTTAACCCTGCACTTATTTTGATGAAGTGTGTCAGTGTCAGCCTTTGGGTTGTTAAGTGGCATTTCTGGGTGCACTGAGTTTTCACAATGTGGCAGGTTTGCTTTATAAATTTGAAAAGTTTAATAGGTAAAAAAGTTACTTAAAATCTATATTAATTTCTTTCATTTTAATTAAATTCTGAGATGAGAAATATTTTATGTACATGTCTCAAAAAAGTACATTTTGAACATATCAAAGACAAAGTACCTGAAAAACTTGTGAAAATATAAATTAAAACACAAGTTCCCATAAAGGCATGATGCAACCCAAATGCACAGAAACTGTGTGTGTGATCAATAGAATGCATATTTTATTTAACTTAGGTTATATTTTAAATGAGTTTAGAAAATTTTCAAAGAACACAAGAGAGTAATAGATTTAATACCAGCTATTGAGTATACTGTGTGAAAGTGCTCATGAAAAGGAACTCACTAGATAAGAAAGTTAACATATGTGAGGCTCATGCTCATAAAATCTGAAAGTGAAATAACTACAGATCACCCTGTTAATCCTTTGGGCATTCCTAACTGAATTCATTTTGTCCTTGCTAAAGAAATTATCTCCTTCCCTGCCTCAGGCCTGCATGTAAAACAGTTCCTGTTTGGGAGACGTGTGCCTGAGGCAGGAAGTTCACTGTTCAATTACCTGCTGATGAGGCTCACATTTTCTTCTCTTCCCCTCTCAGCCCTGAAAACTGTTTGGCATAGGAAGGTCTTGACCTAAGGAAATCATCTTGGGTAACCAGGGCAAGGAAGAGGAAAATGCAACACCCTGGAGATTTCAGCAAACAGTAGAATCATGCCAACCTAATCTGTGTTAAAATGCTTGGAATGTGGGGGCGCTGGTGATGTCTGTTGTCTGTGTGTCTTATGGAATCCTTTCTTGTTTAAGAGCAGTGAAGCCAAGCCTGGGAACCAAGCCAAACGCCTGCCACTTACCTTAAATTGATCAGCCACTTTGAGATTAAAACCCCTGAAAGCTGCCACACCGTGAAAACAAGGCCTCCTTCACATTAAAGGCAAATGGCGACTTTGGGCTCACTGTGATCTTTTCTCCATTTTATCCAGTTTTTTACAGAGTGAACTTTTGTTTTCCCCTCCTCATTCCATTTATGCTCCCATATAGAAGTCAATAGCTATAGCATCATGGCCAAGCATTCATTAAGGTTTATAAGAACAAAATTTATGATGATTTAAGAGTTGGCACAGAGGCCAACTGTTGCTAGAATTAAAAAAAGGGGAGAAATACAGGTGAGAAATATAGGCCTTGCCAAAGCATGCTAGGCTCCTAGCAGCGGTCTGAGGGAAAATTAGACACTATTAGAAACCACTTACTCCTCTTTCCTGGGTCTTCCTTTTATGGCACTGTAGATTATTGAAACAAGTATTCTGATGGCTCCAAGAATTTTATTTTATTTTTGTCTTGTGTAAATGCTACTGATCTCAGAGACTGGAGGTTGTAAAAATAAATAATAATGTGTGTTAATTGGGGTGATATTCTGTTAGTTTAGCTACTGGATAAGGTATAGTTCATGCATTCTCATACTTTACAAATACATATACATACAGGCATATCTATATCTTTATCTATATATTATTAGACTGGGGGCTCATCCATGAAGACCTTCCTAAGTAGACCATACATAACAGTGAAGTCTGTATACCCAAAAATTTAGGATGTAAACGATACACATTCTTAATCTCTGAATTTGGGCAGTAATGTGAAACTATGGTACAGGATGGGAGTCTTCCCCAAAATACTTCTCTGATTTCCTTCACTAGGGTAGTAGGAAGGCTTGTCGTACTGTTTTTGACAATATTTGACAAATATTTTTTATTTTTACTAATTGTTATTCAAGAGTAGATTCACTGAAAAAATATGGTTTTCTTGTTTCATGGAGTAAACAATTTTCAAAATATTATTCTTTTTGGTCAAGCAATAACTCATTATTTGGTTTGAGGCAATAATGACATTCTGTATCCTTTATCTGCCTAAGAATATTCCACTGCCAATTGTAATGATACATTCTCATTAGTGCATTGCGTACAGCATTCTTTCTTCCTACCGTCTTGCACACAATGGAACACTTGCATCATTCTGCCCATAAAATTAAATCCAGTTCTTTTTGCTAACTCTGTTTGCAAAACATTTTACCTAGTTCCTCCTACTCTCTTTGAAATCTTCATCAACTCTGCATAGATGCAGTTTAGGGACTTACTGTTTTTACCTGTTGCTCATTTAAGCAAGCTTTTTCCCATCTGCATACACTGTAACTCTCCAAGAGCGGAGATCATGGGCCCTTGCTATTTCACAACCACAATTACTACAGTCTTCTGCTCTGATGAGATGCACATTACATGTAGAAAGCTGAATATGAACAGAATCCATCACATCCTTCCACAAAAGGCCAAGCACAGCTCTATTTGCAGACAGTACCAAGGATTTCTCAAGGAGCCTAAGAAGTCATTTCTCCTATTTGTAGAGTGCCAGAACCTCAAAAGAAGGAAGAGCAAGCAGAGTCATGGGTTCAGTCTGCTTTTCACCTATTTCTGTCTTTTTAATCCATTTCACTGGCAGTTTTGTTCCTTAAATTTTCTGTTTTATTGGATAGAATTATTTTGGCTACTGATTTTATCTTATCTTGCAAGTCTTTATATTTTGTATTTTATATACTGGTTCTTTGGTATTTTGTCAGTAATCAAGATTTCATGGAGGGCCTGAAGTATGAATGCTGAATGCTAGTCCAAGGGTAACAGGAAATCCTCTACAGATCAAGACATAATTGGCAAGAAAACACAAAATAAACAACTGTCTGCAGGGAGTTTACTTTGTATCTTGTATTGTAGGTTAATGATTTGAGGACAATTCAAGAAAATCATAACAGAGTACTATTTTATAATAAAACAGTCAGTTCAGATTGTTGAAGCACCAAACTGCATACAATCAGATGGAAAAAAAAGAAGTCCACAGAGGTGGGAATGAAATGGGTAGTCTTACAGATTATGTATGAGGTACTATTGGTGAGAGCATGTCTATAATAAAGTGGGGAGTGTTCAGTTGGAACCTCCAGTTTCCTGCTGCTCAGTCTGAGAAGGCCCATCTCTCTCTAAAGACCTTGCCCTCTCTAAGAATCTCAAGGAAAATAAGGCTCCAAAAAGCCCAGTTCTGCATTCTTGGCAGCTGCAGCAGCTCCTCCCCTGAAGTTGCCAGCACCCAAGTCACTGCTTAAAGTGCTCAGTTGTTGACCATACTTTGGCACAAACCTGATTTTAGTGGACATGACATCAACATCACGCTTAACTTACAGGCTATAGAACCTCCCTGATTTAGTTTGGGCGTTTGACTTCTCCTGGTATTGAAGAACTCACCTGAGAGTTGCTCTACTCAAATAAACCTGTTCTTTTATTATTTTTTTAATTCAGCTTGATCTGACTTAGTCAGATAGTAAGTCTTACTATTATCAGCTACAGAAAAGTCAAACAGGAATTGTACCAGGTCCTTTTCAGGTTTTGAGTTCAAGAAGGAAACATTGTAATATAATTATCACTTTTTTTTAAAATGTAAAGAGTCCTGGATCATAGAAATGGGTTAATCAAGATGTGAGAATTAGACAATAAGAGGCTGAAACTAATGGGCCAGGCAGTGTTTAAATGAATACAATTTGTGTGTTGTTATTACAGGGTATAAGCTAGCCAGGCTGCCGGGAGCTGGGCGGAAGGAACACAGCCCGCAGCTCCTTCTACATGAAACCAGAAAGCCTCCAGTCTTCGCACCATTTTCAAGAGGTGTGATCCTGAGTAGTCTGGTGAGTCTTTCAGAACCTTAGTTTTCATGTCCATTAAATGAGGGTAACGATATTCCCAGACCTCAAATACAATTAAGCCATTATAGCTCTACTGCTGTGGGGATGAGTGTGGGTGTGTGTGAGGGAGTGGTTGTGAGAGGGTGGCTGGGTAACGGCTGCAGAAAATGACAAAAGACACGAACCACAGACATGTCGAGAAACTAGCATTGCGTTGTATTGGTGTCTGTTTTGCTGGGGCTAGAAAAATTCTGATGTCTTCTCTGAAACTTCATTTCCTTACCCCAGCTTCACTGTAAAACACCACACACTGCTGTTTTCTCTTTTACTGTGTCACTTTTGAAAGTGAACAGTTTTTGGTTTTCTTGTTTTTTTCTCCCCCCCCCCCTTTTTGAATTTTTGAGACAGGGTTCTTCTGTGTGTGTGTAGCCCTGGCTGTCATGGGACTTGCTTTGTAGATCAGGCTGACCTTGAACTCACAGATATCCACCTGCCTTTGCCTCCAAGTACTGGGATTAAAGGCATACATCACTATGCCCAGCTAAAAGAACAGTTCTTTTTCTTACACAACCCAAGAAAATGCCCTCTAAGGCAGCAGTTCTCAACCTGTGGATCATGACCCCTTAAAGGTTAAATGACCCTTTCTTAGCAGTTGCCTAAGTCCATCAGGAAACACAGATATTTACATCATGATTCATAGCACAGCATGAGGAACTGTATTAAAGGGTCATAGCATTAGTAAGGTTGAGAACCCCTGCTCTCAGAAGCCTGTGCCGTCTATTATCCTCCCTCTCCTCATATGTGCCTTTCTGTTGATGATGTTCCACAGTGCTGTGCTTTCTTGTTTTCTGTAGGTCTTCAGCGCCTCTGTTGGCTCAGATGTCAAAGAGCCTTGTTTCTCACTCAGAAGAATCTGTGAGAGTCTTATAACAACAAAATAGTGGTAACGCTCTAAGGTTTTCTTGTTTGTTTTCCACACTTAATATGAGACTGGCTGTAAGTTCTAGCCAAAGCAACTGCATAAGAAAAAGAAATAAAAGGTATGTAAACCAGAAAGAGGTTGACTCAGTGGTTAAGAGTGCTTACTGCTCTTCCAGAGGACTTTTTGATTTGAGTCTCAGTATCCACATCAGGAAGTTCACAAATGCCTCTAATCCCAGCGCCAAGCCTTTTTGTCCACACCTGTGGTATGCACTCACACAGACACACAATTAAATAGATTTTAAACAAACATTTTGCTTTCATGGTTTTGATCTGGAATGTCTCTGAAGGCTCGTGTATTGAAGGTTTGATTCCTCTGTGCAGCAGTGTTCAGATGAGGGGCTTTGGGAAAATGATTGTATATCGGAGACTCTGACCTCATCAGTGGAAATTGGTGGACTATTGGGAAGCTGTAAGAATTCGGAGAGATGGCTCAGTGGTTAAGAGCATTGCCTGCTCTTCCAGAGGTCCTGAATTCAATTCCCAGCAACCACATGGTGGCTCACAACCATCTGTAATGAGGTCTGGTGCCCTCTTCTGGCCTGCAGACATACAAGCAGACAGAACACTGTATACTAAATAAATAAATATTTTAAAAAAAGAATTTGGAGGAGAGCTCTAGCTGCAGGGAGTGAGTACTCAGGGCTGTGTCCTTGGGTGCTGTGTCAGTTCCCTAGGCCATTGCTCCAGCTACCCACTTACTTCCTGCTTTCTGAATACCACAAGCAGAGTAGCTTTCCTTGTCATTCTCTCCTTGCTGTGATATTCTGTCTTACTATAGGCCCACTGACTACAGATGCCCCAATGTGGGAGCAGAGTAAATCATTATCCCTTTCAGCTGTCTTGTTTCCAACCATTTTGTCATGATAATGGAAAGTTAACATAAACACACACACACACACACCCCTACCTTAAAGACTTCACCAATACATATTAGAACTGAAAAACAAATTTAGTAAACTTAAAGAATAGCAAAATCTATAAACAAAAGCTGAGCATCATGAGCACTTGCAGTACCAGTGTGGTTCCTAGGGGACTGTTGGCCAGCCAGCTCTGTCTGCTTGGTGAGTTCTAGCCCAAGGAAAGACCCTGATCTCAAAAGATGATGATAGCTCCTGAGAAGTACATCTGAGGTTGGTCTGTGATATCACACACACACACACACACACACACACACACACACACACTCATTCATTTATACACATGTATATACATACACATACATATACACATGCATACATGCACTAACATGCACATCCCCATGACCTATACTTCCCTGTACATAGAAAAACCAGCATACAAAAAGCATTCTTAGACACTATTGAAAGAAGATGTTTAAAATATCCCTCTTGAGGTGGCTCAGTGAATAAAAGCACTTGCTGCATGATTTGACTTCAGTCCTTGAAACTCATGTAAAAATAGAATTGCCTGGAAGTCATGGAGCAACTATCCTAGGTTACAGAGTCACAGAAACAACAGTAAAGACTCAACATGGTGGACGGAAAGAATTGATTCAGAAAGTTCTCTCTCAGCTCTGTTCATGTGTCTTGGCTTGTTTGCACACACACACACCCCAACACAATAAAATAGCTCAGTTTATAATAATATCCAAAAGAAGAAAATGCTTCAAAATAAGTTTAACTAAACATGTTAAAGATCTTTCTAGTGGAAAACATTAGATAGTGATGAAAAGTTAGAAAAAAATAACAAACACTAATTGATAAATATGCAGTTTTCATAGATTCAAATAAGTGTTATTATTAAACTGTGACCCATGAATTTGATGCAATGCACATTTTTTAAAAACAGAAATAGAAAAAAAATTCTAGTAGTTGTACAGAGTTACAAGAGACCAAGAATAATTAAAGCAACATTGAGCAAATGATAAAAGTGTCATACTTTCTGATATCAACCTACACTGCAAACCTATATCAATTAAAGTACCACAGAAGTAGTTAAAAAAAGCAGGCAGTTAGACCTGCAGGATACAATGGGCACACAGAGACAAACATATGCATACTCAACAAATCTTTGACACTGGCACAAAGAAAGAATACAATAAGGACCCATTGGGAAAGGACAAATTCATTTCATGGTGCTGAGAAAATGAGATGGGGGAGGGAGGCACTATAATTGAAGCCCTCTTCTATCTACACAATAACTCAAATAGGTAAAGGACCTAATTATTAGATCTTAAGCCATAAAACTCTAAGAAGAAAACATGGGAGAACTCCTTGACATGGATCTTGGCAATAAGTTTTGAATACAATACCAAAACACAGACAGCAAAAGAAATAAGAGGTGTGAGGGGTGCAAACTAAAACAGCTTCTTCACAGCACAGAGAGCAATCTTTAAGACAAGGAGATACTCTCTAGGGCAGGAGGCAATATTTATAGATGATTCCTCCAGAGGGCTTTACATGCAAAACACGTGCTGAGCTTATACAACTCAGTCACAAAGAGAATCAATTAAAAATTGTCAACAGGAATTGTCTACAAAGAAGACAGCCAGTGTTCAACAGGTGTTTGAAAATAGTTTAAGCATTGCTAATATTCATAGAAATGTACATTAAAACCATGACAAAATATTAATTACCTTACATCTCAGAATAGTTAACTAAAGTCAAAAGAAAGCAAGTTGGCAAGGATATAAACTAAAGGAATCTTTATTCCCTGTGGATGGTAATGGAAATTTCCACTCATAATGAAAATCACAATGGAGAGTCCCACAGAAATAAGAAAAAAATGGAGTTACCATTTTTAGAATTACTATTTGGATATATTAAAAATAAATAAAGCTATCTATATACATAAAAGAAATTAGATCCATGTATTGAGTAGGCAGCTATGCTGTGTTCATTGCACCAACATTCACAATAGCCAAGAAGGATGTTGTGGTGATTTCAAAGAGATGTTCTTCATAAATCTTGGGTATTTGAATACTCGATTCCTAGTTGGTAACTGTTTAGGGAGAATTTGGAGGCCTTGCTGGAGGAAGTATGTCACCGGGGGCGGATGTTGAGCTTTTGAAAGACTTGCTTCATTTCAAGTTAGCTCCTGTGTTTTCTGTTTGTAGATTGAGATGCCAGCTCTCAGTGACTGCCTCAGTTCTGTGTCTGCCTGCTGCCTGCCGCCGTGTTCACTGCCTTGGTGGTGATGTATTCTTAGTCTTCTGGCATCAAAGTCCCCAAATTCACCCTATAAGTTTCCTTGGTTGTGGCGTTTTATCACAGCAATAAAAAAGCAACTAATAGAAAAGTAGAAACAAATTGTCCGTTAGACTATTAGCAGGCAGAGAAAATGTGTTGTTGATAGACTTACACAGTAGTATATTATTCAGCCTTAAGAAAGGAAGAAATCTGGGGTTAGGGAGATGGCCCAGTCAGTAAAATGCATGTTGAATAAGCATGAAGACCTGGGTTCCCTGGTACCCATAAAAAAACCCAAGTACAACTGTGAAGGAAGGCCGGTGATCCTAGCACTGCGGAACTGGAGACAGGAAGATCCTGGGGTCTGCTAGCCAAACAGCAAAGCTGAATTGGTGAGCTTCAGGTTCAGCGAGAGACTGTGACTCAAAAACAAGTCGGAGAATCAGAAAGACACCGTACATTGAATGTGGCTTCTACATATATGCACATAAGCAAATGCTCATTCACACTATGCATACACAAACATGAAGAAAGGAAAGGAAAGAGGGAGAAAGAAACAAAAGAAAGGAAAGAAGGAAGGAGGAAGTCACACTCGCAACAGAATGAATGGACCTTGTAGACTGTATGCTCTGTGAGATGTAACAGGTACAGAAAATCAAGTGCCATGTGATCTGACATAAAATGTACAGAAGTTAAACTTGCAAGGCAGGGCATAGAACAGTTCTCAAGGTACAGAAGGACAAAATAGAGGGATGTTAGAATGTATAAGATGATTAACTGCAGGACGAGGGTCAGTAGTGTTAAAAATGTTTTTAGGGGCTGGAGAGATAACACAGAAGTTAAGATCACTGACTGCTTTTCCAGAGGACTGGGTTCAATTCCCAGCATCCACACAACAGCTCACAACTGTCTGTAACTCCAGTCTCAGGGGACCAGACTCCCTCTTCTGCCCTCTGAGAGCACTGTACACATGTTACACAGACAGACATTGAGGCAAACACCCATACATATTAAAATAAAAATAAATACTAAAAAATACACTGAACACTTGGCATTTCCTAAATCAGATGATTTCAAGTGTTCTTAGCAACCACCCCTGCCCAAAAATGGTAATGCCAAGGCAGTGAGCTGTCAGTTACCTTTGCTGTGTCCGTCATTACACAATGCACGTGTCTGTAAACACCACATTGCATATCCTAATGTGTATGGCATGTCACTTATAAATCATGTCCCAGAAAAGTTAGAAAATGAAAAGCATTCCATTTCCTCTACATTTCCAAATTTCTTACTAATTCTTTCATTTTTGTTGGGCAGTGGATCCCTCCTCCTCCTCCCCCAGGAGCCTAGAGTTTAGTGACATGTACCCAGCCAGACACCCACATAATAACGTGGCCCAGATAAGAAATTGTGGAAACCATCTACCAACTCTGGAGGAATTTTCTCTGAGACGTTTCAGTGGATTGGCTGTGGTTGATGTTGCTGGGGAAAGGCAAAATTGCACTAGTGTTCAGCACAGAGCCGGCCCTTCAGGTTTGATCATGGCAGGAGCTAGGACTCAGCTGAGGAAAACATCTCTGCTCTCCATCCACCTTGACAGCCTATTCTTGAAATAGAGAAGCCAAAAATGTCCTTTGATTATTTTGAAGGCAGTCATATTGTTTATGTTTCTCCTATCTGTAAATCTGAAATAATTAGAGCCCAGAGATAATATCTGAAGTATTTTATACTTCATCCCTTCTGACTGTGTAGTATTTGGTTTTTATTTAGCTCCCTAAATGCACCTGGTACTCGACAAATATGTAGAAGGACAAGTTTCCCACCCACCCTGGGGAGCTTGGATTCCGATGCAGACATACATGCAGAGTAGGAAGAACCTTGGCTGGGGAAAAGTTGGCAGGAAGGGAGGGGCTGGAGGGGAGGAAAGCTCAGGGAAAATGAGATGGGAAGGGGACATAGACTGAGAGAACTTTTAAGGAAACCCTCTAAAGCAAATGGGCAGTTTCCTCAGCACAATACCTTTGAAAGGAGGAAGGGGTTAAGGGAAGCAGTAAAGGCAGATGTACTTTTCCTTGTGTCTACCCTTCTCTCTCCAGCCTGTAACAACCAACATTCGATTCTCTGTCTGTACATTATCCTTTTTTTTTTTTTTTTTTTTTGGTTTTTCGAGACAGGGTTTCTCTGTGGCTTTGGTGCCTGTCCTGGAACTAGCTCTTGTAGACCAGGCTGGCCTCGAACTCACAGAGATCCGCCTGCCTCTGCCTCCCGAGTGCTGGGATTAAAGGCGTGCGCCACCACCGCCCGGCTACATTATCCTTTTTAAGATTCCATAGATAAGTGAAATTTGATGTCATTTGTCTTCTGTGTTTGGTATATTTCAATCCATATATTGCCCTCCAGTTTCATCTGTGTCCGTGCATGGATCTCCTCTTTTAAAAGACTGGGGGTTTTCATTGTTTACATGGTGTGTCTTCATTTCAATACCTGTTCTTCCATTGCTGTATACTAGGCTGATTTCAAATCTTGGTATTGTTAAGATTTATTGGTATTTATTTGGAAAAACTGTATTCCAATAAGCAGAGGATACATCTTAAAACCAGGAATCTTTGGATTATTTCTAGATCTCCTACTTATTTGCTGCATGATCCTGGAAAAACTACAGTGCCCACCCAAAAATGTTCTTTAGACCATGTATGAGACAGTACATGTCAAATGACTAGTGACTGACATAGAGAACCTACAATGATGTTTTTTCAATGGCAAAAAAGCCAATCCTCCCTGGATGCCTTAATTAAGACCCTCGATGCAAGTGTTGAATGTGAATACCTTTCTCCTTGTTCCTCGGGGCATGCTGCTCTTGACTGTGCTGATTATGGCCAAAGCAGCCATCACCTTAGCATCCACCCTTAGCATGACACCGTATGTCACAACAGGGGAGCTGGATTTCTTCCTGTCTGAAGCCATCTCCTGGTGTCTGTTATCCTGTGGAAGTAGATAAAAGACATTTCCTAAGAGCTGTTTTATCCTTTCATGCCCTCTACAGCCTGCTTTTGGGTTTTTATTATTTACTTTAATTCGTCTTGTCTCAGCTCCTTCTAAATGGCCATGACAATCTTCCTCAAATTCTGAGCTCCCAATTTTGATAACGTAAAATATAGATGTGCCAATCTGATAAGATTGTGGGTCCATTCCTATGGATATTTTGTTTCTGTGTCAAAGGACAGTTGAACAAGAAGAGAAAAATTACCTTCAGCAACTGCCTAATAACCTGTTAATTCCATACCTAGAAGTTCTTCATTCCTTTGTTTCTTGAGATAGATAACAATATACTTTAGGGGAAGGGAAGCCCCTAAAAGACAAAATGATAGACTCATTTTTCCAGTTTAATCTCAAACTCTTCGCAAAGGTAAAAATCATGTAAGCTGAGGAGCTGAGGAAGGCAATAACTGAATCGTGTGTTTCTTTCAACACAGGAGTGGGAAGGAACACCTCTAACCTTCCAGAGAAGGGAGCTTCAGTAGGAAACAAAGTGGTTCCTGCATATGAAGCCTCAAGGATGGCTGGCAACTGGTTCCATTGACACACAGCTATCTGCTTGTATCCTGTCAATGGTATTCTGCCTATACCTCACAGCCACATTGAAGAATCTTTTACAGCAATAAGAGAGCCTTGAGGTAGTGATTTACAGGCCAAAACCACATAGGCACCAGAATACAGTTCCTAGGACTTCCTCTGGACCCCTGTTTCTGGCTGTTGCGGCCCTTGCTTTTCCTCTTTTCTGAGCACGTTCTCCAGCTTTCCCTTGATGCCTTGCCTCTTCTCTGCAGTCTGTCAGCTGGGAATCCAGTCTGAGGAAATGTAAACACAACTTCTCTTTCCTCCTGTCTCAGGAACTTATCCCACCTTTATCTAGAGCCTCTACTGTTACAGCCTGGCTGCTTCTAGGGTTGCTGCAGCTGAAACCTGTGATGGTCCACTCCCTCTCTTAAATGCTAAGAGCACATACAGAACTTCATCTCTGACTGTTGGTTGAGCCAGTCACACAGACCCACCAGATTACAAGGAGGCAAGGGTTATATTCCAGTGAGTCTGAGAGAGAGAGAGAGAGAGAGAGAGAGAGAGAGAGAGAGAGAGAGAGAGAGAGAGAGAGCAATCACACACAAGTGGACCCCAGACCTGTGTGCCTGTGTGCCATGAGGGAGGAGGCTAAAGATTTCCTGAAGGAGAAAGACAGTGATTTAGGCCAGAGCAAGCAGTGTGGAGGAGTAGGGTGGTGCCAGCAACTCTGAAGGCTGAGTTAGAAAGCTAAGTTGAGGCTAGGGGTTTAAAATCAGCCCAAGTACATGATGAGATCCCAAATCAGCTAAAGGAGGAGGGGGAGAAGAAGAGGAGGAGGGGTGGGAAGAGAAACATTGTGTCAGAGGCAGCTTAAATGCAGTGTACCAAGTTCTCCTGAACCATGTCTCAGCTACAAAGACTGAGCGTTCCAGGACTTGGTGCTGCTTTAGAGACCAGGAAGGTGTGGGTGTGTGGCTTCTTCTGCCTCTACTGGGACTGAGTTAACACTGTGCAGTGTTGTGAGGAATTCAGCTTTCTAAGTGGGTGACAAAGGGACTGAGTGCAGCTACCACCTAGAAGGGCGGGGGAGCAAACCACAGCCAAGCCTTGACTAATGGAAAGGTGGAATCAGGATAGCACTGAGCAGGTACCTTTCCTCTCCTGCCTTCCCTTGAGGCACTTTCTCCCTGATGCTCATGATGTCTGCTGTAGTTCTGCAGGGCTCTGTCAACCATGGTCTTTGTGGAATCTTTCACCTTAGGAAGCATCCTTTTTATTTTGTATGTGTGTGTGTGTGGGTTGTTTGTTTATTTTTTGTTTTTCTTATTACTGAGGCAGGATTTCTTGTGTAACCCTGGCTGTCCCGGAACTCACTCTGTAGACCAGGCTAGCCTCAAACTCAGAAATTAGCCTGCTTCTGCCACTTGAGTGCAGGGATTAAAGGTGTATGCCACCATTACCTGTCTGAAAATATCTCGTTTTTACTGTTCCATTTTCTTTGTCCTTCCTTCTTGCTATCCTTGGATTGTGCTTCCAAATAAAACATCAACACTTAATCCATGTCCCAGGGACTGCTTTTTAGGGAAATCAGAAGAAAAAGAAAGCTTTGTACTAAATGATGTTATACATGTTTACTTGAAGTCTGAAAATCTCAGTGGTCTTCCAGATTCACGAAGGCAACAGAAGAATGGAAGTTAGAATGCTTAGAATTAGGAAGTAATCATGTATTGTCAGAAAGAATGGCTTATCAGGCAGCCTCCCACTGTTACGGCAGGAAAGAATTTCAGGAGCATTGGGATCAGAGGAAAAATGTGGAAGCTGGGGTCTGGGAGAGGGCTCAGCAAGAGCATGTGCTGTATAAGAATGAAGACCAGCTGGGCAGTGGTGGCACACGCCTTTAATCCCAGTACTCGGGAGGCAGAGGCAGGTGGATCTCTGTGAGTTGGAGGCCAGCCTGGGCTACAAGAGCTAGTTCTGGGACAGGATCTAAAGCTACAGAGAAACCCTGTCTCAAAAAACCAAAAAAGTTGGGCATAGTCACTAACCTTAGTGCCGTGGGACATGGGGTTAGAGACAGGAGGGTCCCTGATACTTGGTTCAGTGGCACAGCCTGTCTCGAATGAATGAGGTGGAGAGGATAAAGCAAAATATCTAATATCCTACTCTGGCCCACATGCATGTAGTGGGGGCACGCATCTACACACACATATGTGCATATGTTAGAGACATATACCACCAATTCTCTCCCCCACGCACTTGTAACTGTGAAGCTAGAAGTGTGTTGGAAAGGCACATGCAGTCATGACACAGAATTAGAGGTTGTCATTGACCAGTCCAGCTATTGAAACAAGTAGGATTTATAGTGTTGACTATTTAATATATAAGTCCCAGAAAACAATGTAAGATAGAGATAGGCAAAAGTAGGCAGTTGATACCAAGTTAAGTCAATGTGTGAAGTCTAAAACAATTGAAATGTTTGAGAACAAACTTAAAGTTCAGAAATCTTGTTCTATGGAATCTAGAAAAAAAGACTCAACTGGAAACACTGAGTAGATTCAGAGTCTGGGAAGCTATCAAGAGAATATCATAATATAGATCTTTACTATCTGCAAGCTGCAATGAAGGAGTTGGCTACCCAGTCTCATTATCTGAATCTCTCGACAGTGTTCTTAGCTGTGGCCTCTCACCTTCGTCCTGAAGAATTCCAGTCATGGAATATTTGCTTTCTCGACCGAAAACTGAGTGTGACTGTGTAATAGTGACTCTCTCATGTGTGTGAGCTTAGGGATGTAGCTTAGTTGGGAGAGTGCTTGCCTACCATGCATGACATCCAGCCAGTACCACATACACTGTGTGAGATGGTGTACGCCTGTAATCCAAGGACTTGGGAGATAGAGGCAGGAGGAACCTAAATGTAAGCGATTGAGAGACCTGCCTGGAATGGACCTCTAATGATTCTCTGTCTGTAATAAATAAGTAAATAAAAGCAGTATGTGCTATTTTTACCACCGATCTTTTGAATACACAAAAAATTGGTTAAAAATCATTTTTTCCATATACTGATGCTAAAGTACTTGACGGCAGATTTTACATTTTCCCAGCATCGCCTTTGCCTGAGTGAATGTTCACCTCTTCATTAGTCACCCTCCCTGGACACTTCACTCTCAGCCACCTTGTCTGGTCAAGGCTTTTGAATCCTTCAATGATGGTCATTCCACATCAGGTTCAGAAACCACATAAAATCAGCCAGGCACAAGAAGATAAACATCATATTCTTGCAAAAACCTTACCTTCACAGACATAGAGTTAAAACAGTGGTCATGTGAGGTTGGAGAAACCAAACAGACAAGTAGAAAGGCTGATATTGAAGGGCAGTTCACAGGAGAACAAGTTGTGATATCCTGCAGGTCAGTAGTGGCTGCGGCTCATAGCAGTGCTTTGTCATTTAGTTCGTGGCGATCCAGAAGGCAGAAGTTCTGTGTTTCCCAGAACTAATAACTGGACTGGACTACTGCTTTCTGGCATTAGAGATTTATTCCTGTGTCCTGGGTTTCTTAAGAAGTCTGATCACAAATTTGTCCTTCTGACATTACTTAATCTACTTAAGAGTGTCCCCAAATCAAACAGCCAAGGCCCATGCCCACTATCAGCCTTTTCCTAGCACCTTTTTATTGATGTGTCCCATAGTTTCCCCAAAGTAGGTGCTGTTTTGCACTGCAGTGGGTAATATAACTAGCTCTAATCCTAGTAGCCTTGGATCAAAGGCATTGACATTCTGTTAGAAAAGGAGACAGACAGGCATACACACAGGCACACACCCACTCACTCACACACACACACACACACACACACACACACACACACACATTTATTTCCACTAGGGCCATAGAGGTCAGGTGGGAGCCTACAGTCACACCCCCTTTGTATTTTCTTCACTAAGGATTCAGGATAGCTCTTGGCTTTCCCACTAGGAAGAGGAATCAGCAAATTATTTCTCAACCCATGGCTACATGAGTTCTTCCCACGCTGGTGCAAGCATGAATGTGGATCCGTGGCAGAGTCTGCACTGTCCTGTTTGTGTCTCAGTACATTTTGTGTCTGTGCTGCAGCCAGGCCCAGTGATATCCAAGTAGCATAAGGAAAATACTTTGCTTGTGGTGACCATGGTATCTGCCTTTGGGAAAACAAGTCTGAGTTGTGGGCAAGGCTGGCTCATGGGCTGAGGCCAGGAGTGGGGCAGAGATAAAAGCCCCTCTCCTGGGAGCCAGAAATGTCCAGATTCTATTGCCATACTCATGAATATCTTGTATATCACCATAGAACCTTCACCTGGTGATAGATGGAGAAAATGACAGAGCCCCACATTGGAGCACCGGACTGAGCTCCCAAGGTCCTGATGAGGAGCAAAAGGAGGGAGATCATGAGCAAGGAAGTCAGGACAGTGAGGGGTGCATTCACCCATTGAGACGGTCAGACAGAACTAACAGGAGATCACCAAGTCCAGTTGGAATGGGACTGATGGAATAGGCAACCAAACCGGACTCTCTGAATGTGGCTGACAGTGGAGGAGGACTGAGAAACCAAGGACAACGGCGATGGGCTTGGACTCTACAGCATGGATGGGCTCACTGTGAGCCTTGTCAGTTTGGTTGCTGACCTTCCTTGACTTAGGGGGAGTGGAGAGGAACTTGGACTTAACATAGTGAAGGGAACCCTGATGGCTCTTTGGCCTGGAGAGGGAGAGAGGGGGATATGGGTGGAAGGGAGGGGAGTGAAGGGGGAGGAGGAGGGAAGGAGATGGAAAATTTTAATAAAAAAATGAGCAAAAAAAGAAAAAAATAAAAAAAGGAAAAAAAAGCCCCTCTCCTTCTATAGACTTCTATAGCATCTAATGAGAACTAGATCCATTGAAGCAGGCCCAAAATTACGACTGCTATATTCATTTATAGCTTGATATATTTTATTTCAGGAAACATCAGTGTTTTTTTAGCTTTGGATTATATTTGCTTTTGAAGCCTGTGGTTTTGTTTGTTTCTGCCAATTTACATGTTAACTTTTGCCTCTTATTACAGACTTTCTCTTTCCATTTAATTCAATAAACATTCACTCATTTACTGTGTGCTACAACACTGCATAGAATAACAAAGATGCATTAACTATAAACAGATAATCTAGAGAAAAGTACTGGCTGGGTTCATGTGTGGTGGAGCATTTCTCTTTTAGCCAACACATATTTATTAAGCATGCACTCCTTCAAAGGAAATCAGCTAGCCAGATGTAGTGACCCATGCCTGTAATAATAATCTATTTGTTGAGCACTTCTACATGTGTGTACTGAACCAAGAACCTCAGCTTCTTTCTTTTCTTTCTCTGAATGAGTCCCTGAGATAGGTGTTGTCTTCACATAACTGTGACCACTGTACCACTTCCTAAGTTCCCAGGGCTAGGTAAGTGCTAGGAGTCACAGTGACTGCGGGTCTGTGCCCTTACAGACACTTGTAATTTGCATTTTGTCATTCTATTCCTCTACACTTCCTTTTAAAAAATATCCTTGCTCTCTGGAAACTTCTGTTTTGAGAAAGCTTTGAAAACATACATGGAATCTGAATGTTTTCTAAGGAATTTGATTTTTTTCTTCTTCTTTGAGTAGCATATGTGGACAACAGGCCCCAGAGCAGACCCTGGACTCTGAACTGCGCTCATTGCTCTGTGCGTTCTGTGAAGCCTTGGGAAGTTATTTTTAATGCAGCATGCCAGAGTGGCATGTTGAAAGATCCATAGTAACTAGCTAACAGTAACAGCAGGGCCTGCCAAGTAGACGTTCCATAAATCAGTCATAAACATAGTTACAAAATCAGGGCCAATGTCGTGTGCAAGAGGGAGTGCCTTTGGAGAAGGCATAATTTCAGCACAGATTTATGGAATCACTTTGAATCTTCATGGGGAGTGAAAAGCTCTCATGGCAAAGAATTTTTAAGGAAAAAAATTGGAGTGAGCAAGAAGCTTTCTGGTACTTTCTTCTGATGTTGGACTTTTTTCTGGGCCATCAGGCAAAACAGGGAAGCCAAGGCAGACATGAAGTAACAAATGCATCAGATGTCAGTGTCCCCTTTCTCATGGCTGTAATGGTTTTGGAATCATTCCTTTTCTACTACCACAGCCCATGTTCAAACCTTAATAACTTGACAGACTGAAAACCTCATTGCTGACCAATCGGATCTCAAACCTACCAAATTCACAACAGTAAAAGCAGCCCAGGTGGGATTTTAAACAACTAATCCTTTGAGTGAGAATTTTATAAGGAGCTGCCAAGTGCTACCAAACTCCATAAAAAAGCTTGCAAGTTTGAAACTCCAGGGGCTTTCTCCTGTCAGAAACCTACAGCACACACTTGCAGGGAACAAGATACTTCATTTAGATTTGAATTATTCTTTGGAAATCGTAAGGGCTTGCTTACCAGGCAATGGGTCTATTGCCAACAGATACTAACAGGGAAAAAGTCACTTTTGAAAAGGCAGGGAAGTGCCTTTTATTGGGTTGACTCTGCTGCTACAGAGGACCCAGGCATAAAGAGGAGACAGCCACCTTCCTCAGGGACTGTCACCCAAGGACAAAAATCTATCTACTGAAGTGCTGGCAACTTAAGGATCAACAACGGAGCTAATGTGTGCTGAAAGGAGTTAACGGCACCCCTTCCTGGAGCTATACCCTTTTATTGGATGAGATTTTCTACTTAATCGCGCTGGCTCCCCTGTTCCAACCTGTTGGTTTAGAACCTAACAACCTCTTTGTGCTGTGGGTTTTTTTTTTTTGATGACCACAAAAACTATTTCTTTTTTATTTTTGCTATGATCATAGGAACACAAATTTTGGTGGTACATAGAATCAAACTCTTAATGGCCACATTAACAAACGTGAAGGTATGTGCTGAGAGATGGATGTGACATATACATAAATAAGAGCAACTGCATTAATGGATTCACAACCAAGTAGAAGGATTTTTTAAAAGTTCCTTTTTACCATATATACACTTTCAAATATTAGTCCCACTATTTATATAATTGTGTTAATATTGAATCATACATATTTTCAAAGAATAGCTAACACAATCAAAATATACATTTATTGTAACAATTGTATTATAACTTGATGCTGGTTGAATTAAGAATGTTAAAGTATTAGGGAGACTAATTTAAAGTCTATCTAGCCTATGAAGATTTAAAACAGTTTTGTAAGTAAGGCTCTGAGTGTTTGCTAATTGGATGTTGTTAGTAAGACCACTTATAATAGCTGGCAGAACTACATAAATACACAAATATCCTTAAAAATTGTAAACAGTTGTTTTCATTTTATATATGCCAAGGCAAGGTAAAAGTTTATTAAAATAAAAATGGTGGAAGGAATGGGAGGAGGGAAGGGAGTAGGAACTGGGATTGGTATGTAAAATGAAAAATGATAGTTTGTTTTCTTTTTTAATAAAAAATTCTTCTTTTATTTTGACTGAATATGGTTCCTTTAAAGGAACCATTTTCTTTTGTAGAAATATTGATATATATTTCCAGATTCTTAACATTCACTAATACTAAATCACTGATATTTTTCTAAGAAATATATTTTCAATACTTTTAAAGTTTTGTTTTTCTTAAAATTTTGTGAAAAGTATGTTTTATGTTTTAAGCTTTTTAAAAAATAAACCCAAATGCTAGGAGTACTATTTGAGTCAGTGATCCTCATGAACATCTGAGTGGAGGAGAAGGGGATGGCCATCACATTGGAACCAGAGATGAGTGTGTAGTGTGACATTTGTTAGCTCCAAATGGAGGCTGAGATGGGACATGGTCGATGAAGGGAAAGAGAGACAATGGAAGGGACAAATGTCAGAGTGAGGTCTTCCAGAAGACAGGAGAGGGCATGGATGGGACCTGTGTTGAAGATCTACCTTCGTGTACTCCAAAAGGACAGTCTCAAGTTTAATTCAGTGTACATGTGCAGGTATTGCTGGACTTGGCATTGGTGGGAAATTAAAGGGAGCATACTACTGGAGCTTTACTAGCAATGGCTCAATGGAGGAGTGAAGGCTTGAACTACTTACTAATGACAGTCACGCTTTATGTTACAAGAGAAGGATGTGGAACAGGTGTTGAGACCTTCAGTGGTGGAGGAATGAGGCTCTAACTTTCAAGAAGGAATGACGATGATGATCATGAAACCTTTCATCGCAGGGAAGACACTGTAGGGTGGGCTTTGCGAGCTGGGTAGACACTGATGGCTGGTAATGTTAGGATGAAGAGCATGTTCTCAAACTGTGTTTCACAGCACTCAGGCATTATGTGAAAAGGGTGAATTGCAGTCAATTTAATTTAGAAAGTGTTGTGTTCAGGAAATCACACTTCAATTCCAGGCATTTTTAAGTACTGAAGGAACTGTTTTTATCCCATGACAACAGGTGCAGTTTGAGACTGTCCCAGGCAGGATGAAAGGAATAGTTACCCTAATTCTAGACTATGTTCACTTTTGAAAAATTAAATGAATGCTAAGGTTGTAAAGAAAGGAAATATGTTTCATACTGCCAATTCCAGCATTTGCCAAATTCTTTTGACCATGCAAAAAGGTCAAGGGGCAGTGGCCAGCCACTAAGAAAGACTCAAAGTCAGGTAAATGAAAGAAATGTCAACACCGGAAAGGATTTAAATTGGTACAGAGAGAACCATGGAAGATGGCTTAGGATGGTTTGTGTCTTGAGGGACTATGTTGGGGGCCAGATTGCATGCTTTTACTCACTGAAGACTTTTGCATGGCAGCAGGCAGTGTGTGCACCAACTAGAAAAGTGTTTGAAAAAATCAGAATGTTCAGGAGGGCAAGTGGTATGCCTTTTTCTTGCTTTCGCAATTCTGTTTCGACTTTAATCTCTTAGACTAAGGGAAATGAAAGCCTTCCATTTAGTCTCTTTGTTTTTTTTTTTTTTGTTTATGTCCATGCTATGAGATTCACACTGAAGTCATTGCTTCTCTGAATCAGCTTCACTTGTAAGTTCAATGGGATAAAGGATGTGAAAATGTGCATACTTGGGTAAATTGTCTAAATTTCATTTGTGCTTTCAGCGTTCTACTCTAAGACATAAATGCAAGGAACTGACAAGACTACATAAGCGTGGGAATAATGTGAGCATCAAGAATTGTCACCATCTAATTACAGATGTGCTTTTCTTAGCCAGAGGTCACAGCCCTGGCAACCAGGTAGAAGCATTCACAAGTTTATTGATTTTGTTAATACTTTTTGAGTTAGCTTACAAAATAGTTTCATTATCTTCTTTTTCTCACCATCAGTCCCTCCAACAAGATTTCGTGTAGCCCAGGCTGGCCCCAAATCAGAATGTAGCTGAGGTGGGCTGTGAACTTCTGCTTTTCCTCTATCCACTTTGCTTATGCTGGGATTACAGGTGGGGGCCGCCATGCCTTGCTAACATGTTATTTTATACTTATATACTGTACCTTGCTCATGTTCACCTTCCAGCTACTTTCCCCTGCTCCCTGTCTGTTATCTGTTCATCCCCCTGACCAAATCAACTTGTTTTTGCATTCATGTCTCAGAGCCCCTCTCCCATCTAGATTCAGAAGCCATGGCATAGACTGTATACACACTCAAGACCTATAAACAAGCTGCAGAAACAGACCCCATTTTCTTATAATTAAAAATAGATTTTTCTCATATAATATATCCTGATTATGGTTTCTTCTCTTTCTACTCTTTCTAGTTCCTCCTCACCTCATCTCCCCTTTCATTCAGATCCATCCATTTTCTGTCTCTCCTTAGAAAAGAAACAGGCTTCTAAAGTATAATAAAATAAAATATAACAAAACAAAATAAGATAAGACAAAACAACTAATACATTAGAACTGGAAGAAACAGAAAGAAAAGAACCCAGGAGAAGGCACAAGATTCAGAGACCCACTCCTTTCATTCAAAACACAAAGCTGGAAGTCATAAAATCTATGTAGAGGACTTGATGCCGTTGTGCATGTGACCTCAGTCTCTGTGTGTTCATGTTGACTTAGAGGGACTTGTTTTCTTGATGTCATCCAACCCTCTGGCTTTTATATTCTTTCTGCCTCCTCTTCCGGGGGTTCTCTAAACTCTGAGGAAGGAATTTGATGTTGACACCCCACTTAGGCTAAGTGTTCCAAGATCTCTCACCCTCTACATAATCAGGCTTTCAATTTGTATATACACTTTTAGTAAGATTAATGACTCAGACTTGTCACACAATAAATTTAACAGTGTGTTAAAAAAAAGGGAAAAATTAGCAGTGATAAGTCCAGTTAAGTGAAAATGAAAAGCATGAAACTGTAAAAATTTCATGGGAGAACTCACAAGGATTGCTGATAGCTATCAAGGCACCAGATACACGAGACCCCAGCAGATCTCTCTGCCCATTCTATCTTTCTCTACCATAGAACCATTCTTATTTATAAAGAGTGTTTGCAGTTAATTAAAAGGCATTAATGTGTTTTTAATTATGGCAAAAAACATATGCTACATCTTAGGCTGCAATATAGAATGTGTATTATTTTAAAGGGTTGGCCACTGAAAAGCCAGGGCAGTCTGATGAACCTGATATTCCATCCAGGTGGTTTTTCCTTTAGAAAAAGGCTTATTGTCAGTTATTTCCCCCAACTGTACTTCAATATCAATAATTAACCCTATAGGTTAAAAGAGACTTAACATGGCAACAAAGTGTTTTGAAAACAGCCTAGTGATTTGAAAGCTAAGTAAATCATTAAATCAAGTGACCCCATAATCAAATGTTTATGGCTGTTTAAAGTAAGCCAGTCAGTGGCACTCTACAAAGAGATACCGGCCAAACTGTGTCATAAAATACAGCAGTTAAGGCTTTATCTTATCATCTGAAAAGCCGCTTGTGGTTCTTCCAGAGGACGTAGGCTGTTCAGGTTGGCAGGCGGCAGTCCTCAACACCAAGAAGCAGCTGGAGTCGCTGTCGCAGAGGGTCACTAGCACAGTCCCAAAGGAGCTTTTGTTTTCCTCTTCAGCATTTGACTTTGGGTATGTCTTCCCACTCTAAAGGCACTTGACAATTTTTATCTCATCAAAAAGTGGGGTGAGGGGGGAAACAAATAAAGCTGCCTTTAAGGTAAACATAGAAATTTGGAGGTTCTGGAAGAACATTATCACGCAGTTTGCTACTGTGAGAAATAACAAAAAACTGCTCAAACATATGGCCATCCTCTTGACTCCTGGCGGACAATAGCATTTCCTCTTCTTATTCCAAACTGGGTGGACACCTGAGAAGTACGTTATCATTCTTAGAAACCTCCATTTCCTCTCTGCTGACCTGACCACACTAAGATTTATTTATCAGTTTTTTATGTCATAACTTAAATTGGTTTTCTTTCATCTGTTCTTTTTTTATAGGAATATAGATGGATTTCTGATAGAAAAACAACTATCCCTCATGTCTAGTAGCAAATGCTGCAATTTAAAAATGGAAAGCTATAAAGTCTTTGAAAATAGGTAAGTTACTGTTAATTATTGGGAACAAAAGCCCCTACCAACCCAGGGGTTGTGCTGGCTAGTTTTATGTCAATTTGACCCATACTAGAGTCATTCTGGAAAGGAGAACCTCAGTTGAGAAAATCCCCCCTCAAAAAAATAGCCTGTGTACTCTGGTGCATTTTATTGGTAGTTGTAGGAGGGCTCCATACGTAGTCAGTTGCTACCTTTGGGCAGGTGGTCCTGGGTGGTATAGAAAGCAGGCAGAGTAAGTCATGGGGAGCAAGCCAGTAAGCAGTGTTCTTCCATTGCTTCTGCTTTGGTTCCTGCCTCTAGGTTCTTGTCTTGAGTTCCTGTCCTGACTTCTTTTCATGATGGATTATGATTGAGACATATAACTTGAAGTAAACCCTTGCTTCCCTAAGTTGCTTTTGTTTGTGGTGTTTTATTACAATTGAAATCCTAACTAAAACAATGATTGACCTACCAGGGGCCATATCCTTAAATAAACCAAACCCCCTCTCTCAGGAGATATCAACTACCAGTAGGACCTCAGTTAGGGGTAGGATTTTGTGTCCATTTCCCTCTCCATCCTGAAATATATCTGGCATGCTATTGTACAGGCTTTGTGCATGCTCTAAACTCACCTCTGTGAGTTTGTATTTACAACTATCCTGTTGTGTCTGGAAAGTACTATTTCATTGTAGTTATTCACCATCTTTGGCTCTTAGGATCTTTCTGCTCCCTCTTTCACAATAATTCCTGAGCCTTGTGTGAGGAAGGGGATGTGATATAAATGTCACATTTAAGGCCGAGATTTTGGCAGTATCTTATTCTGTGCTCCTTGGCCAGTTGTGGGTTTCCATGTTAGTTTCTATCTACTTCAAAAAGAAACTTCCTTGAGGAGGCTGATAGATGTACTAATCTAGGGGTGTAATGATAGGCATTTAAGAATTAGTTTACTACTATCTATATCCAGTTAGCATGATAATAGTAGATTCTTCCCTAGAGCCTATGGTATGCCTAGCTACACATTTGTGGCCTCAATAATGGTGCCAGGTATAGGTTCCACCTTGAGTAGGCGTTAAGTTCAAGCAGAAAGTGGTTAGTCTCTCCCATGACACTCATGCCACTAATGCACCAGTGGGCACACATTGCCAAACTGGTTGTTATTATAGCTCATAAGTTGGGTGAGACTGGATTCTTTTATTCTCTAGCACTAGAAAAGGTAGCCAGTATGGATGAAACTTCTAGGTGAGTACCAATTTGCTTCTCCACATTCTATGTATATGGTTTCTTCAGCAATAGGGTCTTACCCTCAAGTCCCGGATGGTAACTAAGAGCAATAACAGTATAATAATATTAGATCTGTCTATAATGCATCTGTGTGTGTGTGTGTGTATGTGTTAGGAAGTTTCTGCAGTAGTAGGTTTTCATATAACTTTATCAAAGTGTCTTCAGTGTTCCTTATTCCTCCCTATATTTCCTCCTCTACCTTGCCCTCCAAACTTCCATCCCATTTAACCCTTTATCTTCCACTATTCTCCTTTTCCCTTTTGTATCAATACGTTCTACTCTCACCCTGACATTTATGGTTATTTTGAATATAATATACATATCTAAAGATCCAAAGATAATATCCACAAATGAAAGAAACCATGCAATGCTTGTGTGTAGTGATGGGAGCCGGGGGCTGCATTCCCACCCAGATCCCAGCCGCCTGGCTAGCTTATGCCTCGAAATACCAACACACAAACTGTATTCATTTAAACACTGCCTGGCCCATTAGTTTCAGCCTCTTACTCACATCTTGATTAACCCATATCTAATAATCTGTGTAGCACCACAAAGTGGTGCCTTACCTGGAAGATTCTAGCGTACATCCATCTTGGGCCGGAGCTTCATCACGTCTGTCTCCCTGAGGAGAGGCACGGTGGTCTGCCCCAGAGAAGCGAGGCATGGCGGTTGCCTGAGGCATCTACCTCACTTCCTTCTTCCTGTTCTGTCTACTCTACCCATCTATTTTCTAACCTATTAGGCCAAGCAGTTTCTTTATTAATTAACCAATGAAATCATCAGATAGAAGACACACCTACATCACTTGTGGTTCTGGGTTTGGGTTCTACTCAGAATGATTGTTTCTAGCCCCATCAATTTACCTTTAAATTTTATAATTTTATTTTTCATAACAGCCAAATAATATTCCACTGTGCAAAAATACCACATTGTCATTATTCAATCATCCATTAATGGATATCTAGACTATTTCCTATCTATTATGAATAGAGCTGCAATAAGCACAGATGAGCAAGTATCTTTGTATTAGGCTATAGAATGTTTGGAGTATATGTCCAAGAATGGTATAGCTTAAATCATTCTGTCAATGAAGCCAGCTTTGCTATTTTGACAATTATTTCACCCAATGAACTGACACTGGCTCTTTTTTAAACCAAATCACCAAAGACTTTAAGAATACCTGTTGTTTTATTACATAAATGATGTACATAATTATATAAATAATGCACATAAATACATGTTTAACAAGCAAATAAATATATAATTATATGTTAATGTGCAAACATAAAGCCATCATAAAAAAGTTGGGCTGTACCTTTTTAAATAGCAAAAAAAATGGTATTGGGTGTTGAATGTTTTGAAACAGCCAAAACCACAGCTGTGGACTTTATTCATAGTCTAGCTGCTGTGTAACATTGAAAAAAGTACATCATTCTCAACCCTATACCAAGGACTACAGAGCGCAGAGGATACCTGGGAGTGGAGCAGGCAGTCCAGCAGGGAAGAGGATGCCAGGGGGCTGGCTAGTGCCAAATAGTCAACCCTGAAAGCATGCATGTGAGTCATAGTGTAGGACAGAGCAAGTTAGGAATGTACGTGTATATACAAATACACATATGCATGCAATAACAATGAAAAGAGGTCATTAATTTAATGAACAGTGGGGAGAGGTATATGGGAAGGTTTAGAGTGAGGAAAGGGAATGGAAAAATGTTGTAATTAAATTATAATCTGGAAAACAAACAAAAAGGTGTACAATCTTCCTAATTCCATCCTGCACTGGTAAAATGGAAACAATAACATCTACCTCATTAGTTGCTGTATTTAAGTGAGATGCTGTTTGTAAGCCAGAACTCCAGACAATGCTAATTACCAATAGGACAATTATCACATGAATTTTATGTATATTTTTTAAAGGAATCATGTGATACTTTATGAGTTGATATCCTTTTACAGTCAAAACAGCTTTCTGCTTCAACAAATTAAGTCTTCCTTTTATTTTGAAGTTTTTAGACATTTTGAAAAAATATTGCAAGAAGGCCTATATATCCTTCAGTTATCTTTCTTGTGGTGACAGTGCCTGACAGGACTACAACTGGTACATTATCAGGAATTTGACATTAGTATACTATTGAGTAGACTGTAGGTTTCATACATACTGTGGTGGTCTTAATAAACTTCCACTCATATCATTTTGAATGGATGCATAGTATGAAGCACAGTTTATTCAGTCACTACAACTCTTCTCTGGGGAATATTTTGAACGTACAAGCTTGTGTGTATTGTGGTTCCTAACAGCGTTGCTATTGACTAGGAATAACTAACTATGTGCATCCTTCAATATTTAAAGGAAGAAACCCTTAAAGAGGGCAGTGAGGGGATGATAGGCCTGCAGACCTGTGCTGACCTTCAGCACACAGTGTCACCTGTTCTTTCACATGAGTCCTTCTTTCTTCAGACTCTTGTCAGCACCGAGACTTGCTCATTGCTGATGTTATCAATATGGTAGATTTGAAGCATTAAATCTTCACTTAGTATGAGACAAGTTTTGCTTATTAATACTTTATATTTCTTCTTAATATGGCTGTTCAAGTCAATTCAAGACCTATCCTTTAACACACACACACACACACACACACACACACACACACACACACCCTTTCCCTTCCTGTATTTGTAGCATTTTTGTATGGGCCAGGAACTTACATTTTCCCCATTGTAATTCTCAATAAATTCAATCAAATGTTTCAACTGGCCTTTCTGATTTATTTTTAACTGAAAAATGAACAAATATGCAAAATATCCTTTGATTCTCATTTGCCAAAGCAGTGTGAGCAGGACAGAGCTCTGCACACAACTGTGATACTCAGGTAGGCACTGTTCCCTACGACATCAGTCTATTAGTGAGATGAGTGAGTGAGATTACTTTCTAGTAGACATAGCTGCCACCACCTGTGAGGAGGTGGCTGGAATACCAAACATTCTCATGTTGTCAGCTGTGGCATTGATCGATGTCCTGATGTTGGGTCCTCTGTGTAGCAGGATCATGGCTTCCACTTCCTGTTAGCTGCCTTAGTCTCAGTACCTCATTTATTTTTCCATGTCTGTCTTCATTCCTTCCCCAAATTTTTATCTGTAACAATAATTTAGTAGGCATGCATAAAATCCAAGATAAACTTTCTGGCTGATGCATGTTAAGGCCTCAGTCAAATTCTAAGGAATTAGATAGCCTTACCAATTAGATGTTATGTATTCCATTGTTGAAAAAAAGAGAGAAATTATATTTAAAATTCTCTCACCCTGCTTTGCTACTCTTATTGTTTGCTGGACTTTATTTAGCAGGTATCAGGAAAACAGAAGATTTGGGATTGGAAAATTATGTGATTGAAGTCAAAATACTCATGAGGAAAATTCTTCTATAAGTCAAAGGAGAATTACTCCAAATTACTCAAAAAAAATACTCTTTTACTTCAGTCTCTTGATTACTTAAATTGTAAACAAATTAAAATATGCAGATAAGGTATGTTAACCATGGTTCTCTAAAGGAACAGGACTGATAGAATATATATATGTTATACATATTGCCCCACATATATGTATATATGATTTATTAAAGAAGCTTACAATCTATGGTCTAGCTAGTCCAACATTGGTTATCCTTGATGGAAGGTCCAAGAATTCAATAGTTGGTCAATCCACAAGGCAGAATGCTTCAGTTGGTCTTCAGTATACATTGGAATTGCAAAGAAGTGGACTTCAGTGCCAGTGAAGGAATTCCTCGGCAGCAGGATAGGTGAACTTGCCAGTGAGAGTGAAGGCAAGGAGGCAAAAAAACAAGGACATTCTTCTTCCATGTTTTTATAGAGAAACGGCCACCAGAGGTGTGGCCCAGACTTAGTGTCGGTCTTTGGAGCCAGGCCAAATGATCTAGGTTTATGTTGAGTCTTCCCACAGCAAATGATCTATTCAAGAAAAAATACTTCACAGGTGTGCCCAACTGCTTGGGTTTTAGCAATTCCAGATGCATCGAAGTTAACAACTACGAATAGCCTTAGCAGGAGGTGTTCTAGGAGAATGAAGAGAAAGGCAGAACAGGAGCTGGTTAGATAACCCAGTCAGTAAATTGTTACCACACAAGCAAGAGGACCTGAGTTCAAATACTAGTGCCAGGTATGGTGGTACATGCTTGTAATGTCAGCCAGGCCAGCCTGATTCACAAGCTTGAGGTCTAGTGTGAGGCCCTATCTCAAAAAAACAAGATGGATGACTCCTGAGGAACCATGCCTACGGTTACCCTCTGGCCTCCACTTGCATGCTTACACACACACACACACACACACACACACACACACACACACACACGCACGCACATGTGTACACAGATAGATCAAAAGAAACAATACTTTCTCTCTGCTCCTCCACTGTTCACATCCTGTATTTCAGCTTTTCTTTTCTTTTTCTCTGGGCTGTATGTGTGTTCATACACTCATAGCCACAGACACATATATGTTTAGCAGTATATAAACATAAAAATTACATTTTTGTTTGTTTTTTGAGACAGGGTTTCTCTGTGTAGACCTGGCTGTCCTGAAACTCACTCTGTAGTCCAGGCTGGCCTTAAACTTAGAGATCAGCCTGCCTCTGCTTCCTGAGTTCTGGGATTAAAGGCATATGCCATCAATGCCAGGCTACAAAATCATATTTTAAAATAAATTTGCATTTTATACAAAAGCTAATTTGAGGATTTGTGTATTTGTTATAGTGAGTCATGTTCAGATAAGTTTTACTGTTCTTTCCTTTGACTAGATAGGTCATTGTAGGGTCTCTTCTAGGTGACTAACAAAGTCCAGCCCCTTGGAGCTACTGGATCACGTAGCATCAGCTGGGCAGAGTGCAACACTGAGACTGCTTCTCTAGAATGTGCATGCAGCTGCAGGCAGCGCTGTGCTTTTCCCTTTCCCGGCCTGAGTACCATGGCACTCAGCATCACTCTGGTCTCTGGTTTCACTCAGGGCCATGTGTTCATTTTCAGTACCTACTTGGCCTCTCTGAGCATTTCCATTTCTGACTCATGCATGCAACCAATTTCATGTTTTCCTGTCTAAAGTTGAATTTTTATAGTCATTTCTCCTAACTATCCTAAGACAAACAGCATTACTTATTCTACATGCTGAAGAGCTGAAGCTAGGCCAACCCATTCTGGATTGTAACTCATGTGTGACATCTTTCTTAGTCTGGCTAATTCTGTGTATTAACTGTGAAGGGAGGGCTGCCAGGACTTGCTCTCGATCTGATGGTAGGCCGATAGATGCTGTGAAATCATGTTGACATGTGCCAATCTGTCATGTCCACACCTCTGTTTATTAGGGGGCTCATTGTACAAGTCCCCTGTCTACTGTGACATCATATTTACTTCTTCTGATAGATAAAGATCCATGCCCAGATGGACAGATTCTTAGGAAGGTTCTATTTTTATCCAATTTCCTAAACCACATATGTATGACAAATATTTCCATAGGATTAATGACTAGGTGTTCCAGCCTTCTCCACCCTTATTAAATACTGGCTTTTTCTTTCATACTTGGAACTTTGTTGAATTTATGGATGAGAAACATTTTCCATATGTAATGCATCCAAAGTCTTTAGCCTATTAGATTTTGTTGCATATATTGGTTGCTCTTTAAAAGAGTAATTTCCAACATAACTAATACCAAAATAACTTTAGAATTTAATACCTCATGTTTTGAAAGCAGCATATATAGACTTTATTTTCTGATAGGATATAGAATTAATCAAAGGAATTTGTAGCCTTAGCAATCCATGTTTTTATCATTTGCTAAGAAAGTTTTCCTAGCTTCATAGAAACCACACAGACACCAAATGATTTGGTTTTTATTTCTTTTTTTTCTAGGCAACAAACCAGTTTTTCAGTCTCCATGGACACCCTGTAGAACAACAGTAGTTAGATCTGTAAAATCCTCTATCTGAATTGAAATCTGATGATGACCTGGAGATGATGGTAACAGATGGATCCTTTGGTGACACAGAGATTGCACAAGAGCACCATGGATGTGCCACACTCACCCACCTGCTTTGTCAGTTTCTTATTTGAAGAAACTTGTAAGTTTATTAGGAATGCTGTCTTTATGACTAGGGAGTTAGGAAGTTCCAAAAGAAGCCAGTGGGAATCTCTCTCTCTCTCTCTCTCTCTCTCTCTCTCTCTCTCTCTCTCTCTCTCTCTCTCTCTCTCTCACACACACACACACACACACACACACACTATACACTCTCTGTCTCTCGCGCAACACACTCTCATTCTCTCTCACACACAAAATCCACACACTCACTCTCTGTTTCTCTTGCACAATGCACTCACACTCACATTCTTTCTCTTTCACACACATACACTCACACTCTCTGCCTCGCCTCTCTTTCTCTCTCTCTCTCTCCCTCCCTCTCTCTCTCTCTCTCTCTCTCTCTCTCTCTCTCTCTCTCTCTCACACACACACACACACACACACACACACACACACACACACATCCCATAAAGTCAGGAAGTCAGATCTGATGGAAATGTTTTTATTTTCTATTTGGTAAAAGAAGAAACCTCATCTGCATGGATATGCTAACTCTGTTAAGAAGTATATATTTGTAAATTCTTGTGGAAAACCCCCAAATTACACATGGAATAAAAATAAAAGACTTTACATTTGAACATATGTGAAGGTCATCTTAGGATGCAACAGAAGCCAGGCATTGTTTTCATCCTCAGCAGAGAAGATTAATTAATTAATTATTCAGTGTATATTAATCCTCTAGGGCTGGTTTCTTTCTATCTAGGATAGTGATTATTCAGAAGATTAATCTGGTTTAACAATGGCTTCTGTACTCTTGCTTGTGTAATACTAAACTCTCCATTTTGTAGTTGTTCTAAAACTAAGAAATTAAGAACTAAATATTGCAGACCATTAGCCAGTGTTGAGGAGGAGATGGGCAGTGAGAATTGGTCACAGTGATACTTTTCATGGCAGTGGAGAACGTGATCCAATCGTGCACTGAGCTTTCTACTCATGACCCCTTTAAAACCAGTGAAGTTTCTTATTCAACCCCAGGTGTGCAGGTGTATGAAACAGGTATGCATGTTAAACTGTACTTATTATACATTACAAGTTCATTTTAAAAAACAATTACTTGGTATACATATGCTTTTACTACCATCTATGAAAATCAAAGTTATATTTCGGGAGTGGTCTCCTGTGCCACTGTGTTCAAGTGTACTTTCCACTTTACTTCTATGAGGTTCAGTGTGGATGGTTTTATGTTGAGGTTTTTGATCTATTTGGACTTGAGTTTTGTGTGTGCCGAGAGATATGGATCTATTTTCATTCATCTACATGTTGATATCCACTTATGCCAGCACCATTTGTTGAACATGCTTTCTTTTTTCTCATTTTTATTGTTATTTCATTTTTATTTTTTGCTACTTTGTAAAAAACATCAGGTGATTTTAGGTGTATGGATTGATATCTGGATCTTCGATTTGGTTCCATTGGTCCTCTTGTCTGTTTTTATGCCAATGCCAGGCTGTTTTCAGTACTGTAGCTCTGTAGTAGAGTTTGAAGTCAGGGATTGTGATGCCTCAAGAAGTTCTTTTATTTTACAGGATTGTTTTGGCTATCCTGGGTTTTTTGCTTTTCCATATGAAGTTGAGTACTGTTCTTTCGAGGTCTGTGAAGAATTTTGCTGGGATTTTGGTGAGCATTGCATTGAATCTGTGATTGCTTTAAGATTGCCATTTTTACTATGTTAATTCTGCCTACCCAAGAGCATGGAAAATCTTTCCACTTTCTGGTGTCTTCTTTAATTTCTTTCTTCAAAAATTTAAAGTTCTTATCATACAGGTCTTCCACTTGTTTGGTTAGAGTTACTCCAAGATATTTTATGTTTTTTGTAGCTATTGTGAAGGGTGATGTTTCTCTGATTTCTTTCTCAGCCCATTTATCATCTGTGTACAGGAGGGCTACTGCTTTTTTTTTTTTTTAATCTTGTATCCTGCTACATTACTGAAGGTGATTATGAGTTGTAGAAGTTCCTTGGCAGAATTTTTGGGGTCACTTATGTAAACTATCATCAGCAAATAGTAAGAGTTTGACTTCTTCTTTTCAATTCATATCCCCTTGATCTCTTTTTATTGCCTTATTGCTCTAGCTAGGACCTCAAGTACTATACTGAATAGATATGGAGAGAATGGACAACCTTGTCTTGTTCCTGATTTCAGTGGGATCGCATTGAGTTTCTCTCCATTTAGTTTGATGTTGGCTGTTGGTTTGCTGTATATTGTCTTTATTATGTTTAGGTATGTTCCTTTTATCCCTACTCTCTCTAAGACCTTTATCATGAAGGGATTGTATTTTATCGAAGGCTTTTTCAGCATCTAATGAGACTATCAAGTGGTTTTTTTTTCAGTTTGTTTATATGGTGGATTACATTGACAGATTTTTGTATGTTGAACCATCCCTGCATCTCTGTGATGAAGCCAACTTGATCATGGTAGATGATTTTTCTGATGTGTTCTTGGACTCAATTTGCCTCTATTTTATTGAGTATTTTTGCATCAATGTTCATGAGTCAGATTGGTTTGTAATTCTCTTTCTTAGTAATGTCTTTGTGTGGTTTGGGTATCATGGTAATTGTAACCTCATAAAAGGAGTTTGGCAATATTCCTTCTGCTTCTATTGTGTGGGAAGATTTGAGGAGTATTGGTATTTTTCTTCTTTGAAAATCTTGTAGAATTCTGCACTGAAACCATCTGACCCTGGGCTTTTTTTGGGTGGGAGACTTTTGATGACTGTTTCTATTTCTTTAGCAGTTATAAGTCTATTTAATTTTAATTTTCGTTTTTTTTTTGTTTTTTTTCAAGACAGGGTTTCTCTGCAGCTTTTTTAGAGCCTGTCCTGGACCTAGCTCTTGTAGACCAGGCTGGCCTCGAACTCACAGAGATCCGCCTGCCTCTGCCTCCCGATCTATTTAATTTTCGAATCTGGTCTTTATTTAATTTTGGTAAATGATAATTTATCTAAAAACTATCCATTTCCTTTAGGTTTTCCAATTTGTGGAGTATAGGTTTTTGAAATATGACCTAGTGATTCTTTTGATTTCCTCCATATCTGTTGTTATGTCCCCCCTTTCATTTCTGATTTTGTTAATTTGGATATTCTCTCTCTACCTTTTAGTTATTTTGGATAAAGCTTTGTCTATTTTGTTGATTTCCTTGAAGAACCTACTCTTTGCCCCATTGATTCTTTGTACTGTTTTCTTTGTTCCTATTTTGTTGATTTCAGCTCTTGTTTGATTATTTCCTTCTGTCTAGTCCTCCTGGGTGAGTTTGCTTCTTTTTGTTCTAGAGCTTTCATGTGTTCTGTTAACTCATTAGTGTGGGATTTTTCTGGCTTCTTTATGTAGGGATTTAGTGCTATGAACTTTCCTCTTAACAATGCTTTCATTGTGTTTCATAAATTTGGGTATGTTGTGTGATCATTTTAATTGAATTTTAGGAAGCCTTCAATTTCTCCCTTTATTTCTTCCTTGAACCATGATGATACAGGTGAGCATTTTTTAATTTTCATGTGTTTGTTGGCTTTCTGGAATGAGTATTACTGTTGAATTCTAATTTTAAGCCATGGTTATATGATAAGATACATGGGGTTATTCCAATTTTTCATCTGTTGAAGTTTGCTTTGTTACCTAATATGTGGTCGATTTTTGAGAAGGTTCCATGAGGTGCTGAGAAGAAGGTATATTCTTTAATGTTTAGATGGAATGTTCTATAGATGTCTGTTAATTTCATTTGAGTCATAATATCTGTTAGTTCCTCTATTTCTCTGTTAAATTTCTGCCTGAAAGACCTGTCCAGTGGTGAGGTTGGATGTTGTTGTCTCCCACTATTAGTGTGTGGTGTTTAATGTTAGTTTTAAGCTTTAGTAGTGTTTCTTTTACATATGTGGTTGCCCTTGTTTTGGGGGCGTGGATGTTCATTATTGAAAATTCCTCTTGACAGATTTGTTCTTGTGACTAATATGAAATGTCCTTCTTTGTCTTTTTAAATTGATTTTAGTTTGAAGTCTATTTTGTTAGATGTTAGGAAGCTACACCAGCTTGTTTCTTAGGACTGTTTGATTGGAAATTTTTTTCCCAACCCTTTACTCTGAGGCTATGTCTTTCTTTGAGGTTGTGTTTCTTGTATGCAACAGAAAGATGGATTATATTTCTTTAGCCTGTGCCTTTTTATTAGTGAGTTGAGTCCAATTATATTAAGGGGTATTAATGACCAGTGATTGCTAGTTCCTGTTATTTTAGATTTTGTTGGAGGTGATGTTATTGCATATGTTTTTCCCTTCTTTGAGATTTGCTGCTATGAGACCATCAATTGTCTGTGTTTTTGTAGATGTATCTAACTTCCTTCTCGTATTTTGTGTAGGGCTGGGTTTGTGGCTAGGTATTGGTAAATCTGGTTCTGTCATGGAATATTTTGTTTTGTCTTTCTATGGTGATTGAAAGTTTTGATGGTTTTTAAATATAAAAAAAATAAACCATGAGAAAAAAAATGAAAGTTTTGATGGTTATAGTAGTCTGGGCTGGCATCTGTGGGCTCTTAATGTCTGTATAGCGTTTGACCAGGACCTTCTGGCTTTCATGGTTTCCATTGAGAAATCTGGTATAATTCTGATAGGTCTGTTTTTATATGTTACTTTACCTTTTTCCTTTGTAGCTCTTAATATTCTTTCTTTATTCTGTATTTTTGGTGTTTTGATTATGTGGTGAGGGAACTTTTTTTTGGTCCAATTTATTTGGTGTTCTGTAAGCTTCTTGTATCTTGATATGCATATCTTTCTTTAGGTTGGGACAATTTTCTTTTATGCCTTTGTTGAATATATTTTTTGTGCTTTTGAGTTGGACTTCTTCTATCTGTATTATTCTTAGTTTTGGTCTGTCAATGGTGTCCCCTATTTCCTGGATATTTTATGGAAAGCTTTTGTTTGCTTTAATATTTTCTTTGACTGATGAGTCTATTTCTTCTATCGTATCTCTAGTGCTTGAGAGTCTCTTTTCTATCTCTTGTATTCTGCTGTTTATGCTTGTATTTATGGTTCCTGATTGTTTTATCATAATTTCCATTTCTATAATTCCCTCGGTTTGTGTTTTTTCATCTCTATTTCAGTTTTTAAGTATTGTATCATTTCTTTCATATGTCTAATTGCTTTTTCTTGGTTTTCTTTAAGGGGTTTGTTGTTGTCTTCCAATTTTTGCTTGTCTTTTCCTCCATTTCTTTAAGGGAAATTTTTAAAAATTTTCTCTTTAAGGGCCGCAAACATTCTCCTAAAGTTATTTTTTAGGTCATTTTCTTCTGCTTCATCTATATTTGTGTGTTCAAGTCTTGTTTTGTAGGGCCTCTAGCTTTTGTTGATGTCATTTTGCTCTTTGTGGTGTTGAATGTGTTCTTACCTTGTCTACCATCTTTTCCTCTGTTAGTTTAGTTGAGGCTGTGTCTCTGGTGATCACTCTTCCAGGTGCCAGTGGATCCAAGGTTCAGATGGCTGCTCACTGTAGTGCAGTCAGTGCTATGGTTCCAGTCACCCCAGCGGTCACTCAGTGTTCCCGGAGGTCGCTCACCACTCCCAGTGGTCACTTTGTAATGCCTCAGGCCTGGTACCACAGAGGTTGCTTGCTTGGGCTTCTTCTCCTGCTGAGGTCACTGCCTTGGGCCTGCTCCAGCAGAGGTCGCTGTCTCAGGCCTGCTCCATCTTGGGTTCCTGGCTCAGACCCATTCCCACAAATGTCCCTGGCTTGGACCTGGTCCCACAGACATCTGTGACTTGACCCTGTACCCTTAATGATGGCTCCCTTATGAATGACTCTCTGTGGGGGCCGTTGCCTTGGGCCTGCTCTAGCAGAAGTCAGTGGCTCAGGTCTGCTCCTGTGAAATCACTGTATTTTTTATAAAAGTAGAAAGCCCTGTATGCATGGGAGAAATCCATGATAAGCGATGGTCTCACACCTGAACCAGGTGTTTCAGGCCATGTCTGCTGACTTGCAGGGTATGACAAACACAGTTGAGAAGTAAGCAAGCTGCAGTCAAAGCATAGACTACAGCAGTCAAGAATGGTCAGAATGTCAGAGAAATTCTACATTACTATTGCCAAATTTTGGGGGATATACATTTCATTTATGATCCTGTTGGAGTTGCCAACAACAGTTTAAGAAGCTTGGTGTTAGCCTGTTATGGGAGTAGCATTCTTCCTTCTGTGTTCCATGTCCTCATCTGTGAAGGGTAGAGAGTGGTTGCTGATACTCCTCTTGCCACTACTATAATACTTCCCAACAGGGAAAAGAATTTACTTCACATACAGCAGAGGGAATGGCAGGAACTTGAGAGATCCAGTTTTTCACAGGAAGAAAACTTACAAGTTCATACACAGGGAATTAGGCAAAAGTGTCAAAAAGTTTCTGATCACAGTTTTTTCTTTTTACACTACAAATGTTACACTGTGAAGGTTGCTTTCCTTACATAAAAAGTTGCTGGGTTCTTCTGCAGATAGGGCTCAGGCAGAGCAGATCCGCTGATCTTTCCCTGGGGCTGAGTGTCAATGACCCAGACCTCCCCCCCCCCGACCCCTGGGAAGAAATAGGGGTGGGAGTCTTGGGATGGGGTGAGGTGGACCAAGGAATTAGGGTTAATAATATCCTGCCACATTAGTGGTGGCTGGGCAGAGGCAGGTTTAGGTCAGGCTGTGCTGAATCACTCATATGCAGAAGTTATGGCTAGAGACAGGTCACCAAACTCGAGTTAGGCTCAGGAAGTTATACTGGACCTCATGCCAGGGCCTCATGAATCCCAACAGAAAGTGGATTCCTGGGGGGGAAAGAATGGATACATTTCTCAAATCACTTTCCTCCATTTTCTCCCCTCCCCTCCCCTCCCCTCCCCTCCCCTCCCCTCCCCTCCCCTCCCCTTTTCTCCCTTCCCCTCCCCTCCCCTTCCCTCCTCTCCCCTCCCCTCCTTTCTTCTCCTCTCTTCTCCTCTCTTCTCCTCTCCTCCCTTCTTTTCTTCTATTCCGCCTTACAGGGTTTCTCTGTATAACAGCCTTGACTATCTCGGAACTCACTCTGTAGACCAGGTTGGCTTCAAATCCACAAAGATTTGCCTGCCTCTTTTGTTGGAATCAAAGACATGCACCACAATGCCTGGCTCTTTTTGTTTTTGTTTTTACAAAACAGAATTCTGAGCTGTAACATTTTTAACAAGAAGAGGCTGTAGTGAGTGCTAGTTAGCTATTAGAACCCAGTTATAGTTTTAGGGTGTATAATGCTGATGATTCGAGATGATGAACACTGTCATTAGAAAAAGTTAATGAGAGCAGGAGAAAAGTCTGAGGAAGGTGTTATTGAAGAAATAACGAACTTTTGAAATTCAGGGGTTGATACATTTACATACTGTTTCCTGAGAGCTCCCTCATGATGAGTGAAGCTACCTGCTCCAGGAAAGTCACATGTATGGAAAACCTTCCAAGGAGTCCCACGTTGGCAGAGTGATTGACACAGTGAGGCCTGGAGAAGCAGTGTGAGCCACGCGTTTAATCCTCTTAAGATGAAGAAGGCCAGGTGCAGAGAACAACAGCACTTTAGCAGCGTTGAATGCAAAGAGATTTAGTACAGGCGTAAGATGCACCCACATGCTTGGGAAAGACTTAAACAGTCGCCTTCTGTATGCTTGTCCTTCAGGAATTATTCCTAAACACTTGTTTGCCACTTGGCCTTAAGATCATTGGCTTTAGCTATTTATCTGGGCCCTTTTAAGCAGAGTCGGCACCAAGCCGCACCTACCAGAACCATTCTAGCCAAATGAAATCACCATACCTTACCATTTTACTCATTTAATTCCAGGACAAAGTTACAAGAAGACTCACAGACGATATTGAGCATGTAGATCTGTCTCCATCTGTGGTGATGGGGACGTCCTGAAGAAGGGCAGCAAGGACAGTAAGGATGCTCAGAATCACTGGCTTTTCTGAAGTCAAGTCCCATCATTTTAAAGTAGGGATAAAGGAAGCAGAGATTCCCAGTGTGCCTGTTTAGTTGTGACTCAAGTTATGTGAGAAGGAGAGCAAGTTTGGGTGGGTGAGCAAGAGATGGACGATGGAAAATGGAAAACACTGGGGACTTCAATTTCATGGACTTTTAAACCCTTTGGTGTCAGTAGGTAGATTGGTCCAATAAAAACCTCACATGAAGTTTCAGAGAGCATTAATGAAGATTGAAAAGTCTAAGACATACCAGATATTGGTAATGATTGGAAGGCAAATAAAGCACTCATATGCTGCTTATGGGAATGAAAATGGTTTAACCACGTTGGGAAAGTTTATCAGATTAGTTTGTTGTGCATCTGTGTATTCATCTGAGTGTGAGTGTGCATAGATATGCTACTCTTGATGCATGCATGTGAGTGTGTGTGTATGTGCACACCATAAAAAGGAAGTATTTGCTACTCTTGATGCATGTGTTTGTGTGCATGCCATAGATAAAAGGAAACATGCTACTCGTAATGTATGCATTCATGTGCGTGTGAATGCCATAGATAAAAAGAAATCATTTGAGTGTTCAAATTATAACATATATAAAGTTTATTTGTTGGAAAATTAAATGCCTAGATTTGCATGCTAATGTATTTGGATGCAGGGCCCTTGGGAAATAATTGGAATTATGTAAGGTCAGGAGGGCAGAGCTACCATTACAGCTTTAGCAATCTTACAAGAAGAAAAAGAGAGACTTTAGCTGGCATGCTTCCTCTGTCTCAACCTGCAACACTGTATTAGGCAGGGTTTTCTAGAAAACAGAACCATAAAGGGGTTTGTAAATCCCCTTTCATTATATATAATATACATCTCCCCTTTTTTTATTTATGTGTGTATCCTATAATATATATCCCCTTATCATACATATATTTGTGTTATATACTATATATTACATATTTATTATATTATATAGTATCATTATATGACATTATATAGTATAATATACATTATGCAATCTGTTTTTAATGTAAATATATACATATATAATAAAAGGGGATATAATGTATTATACATAATAAAAGATAATATGTTAGATTGACTTACACAATAGGGGTCAGGTAATTCAGCACTGGCCATTCGCATGTTGGAAAGAACTTGGAAATGGCTCAGTTTAAAGTGCTGGGTGTCTCAGAAATGCCAATTTGGTGCTGAAAGTCTAGAAGATCATTCAAGAGTTGAACTATAGTTATGGTAGATGTGACCAGGCTGTATTTGAACTGGTGACAGAACTTAGCAGTAATGTTCATGCAGTAGTCATTTTGCAGATGTGGACAAATGCAAATTAAAGACTGATGTAGGTTTATATCCAGGCTTGAGCAAGCTGCTGAGGTCACCCAATGTGTGTCAGAGTTGGATTCCTTGCAGGGAAGTCAGTCATATGAAGTCACTTCATGAAGCAGTGAAGGCAAAGTCTGAGTTTGAATGAAGACCCAGGATGCTTGAGATGCCAGGACTGTGGCATACCCACCAAGGAGAGCTGCAGATACAAAGGGAAGCCAGCTGGAGAGGGCTACACGTGCTGCAGGCAGGAGAGCTGGAGAGGTGGGTTGTAGATGAGGCCTCCACAGGCTCCAGATGCTGGGCATAATGCAGGCTTCAGTGGTTTCTTAGCCTGGGTTTAGATCTGACTTTGGGCAGGGCTTTCCTTGCTGCCCTGAATGTGGGTGGTACCATTTTGTGGGCTAAGGTCTTAGACTGAATAAAAAGAAAAGCAGAAAGCCACCTCAGTACTGCCTGCCCCTCATCCCTCTCTCTGCTCCAATCCCTGAAGCCACAGTTGGGAGCTCCCACTACAAACCTTTCTTGCCACGACGAATCTTGAACTATGAGCCTTACATTGATTCTATTAGGAATTTGTTAAAACAACAAGAAAATGACTAATTTTAACTCTCTATTAGAGTGCAGCAAGGGCTCTCTCACCAGATGCTGAACAGATGCTGGCCGTGTGCTCTTAGACTTCCTCATTTCCAGAATTGTGAGTCAAACAAACCTCTTTTCTTTTTTTTTCTTTTTTTTTTCTTTCTCATGGTTTATTTTTTTTTTATATTTAAAAATTTCCATCTCCTTCCCTCCTCCTCCCCCTCCCTCCGCTCCTCCTCCCCCTTCCCGCCCCTCCTTCTCCCCCTTCCCTCCCCTTCCCACCCATACCTCCCCTCCCTCCCTCTCAAGGCCAAGGAGCCATCAGGGTTCCCCACTCTATGCTAAGTCCAAGGTCCTCCCAACTCCCCCCAGGTCCAGGAAGGTGATCGACCAAGCTGAGAAGGCTCCCACAGAGCCCGTCCATGCAGAAGAATCAGAGCCCAGCGCCATTGTCCTTTGCTTCTCAGTCAGCCCCCGCTGTTGGCCACATTCAGAGAGACGGATTTGGTCGCATGATCCATCAGTCCCATTCCAACTGGAGTTGGTGATCTCCCTTTAGTTCTGTCCCACCGTCTCCATGAGTGAACGCACCCCTCACGTTCCTGACTTTCTCCCTCATGTTCTCGCTCCTTCTGCTCCTCATCAGGACCTTGGGAGCTCAGTCCAGTGCTCCAATGTGGGGCTCAGTCACCTTCCCCATCTGTCGCCAGCTGGCGACAAACCTCTATTCTTAACAAGCTACCTAGTCTTGGGATTTTGACATAGCAAGAGAACACAGAAGAAGACCAATGTTCAGTGAATGATAGCATGGTAAATGGAAAAAGGTAAAAATACATATGTAATACAGTTTGATCTGAATTGTGGCTGAAAGGAAACAATAAAAAAAATGTTAACATTGGTTGTGTCTGCTCGGCAGAATGACATGTGATTTTCATTTTCTTGAGCTTTTGGAACTTTCTCTAAAATTAAGCAACCATTATTTTCAAAACCAGACAAAAACCCAATAAGTAGTCTTATAATAAACTCTTGCTTACTTTAGGGAATTCAATGATGAAAATATTTTTAGAAAATATATCAATCTAATTAAGGCACAAAACCTCTTTCTGTGGTTTGTGTACAGTAACATGTCCCACAGTGATCGTCATGGATCTGAGTGTGGAATGGTGGAAGGGACTGGAGGGAGGCCTGCCGCCATGTGACGCACAGCCCAGCAATGCCTGCTCAGAACCAGTGTTCTTGGACCTCAGGGGTTCTGTTGCCACTTCCCTTCTTCATATCACCATAGAACCTTCATCTGGCAATGGATGGAGATAGAGACAGAGCCCCACATTGGAGCACCGGACTGAGCTCCCAAGGTCTAAATGAGGAGCAAAAGGAAAGAGAACATGAGCAAGGAAGTCAGGACCATGAGTGCACCCACTGAGATGGTGGAGCTGATCTAATGGGAGCTCACCAAGGCCAGCTGGACTGGGACTGAAAAAGCATGGGATAAAACTGGACTCTCTGAACATGGCGGACAATCAGGGCTGCTGAGAATCCAAGGACAATGACACTGGGTTTTGATCCTACTGCATGAACTGGCTTTGTGGGGGCCTAGCCTGTTTGGATGCTCACCTTCCTAGACCTGGATGGAGGGGGGAGGACCTTGGACTTACTACAGGGCAGGGAACCCTGACTGCTCTTCGGACTGGGGAGGAAGGGGAAGGGGATTGGGGGGAGTGGGAGGGAAATGGGAGGCGGGGAGTAGGCGGAAAATAATAATAATAATAATAATAATAATAATAATAATAATAATAATAATAAAATACAAATTAAAAAAAAGAAGACCAAAGGCAGGCACAGCAAATTTCCTGGGATTCCTCACCAAATTCTGTCAGGAAATGTTCATCAAAGATTTTCTGATCAGAAAAGGATTCCCTGTGAAAGGTGGATATTCCTCAGCCTTCTCTCTGATCAAAGCCAAACCTTATGCATGTTTTTCTTCAAAAACAAAAACAAAAAAGAAGCAAAAGAAAAGAAAATATATGTAGAAGGTAAGCTAGTGGAGTCACAGAAGTAAGAACCCCTTTGCCTGTCATTGTGGGATTTCAAGAGAGAAGGACTCACACGTAAACAATGCTCCTGAAGATGAGCCTTCAGGACAGTCCTCAAGATGCTGAGAAATGTTGGTTGTGAATCTTGTGGATTTTATTCCTGTGTGAAGACAGACAATGACTGGATGTCAACTGAAGAGTAGTATAATTGGCAGGAGAGTCTATAAAGAGAGATAGGGTAGGACCCCAGGGATCCTTAACATTCTGTTTTGTCTGGATTTTGAGATTTAATTTTGTAGCTTATTTGACATTCAAAATTAAATAGATTGTAAACTCCTTTGAAAATCATTGCATGGCTTGTCACATTTTAACTCTGTGTGTGCCTGTGTGTATATGTGTATGTGTGTGAAGACCAGAAGTTATCATTGACTTCTTTGGTAGCTCTCCACATTAGATTTTGAAACAGGCTCTCTTACTGAACTTGGGGATTACTGATGGGGCTACTCCAGTGACGGTGAGCGCCACGGATACTCCTATCTGCCTCCCCAGCACTAGAACTGCACATCCAGGGTATCATGTTGGTTTATGTCCATGGATACTAGAGAACTGAACTCAAGTCCTCCTGCTTGTTCAGCAAGCTCTTTATGAACCTGATTCTTTCTTTAGGCCCATGTTCTAACTTTTAAACTGTCCCTCTAAATGATGACTTATAAAACTGTGTTTCTTCAAATACTTTAGAACCCAAGGCTTCATGAATATTAGGCAAGCACTCTACCAGCTAAACTACACTCCCAACCTGTTGCTTATTTTTGTTTACAAAGCATGTGAACAAATTTATAATGCTTTTTTTGGTATCATAAGTTCAAAGGATAGTGTTTAGTGAATTAATATCTAGAACTGCTGTGAGTGGACAAAGTTTACCTGTGAGGTTGGAAGGAGCTATCAAGAATCTTATCTTTGGCTGTAGTTTGCAAACCAGAGCATGTCTCCCTCCTTCGGATTTCCCTAGCTATTTTAGAATGACTTCTGGTCACTCATCTGTAGCTCCTCCACCTTCTCAACCTTTCCTTCCACCTCTTTCTACCCCTCAGAAGGAGTACCAGGGCACAGAGACTATTGTCACTGGGTAAAAGAAATGGAACTCCAGTTCCTGCTGTCTAACTATGGTGTATACACCGTGGAGTAGAAGAATCCTCTATCTGGAAACAAACTTGCAGGCATCACAGCTGAGAATTCCAGAAGTTCCTACCTCATGAACAATTTCTTACAGGCAGATTAACTTCTAGGATGCTATGATGGTAGAGCTCAAAGCATTTGAAGCTAAAGAAGACTCACTGAGTTCACATGAACTTTGAAAGTCTTTGGGATGTGTTATATTTGTGTGTATATGAATATAAACATAAGTTATGTTACATATCTAATATATAATTAGGTCTGGCATGGTGGTACACACCTTGATCTCAGCATTCAGGAGTCAAACATAGGTGGATCTCTGAATTCAAGGCCAGTCTCATCTACAAAGAGAGTTCCAGACCACCCACCCTGCTTCATAGAGAATGCATGTATATGCCATACAGTTATATATTTTTATTAAACTAATGTTTTATTTAAGTGAACTTTTAAAAAACACATTCCTCAGTTATGTTTGATGATAGGAATAGCCACATTTAAATGCAAAAGAATAAGATGACATATAACAGCCATGTTCACAAATGTCTTCTGTGGGAGGTGGTGGCACATGCCTTTAATCCCAACACTTGGAAGGCAGAGGCAGGCGGATCTCTGTGAGTTTGGACAGGCTGATCTACAAAGGGAGTTCCAGGACAGCAAGGACAGAGAAACCTTATCTCAAAAAAAAAGAAAGGAAGGAAGGAAGAAAGAGAGAGAAAAAGAAAAGGAAAAGAAAAAAAGAAAGAAAAGAAATCTTCTATGTTATGTTTTCTTTCAGTGTTGCATGACATCTGATCACTGGTCTGAGTTCCTTCATTCTATATAAATAACCCATAACAGGTAGTTAGACCGTAACTATTTCATAGCTCAGTCTTCCAGACTATTTCAGAAGTATTTAATTTTATCAGGGCAGGAGTTGTTTTATACAATTCTTTCAGAGCTAGAGGATTTTATGCCCAAGTGGATTCTACAGGTGACAAAATAGTGGCTACAATTCTCATCGTTCCATTGATGGGAATATAGTTTAAACATTCTGGAGAATCTGAGATGGGATCCTGCTATAAACCAGCATTTAGAAAATGAGGTATCCAAAAGTAGTTTTGGATAATGAATTTCCTAATGAAGTAGACTTCTGTGTGTAGCCTTCAATGAAAGCTTCTAGGAACTCAGAAATAAAATGTATACAACCCAGGTGTAGTCATATTTAGTCTATTTTAAGACAATGTTTTCAACATTGAAACCCTAATGTGTATCCCCCCCGGCTTTTTTTGTAGTCCTAGGGATTGCCTCTAGGGTCTCAGTTATCCTAGAGTGGCCTTCTATCCCTGAACTCTGTCCCCAGTCTTCCTTACATAAATATTCAAGTGTATTAAGGTTCTCAGTCAATAAGGCTATTGTTCTTTTAAGGTATCCTTTAATGAGAAATTGACTACTACATAATATTTAGAGTTCTTAGGATTATATACAACTATGATTTATGTTCCTTTGCACACATGGAGGAAAAATGTCACTTTGAAAAAGAAAACTGCTTCATTGAATAAGCATGCTATTAATGCATGGTTTCAGATTCCATGATGTTGTCTGAGGATTTCTGTCCTCTCTGGTTCCCACAGTCATTAAGTCCCAAGGAAATCACACAGAGATCTACATTAGTTATAAACTGATTGGCCCATTAGCTCAGGCTTCTTATTCTTATTCTTGTCTATGTTAGCCATGTGGCTCTGTATCTTATTCGGCGAGGCAGTCACATCTTGCTTCTTCTGTGGCTGGGTCAGGACTGTGGACCAAGCTTTCCTCTTCTCAGAATTCTCCTGTTCTTGTCTCCCTGCCTCTACTTCCTGCCTGGTTGTCCCGCCTATACTTCCTGCCTAGCTAGCTACTGGCCAATCCATGTTTATTAAAATATAATTGACAGAATACAGACCATTGTCCCACACCACCACAGTTTGGATGAGGTAACCAAAATCTTCATTGTTGAATAAACATTCTATGCATTGTTTAAGATGCCACAGTTTGGATGAGGTAACCAAATTCCTTGGACCAGCTGCTTCCTTGAAACCAGTTAGAGATCTGTGAGTGGAAGACAGTAGCTTGGAAAAATGATGAATGTAAAGTTGTTTCTCAAAATTCAGAAATCATGTGACAGTTGCATCAATTGAGGATTTTTCTTCCTCTTGCTTTTACAAAAAAACTACTGTCAAATAAAACTCCATTAGACTTTGGAAGTTGTTAATAGATTTAAATCATTTTTAGAGCACTGAGATGTAGTCTTTGGCAATCATTAGAAAAAGAATGACCCAAAATTCTTTGCCAAATCTCAGTCCATAAACTTGATAACAATAGCATTTAACATTATAAAGAGTCTTTCATTCAGCCCTTATGACTTCATGTGTTCTGCATGTGTCTCACTGATTGGTGATATGTCACCATCTACACAGTACAACCTTATGTTTCGGTTCTTTGTACACAAAGCAACTCTTTATTTAATATGTAAAAACAGTCTGTGCCCTGTCATACAAATTCTCCACAAATCATACCTTCTCGCTGCCCCTCCTACATTGCTCCCACTGAGGCCTTGTCAAGGCAATCTTTCCTTAAAGCAACTGCTTAATAAAAATCTTTAAGAACAAAACACCTGTGTTTTCTGGCAGAACAACAATGTATCAGCCAAAATAGCTTTATTTAATGATCAAGTGTGGTTAGCTAGCTTCCCATAAGTCATTTCATAATTGGGAAAAAATGTACCATTTTTGACGTCATTTGAACGCTGACCTGGAGTCACTGAAGAGGGAGTTTTCCAACAAAAAACATTTAATTTTCCACTTCACAACTCAGGAAGAATTTAAGATCAAAGCAGTTATGGACTCTGGAAATTTTCTGTTTTCATTTCCAGGGTTTTAGTTCAAATTTTGGACAGGAAGGAACCCTGAGCACAGTTTAATTTCCAAAATAAAGTTTTATTTGTTCAATATCACTTCCTCATATCAATATTGATGCCAGTCCAGTGTCAAGCACATTAAGCTCTGAAGAGAAAATAGTTCTAGAAATGAAAAACAAGGAATGAGTGAAGGAAAGTGATCACCATTACGGTTTGACTATGAAATGTTCCCCCACAGCTTTGTGTTTAGAACACTCATTTTCTTCCTGATGGTTACTGCTTTGGGGAGCTGTGAAATCTTCAGATCGGCACAGGTGATAGAAGTGGGCACTAGGCCTCTGTCTGGCCTCTGATTTCTGTTGTACTCACTCTGCTTGCTGATCCATAGTGATATGAACAGTCTCCACTGTAAACGGCCGCCAGCATGATTAGAAAAGCTCAGTCATACCTTCTTCCTTCAGAATGACTGAAACCCTCTGAAGTTGGGAGTCAAAAAAGTCTTCCCTTTCTTACGCTGTTTAGGTCATGTATTGTTGCCACAGTGACACCTAAGTAGCTAATACACAGATTCAGATTTTTTCCTCATCTCAACTACATTTATTGAAATCCTAAATGCCACCAACAGTGTGACTATATTTGGAGACTAGCCTCTTGGATATTTTAGTAAGGTGTTAGGGTGAAGTGAGGTCACAGGGTGGAGGTCTCAATCTGACAGGACTGGAGGGTTAGTCAGTGGCACACTGCTTTTCTAACACATGCAAGGGTCCAAGTTCAGTACCTAGATTCCTGCATGGAACTGCAAATGCAGCAAAAAACCAAAAACCAAAAACAAAACAAAAAAACCATAACCATCAGAACAAAAGAAACAAAAAAGCCCCCAAACAAAAACAAAACAACCACAAAACCCGAAAACAAACATCAAACAAAAACCAATGTGAATATGCATCAAAAGGACAGCTATCTGCAACACAGAAAAGAGGCCTACAAGAGCCAACTCGAGTGCTGCCTTGAACTTGGGTTTCTAGTTTCCAGAACCATGAGACAATAACGTTTCTGTTGTTTAGGTCACCCAGCATGCACATGTGTGGCATCGTGAACACACTAATGTACTGTTCTCATCACTCTTCATCTCACAGTCTTCCTTGATCTGCTTCAGTTAAATGTCTGATGCTAGAGTTTCTTTGACTTTTTGCTGGTCAAGATTTCAAACGATTTCTGTATTCCAAATGCTAATGGCCACTCATGCTTGCCATCATTTCCTTTCTGAGGTAATTTTCTTGGAGATCATCAGACCCAAATCTTCCAGTTTCCTTCTTTTTCTCTTCCTAATGCTTTCCTACTCTACACTGTGAATTCCTTTTCTACCTAAATCCTAAAAGTGTGAGTATTCCAGGCCTCTTTCTCAGGCTACCATCCCTTCACCATTTACTTGGTTTTCCATGTCAATCCTCTTTGGTCACATGGTTTTTGCATACTATTTGTAATACAGACTTTTTTTTTAAAAAAAAAAATCTTTGTGTTCAACTCTGATCTCACCTTTGAGCTGCAGATTGTTCCTCTAAAATCTGTGTTTGAAAATTGCACATGAATACCAAGTAAGGATCTCAATTTTAATTGCCCTGAGGCAATGTTTTGTTCAGTATAATGGCCCTTTTATAGCTACAGTTGCTCAGCTAAAAATCTGAGAGATCGCTTTGGTTTCATTCCTTCCTACATTTGTACATGTAATGGTATTTTGAACACTGTATTTAAACTCCCACAACTGCTGATTTAGTCAGGATGCCTGACTCTTTACCCTCAAATCTTACATCTATAGAGGAACCCCTTGACCCTCGTGAATCCTAACAGAGTATCTTGTAGCACCTGAAACACATTTTACAAAAATAGATAGAATCAGTCATGACCTTCTAATCCTTTAATGTTTCTCCAGTGGCCCCTTCCTATGATCAGAACAAAATCCACAGCTAAGACCCTAAACACGTGAGCCTGCTGCCTTTTGAATTTTCAGTTTCACAAACTAAGATCCTGAACACGTGAGGCTGCTGCCGTTTGAATTTTCACAGTAAGAGGATCACAGTTACACACCTCTCTTACGCCTTCTCTCAGCCTCTGGTGTCAGTTCTGTAGTGTACTGAGTTTGTTGAGTGCTTCTGATGGAAGCTCTAGTTTTTTACCAACACTGTGTTTGTGCTACATGAGCTTCTCTTCTGGCTTTTGCTATTTATACTGTCAATATGTCCTAGTATATGAATTGATTTGACACCGGTCTTGCATTTTTGAGTAGAGTCTGCTAAAGTTTGTTGGATTTAGTTTGCTGGCCTTTAAGCGGGTGGGGGGTTGTTTTGTTTAAAGGTGTCCTTTTCTGGTTTAGGTAGCAGCAAAATACTAGCTTCATAGACTAAGATGGGAAATGTTCCATCCTAAGTTTATTTCTTTCAGAATATTCTATTTTAAAGACTTGTTGTTGTTGTTGTTGTTGTTGTTATTGTTGTTATATTGGGTAGAATTTACCAGTGAAGCCAAGTGATGCTTGGCTTTTCCTGGGTGGGGCGTTTTCCCCACTAATTAAATTTCTTTAATTTTTCTAAGTCCGTTTGGGTATTTTACTTCTTTTTGAGTCAAATTTAGTAGTTTTTCTATGTTCAGCACATGTGAACTAAACCAGTTCATTTAATTTGTTGTTTGTAGCGTTCCTAGAATTCCTTTATGTCTTTGTTTTCAGAGGACATATATACTACTTATTTTTGTAGTATAATAAGATCTTTTCTTGCAGTCCTTGTTTTAGCAATCTGAATCTCCTTTCTTTTCTCATATTCTATTTAACTAAAGGTTTGCCAGTTTTAGTGGTGATGTCAAAGAACCAATTCTATTGATTTTTCATATATATATATATATATATATATATATATTAAAATGAAGACAGAGATTTTCTTTTGTCCTGACCACTCAGTCTCAAATAAACACATGAAAGCTTATATTAATTACAGAATGTTTAGCCTATAGCTCAGGCTTATTACTAACTAGCTTTTACAACTTAAATTAACCCATTTCTATTAATCTGCATTTTGCTTCATGACTTTTTCTGTCCTCTACCATCTTGCTTCTCACCCTCTTCCTCTCTGTATTTTCTGTTTGACTTTCCTGCCTAACCTCTCATTCTGCCATGTTTTATACTACTTAGTTGTATTATATATGTGTGTATATATACATACATACATACACACACATATTTAATTATGGCTAAATCCTTCTTTTGTTTCCTTTGCGTTTAGGTTTTTCCCCTCTCTGCACCTTTTTTCTATATCCTTAAAGTATAAAGTTAGGCAATTGATTTGAAGTTCTTACTCTTTCTAAACTACAGACATCATTTACTCAGAAATAGCTTTGCTATACCTTCATTCCATTAAATATTTATATGCTTTGTTTCTATTTAAATTAATTTCAAAGTATTTTATAATTATTATTGTTATTTCTTCTTTGTCTTATTAGTTATTTGGGATTGTGTTTAATATTCACCTGTCTGTGGAAGTCCCAAATATCCTTTGTCCCTGGTTTCTAATTGCAGTCCATTGTAATTAGAGGTCATCCTTTGTATCACTGCAGTCCTTCTCGTCATGGCCAGGTGTTTTGCTATTTTAACATGTGGTCTCTTCTGGAGATTCTCACGTTTACTTGAGGAGAGTGTGTGTTCTCCTGTTTGTTGAAAGTTCTGTAGATGTTTGCTAGACCTGTTTAGCTCATGGTGCAGACTTTTCTTCCTCTAGTGATCTTTCCTCTGGTTACGATGCACGAAAGTCAGCATTAAAGACCTGAGTAGTGTGGTAGGATTGTCTAGTTTTCCTAAGTTTTGTCTCATGCTGAAGTCTTCCTATTAGGATAGATACATACAGATGTGTTCATTATTGATGTGACCTCCTGACTGGATGCAATGTGCCCACAGCTGCAAATCCTGCTGCATGGTTTTTCCCCCATAACAGACTGAACCTCACACTGTGAATCTGAATCAGCTCTTTCTCCATAAGTTTGCTTTTTAAGGGAGCTTTCTTATAGAAACAGGAAAGAAACAAAGCCTATATATGTTCTCTCTCTCTCTTTTTTTCTCTCTCTTTCTCCCTCTCTCTATTTCTCCCCTCCCTCCCTCCTTTTCCTATTCTTTTGCTTTTCAGCTGATTTATAACTTCCAATCCAGAGTATGAATCTGGTAGAGTTGTAAAGACATATAGTTGGATCAGGTACCTTTAAAACAGAAATCAACCTGGAAATGTTTGTCTTTTGATGAAAATGTTTAAATCATTAAATTTAATATCTTTCTGATGTTAGGGTTTGTTATGTATGTCATTTTCTCTGACTTAATTGCCTCTTTAAAATGCCTTTCTCCAAATATGGTCATATTCTGAAGGGTATTGAAGGTTCCAATGTATGAGTTTCAGAAAGACACAACATTATAGTACTATTGATACAGCTATTTTTGACAGTGCTGTTTATATCTCCATGTAATTTGAATTATTGCATCCTAAAAAGACAAAGGGTTTTTTTAAGTGGGTCTGCTAGCAATGAATTTTACTTGGATCTCTTTTCAGAGCTTTGAATTCCTCACCTAATCAACTGCGGCTTTCAAGGTTTCCATTGAGAAATTAGTAATAAATAACTTTGCGGATTCCTTGCGTGCCGAGTCATCTCCCTCTGGCCTCACTGGTTCTCGTGTCTGTGTGCAGCTGTCACCGGTCCTCGTGTCTGTGTGCAGCTGTCACCGGTCCTCGTGTCTGTGTGCAGCTGTCACCGGTCCTCGTGTCTGTGTGCAGCTGTCACCGGTCCTCGTGTCTGTGTGCAGCTGTCACCGGTCCTTGTGTCTGTGTGCAGCTGTCACCGGTCCTCGTGTCTGTGTGCAGCTGTCACCGGTCCTCGTGTCTGTGTGCAGCTGTCACCGGTCCTCGTGTCTGTGTGCAGCTGTCACCGGTCCTTGTGTCTGTGTGCAGCTGTCACCGGTCCTCGTGTCTGTGTGCAGCTGTCACCGGTCCTTGTGTCTGTGTGCAGCTGTCACCGGTCCTCGTGTCTGTGTGCAGCTGTCACCAGCCTTTGTGTCTGTCTGTAGCTGTCTCTATCTTATTTGGACTTCCTTGTGTTTCTTGGATGCCTCAATTAGTGGTTGTCATGAACTTTGGGAAGTCTGATGCCACTCTTTCCTCAAGCATCTTTTCTGTTCGCTGGTGCCCCTCCTTCTGCACACTGTGCATGCAGTGATTTTACTGATGCTCCCTTTCTGACATCACATCATTCCCATCCCTTCCTCTAGCTCTTGTTGTTGTTGTTTGCTTGTTTGTTTTTGTTTTTCTTTCTTTCTTTTCTCCCCACCCCCTTTTGAGACAGGGTTTCTCTGTAGCTTTGGAGCCTGTCCTGGAACTAGCTCTTGTAGACCAGGCTGGCCTCGAACTCACAGAGATCCACCTGTCTCTGCCTCCCAGTGCTGGGATTAAAGGCATGTGCCACCACTGCCCTGCTTGTTTTTGTTTTTCAAGGCAGGGTTTCTCTGAATAGCCCTGGCTATCCTGGAATTCACTCTGTAAGCCAGACTTGCTTCTGCTTTGAGTGCTGGGATTAAAGATGTGCCACCGCTGCCCAGCCCTCCTCTAGTTCTTCAGGCATGATTTCAGTTCATTTTTGGAATATTTTGATTGTCTAATTTTGAATAAAATGACTTTATTGTAGTTATCTAACAAATAATTACACAGCTAGATTAAAGTAGCTAATCAAATAAACATTTTCCCAGTCCCAAATTCTGTACACATCCGTGAACTTCTATCTTGTTCAGAAAGAACTAGTCTTTCTGAAACCATGAAACTTTGCTTAGAGTTTTATTCTTTCATGACCAACTATATTTTATGCAGTTATTTAGCACAAAAAGGAAAATAAAAGCTCTAACAGAGTTGAAACTAGAAAAATGTCTAGTTTATGTGCTTTTTTTTCATGGCTTATGTGTCTTTCTTTTGACCTGTTCTCTGTCCTTTTCATCATCCAGTATTACTCTGTCCTGTATCCTTTCTAAATGCTGTGCTGTTCCCATATTTACATCTATACATGTATTTATTATAATCTATGACCCACATATAAGATAGAACAAACATGTTATTTTCACTATGAATTTGGTATACTGTCTTAATGTTATATATTAATATCCATTTTATCAATCCTAATTTTGTGATTTTCAATTTTCTACTTTCTACTTTCCTTCCTTCTTACTTCATTACTTCCTTCCTTCACTTACTTCCTTACTTACATTCCTTATGGTCTTTCTTGTCTTTTTCTCTACTTCCATTCCCTTAATTCCTTCCTTCCTTCCTTCCTTCCTTCCTTCCTTCCTTCCTTCCTTCCTTCCTTCCTTCCTTCCTGTAGCCTTGGCTGTCCTGAAACTTGCTCTGTAGACCAGGCTGGCCTCAAACTCAGACGTCCTCCTTCCTTTGCTTCCAAATGGTGGGATTAAAGGTGTGTGCCACTATGCCTGGCTGATTTCAATATTCTTTGAAGTTGAATGGTATTGTATTCTCTGTTTTTTATATCTAGCACATGTCCGTTATCTATTTGTCTGTCAATAGACATCTATATTGGTTCCGTTTCTTTGCTATGGTAATTAGAGCAGCAATGCACATGGATGCACAAATATCTATGGAATGCTATTGATATATGCCCAGGAGTAGAATAGTTGGGTCTTATGCTATCTCTATTATTAATTTTTAGAGGCTTCTCCAAACTGATATCCATAATGTTTGTACTGATTCTTTACTTCCGTGTCCAAGACAAAGGATTCTTTAGGGACACTTTTGGCTTGACGGCCCTTATTTACTGCATTTCTTGTTGCCATTGCAGGCTATGCTAAGCAATTATTTTTTTTAACTTTTCAACAAATTCACTGTGGGAAAATGTTCACAATAAATGAGGAAAAAGGAAGAAAGAAAGAAAGAAAGAAAGAAAGAAGAAAGAAAGAAGGAAGAAAAAAAGAAGAAAGAAAGAAGGAAGGAAGAAAGAAGAAAGAAAGAAAGAAAGAAGAAAGAAAGAAAGAAAGAAAGAAAGAAAGAAAGAAAGAAAACAATTTAGTGAGGTCTGTAGGAAGTTGTAAACCAGAAAATGACAGTAAGTTTGGTGGCTTGGGACAGCACTGGACTCTTCTGGTGTCATCCATGCAGGCTTTCACGGTGAATAGGAGATTATTGGTCTTTAAAGCTACTGAAGAAGTTGGAAGGTGTGAGGTTAGTGAATTCAAATTGACATGAATCTTACTGCTTTCACTAAAATTAGGTGATGTTCTTGGTTTAAACCTCCTTCAGTTGTTGGAAGACTTAATTTCCAGAATCCTGTAAGTGTTGATTTGGATTCCTTTTGCCGATTTATTTGCACTTCTTTTTTGGATAAGCAGCTTTGGGGCCTTATCACTCCCAAAGACATGCCTTATCTGTTCACATCAAAAATAGTCTTAGCATTTTTGTATTTACTTGGTATTTCTTTTAACTTGTAGCTTGATAAGAACGAGCTAATTTATTTTCTGATGACTTTTCAGTCCTCACTTTGTGAGGCCATGCTCACTAGAAGCAGTTCACTGGGAGAGTGAGTCAAAGGGATTGCTCTGTTGTCTCCTAGGAAAGTGACATTCCTTTGAAAACAGTATGCCCTTTTTCCTGCAGTTGCTTTCTTGTTTTGTTTTTTTCAGTCAGGTTAGTGAGATGGTTCAGGATTTAAAAGCACTTGCTATGAAAGCCAATGACCTGGATTTTAGTCACAGAAACCATGATCCCTCATCCCTGTGTAACACACACACACACACACACACACACACACACACACACACACACACATTACACACTACAACAAAACCAAAAACAATCTGATACTTTCTTCTTTTCCATAATTTTTATCACTTCTACCATGAGGTGTCTGCCTTAGAATTTCTATTGCTGTGAAGAGACACCATGACCATGGCAACATTGGGGTGAAATGTTCTGAAATTACATCAGAAGTTTAGTTCATTATCATCATGGTTGTAACATGGTGCTGGAAAAGTACCTGAGTGTCCTACATCTTGACTTGCATATATGAGACCTCAAGCCTGCCTCCAACAAGACCTTAACTCCTGATAGTGCCACTCCCTGTGAGATTATGGAGGCCAATTACAATCAAACTAGCACAGTGTTTGATGTGATTTCTATGCACTTACCCGGTTTAGGATTTAGAGAGCTTCTTGACTATGTGACTTAAGGTCTTCTTAGTCCATTTTCTGTTGTTATTGTAAAAGAATATCTGAGCCCAGGAAATTTAGATTTAAAAAGAACTTTATGTAGCTCATGGCCTGAAGGTTTAAAGTTCAAGATTAGTTCCTAGCATTTTCTTAGTTTATAGGAGGATAGTGTCATGTTGCTTTCACTCATGATAGAAAGTGGAAGATCAGTAGAAGTATATAAAAGAGAAATGGAGACTAAACTTTTGTGACCTGTTTTCACAAAAAAACGCTAACTCATTCATGAAGTTTCCAGCCCTTCATGCAAATATATTTCACTAGACCTTATCTCCCAATACTACTACATTGGGGATCAAGCCTTAGTATGACTTTTAGAAGAATAAACCAGAGGCAAACCAGGGGGCGGGGAGAGAGTTGGAAAAAGCGGGAGACAGGTGGGGCAGACAAGAGAGGGGAGCAAGGGGCCCGCGCTGGCACCGCCGACCGAAAGCCGACCGACAGACGGACGCAAGGGGGGAGGCGGGCGAGGCAGCGAGCGAGCGAGCGAGGAGCGAGCGAGCGAGCGAGGAGCGAGCGAGCGAGCGAGCGAGCGAGCGAGCGAGCGAGCGCGCGAGCGAGCGAGCGAGCAGCGAGCGAGCGAGCAGCGAGCGAGCGAGCGAGCGAGCGAGCGAGCGAGCAGCGAGCGAGCGAGCGAGCGAGCGAGCGAGCGAGCGAGCAGCGAGAGCGAGCGAGCGCGAGCGAGCGAGCGAGCGAGAGCGAGCGAGCGAGCAGCCAGCGAGCGAGCGAGCCAGCCACGATCTAGCGATCGATCAGCGAGCTAGCTATCTATCCATCCATCCAGCCATCTATCTATCATCTATCTATCTATCTATCTATCCATCCATCCATCCATCTATCTATCATCTATCTATCCATCCATCCATCCATCCATCTATCTATCATCTATCTATCTATCTATCTATCTATCTATCTATCTATCTATCTATCACCTATCTTCAAGTTTAAAATATATAGTTAAAAATATACATATTTTAAAAATCTACAAAACAAATAAAAGTCAATAAGACAAAAATGTCAAAACAACACACACACACACACACACACGCACACACACACACACACGCACACACACATACATTCATCTTGTCTTGGCCAGCTACTTCTGAACATGAGCCCTGTCTTTGTTGTTTTTCCATCAGCACAATGGCTGCATCTGAATCTACTTCTGTTGCAGCAAATAATTGTAGTTCCTCAGTTACTGGCCTACTTCTCAGGCAATTGTCCCGAGGGACTTTTACCTCCTGCGGGATCCACCTCCTGCCACTGCTAGTAAAAATAGCTTTTAACGAAATCTCTACCATTTTATTTAACAATAAGACTCTGGAGTCAGAGACTGGGGTGAAAACCTTCTAGTTCAGAGAGGTTAAGAAGCAACTAGATGACCTTCCCTTTTCACTGGTGTCGCAGAAAGAGAGTGTCCTTATACTCCGCCAAGCCAAAAAAGACTGCCACATTCAAAGTCCCTCCCTACTGTTTCCTGTGTGTCTCTCTATCCATCTTGCAGACCCCCTCTGATTTTCTGTGATTACTTTCTTCCAACTAGTTTCTGACTCCACCTCCTGACCCAAGACGGATTTTATTTAATTAATGTGAACACAAATTTGGGGTTCACAGTGCAATCAAATATTGCACAACACTGGAGTGTGATTGATAGAACCAGTAATCAATTTTCCCTTTATTGGCAAGTATCAATCACAAATAAGTTTCATAGTTAGGAATAGGACCCTGCATCTACGTCCCCACTGAGTGTTTGAAGTCCATCTGCCTTGTATCTGTGAAGGTCTTGTACATGCTGCCAGAGTTTCTGTGTTTTCATATGTGCATCAATACCATTGTTTCTGGAAGACATTATTTGTTGGAGTCATCTATCACTTATGGTTCTTATAGTCTTCCTGCCTCCTTTTCCACACAGATGCCTAAGCCTTAAGGGGATGGATTTTATGAAGACATCCCATTTATGGAGGAGTTATCCAAAGTCTCTCACTCTCTGTACATTGTTCAATTGTGTGTCTCTGTATTAGTTCCCATCTATTCTAAGAAGAAGCTTCTCTGATGAGGGAGGAGTGATGCATTGATCTATGCCATTAGATGACATTTTATTGCTATGTTCTTTTAGCAGAATAATAGTAGTAGGTTTCCCCCTAGGCTTATTACCTATTTAATCTCAGGTTCTTGGTCACTTGAGCAGTGTCAGGGATGGGTTCTATCTCATGGAATGGGCTTTAAACCCAATCAATTAGAAAGTGGTTGGTTACTCCTATAACATTTGTGCCACTATTGTACCACTATATTTTGTAAGCAGTCCCTATAGTAGGTGGCAGGGTTTATAGATAGATGATAATGATGATTGTCTTTCTCTTCTGGTAGCATGCAGAACTTTTTTTCTTCACCATGAATGCTAGCCAGTAGGGAGGGAGCATCTAGTTAGGCACCTTCTCAATTCCTCATTACATTACATTACACATTCAAAAATATGTGTAAGTGCTGCCTTCAGCAATTCCAGTTACTATTCCTTAACTATTTATTGGTTCTGCTTCATTTTATCCCCCTTTCTCTTTTGTGATCACCTCATAACATATGTGTTATATATTTCCATCTGATGTCACACATTGTTTTTTGCATTTTCCCTTTTAGATTTTAGATTCTGAATTTTCTCCTTTAGATTTTAGATTCCTGTGATTCTGCCCAGACATCTCTACTAACATTTTCTAACTCACTAATTTTCTTTTTTACTGTATTGAGCCTGTTCATTGTTGTGTTCTTTATTTCAAATTTTACATTTTTTTACTTCTATAATTTTCATACCTGTATTTTTGCTTCCTAGTTCAGTGGTAAAAGTTCTTCACCTTATTTATTGTTCTCAACATATATACTGCAATAATTTTAAAGTTCGAGTTTACTAACTCTAATAGGTGAGACATTTTCTTTTTTGTGACTAGTTAGCATTGATTGGCTAGTAATACTATTTATGGAAAATTTTGCAAGCTCTAGACAATGTTGCTTTTCTACAGAGAGAAGTCAGAGTGAGTTGGCTTAAAACGTCCTTACATTTTTCTTAATGCTATTTTGTCTTCCTCCATTTTACCTTCATTCTTAAACTGTAGCTTTGCTGAGGTCTCACTTGAGATTGAGTTGGCATTCATTGAACCTCAGTTGTCCCCTCAGGGGGACAAGACTGCTGCAAGCTGCATTTCATTGCAGACTTTTCCAGAGCCTTCCCCACAACTTTCTTCATAGCCCACTGTCTGTGTAGCTCTGGCCAGAAATTTGCTCAAGTTAGTTAATATGATCTTCTTTTCATTAAAACCTCAATTCCTATACTCCTAATTGTTTTAAAAGCCTTAAACTCTGTATACTTACCAGCTTCAGAGATTTTCCCAGAATCCCACTGGCCTCTCAGTCTGGTAGTCCTATGCATGCATGCTCGATCTTTTCCTGTATGGAAGAATCAGAGACTGCCCCAAGGGAAAAATTACTCAGAATGTTGACTCAATTCTTTCTGATTCTTCTTTTTTCATTTTTGCATATTCTTGATTTCTCAACTTACTACTTGTGACTCTCTAAATGTCTTTCAGTTATTTAAAATTTAATTATTTAAAAAGAAAAGCCAACTTTTCTAGTTTTTCTTGGCATTATATATCACCCTATAAATTGCAAGCAGGATTTTTATTCTTTAAAACTTGAAACAGGAAAATCTTAATTAATACAGTAGGATAGACTAAATTAACCCAAAGTCATTTTTATTTTCAATTTGAATGTTTTATATTCTTTTCTCAAATAGTTATACCTGAAATACAGTATTTGAAAACTAAGTTAGTCACTTTGTTTTAATGTACTTGTCTTGTTTTATCAACTTTGTAGAAACCACAATAGGCCTTATTCTTGTGCTGTCTATCTGAGCACCAATTTCCTCTGCCTTATTTAATAAACTAAGACAAATACTTATTAATGGGTTATAGTTCCTTAAGTCTCTATTTCCATATGAGTTTGTGAACAACCACTTATGTTTCCATTTTATTTCTTTGTCTACTTTGATTTTGAAATTGTGGTTTTGCTGAAAACAGAAAAAAAAAATCTACTCCTAAGAATTTAAATAAAGTCATCTGGATTATTTCCCTTTTCTGTTTTTTCTTGATTTATTCCATCTCCCACATGGCTTTTTCCTTTGGTGGAAATATTTTCCCAAACCCAGCGTGTCTTCCAATGTTTTCAACGATATCTCAAGATTGACTTGACACCTTCTCTAATCCGTTGTGGAAGCAGAGATTTGGCTGCTAATGAAACCGTGACTCGGCGGAGTGGAATGGAGTCCACTGTCTGAGCTTCTGCAGAAGAGCCCCTTAGACTCTGTAGATTGGAAATGACAGAGCTTTATTGCTCACAGTTTGAGGTGTTGAGTAAAGTCATGATTAGGACATCATCTTCTTGCTGTGCTCTTACATGGAACAAACAGTGAACAATCTTAGAGCGTGACTTGGACCGCTCTTATGAGGTCCTGGATTTCTTTGCATCCTAAAACTGATCATTTCTGACATGCCTTATCTCTTAATGCTTTAGGGATTAGGTGCATAATACAAATTTGTAGATACCCAAATATCCAGATTACAGCAACATCACAGAGCCCGTGTTAGGATCAGCCACAGCTACCCGCAGTTAGGAACAGTCAAGGGTGGGTAGTTCCTCAAAAGAATTCTAAGGAGTTCTTATCAGAAATCAGAAGAAATATGCCAGGAAAACCAAGAGCCATGGTTAACCACAGGAATTAGAGACTTACCAATGAAAACACACAGCTGAGTTTGTCTATGAAGGCATTTTGAGAAAGGTCAGCAGAGAAGAATCACCCTGAATGTGAGTGGTCCTATCCCTTGGCCTATGATGCCAGCGTGAGTGTTCTTCTCTGTGTCTGTCCTGACTGAAGATGCAGTGTGACCAGCTGCCTCATGGTCTTGTTATTACCAGTCCTGCCCTGCTATAAGGAACTATGAGCTGGAATGAGCCCCCCTTCTTTAAGTCACTCTGTGTATTTTGCTATGGCAACAGGAATAGTAACTTATTTAATGACCAGTGTTATACTGTATCTGATATAAGATTTCCCAAGATGAATATTTAAAGCAGATTCCTGGGCCCTATCACACACTTATTAAAGGGAAATCACTAAGGGAGTTGTCTGGAAAACTGTATTTTAAGTCAAACTAATGACTTTCACTTTAGTCATTTCTTTCACTAAAATATAAAGAAATAGTTGGAATATTCTCTTTCCATATATATTAAACTGTGCTCAGTGAGGTTTCACACTCAGGTTAAAGATAACTGTTGGCTGCATTTAGACTATGTAAATGGGCACTTGAAATTGAGGATGTAGCAATCTGAAATAGACGCTGGTATTCCTCTTAACCACAAAGAAATTATTCAATCCTTTGTTTGATTTCTGCAATATAAAACTGGAAGTATGTTTTATTTTGAAAAAAAAAGAAAAAGAAAAGAAAATGGAAACAGTTTTAACCTAGCTGTTCATTTTCTCCGACAGGAAAAGACAAACGGCCACAAGTGATTAAGAAAACAGCCATTGTTTTATGTCTTAGATTGCACGGCATTCTGTTGTTATTAAATATCTGCCTGGCTTTGAAACTAGAGAATACATCTTCAGCATCGAAAGAGCATAGTGAGCAATCATGGGTCCCCTGATTACTGCCAGTTTTGACTATTGACTATTTAACTGTGTGGTGTGGGATATGACCTTGAGAAAGGAAAAGGCTCCACTGTTTTAGCTGATTTCCACAATGGTGTGTCGATCTCACCTGTGCCAATGCTCTTGCAGATCTGAGTTTTATAGCCAGCATGTACCATTCCCCAAAGAATCCAGAGTACAACAACATACACTATTGAAGTCATGTGGCTTTAGATTTTACTTACTTGCAACAATAACAAAAGCAACCATACCTACAGCAATAATTTGTAATAAAATTGACATTTATTAAGTCTTTTCTTTATGGCTGCCATTGGAAACACTTTACATGAATAATCTCATTAAATCTTATATAAAAACTCTATGAAGTAGTTGATATAATAAGTCCCACTTTATGATGAGGAAATGGAAGTTAAGTAATTACCCCAGTTCACACAGCTATAGAATGACAGAGACAGGATTTTAGGACAGTCAGTCTGTCTCCATCCACCTACCCTTTTGTTCTAGTGATAAATAGCTTTACAGTGCCAGGGTGGAGATGCTCAATGGGGATGCATTCAGTTAACAGACTGGAGGACGGGGTAGCAGGATCAAATAAAAGCTAAGTCAATGGCCTTGACATCATTGAGTCTGTGCTCCACTGGATAAAATGAACCTCGCAGACTTGGTGTCTCAGAACACTCAGAAATGATGTGTCTCTGAGTTAAAGGCTGTTTGTTGGCTTGGGATATAAGACGCATTAGGAGGCCCTTCTGTTGGTGTGGGATGGAGTAGATTCACAGAATAAAGGCCAAGAACATGCAAGTGACAACTTGTGCCCATTAGACACAGTGAAAGCAAGAGCAGAGCTTGTTCATTTAGGAGCCACCAAGAAGTCCTTATTACTCAACTTGTGTCTCCAGGGGAAATATTTTTACCTTTTAAAACAAAACCAATTCTTCCCCACATTAACTTAAATCCTGTGGAAACGATGATGGAATATTAGCAAACCTTTTTTCCTGTCATCAGCCTTTGGGAAAGTTAGATGTTGTCCTACAATCCCCAAAATTGTTTTGAATCTGATGCACACCCCTGAGCCCATTGACCACGGAGCAATTTGAACTTTCCAGCCCTGCATCATCGTACTTTTTCTAAAAGAAATACAGACAAAAGGAAAAGAAAGAGCCTGTCTCGAAGATCTTCAGGAAAGAGCCTCCAGCTGGCTTTCTCTTGTAGTCGTTGTCAGCCCTGAGAAATGTCCATATCTACTGCAATAATCAGGAACTGTGGCGTGACGTGCGTGGTGAGGACGGGCCAAGCCTCCTGCAGGACTGTGTGAATGGAACTCAGTATACATCGCAGTCTAAAGATATTGTGTGAGCTCACCGTTTCTCTCGTGGGTTTTCTTTCTCCTATTCAGCTGCACTCGGATCCCTGTGTGGAGGAAGTGCGAGCAGAGTCTCAGGGTGCAGTGAGTTGGAAAAGCAGCAGCGACTTCCGGAGAGCCCTCGGTGCAGCCTGAAAGTTTCCATTTGTCCACAGTGCTTGATAGATCAGCTTAGTCCAGATTCCACTGATACAGAAGAGAGACTGACTTTCCCCATTGTGCAAATATAGAAAGCCCCAAACCCAAACCCTTGCCACTCACCCAGAGCCCCAAGCTCTAAGAGCTATGAGGTTGAGATAAGAAACTGTGAAAGCCAACAATGGCACTGACAGCCATACGTTATTGACCCAGAGTGATTGGAAATTAAAGCACCAACCACAGAGGAAATCCTGCAAAGCCCTCCGGGCGAGCTCGGAAGTTCTGTACTCACAAGCTCACTGAGTCATTATTAGTAAAGATAAGTAGACAAGCTTCCAAATGCTTTTTGTCCTCTGTCTTTGCTAAAGTTTGGCATTGACTGAAGTCTATGAGAGAAGCCAGCATGGGACTTGGAAGATGAATGTTAAGTTTCATCTCCACTTCTAAATTTATGTGACTTAGGGAAAGTCCTGTCACCTCTGTTTTTATTAATGTGTCTATCATTTAGTTGGTGTCTCTATTTTATTAATTTGTAAAGAGTGAGCAGTTAAATGGGAGCAGATGTAGAGACTCACAGCCAAACATTAGGCAGAGCTTGGGAAACCCCAGGGAAGAGGGGAAGGAAGGATTGTAGAAGCCAGACTGGTTGAGGACACCATGAGAACACAGCCCACAAAATCAACTAAGCAGGGCTTGTAGGGGCTCACAGAAACTAAAGCAACAAACACAGACCTTGTATGGGTCTAAGCTAGGTCCTCTGCATATACATTATGGTTGTGTGGCTTGGTGTTCTTGTGGGACTCCTAACTCTGTCTCTTTTGCCTGCTCTTGGGACCCTTGTCCAGCCTTGATATGAGAGAGGTGCTTAGTCTTAATGCAACTTGATATGTCATTCCTTGTTGATATCCATGGGAGGCCTGCTCCTTTCTGAAGGGAAACAGTGGATCTTGGGGAGAGGAGAAATGTATGTGTCTGTGGGGGTGGGACTGGGAGGAGTGGAGGGAGGGGTGTCTGCAGTCGGAATGCATTGTATGAGAGAAAAAAATTAAAATATCTTTAAGAAAATAAAACAATTTGGTTTTGATGGGAGGGGAGGTTGCAAGGGCAAAGGGCAGATGTGAGGGGATGGGGAGGAAGCAGGATGCATGATATGAAATCCACAAAGAATCAATAAAAGTTTATTTCACTCCTTTCATTGTGCTGTGCTCTCCCTCTCCCTTAGCAATCAAATAGTTCTTTGCATCTGACAGACAACAGTGGATCTGCCCTGTCTTGTTCTAGGTATCTTCCGTCTCCAAGTATTATCAATGACTTTACCAGTAGCAACACAGACTTAGGAGGTTTGGTTTCCTTGTACTCCCTCTGCTGGCTGGCTTGCATTCCTTTTTTCATGACTCCTGCTCCTTAAGATCTGTTTACTTACTTTCAGTAAAGATAGAAATCATGGGGTGTGTTTAGATTTTTCTGAAGTAACTTAGACAAAGCTTTTGATATTGTGTTTCCCAGTGTCTATATGACTTACATTTTCTTTAGCAAAAATAGAGGTCAGGGTTATAAGGGTTTACTGAGGTGCTATTGTTAAGGACCAATAGTGATGTGAGACACTAATAAAATGGCTATCAGGTACCAGGGACTGTTGGGAAGACGCGTAGATGTACCAGGCACGCGGGAAGAGTTTGATCAAATTCATCAGTGTGTAGTAATATGAAAGAGAGAGATCTTTACCTATCATGCCTGGAGGACTTGAGACACTACTGTTGTGTTTATCTGAGTCACTGTATAGACTATACTATTAGGCGAGCTAAAGCAGGCAGAAGAAATATTACCTTAAAAAGTGTTCTAGCTGCTGAATGCAAGATGATAGACTCGGAGTACCATTGTTTGCAGTTACTAACTGATTAGTAGTAATTTGGCATTAAAGCCAAGGAGCTCCCTATGTCCTTCCTAATGAGAGAACAGATCGCCTCCTGTGCTGATGCCAACGGTGTGGAATCAGAAATGAATAAGTCCTCAGACCCAGGTGCCAATAGACAGACGCACCAGAGGGCACAGCAGAAGAGAAATAGGAGGGAGCATGTGCTCTGCCGCCTGGGGTCTGCGTTCTGCTAGATAAATTCAGTTTCACTTAAGCTTCTCTAGTCTTAAAAATTTCTTAATGCATATAATTTGAATATTCATTTGATTTTATACTTCTTTTAATCTGGTTTACCCTCTTAGCTCATTATTAGTTTAGATTATATCTGAATGGTAATGTGAGAAAATAATTTAGATAGAGGTGCTTAGGGAACAACTGATTTTGTATTGAGTACTGCTTTACCCAGGCTCTGGGTTCTTCACAGGATTAATCGAACTCCTTCTGTGAATTGGCAGTCGTACATGTTCATCTTATATCCCACAAAAGAAAAGTGCTTCTATAGCCTCAATATTATTACCCTGACTTTTCAGAAACATTATTTTCTTGAAGTCACTTAGTTACTTGTGAAAACTAAATTGAACTCTATTGTCTAGAGTTCTTATTTTCTTACCACAGGACATCCATTAAGTATCTGCCTACAATGTTGCCATTTTCATTACATAATTGAAGCATTATTTTCTACCCTAACACCATAGTGAAATAGAACATTGGACTTGAGAATCAGTGTGAGCCATGCAATTCATTGTTTTGGGGTTAGCTGCCTTTGTCATGCTTAAAGCATAGCTGTTTTGGCAAACAGATGAAATCATATTTGAACATTAAAGCTTTAGAGGCAAGGAAGCTAGCTCATTTGATAAAGTGCTTGCTATATGAGCATGAAGAACTGAATTCGAATCCCAGCATTCCTGTGAAAACACATGCGTGGTCGGATATGTGTAATCCCAGCGCTCGAAGGCAATGACCTAGATTTTCAGGGCTTCCTGAAAGAGAGAGCCCTTTTCTCAAAACCTTCTGAGCAGCAACACATTGGCCTCCACACACATGCACACACATGTGCACATGCTCCTGCACATATATATTTACCTGTACACACACACACACACACACACACACACACACACCATTAAAGCTAACTTTAGTTACCTTTCCTGTTGCTTTTATTTGATAAAACACTGTGACAAAAGCAACTTTGGACAAAGGCTCACACCTGGAATGTACAGTCAGCCCCTCCTGGCAAGGAGCCCTGTAGCAGGAGGCAGCAGTCAGAAAGCAGAGAACAATGAATGTCTGTGCTCAGCCAGTTTCCTCCTTTTTATGCAGTCCTGGACTCAAGCTTAGGGGATGGTGCTACCGTCCTGCAGGGTGGGTCTTTCCACCTCATTTAATCTCATCAATGTAATCAATCCTTCAAAGCCATGCCCAGGGCTGGTCTAGTCTAAATAACTTCTCACAGGTGTGCTCGGAGGATATCTCCTAGGGGATTCCAAAGCCTGTTAAATTGATAGTCAATACTATCTAATAGAAAAGGACTAGCTGGTCACCAGGGGTGAGACAGAGACCAGAAAGTGTGGTGAGGTGAACATGATCACAAAACACTGATAACATGTATGAAGTTCTCAAACAGAAAGAACTTGACAAAGTCTGTTCAACAGGAATCTTACAAGAAGCGGTCGCCCCCTTCTAATATAATTTCTTACCTACTTTTTCTGTTAAAACTTTCAAATGTATTTGCAAAAAACTGATGTGGGTAGAGGCATTAATCCCTTGAATTCTTCAGGCACTAACACACTGTCAGATTTTCTTTTTGAAGTAATCTTCCATGAATCCAGTGTTTGAATGAAATAAATAATACATATTTGAGTTAATATAATCATATTGTATATAATTTGGTTAAATAAATTAATCTAAAATTATTTTGTATATGCATTATCTTCATAAGGTTATATTTTCATTTGTGTTTATGGAAGTATAGATATTACAAGTATTTTTTACACACACACACACTAACCATTTCAAAATCTGAACTATTTTTAATTTTTTTAAGGATAAAATGTTACTTAATCCTTTAATATTTGTAAATGAACCTTGGCTATGTTTTTGTCATACAACTAATAATAGATTTTTGAGGTACTTACAATGATTCTGGGAACTGTTCCTTAAGTACTGAAGCTCCTGAATACTTCCTAAAACAATTAAATTAAATTTTCTCCCAGCCCCCATATTCTAACCTACTCTCTCTCTCTTTTCCTTCCTTCCTTTCTTCCTTCCTTCCTTCCTTCCTTCCTTCCTTCCTTCCTTCCTCCTTCCCTTCCCCTACCCCGTCCCCTCCCACTCCCCTCCCCTCCCCATCCCCTCTCCTCTCCTCTTCTCTTCTTCCTTATCTCTTTTCTGTGGTTCAAGGGGTTGAATCAGTGCTTTGTGCATGTTAAGCAAGCATTCTGTTACCAAGTCACACCCCAGCCTTAAGCATGTTTCTTCTGAAGAGGCTGACTGTGTCAGAGGAACTCAGAACACCGTGTAGACTCAGCAATGATTCATGGCCCTGAAGATCCCTTAAAAGGAACAGTCCAATCTGACTGACCCATTCATACAGAACAAAAATTACTTGGTTAAGTTAGTGAGGCTACATTAAAGAAAATGTAACCATGACATCACAGACTCTGAAATCCAGGCAGCCACAGGCCATGGTTCTTAGTTTGGCTGTCCATCAGCATTACCTGAAGGGAGTATAAGTAAATGCATTAGCAGACATAGTACCCAGGCTCCTCTGGGTTTTCAGGTGGTGACTGGAGGCATTATAGTTTTTAAAGGTCCTCCAGACGATCTTTATGTGTTCTGGTGTCCATAAAACCCAAGTATACTGCATACTCTGAGGAGATGTGGGATTATTCACTTCTTGGTAGGGGTGGGTCTCATTTAAAGATAGGAGGCCATGGAACAACTGTTCGCTGTCTTAGTTTTCTATTGCTGAGATAAAACATCATGACCAAAATCAAGTGGCAAGGAAAAGATTATTTCATTTTATTCTTACCAAAAAATCACTCATTGAGACAAGCAGGGCAGGGACCTGGGGACAGAAACTGGAGCGAAGATGGCAGAGGATTAGGAATCTGGGGGTAAGAACTAAAGAAAAGGCCACAGAGCAGTGGAACCTGCAGGCAGGAACTGAAGCAAAGGCTGCACAGGACTACTGCTCACTGGCTTGCTCCACAGGTGTGATCAGTTAGCTTTCTTACAGATCCCAGGACTATCTGCCTGCTCCGGGACCACCCTGCCCACCGTGGGCTAGGCCCATCCACGCTAATCATCAGTCAGGAAAATGCCCCATAGGCCAATATGATTGGGGGCATTTTCTCAGTTGAGGTTCCCTCTTCTCAAAGGATTTTATCTCTATCAAGTTGACAAAAATCCAGAGCCAGATTTAAACTTACTTAGAAGACATTTCTTTATGCTATTATGTAGGGAAATGAACAAGGGTGACAAAGACATTCTGCTGAACAATTTTGGCACCAAATGTCATGAAAGCTTTCCAAAATGATACCCGTCGCAATGAGAGAAGATTAATTCAGAACAGTGTAAATACAGGACAGTGTGAACACAGGACAATGTTAACACAGGACAAACAGTATGAACACAGGACAGTGTGAACAAGTGCTTTTGGGGCTTCAAAAGACTCTGTACACCAGGGTATTTAGAAAAAATGAACCACACAGGCTTCCTGTCTTCCCCTCAGTTTAATCTTCTAAAATGCTTTGTTTGATGCCTGGGATTGACCAAGGTGTGATGAGGTCACCTGCATGATACAGAGTGACGATTCTCCAAATAAAAGACCAGATGATTAATAATAGAAATACTGACTTTTCTGTTCTCTTTCTATTCTCTTGTGCTACTGTGGACATTTGCCTGAGCTGGGCATGCTCAGTTTATATGCTTATCTGATCTGAAGTAAAGGTGGGATATGAAGTGGGTTTGCTTTCTGGACATGGGCATTTCACCAAGAGAGAAAAAAAAGCTGTGTGGCTCATTCTAATTTATCAAAAACTGCTAAGCTTGGCTACACTGCTGCTCCAGCCAGCCACTTTCAGTGTAAACATTTTAATTATAATTCTAACATTTGACTCTCATTAAAAGATAAAGAAAAACTCTTTTTCATAAACTAAATACTGGATCCCCCCCCCATCCTCAGCCAAGGCATCTCCCTTACTTAACACACACGTACTTTGATTTTGATTAGAAACAAGGAGAAAAAGATAAACAAATGGATAGAGGAAAGAAAAGAAAAGCACCCAGCAGCCTCAAGCCTGAAATTGCAGAGGCAGAGCAAGTTAGTTCCAAGAACACGAAGAACAGAAAAGTGGAGCCTGAGGTTGTCTCTAAGTTTAGAAACATGCTTTTGGTAAGTACTTGAAAAAATGGAACACCTGGTGAAGCTTAAACTCTTTTGTGTGTGGGATGTATTTTCCTGCCTACTTTTCGAGAGATCTGTGTCAGTGTATGAGACAAGCTGGGGCACAAATAGCTCAGTTAGTGTTAAATTGGAATCCATGCATCTGATAAAAATTGAGGGAAAAGACGATACTAGGAACCTGGGTGAGTACATCTGGGTGATAAATTTGTCCGTGATAATTTTTATTATGTATGTGTGTACCTGTGTGTACATGCTTACATGGGAGAATGTACATGATGAGAGAATGGGTGTGCATGTATGTGGCAGTCTGAGGTTAACTTTGGTGTCTTCCTCAGTTTCTCTCTACCCTGTTTATTTATTTATTTTTTTTGAGGCAGAGTTTCTCACTGGCCTGACTCTCTGATTCTGCTAGCCTGCGGTCCGGTAAGCAAGCCCCAGAGAGCTTCCTGCTGCTGGGATTATAAACACAAGCTACTGCCCCTGTGACCCTGTGAAAATGGCTCAAATCCCAGCTGTCACCCCCTCTGCTTAAGATTTGTCCTGCACATCGAGCCTATAATTCGTGATCATAGAGAAGATAAATAAGAAGGTGAACCCAAAGCAAAACAGATAGTTATCCTCCTGGATATTGGAAGTAGTCAAGATTGCCAGGCAAAAATTGGGAACTTGGGGGCGAGGTGGGATGGGCGAGGTGGGATGATTGTAAAGATTCAATTCTTCCTTAGAACTAATGCATCATTAATAAAGGAAGTCAGCGGCATGAATTATATAAACATACTGGGTTTTCAAAGAGGTAGAGGCTTTAAAGCAGTGGCTCTCAAACTGTGATTCATTGGAGTTGCGTATCAGATATCCTGCATATCAGATATTTACATTATGATTCATAACAGTAGCAAAATTAGGGTTATGAAATAGCAACAAAACAATGTTATGGTTGGGGGTCACCACAACACAAGGAACTGTATTGAAGGGTCACAGCATTAGAAAGGTTGAAAACCACTGCTCTCCATTCTCCCCATATAAACCTGATTTCCAAGCCAAGAAAGGAGAAAAGCAGCTCTCCCAGAGAGAACACAGAATGAAGTCTTGGTTTCTTAAGGGCCGGCTGTGCCTCTGATGCTCCCATAATAAGAAGTTTAGTGGCCTTGAGTAAGACCAGATGCCAATATTTCTAAAGTCCTTGTGAGAAGAGGTGAGGTGGTGGGGGGAATGTCCATTATATTAATTACAAACAGCATTCCTGGCTTCAGATATATCTCAAGTCTGGAGTTTATCTTTTAAGCATGGAGTCACTTTATTCTGGGAGAACCACGGTTAACTAGAGAAAAGGCCATCTTTAATGATGGAGTTTAACACTGTTTGTCTTGGCTCGGGGATTTAGAATGAGCCCATGTGGAATTGCCTGCTGTCTATGGTGGGAAGAGCTGTGGCTCTACAGAAAACATTTCCTTAGGCTCAAATGCATTTGCTTTCTGGGTGTAAATTTAAACCAGGTGTTGGAAACAGTGTGGGTTCTGTCACTTAGTCTAACACCTGTCTTTGCACAAACCTCAAGCTAACCAAGCTTATTACATTTTCAATGGGTTAAAAAAATCAAAAGGAGGTTATTTTGTGACAATGAAAACTACATGAAATTCCAATTTAGTGTCCCCAGTTAAAGTTTCAGTGACATCCAGTCGTGCTCACTCATTTGTGTATTGCCTTAGGTGGCTTTTGTTCTCTAATGGAAGAGACACGCCTTTCACGGTGGACATGCATGACCCACAGATTAGACTCTCATCCTTTATAGAAAGTTTGCTAACCAAATTTTTTGTTCTTGAGGAGACCTCTCTCTCTCTCTCTCTCTCTCTCTCTCTCTCTCTCTCTCTCTCTCTCTCTCTCTCTCTCTGTGTGTGTGTGTGTGTGTGTGTGTGTGTACTTTGTGTGCATGTATGAGTCAACCCTTAAACCATTGTTTATTGAAGATGGGGAATGAAAATGCGTACACAGCAGATAACACAAAGGTTTTGCTTTGAGGGCAAACCATAGTGGAAAGGCTTTCAAGAATCCATCTGAGTAGAGGAGTTCTGCTGGAGTGCACAGTTCTGTGGAGCTGTGAGAACAGTGTGCATTTCAACCCTCCTAGCACAGAGACTGAGAAACACAGCAATGTTGGACTGACATTTCTAGTTTTGCTTTAGAGACTTAGGGCCACCTTGCCTATACCTTCTGAAATGGGTGGAGCATCTATTGGAAAGGATTACCATCTTGTTCTACATTATCCAAAGAAGACTTCAACTAGAGTCTGAGAGAGGACTGCAGGCTTTCTGGATAGTAGGAATAGACTGCACACGCGGTACAGCAGCCCATGCTGGAAATGACTTTGTCTTGAGGCCATTGTTCACCTGAAAGCTACAACACCAGTATCTTCTTACTCTTTTTGCCCAGTTCCCCCACTTTCTCAATCCAATATTTTCTTCGTTGAGGGGGAGGAAGACAGAGAGAGAGGGAGATAAAGGGACAAGAAGAGAGAGAGAGAGAGAGAGAGGGAGGGGGGAGAGAGAGAGAGAGAGAGAGAGAGAGAGAGAGAGAGAGAGAGAGAGAGAGCACAGAGGCCAGTAAGTGAATGACACTGGATGTTTCGCTTTATCACTCTCTACTGTATTCCTTTAAGACAGGGTATCTCACTAAAGCCAGGACTAGACAGCAGCCAGCAAACTCCAGGGAATCCTCCCCTGCTTGCCTTCTACAATGCTGGGATCTCCCCCACTCCACTCTTTCTCTACTCTCTTCTCTCTCTCTCTCTCTCTCTCTCTCTCTCTCTCTCTCTCTCTCTCTCTCTCTCTCTCTCACACACACACACACACACACACACACACACACACACTGTCTAAGGGTTACTTACTATTGCTGGAATGAAACACTATGACCACAAAAGCAAGCTGGGAGGAAAGGGTTTATTTGGCTTACACTTCCACATTGCTCTTCATTATAGTGATATTTTGTTTGTAATCTAACAAAGTTTGTCTGAAGATCAGAGTGCAGAGCTAGGCCACTAGTTAGCCATAGATGCCAGGCAGTGGTGGCACACACCTTTAATCCCAGCACTTGAGAGGTAGAGGCAGGAGGATCTCTGTGAGTTCTAGGCCAGCTTGGTCTACAAAGTGAGTTCCAGGACAGTCAGGGCCGTTACACAGAGCAACCTACCTCAAAACCAAAATTATATATCTATATATATATATATTGCAAATTTTTTTAAACAAACAAATTCATGAGAGTACATTTAAATACACACATTAAATGTTAAAGGATTGATAGTGGATAGATCTCTCATGCCCCTTAAGTTAGGTATATATTAGGAGTATCTTTAAATTATTTTGTGGTTAAACTTAATTTCTCCAGCCTCTTTTCTGTCGGCTGGTACAGGCTAGTTCTGACTTAAATCAGAGTGAAGGACCTGTGCTGTTTCCGGTTACTTCAGTGTTCTCTTCTTCACTCATTCTGGAATTGAGTGACTTATTTCCATGGAGACCGCAAGATCCAGTCACCTGCACATTCATTCGTTTAGACACACAGCCGGTTTCTCTTTTGTTGTTTGAAGATTCAGCTACTGTCCTGACTTCTGGAGATTCAACAGTGAAGAGACCACTGAAATCACAGAAGCAAAAATGTCGGCAGAGACTGCACATCAGTTTCCTGGCTGCCAGACCTGAATCCTCACACAGAAACTATATTAATTACAACAATGTTTGATCATTTGCTCAGGCTTCTTATTAAGTAGCTCTTATGGTCTTACATTAAGTCATTCCTATTAAGCTATGTATCACCATGAGGCTGTGGCCTAGTGGTAAGGTTCCAGCATCTTTCTCCTTTGGCAGCTACATGGTGTCTGCCTAACTCCGCATTCTTTCCTCCTGCATTTCAGATTTCCTGCCTATCTCTATTCTGCCCTGCCATATGCCAAAGCAGCTTCTTTATTAACCAATGGTAATAAAGCATTCACAGCATGCAGAGGGGAATCCCACATCACAGAAACAAGTGAAGCATGGCTCTGTGAATGCACACAATCAAGAAGAGGATAAGGGGGTGAGGTCAAGGAAAGCCTGGGTTCTTTGTCAAAGATGGCAAAGAAGACGCACTCCAATAAGCTGATGTTTGAGCACAGACCTGGAGAGGAGAGAGAGAGAGAGAGGGAGGGAAGGAGAGGGAGAAAGAGAGAGAGGGAGGTGGGAGAAGATGTTCCAATGAGTGGAACAAGTGAAAGTGTGCCAAGGTGAATGTGACAGGTGAATGACAACAATAGACCATCTTGGTAGTAGGAAAATAGTTTGGAAATAGAATGTATACACATGTGTATACTTGTGTAAGTTTGTGCGAGTATGTGGATATGTGTAAGTTCTTGTGAAAATGTGTATGGATGGAGATGTATTTGTTCTGTGTAAATGTGTTTTGTGATTATTATGCAAGTGTTTTCTGAGTGCATGCATCTTGTGTTTGAGTTTGTGTGAGAGAGGTTGTATATGTGAGAATGTGTGAGTGTTTTTGTTGGAAGTGTGTTAAGATTAGTGTGTATGAGTGTGTATAAATGTGAGAGTATTGGAATTTGAGTGTGGATATTTGTGATTGTGTGAGTGCAAGGGGAGGGACAGTGAATGTGAGAGTGTTTGAGTGTAAGCATGGGCTATTATATGTGTGAATGTGGGAGGGTGTATTTGTGAGAGCATATCGGTTCGTGTTAGTGTGCATAAGTGTGTGTATGCATGTGATAGTGTGTAAATGTGATAGTGAGTGTTTGTGTGCATGCATGTGATAATATGTGTGTATGAGGGAGCATGTTTGCGTGTATGGAATATGGGCTTCTGTGTCCTTTGTCTTCCAAGTAGCTCAGTGCAGAACAGCTAAGGGTCCTGCTGTCAGAGGAGCAGTTGCCAGCCTAGTAACTCCTGTTTCCTGCTTCTGATTCTCTTTCTAGGCCCTTTTCTAGGCTCCCCTACCAGGACAGCATGCTCTCCTGCCATTTGTCACCACTAAACTTGCTAAGATTCTCACCCTCTGCCCGGTTTTCTGCAGTAGTAAAACATGCTCTCCCACTAACTTGTTGGGGTTCTAAAAAACCTCAACTCTCTGAATTTTTCTCCCAAAGACTTATCTCTTGTTAGATTCCAAATGCTTTTTGAATCTCCAAATTGAAGAATGGGCTTTCTTCTTTGCAGTGAGAAACTGTACTCTTGAATTTGTGTGACAGAGGTTGTTTGTATGTGTGAGAATTTGGGAGTAGTATGTTTGTTAGAAGTGAGTGTGTTAATGGTAGTGTGTGTCTGTTAGTGTGTGTGAGTGTGAAGAGTGTTGGAATTTGAGTGTGGGTGTTTGTGATGGTGTAAGTGCCAGGGTGCTTTCTCTGAAAACATTTGTGTGTCTCTTGATGAACTGAATGGGAAAAGAGGAGACAACATGAGATCCAAAGAGTCTTTGGGGATGAAAACCACACTGATTCGTATTTTTACCTTAAGTTTCTAACAAAAGTGTGGAAACACTAACTGCTAACTGTGGCTACCTTTTGTGTTTGGTGCTATTGTCAACGATGCCATAGCTTTCCTAATCTGTAGATTCTTTTAACAGATGCCATGTAACCACACAAAGCATAAAACAAGAAATAATATTAACCATAAAAATAAACAAAAGACATTGTTTGTCAGTTCAGTTTCTTTTCCTGTTTCTCTTTCTCCTCTACACCTGTGCCACTAAACAACTTGGAGATGGGCTTTCAGTTACTTTCCCAGACTTCTGTTTTTTAAATTATCTACAACCTTTATTCTTTTCTGACGTGCCTTCTTCTAAAGTTTCCCTTTATAGGATAATTCCAGAAAGATCTGTTATTACCTCCAATGCTTTGTCACAGTTCTTGTTGGAAATATGCAGTTCAGCTGCTATGTTAACATCTTCCCCAGAGACTAAGCCTTTGTGTTTTGAAAAATCTTTTTCAATTATGTTCATAACTGCAACACTGTCATTGGCCTTGTGGTAGTGCTTTGTCATAGTGCTAGCCAACTGCATAAAACGTCTCCCTCAGGTGGAGACAAAGGATCTAAAATACAACTATAACTGTCCATGGTCATTTTTTGATCATCCATATTTTCATAAAGGCTTGATCTCTCCCACAGGTGTCAGTAGGTTCATATTTAAAAGCTATTGTATAGCAAAAAAATCCAACTTAATATTACTTATTCCAGAAACATTTCTGCCTACGTAGCCATTCTTCAGTGTTACTAGAATTTAAATATGCAGCAGTCACCTCAAACTGCAGTATTTCTCCATGTCACCTTCATCCTCATACATCACGGCAAGTGTAGAGAATGGTTCATAAGGAAAAGACCATGGCTTACGATTTCCATGCACACCAATATTGCATCTTCCTCCACGTTCTCCTTGAGCTAAGCGCAAACCGTCTTCAACACTATCCTCCACCTGCAGTGGGTTACTCAGACGTTCCCTTTCTTCTTCCTCTTCTTCATTGTCAAGTATGGATGCAAAGAATTTGTGAGTTGATTCACTCACTCCATTGATGTTTCTCTTTCCTTAGCGTCATTGCCCTGGGATTTGACTGAGTCACCTCTAGCTGATGGTGGAACTTCAGAAATATATGGGCTTTCTTCGGGTGAGAATTTCCCTTTTTCCAGAAGACCTTTCTTCTGCTGGACTTTTCTCTTTTCGTCTTTTAAACTCTTCAAAGATGATTTCTCGTTCCATGTAGTCCCTTAAGTTCCAGGCTGAACACCAACATGTCTGTGGGCTGAAGCTGGGCAGCAGACCAGGAAAGCAGCAACAGTTTCCTTCACTTAGTACCTTCCAAGTCACCATCTGGATTGTTCCCTCTAAGAGTGAGTGAAACGCTCAGCCCATCTTCCCTCTTCCCTGGTGTGGAGCGTGGAACTCTTCCAACTTTCTTGTTGAACACCCCTCTTCCTTCCACAGACACTTCCCACCCAATTACATAGACACACAATTTTAATTATTTTTGAGAATTTCATATGTCAGTACTGTATTTACATCATTTCCCTCCTCCCTATCCCCCATAACTCCAGCTGTGTTTCCCCAATTCTATCTCAACTTCATGCCCTCTTTTAAAATTGTTATTACCTACATGTATACACACACATACATACACACAAATACATGCATGCACACACACACACACATATGAATGTGTTAGCATACACACATTTATATAAATACAGCATGCTGAGTCCATTTGGTCTTGCTTGCATATGTATGTATTTAGACTTCTTGAGACTGGGTAATTTACCAGGGGATTCATCCTTGGAGAAGACAAAAACTCCTTCTCTTAGCAACAATTAATCACCTGTCACTCTTCATCTAGGGATAGAGCCTTATGAGATTTCCCCCATTCATGCTGGAATGTCAACTTGTGTTGTTATTGTGCAGTTTTTTTAGGTTATTGTCTTAGTTAGGGTTGCTATTGTTGTGAAGGGACACCACGACCATGGTAACTTTTATAAAGGAAATATTTAGTTGAGGTGGCTCACTTACAGTTTCAAAGGTTCAGTCCATTATCATCACCATGAGGAGCAAGGCAGCATGCAGGTAGACATGTTACTGGAGCCAGTAGTCCTATATCTTGGCTTGTAAACAACAGGAAGTTGACTGACTGTCACACTGAGTGAAACTTGAGAAAAAAGATCTCAAAGGCAGCCCCCAAAGTGACACACTTCCTCCAACAAGACCACACCTACTCCAACAAGGCCACACCTCCTAATAGTGTCCTTCCCTTTGGGGGTCATTTTCTTTCAAACTAACATAGCTATCATAATTTTGAGACTTCATGGGTACAGTCATGCATACAAGATGCTGTCTCATGGCAGATGTCTCAGTCCTCTAGCTCTTAAAATCTTTCTACCTCCTGGTAGGTGATGTTCTCTGAGCTGTAGGTTTTGGGATAATGTAGTGGATGTATCAGTTGTGGTTGGTTTGTTGTCCTCATCATTTTGACCAGTTGCAGATCTCTGTAACAGTCTCCATATGTTGAAAAAGATGGGCTTCTTTGATGCGGGGTGAGAGTTATACTTATCTATGGGCATAAGGATGAGAATTTAGAATGAAGCTAGAAATTGTATTATCTTAAGGAAGCTGTAGTAGATTCTAATCTAGGGTCCATGAACTTAACAGCTGCAGTGATAGCTGGATGGCGTATTAGTTGCTTTTTATTGATGTAATAAGGAATATGCGTGAAAGCAACTCAGGTACGAAGGCGTTTAACTTACACATCTCAATCATAATCACAGTCCATTATGAAGGGAGGTCAGGGCAGGAGTTCGAAGCAGGAATGCAGAGACCAGGGAAGAATGCTGCTTAATGGCTTGCTCTCCATGGCTTAGACAACACAGGACTACTTGCCCAGCAGTACCACTGCCCTTGTGGATAGGTCTTCCCACAACAAACATTAACCAGGCCAATGTTATGAAGACATTTCCTTAATTAAAGTTGTTTCTTTACAGATGACTTAGTTTGTGTCAAGTGGACAAAAAACAAAACAAAAAAAATAACTAAGGCTGGAGAGATGGCTCAGTGGTTAAGAGCATTGCCTGCTCTTCCAAAGGTCCTGAAGTTCAATTCCCAGCAACAACATGGTGGGTCACAACCATCTGTAATGAGGTCTGGTGCCTTCTTCTGGCCTGCAGGCATACACACAGATAGAATACTGTATACATAATAAATAAATAGTAAATAGTTTTTAAAAAGTTGTTTAAAAAAATAACCAGCACAACTGAGTTTACAGTACTACGCATAAATCCCTCCCATTAAGTGCACCTTAAGTCTAGTTAGGCAGCTGTGGGGCAACTGCAAGATTTAAGCTGCACCCCTGGGGATGTACTGAAGAGAACACATACTTTGAACACAGGACATGGAGAAAGCAAGCTGATATGTGTGTGTATATGTATATGTATGTGTGTGCTGCATTTAAATAAACATAAATAATATGTTTCCTATGGTTTTTTTCAAACATCCAGTGTTATTTATTTCTTCTCCCGCATCTCTCTTTACATTGCCCTCTCTTCTCCATTCCCAGATAAATGACACTGCTTATTTCTCCCATATACCCCTTCATGGCACCTGCATCCTACTTTCTCCTTTCTAGAGACCTTTCCCTTTTTCCATCCCATAGTACCTTCTTACTTTCTTTGTTTCTATGGTTACTCTGGGTTATATACTATTTCTAAGGGGCCAGAGCCAGTATTCATAAATAAGAGAGATACGGTATTTTGCTGAGTCTAGGTTATTTCGCTGAGTACAATATTTTCTGGTTCCATTATTTACCTGCTGGTTCATAATTTTATTTTTCTGTACAGTTGAATAGAATTCCATTGTGCATATATACCATGCTTTCATTATCTTACCATCTGTTGAAGGACATTTTGGTCGTTCCTGTTTCCTAGCTGAATGAGTGGTAATAACAATGGCTGAGCAAGTGTTGATGGAGCAAGGTATTGAGTCCGTTGGGCATATGCCAAGGAGTGGTATAGCTGGGCCATATGGTAGGTGTATTTTTAGCTTTTAGAGAGTTCTCCACACTGATTTCCATAGTGGCTGTAAGGTATAGTTGTATTTATTTGTGAATATACTAAAACTCAACGGACTATACATGCTTCGACTGGATAAACTGTGCAATGCATTGTGTATCAGAAAACTGAAGCCAGTCACCAGTCATTTACTCCCTTTCTTTTCTGGCTTGGATGCTAGCCATGACTGATAGTTGTTGGGGAAGAAATAGCCCTAAATATTCTGTTAAGTTAACCAGGTATGAGTTGATGAGCACAGGTCTTCTTAGACAATGGTTTTAGGAGTTCTGACCCAAGTACAGGTGCAGACAAATATGGAAGCATAGACTTTGATTTTCCAACCAGATAAAGTATATAATAGTTTTCCTGTGTTCCTCTAGAATACAGGAGACATGTAGCTGCTAAATCTCTTAGGCCACTTTAGCATAGGAGTTTTCAGAGAGTGATTAGATGACCCTTGTGTAGGTGTCCTCCTCTTCTTCCACTTTTTTCTCGATTCTTTGAAACCATCAGATTCAGAATGAAGAAGGAGCTCACAGGAAGACAGTTTGTGACATCATCACTCAGACATTGGCCTTCTGTGCCGACCTACTTGGTGTTTCATTACATGTCTAGTCTAGGCTGAGAGAGACCTGTGGCTAATAAACTGGACTTGTGATCTTGTAATTACTATATATCTAAGTATTAGAAATTAGCAAATGATTTCTTTAAAGTCACTAAATTGCTTTTGAGTTTTTGTTTGATATTTGTAGACAAATATGGGGCACAATGTAATATTTTCATACATGTATACACAGGTACAATGTAGTAAAATCAAGGTAATGAATTTTCTTGTTACTATGTTTGTAGCCCTTAAATTACACCTCTCTGGCTCTTCATAAATATATAATAGGTTGTTGTAAGCCTTTGCGTAGAACATTGAGATTTGTTCCCTCCATCTGTTTGGTGTCCTGTGTCTACCTCTGTCTAGATCTCCTCTCTTTTCCCTTCCTAGCTTTCTTATGGCTGTTATAGTTTCTTCTACTTTGAGATCATTTTCCCCCATTCTTCTACATATCAGAGAGAGTATATGGCATTTGTCTCTGTGTCTGGTATATTTAATTTTAAACAATGTCCCCAGTGCATTCTGTTAAGTTGGAAGCATAGCCTGGCCTGGGAGTTGCTTTGCTCTGGACTCCAAATACCAGCATGCCAGGTCCTGACCTCCCCCCCCCAAAAAAAACCAAAGGACAAAGAGCCTATAGTCCATGACCCCAGAGAAGCTAAGTAACAAGGAAAACCCTAAGAGAAACATATATAGATCCCCCTGTGAGGGGAAATAGACAAAATCTCCTGAGAAAATTCGAAGCATGGGGGTAGGGGGAGATGGAGGAGGGAAGTGAAGAGGAGGGAGAAGGGAGGGGGGAGGAGAACTTGAGGAAACAGACTGAGGAGGGACAGAGATGGAGAGCAAGGAAAGAGATATTTGATTGAGGGAGCTATTATGGGGCTAGCAAGAAACCAGACACTAGAGAAAAATTTCAGGAATGACCCCAACTAAGTCCCTAAGCAATAGTGGAGAGGATGACTGAACTGGCCTTGCCCTGTAGTCAGACAGATGAATATCTTAAATGTCATCATAGAACCTTCATCCAGCAGCTGATGGAAACAAAGACAGAGACCTGTAGCACAGTGAGTGCTGGGCTGAGCTCCCAAGGTCCAGCTGAAGAGTGGGAGGAGTGAAAATATGAGCAAAGGGGTCAAGACCATGATGGGAACTAAAACAACTCCAGCCGATAGGGAAGGAACCAGCATAGGACCAAACTAGGCCCTCTGAATGTGGGTAACAGTTGTATGGTTGGAATAGACTGCGGGCCACTGGAAGTGGCACCTGGATTTATTCCTACTGCTTGTACTAGCTTTTTGGGAACCCATTTTCTTTGAATGGATACCTTGCTCAGCCTAAATATAGTAGGGAGGGCCTTGGACCTTCCCCAAAGCAATGTGCCTTACCCTTTCTGAGGTGTGGATGGGGGGATGGAGTTGGGAGGAATGTGGAGGGAATGGGAGGAAGGAAGGGAGTGGGAACTGGGATTGGTATGTAAAATGAAAAAAGATACTTTGTTTTCTTTTGAAAAATAAAATAAAAAATAAACAAAAAAGAAAACAAAACCATGTTAGATTTTTATTATTATTTTATTTTTATTGAGACAGGGTCTTTCTATGTAGTTCTTGCTGCTCTGGAACTCTCATTTAAACAAGACTAGCCTCAAACTCACAGAGATATTCCTGCCTCTGCCATCCTGAGTGCTAGGATAAAAGACATGTGTTGCTATGCCTGACCCCACTAGATAACTTTATAAGGTATCCAAAAACTATATAATTATGAGACTAACCTCCTGGGAAAATTGGGAGTGGGGGGAGGGAGGGTAAAAGGGAAGGAGGAAGAGAGAAGTGGAGGGAGGAGGAGAATATCTGAAATTGAATGGTTGAGATAGAGAAAGGACAGAGATGAGAGCAACGAAAGAGATATCTTGATTGAGGGAGACATTATGGGGCTAGCAAGAAACCTGGCACTAGAAAAATACTCAGGAATCCAAAAGGATGACCCCAGTTAAGACCTTAAGCTATAGTGGAGATGGTGCCTGAATTGGCCTTGCCCTGTCAGGTTGATGACTACCTTAATTGTCGTCATAGAACCTCATCCAACAACTGATGGAAGCAGATGCAGAGATCCACAGCTAAGCATTGGGTCAAGCTTCAAGAGACCAATCCAAGAGAGGGAGGAGTGATAATATGAACAAAGGGGTCATGGCCATAATAAGTGGGGGATACCTACTGAAACAGCTGACCTGAGCTAGTAAGAGTTCACAGACCCTGGACTGATAGCGGGAGGAACCTGCATAGGACCAAACTAGGCCCACTGAATGTGGGTAACAGTTGTGTGGCTTGGACAGTTTGTGGGGCCACTTACCCTCTCTGAGGAGTAGATGTGGTCCTGGGGTGGGGAGAAGGTGGGGGAATCTGGAGGAGAGAAGGGAGTGGAAACTGGGGTAGGTATGTAAAATGAGAAAAGATTTTTTTAAATATAATTTTTTATTTGTTAAAAAATAAATTTATAATAAATAATAAAAACTGTACAATTTAACTTTTATAGCATATATTATATTTATATGACTTGTGGTAAATTTACATATATAATATTTTCAGTACATAGAATGTAGTTCTAATTATTGTTAGGTTATATCTCTGACTGTATCTACATTCAGAGATGTAAGAAATTTTTTCTCTGTATTTAAGCGGAGTTACATGGAGTCAGTAAGAAAGGATTTAAGTAGTCATTTGGTAAAAGCTAAGAAATATTGAAACAAGGTGAAAGTTGTTCTCCACTAGGTGGGTGGGAATGTCCAGGAGGTCATAGATACGGGATAGATGCTATAGAAGTGGAGGATAGAGAGCTCCCATTTTCTAAGGGATCCTAAGAGGACTCTGGAGTCCAGAGCAGGTGACTGACTTGTCAAGATCACAGTCAGTTAATAGCAAATACTGGATGGAAACTCACTGTATTTGTCTCAAAGTCCATTGCTTTTGTCCAGTGCTCCAAGGTCTCCTGTGGGTAGATATGGGTTTGGTGACTTCAGGCATTCTAGAGCATGCAGAGCCAGAGTAGCAAGGGTGGTAAAATTATATGAGAAAATGGTAAAAAGCAAAAACAAAAACAACTAAAACTTGCAAATAAAGCAATAGTTCTGAAGGCAATAGTATCATTCTCTTCAGGCCCTTATTGGTATTCAGCTCAGGTCATGGGATAAGAATTCAGCTTTCGGGCTGGAGAGATGGCTCAGAGGTTAAGGGCACTGACTGCTCTTCCACAGGTCTTGAGTTCAATTCCCAGCAACCACATGGTGGCTCACAGCCATCTGTAATGAAATCTGGTGCCCTCTTCTGGACAGCAAGCATACAGACAGACAGAACACTGTATACATAATAATTTTTTTAAAAAAATTCAGCTTTAATTTGGGTCTGGTGTTGTGACCTGCAGTCCCAATTACTCGGGAGGCTAAAGCAGGAGGATGGCAAATCTAAGACCCACCTGGGCTACAGAATGAGTTCAAGGCCATCTTGGGAAACTTGTGGAACCTTGTCTAAAAATAAGAAGGAAAGAAGAGAGGCTATGGATGTAGCCTAGTGTTTGAGTGTTTGACCATCATGTGTGGGGCCCTATGTTCAATTTCCAGGACTGAAAAAGTGTAGCCTTAAGAAAAAAGCTTTAGCGAATGGCAAGATGGCTCGGGGATCTGGGGGACTTGTTTCCAAACCTGGCAACATGATCCATGTGATGAAAGGAGAAAACCAACTTCTGCAAATCGTTCTCTGACCTACACACACCCACCCACACACACACACACACACACACACACAAAACCACATTTGTACACAATACACACATTCACACACTCATACACAAACTCTTATGCACAATCACATTCACACAAACACACACTCACACACTTATATACACAGTCACGTTCACACACTCACATACTCCCATGCTTATACACACAATTGTATTCACACACACACTCACATACTTATACACACATACACACAATTATAGTCACATATACACTCACAAACATACACACACATACACACTCATACACACACCACCACCCCTACCCCTACCCTCACCCCCCCACCCTACCACCACCACCACCACCCCCACACCACCACCACCACCACCACCAAGCACAGAAAGGTTCAACTAAGAAGTTTCTCAGGCAGGAGAATCTAGGCCATTGTTGAATAATATTGCCAGGGAATCTAATCACCAGGGAAGAAGATGGAAATTCTTCAGTCTATACAATAGACAAGGACTACATATACACTGTGTGCATATGGAGGTCAGAGGACAATTTTTGAGAGTTTTCTCTTTCCCCTGTTGGTTCAGGGACTTGAACTTAGATTGCCATGTTGGGGACTTTTATTTCAGGTGTGTGACTTTTGTTTACGTTGCATTTGTTTAACTTTGTGAAGCTGTGTTACTGTGCTTGTCTAAAATACCAGATAAGCCTAATAAGGAGCTGAATGGCCAATAGCATGGCAGGAGCAAGGACAGACGGGGCTGGCAGGCAGAGAGTATAAATAGAAGGAGAAATCTGCGAGGAGAGAGTACTAGGGGTAAGAGAACAAAGAGAGGAGGGCTTCAGGGGCCAGAAACCCAGCCACTCAATAAGTCACAGAGAAAGAGGTAAAGAAAGGTATATAGAAATAGAGAAAGCCCAGAAGCAAAAGGTAGTCGGGATAAAATAAGTTAAGAAAATCTGGCAAGAAACAAGCCAAGTTAAGGCCAGGCATTCATAAGTAACAATAAACCTGTGTGTGTGATTTATTTGGAAACTAGTTTGGGGGGCTCCTCAAAAAGCCAAAGGAGTAAAAACTACTCTAACATTGCCACGCTTGCATGGCAAGTACTTTTTACTATGATTCATCTCTTTAACCCACCAGCACCATTTATAATGATGACTTTTCCATCGATGGCAGGTCTACTTTAGTCTTCTGGGTTTGGGTTTCTGTGGATTCCACACGAGGTAATTACTGTAACCTTAGAGTAAACCTGGAAGTCAGACAGTGGGAGATGTCGTCTTCCACTTCACTTTTCAAAGAGTGTTTAAATGTGGAAATATTGGAGATGGTTTATGTTTTTCACACGTAGCCACTATAAACACTTGTACATATTCTCAAAACATCCATCCCTTTGCTTCCTATAGTGGCTTACAAGAGTTGCTACCAATTCTAAGAGTCTTATTATAAATTCTTCATTTCATATTGTCTTTGAAATGAAACAGTGAAATATATTGATTCACGTCCATGATGTGTGTAATCTTTCTGAGAGATCATTACCCAGAGTTCCCAGTACCACGGAGGACAGTGGGTGGAATTACAGTACAGAACAGACTGTCAAGTCTGGTTTTCCCTTGGTTGCTCGATTCTTAGCAGTCTGTCTCCTCATTTCAGTTGCTTTATTTATTTATTTTTTTTTTATGGTTTTTCGAGACAGGGATTTCAGTTGCTTTATAAGTGGCATGAGCAGGTGGCATTTTTAAGTGGCAACTTAAAAGTTACTTTTAAGTCTTCAGAATGTCATGAAAAGCAGAGTCAGTCCCACCAACATTGTCGATGGAGATGGGGAATGGGAAGGTCGTATGAATATCACAACTCAGAAGATACTTCATTCTGAATAAAGGGGCCCCCTCCTTTGTCTCCAAACAAATTGTTTAGAACAAAACCCACTTAATTTGCTAGGGTGTTTCCACATCAGAATAAATATGGATTATACTTTATTCTACTATTATTATCCAATTTATAACTTCCTTTTTGGGTGTGAATGTATGTTGTATGCATGTCTTGTGTTAGTTTCCACACCTGCATGTATGTGTCTAGAGGTCAGAGGTGGCTGACAGGTGTCTTTCTCTGTCACCTTCCACTTTAGCTTTTGAGACAAGGACTCTTACTGAACTACTAGTTCACCCTTCTGATTGGATCTTCTAGCCAGCAAGTCCCTGGAATCCACCTATTTCTACTCCTTAGCAGTTGATAGACATGTGGCATTGTGACAGCCACGTCTCACTGTGAGTGGCTTTTACTGAGGTGATGGAAATCTGAACTTGGTCCCCATGTTTGTGGAGCAAACACTCTTACCCACTGAGCCATCTCTGTGGCCCTTAATTTGTAATTTTCTTTCAAAACTAAGGAATCATAGAATTTGATAAGGCAGAGTTTAGTGATAAGTGATGGGTATCTTTTTATAATAATGGCTCATTGCTACCACTACTATTGAAAGAAGGTCACAAAATACCAACTTTGAAAGTAAATCTTTTTCTCCATTGAATTGTGCACTTCCTTGCCTTCATAATTTAATATGCTGTACATTATCTGATCTCATCTAGTGACTCAGGTTGTGTTGTTTGTGCCTAGGCCAAAGGGTCTAAAGTCTTCAACGTTCTACTTTCAAAACATCCCCTGCTGGTGGAATGCCTTTTGTTTTTCAGTGAGATGGAAAGATTATTGAACAGTTGTGTTAGAAATAAGATCCCTGAGTCATTAGGTCATGGTGAGAAGCTTGGCAGCATACAGGCAGACATGGTGTTGGAGAAGGAGCTGAGAGGTCCACTCGATCTGCGGGCAGCAGGCAGAGAGAGCTGGCCAGAGCCTCTGAGACCTTAAGGCCTGCCCCTACAAAAACACACTTCTTCCAACAAGGCCACACCTCCTAATAGTGCCATTCCCTATGGGCCAAGTACTCAAACATGAGAGTCTATAGGGGTCATACCTATTCAAACCACCGCAGGAAGCGGCAACAGTCTTTTCCAAGAGGAAGGCCTCTAAATGTTACCCTTTGCTGTCGCAGATTAACCAGCTTGGCTCCTGTCTTTACCATGCGACCTCACAGTTTTAATGATGAATCTGTCCAAAGGGCTTTTCTCCCATATTTCTGAGCTTCCCAGTGCCTGAATTATCTGTCTGCTTCTTGCTTTGGGTCTGGTGCACAGACTGATCAACATGCAAGGCTCCCACGTATCTCTAAATCTCAAGTCCCCCTTTCTCAGTTTGGAGTTCTATTCACAAGTTTGAAGCCAGGGCTTACCCAGTTACAAATTCTAGCTATATTATGTGTGCTCTCTACATACATATTTATGGTAAAATTTAATTTTAAATTAGGCACTAGAGACTAGCCACAGCAATTAATAATAAACCAGAACAAATGTAGCAATCTGTTACCCTAAAACTTATTTAAAAATTCATTAATTATTTTTTCTGGAATTTTCCATTTAATATTTTCTGACTATGGAGGACTGTGGGTAATGAAGAGCACAGAAAACAAAGATGTGGATAAGGGCTGAATACTTCATATGGCAAAGTCCCGCTTCCTGCTTTACAGGCTGGGTGAGGCTCAGTGAGGCAGGTTAAGGGCCTGAATGACCTGTTCTGATTGGTGAACTAGAGATGACTTCTCCGAAGGTCTGAACATGTTTTACAGCCAGAGTGTCTGCCTTTTCTGTGCTTGCTCAGTCCAGTAATACCCTGTTTGTTTGTTTGTTTTTAGTAGTATAATATTTTGCATCATTAGGACTTACAAATATCTACAGACATTGAATGGTTTCCTTTCTAGTCTAGTTCCTATGAAAACAAGATGTCAGGTAAGTGTCTGGGTCCCTGCTTAGGGCTCAGCTCTCTAGACCCTTGTCTGGGGAGGAGCACCTCAGACCCCATCCCCACCCACCAAGCACTAGAGGCCCTGAGCCTCCACACACTTGCTACCATCCCCCACTGCATCTGTAACCACCAGAACCTTGACCCAGTTTCTCTGGAAAGAAAAAGTGTCTGGATCCTTGCTTAGGGCACAGTTCTCTAGACCTGTCTAGGGAGGAGCAGCCCATTTCCCCACTCCTACCTACCAAACCCCAGAGACACTGAGCAGCATACACACACCTGCTACCATCCTCCACCACATCTGTAACCACCGGAGCCTTGGCCCAGACTGCCCCTGGAGAGGATTCCCAGAGCCTTATCAGCATCCATTAGAGGCATGATACTTCTGCACCCACAGGAAGAAAACCACCTAAGCCACAGGCCTCACTGTCACCAATTGGAGAAAGAGGGACCCCTCTGAAGCACAGGCCCCACCTGTACCCACTGAATGAAAAGATGGCAGTGTGAGAACACATCCAACAACATAAAGACCAATATGGAACCACCAGAACCTGGTGGTCCTACAACAGGAAGACCTGAACATCCTAACCCAGAAGCAGCAGAAGAAAGTGACCTTCGGTATAACTTTGTAAAGATGATAGCGACTCTTTAAGAAGAAATGAAAAATTCCCTCAAAGAAATGGAGGAAAAGAAACAAAAAATGGAATAAATCAATGATTCACTTAAAGAAACCGAAGGAAAAAAAACCAATTAACCAGGTGAAGCAAACAACTCAAATTGCTTGAGACTTAAAAACTGAAATAGAGGTAATAAAGAAAACACAAACAGACAGAATTCTGAGAATGGAAAATCTGGGTTAGCAAAGAGGAACTACAGATACAAACATAACCAACAGATTACAAGAGATGAAAGAGAGATCCTCAGGAGTTGAAGACACAATAGCAGAATTAGATTCATTGATCAAAGAAAATGTTAAATCCAACAAATCCTTAACATAAAACATCCACGAAATCTGGGACACCACCATGAAAAGACCAAATCTAAGAATAATAGGGCTAGAAGAAGAAGTTTAATTCAAAGGCACAGAAAATATATTCAACAAAATCATAGAAGAAAACTTTCCCAACCTAAAGAAGGACATGCCTATGAAGGCACAAGACGCTTGCTGAACACCAAATAGACTGGACGAGAAAAGAAACTCCCCTTGCTATATAATAATCAAAACATTAAACATACAGAATAAAGAAAGAATATTAAGCACTACAAAGGAAAAAGGCCAAGTAACATAAAGGCAGACCCATCAGAATCACACCTGACTTCTCAATGAAAACTCCGAAATCCAGAAGGTCTTGGACAGATGTGCTGCAGACACTAAAAGATCATAGATGCAAGCTCAGACTACTATACCCAGCAAAGTTTTAAATCACTATAGATGGAGAAAAGATATTCCATGACAAAATCAAATTTAAACATTACCTATCTACAAATCCAGCATTACAGAAAGTACTAGAAGGAAAACTCCAACCCAAGGAAATTAGCTGCACCCACAGAAACACAGGCAACAAGTAACCTCACAGCTCACACTAGCAAACCCCAAAGAAAGGAAACACACAAACACTACCACCAAAAAATAACAGAAATAAGGAAGCACTGGTCTCTAATATCTCTTAATATCAATGAACTCAATTCATCTATAAAAAGATGCAGATTAACAGAATGGATACAAAATCAGGATCCATACTTCTGCTGTATATAAGAAATGAACCTAAACCTTCAGAGTAAAGGGTTGGGAAAATATATTCCAATAAAATAGACCTAAGAAACAAGCAGGAGTAGATATCCTAATACCTATCAAAATAGACTTAAAACTAAAGTCAATCAAAAGAGATGGAGAAGGACACTTCATACTCATCACAGGAAAAATCCACCAAGACGAAGTCTCAATTTTGAACGTCTATGCCACAAATACAAACAGAGACTACTCTTTTGTTCCTGGCCAACCAGACCCAAATAATCACGAAGAAACTATATTAATTACAACTTTGCTTGGCCAACAGCATAGGCATAATTCTACCTAGCTCTAATATCTTAAATTAACCCATTTATATTAATCTGTGTATCGCCATGAGGCTGTGGCTTACTGGTAAAGGTTCCGGGCATCTTTCTCCTTCAGCAGCTACATGGCATCTCCTTGACTTCTTCTTTCTCTCTCTATTTCTGTTTGGATTTCCTGCCTTGCTATATTCTGCCCTACCACAGGTCAAAGTGGCTTCTTTATTAACCAATGGTTAAAAAAAAAAACATAATCACAGCATACAAAGGGAGTCCCATATCACAAAAGTATCTACATATGTAGAAGAAACATTACTAAAGCTTAAATCACACATCAAACCCCACACACTAATAGTAGAAGACTTAAAAACACCCCACTCTCACAATGGACAGGTCTGCCAGGCAGAAATTTAGCAGAGAAATAAGAAAACTAACAGATGTCATGACTTAAATGGACTTAATAGATGGCTATAGAACGTTTCATCCAAAAACAGAAGAATTTACTTTCTTCTCAGCACATCATAGAACCGTCTCTAAAACTGACTACATACTTGGTCACAAAGCAAATCTCCACAGATAAAAAAAGTTGGAACAACCCTGTGTATCTTATTGCATCACCATGGCTTAAAGTTAAAATTCAACAACACGAACTGCATAAAGATACAAATTCATTAAAATTGAACAGTGATCAAGTGAATCACCACTGGGTCAGGGAACAAATAAAGAAAGAAATTAAAGACATCCTATAATTCAATGAAAATGAATGTATACCCAAATTTATGGCACACTATGTAAGCGTGCTAAGAGGAAAGCACATAGCACTAAGTGCTTACATAAAGAACCTGAAGAAATCTCACACAATTGCCCTAACAGACATCTGAAAGCTCTAGAAGAAAAAGAAGCAGACTCACCCAGGAGGAGTAGATGCCAGGAAATCATCAAATTGATGGCTGGAATCAATAAAATAGAAAAAAGAAAACAATACAAAGAATCAATGAGACAAAGAATTAGTTCTTTGAGAAAATCAAGATAGACAAACCCTTATCTACAGTAACCAAAAGGCAGAGAGAGAACATCTAAACTGATAAAATCAGAAATGAAAAGGGGACATAACAACAGATCCTGAGGAAATCCAGAGAATCATAGGTCATACTTCAAAAACCTGTACTCCACAAAATTGGAAAATTAAATCAAGAACAGATAAACAATTTAAATAGACCAATAAACCCTAAGAAAATAGAAGTAGTCATCAAAAGTCTCAGGACCAGATGGTTTCAGTGCAGAATTCAGCCAGAACTTCAAAGAAGAGCTAATACCTATACTCCTCAAATTGTTCCACACAATAGAAACAGAAGGGACATTGCTAAATTCGTTTGATGAGGCAACAGTTACCCTGGTGCTCAAATCACACAAAGATGCAACTAAGAAAGAGAATTACAGACCAATCTCCCATGAACATTGATGCAAAAATAACAAAATACTGGCAAGCTGAATTCAAGAACACATCAAAAGCCCTTTTCTAAGACATCTACTGCCTTCTCCATCTGTGGTGCTTCTCCCAGAGTTCTCTGGGAAGCTCTCTGCAGCTTTTCATGAGATGAGGCAAGCTGCACTAAGTCTGCCTGCAGCACAACTCGCCAGAGCAGAAAGAGGACGGGATGGTGGCCTCCAATAATGTGGAGCTTTCCTGTACCTCCTACAAGAATCCCAACTGCTCACAGAGCCTGGGTAGTATGGAGTACCTCTCTGGAAAGATTTTCCCCTCAGTGGTTGCTAGATAGAAAGGCCGCTAAAATCTGCTGCCCCCTCCCCCAAGTTTGGGTCAGATTTCAGCCCTGTAAGCCATGGTGGCAGTTTTGACTGAAATGCCGTTTCATGCCTGATAAAATTTCACTAGGCATTTTAACTTTGAATTTTCTTTACTGGCTTACTATGCAGAAAGAGAGTCCTGTTCAGAAAGGGGAGAACTTTCAACTGTGATTCAGTGAAGTCATGCTTCAGTAAGGAAGGAAATGCCATTGATTTTATTACAGCTGCCTAATGTTTTCCACAAACTGTAGAAATAATGCCTGTGTCTTGGTGATCTACAATTGCAGCTGACCGCTCGCACATGATGGAAATACAGTTTAGGTTTGCTAAAAATTAACTAGTTAATGTCCTGGTGTCTGTGTCGTATTGGATTGCGTGTGTGTGTGTGTGTGTGTGTGTGTTAAGTCTACCCATTCTTTTCCCGTCAGCCAAAGTCATTTCCACTGGGTTAGGTGTTCCGGAGCTTCCTAAGAAAGGTTTGTGCCCCCTGAGCATAAATGATCTCAAATGCTGGTGGGAAGATTGCTTTGATGTCCTCTGCTTGCTTCCAGTACCTAGTCACACAACAGCTGAACCTAGAGGACGCATTCTTCTGCCCCACCCACCTGTCCCCTCCCTCTGCCTGCCTTCACTGGCCTGTTGGAGTTGTGATAAAACAGAAAAGGAAGTTTTTGGTTGCATGAACACACCCTTTGGAGTGGGTCCAGATAACGAGTCCCTTAAGGAAAGTGGGAGCAGGGTAGCTAGGCCTTCTTGGGTGTGAGAAAAAGGCAATCTTAGAGGGTAAACACAGTAGATGTTGAAGGCGGAAGCAGCAAAGGTCCGCAGGGTGGAGCTGATTCAGAAGGGAACTTGGCTAAGGAGCCAAGTTTTAGTGCCGAGAAGAGAATCCAGAGGAAAGAGATGCTCTGTTCTGCTCTGTCTAGCTTCAGAAGTTCACCGGACTGGGATTGACTGGCAGGCCACGGAGAGAGAGCTTGCTCAGCCTGCAACCCCTGGATGGACTTGAAGTTTGTTTTAAAGGGACAGTCGTCGTCATCACACCCCACACACCCCCACACCCCCTCCACCCTTCCAAGTAGCTTTTGTGATGCGCAGATTTCTCAAGTCAGAGAAACTACTCAGGAGGCAGTCTGTCCAGACCTGCCCATCCCCAGGGGTACCTGTCCCTCCCCTGACTACACCTCTCCTGAAGGTCAGGGACCATCCTAAAGCCGTCCTGATGTGCAGCAGTTCAAATGCTGATTGTCCTCTATCTAGTAGGTTGGGGCCTAGTCTCTTACCAAGGCCTCTCTTTATTGCAGAAACTGCAAACCCTCCTTCCGTGGACTGACTGTCAGGCAGGGGAGATGCGCTCGGGAGATGCGCTCTTCTTGCCATTGGAGTCAGAAAGATGTAGCTGAGAGAAGAAAATAAACATCACCTTAAGAACTTTGCTTTCTCGTGTGTGAAGTAGATTCCATCACTGCCATTTTACTTATGGGAAAATAGAGGCCGAGCGAACAGAAGCCATTTGCGGAAGGGCACAGCAGTGTGTGGCCTCAGACCACCGGCACACACGTATTCCTCTCATGGATGGATGGACTGATATCATTTTGAGAACTCATTCTGGATCATAAATCAGACTCCGTCTAGGGGAAGAAAGCCAAATGGGGTTCTGGCTGTTTTTCAAACAAAAGACAGGAAAACAGCCCATCTGGTTCTCGGTGTGAATCACAGTAAGTGATGCAGAAGAAAAGAGAAACCGAGCTGGAGGAGGTTGGGGGAGGGTGTTCGATCTTTCCTTAGCATTGCAGAGAGGCAGATGGAGTGTAGCGGGGACTCTAAGCGGGGACTACCTGAACAAGCACACGGTTTCAGAAGACGCAGGAGACTTCCCATTGCTGACTAAATGTTTTATTTCTTCCTTCATAGTCAAAGGTGGGTTTTTCTTTTTTCTTTCTTTTCCGTTCATCATTCCTTTCTTTTTTTGACGATAGAATAGGGAAAGATAAACTGGTTATCTAAAATTTTTAATTCTGATTTTTCCCTTACTGCTGAGTTCTTGCCAATAGGATGGAAAATAAAATTATGTGGCAGTAGAGCATTTAGGAAAGTTCTTAAAGAACAAGAAGACAAATGGCAGTTCTCTATCATAAGCTATAGAGCAAGGTGCCAGGGACGGCAGTGTGGGCAGATGGCAGAAACCTATGCCTCCAATGGTGTCTTCTTGGCTGTACAAAGACTTTGGAGTCTTATTTATTATTACTTATTAAATAAATATAAATAAACAGTCTGAATAAGTTCAACACATATTCTATTAGACTGCAGCTGTTGCAGTGTTTGGGGACTGCACTTTAAGCTATTAAGAGTCAATCGAGCCCAAAGAGGCTTTCAGGAAAATATGTTGGGGTACACAGTGTCCATCAAGTGAACTTAGCTAAATAGTTTTTTGTACATTGTGTGTATGGGAAAGGACATACAATATTTTGGAAGCTGTTTTCTTTAATTTCCCAAGAAACTAATCCTTCCTTCTGCAATCCTGATTGGATGATCCCACACAACAGGCTTAGCCAGGGTGCAAATATGTGTAAATCCTACCATAGTAACCTCCCCCTAGAGGAAATGTGCAACCTGCTTCTTTAGATCTTTATCATATATGATTTCCTCTTAAATTATTTACCTACTCTACCCTCCTTTTCAGAAAACAAAATAAAAGACCAAAACTCCACAAGTAAAACAAGAAATATTCGTAGTTACTCATTTCAATCTCTTAGATTATTGTGAGGAACAAAATACATACTGTTCATGAAGCATTTCTTCCTATTTTTATAGGAACTACAAAATTCATGGTCAATTCTCAAGCTTCATTGTGCACAATGACCACTGTGAAGGATGTTAAAACGCAGACACTCAGGCCACCTTCTGGGGTATCCTTCTGGGGTATCCTTCTGGGGTATCCTTCTGGGGTGTCCTTCTGGCATTCATTCCCTAGTTGATAGCTGCTGTTTTTCAAGGCAGCACAGTGGTCTATGGTTACAGAACTGGTCTTTTTCTGATGAATGAGTTGGATTATTTGCTTCCTTTATTTGACCATTTCAACTTGTAGATGACACAAAAAATTTCAAACAATCCTACATTGAAATAGTGAGGAGGGTATCATATGAGCACAAGTAGGAAGGTGTAGCTGGTTCTCACCGCCTTGTGCTTGCCCTCTTCTGAGAGCCTGAATGGTGTGCAGCCATTCTGATGGACCCACCATGTCTGCGAGGGCTGACTATGTCACCTTAGCATGTGAAATGCTCTTCCCTGCAGGATGACTCAACTTATGACTGAAGTGAAGAACCTGTGATGCACCTCTTAATGTGATCACAGCTGTTCTATGTCATAATTCACAGGCAGTCTATTCCCTCTTTACAGGACTTTCTAACATTGTTTGACAATGTTAGGAATGATAATATATGCAAGCATATGTTCTAAAAGTGACATTTACGTTTGTCTTTTTACCTAGAACACGTATTATGCAAACCAGATGTTTTAATCCTGTCTCACTAAACCTATGTGCTGTTTTGCTTTAGGTTTGACCCCACCTGTGAGAAGTAGGACAGAGCTGGGTGGATGAGTGAGAGACAAGCTCATGGCAATAAATGTTTAACTATTAGGAAGGCCAAGCCCAAGAAGCTCAACACATCCATCACCAGGGTTTGGGAGAAGAGGAAGGCTGGGGTTGTGGGTGGGGGGGACAATGAGGAGAGAAACGTGTGAGAGTCACAAGAGGGTCTAAGTCACTTTCCACGAACATATGTGTGATTCCTCAAATTCATTTTGGTAACACAAAGCCTATATCCCTGAGAAGCCAAGTCCTGTGAGTCACATTTTGAGCAATCATCCAAGGCATCTAGTTTTTTAAACTGTGTCCAATAAAAATATACCACAGCTTAGGGATGTTATTTGCATATTCCTAGAAGTCCTTGGTGAAACCTAATGGCCACTCATCTTCCTATCGAGTAATCTTGCTCCAGCTTCTCTGTAGACTTCAGATGCCTGAAAGCACTTAAGAGGCCACTTTGTCCAGGATGGTGACCCCTCATACCCTTCAACCTATTTGTACTCAGAGTGCCAAGGTAGAGAGCATCCAGCAGAGCTCTGAAGGTGACAATACTGCTGTGTCGCTCCACTGTCATTGGGAACTCTTCTACGTAGCTGACATCAGTCTTAGTCTCAGAGTGCCAAGCAGTATGGCCCATGTGGCTAAAAATCGTCCCTAAAAAGTTTTTTTCACCTTTTTTTCTTCCCACATAACCACAGTAAAGTTCTAGGACCTCCCTCCACGCACATAATTCCCTGTATTCTGCCTCCCTCTCTCCAAGTCTTCGGATTCAAACTTCATACAAAACATCTGGTGGACCAGCTCTGCTGCTGGTTACACAGGCTCAGAGGAGGGTCAGATACCTCTGTTCTGGGGTCCATGTTTTGGTACAGGCACTGATGGGTTTTGTTTGAAGCTTCATCACCTATACAGAACGTATGACACTTTTTGCACACAAGGAAATTCTCTGTGCTTGCCCATGGCTTTCTCAAAAAGACTGTGGAGCAGCCAATGTGAGCAGCTAAGTTAACATCAAAGCCGATGGAGCATGATTTTTTGATTATGGTTAATATATATATATAAATGACATATCTACCTATCTATCATCTATCTATCTATCTATCTATCTATCTATCTATCTATCTATCTATCTATCTATCTATATCATATATAATAAAATAGAATCCTTAAGGCTGTAATATTTCCTGCACAAAGTCCAGGGTTTGATTACGAACCTCCAAGATTAAATGAATGGTCTAATATCTTTAGTTGATCCCAAAGTGACTTTCAGTTAGAAAGATGAATTACCTATGGCCTAAACTGGGCCTTCTCTAAGCAGTTATAAGTAAGTAGATGAGGTCCTACTCCTGCCTCAGTTTGCCCCTTGGAAGAAGCAAAGGCCAGAAATATCATGTCCAGCAGCAAGTCTCTGCTGTTGAAAACATTTAGCATTGTCATACATTAGCTATAAGACATTGGTAAAGTTCCTGCAAGTCTATAAGCATCAGTCCCTTGTCTGTCAAATGGAAATAAACATAGTGCTGATATGAAGTCTGTATTAGATATATGACACCTAGTTAGAACTCAGCAAATGATAGCTGTAATTATCATTTCTGGTTTTCCTTTCAGTCTCTGGAAGATTCCCTGAAGGTGCACACATATCCTTGTCCTTCCTTCTATCAGAATAGCATGAGAAAGACAGATTTCTGCATCACGCTCCTGGAGTTGTGGAGAGGGGGCTAACATCCTATCAGTGAATAAACACATTTAAATACCTGGGGTCAGTTGAAAAGTTGGTGGTGGAAACTGTTACTGAAGACATTTGCTTTATTAAACCATGGTCCAAATCCTAAAGGGTTCTAATTTATTCATCAGAGTTTTGTTTCATATCAACTGTGTCGGGCACCATGGTTAGCAGTCCCTGAAACCGCAGTAGAGTTAGATGGTGACCTGATTTTGGCGTCCATGTGATTTTGCATCTGACCCCTGCACTGTTAGTGGTGGACTTTGACACACTGTAGAGGACAGACAGTCTGCATTAGGCAACTTGCCTCATGTATTAGTGCATTGTCATACAGAGTCATAGGCAAGAGGATCTCAGGGGATGAAGAGATTAGAAAAGATGACAGTGACAAGGGGGGAAATGGTGAAAGGGCTTAATTTCCAAATCAAAGATCGCCCTGAAAGGTTGAAAACCAGTGCATCCAAGCAGCTCTGATTTCTTTTCTTTTCTTTTCTTTCTTACTCTGTATTATTTTTTCCTTTTTACTGGAAATATATTTTTCCCACATAATATATCCTGATTGTGTTTCCCCTCCCTCTACTCCTCCCAGTTCCCCCCTACTTCTCCTCCCATCTAGACCTACCCTCTTTCTGATTTCATTAAGAAACAGACAGGCTTCTAGGGGACAATAACAAAGTTAAATAAGATAAAAACTAACACATTGGAATTAGACAAAACCAACAGAAAAAAGGAACTCAACAAAAACCACATAGGATTCCCATAAAAGCACTAAACTAGAAGCTATAATAAATATGCAAAGGACCTATAGAGTAAAAGAGAGAAGAAAATATCTAAATAAAATAAAAAATAAGAAATTTTTTTAAAAAATAAAAGAAAAAGCCCTAACATGACATTGTGAGACAAGGAATGGCCAAAGACACTGAGCTTGTCTTCTGTTGGTCATTTACTGCTGGGCATGTAGTCTACCCTTAAGAGTAGTTTGTTTCCCCAGTGAAATTCACATAAAGGAAAGTAAGTTTTCACTTGCAAATATTTATCATTTGGAGATTGCCTTGGGTTAGGGATGTCTCTTCTTCTTTCAGTTCCAGGACTCTACCTGGTGCAGACCCATGAGGCCCTGTGCATGCTGCCTCAGCCTCTGTGAGTTCATATGAGCCTTGCTCATGTTGGTTTAGAAGGATTTGTTCTTTCTGTTTTCTTTTCTTTCTCTCTCTCACTCTCCCTTCCTTCCTTCCTTCCTTCCTTCCTTCCTTCCTTCCTTCCTTCCTTCCTTCCTTTTTTCCTTCCTTCCTTCTTTCTTTCCTTTCTATTTTTCTTTCTTTTTGATCTTCAAGACATAGTTTCTCTGTATAGCTTTGAATGTTGTGGAACTCACTCTGTAGATCAGGCTGGTCTTGAACTCACAGAGACCCACCTACCTCTGCCTCACAAGTGCTAGGATCAAAAGCATGTGCCACCATTGCTGGCTCTATTTGGTTTTTTCTTGTTTGTTTTTCAAGACAGGGTTTCTCTATGTAGCTTTGGCTATTCTGGAACTCACTGTGTAGATCAGGCCTGGCCTCTGCCTCCCTAGTGCTGGGATTAAAGGCATGTGTCACTGCTGTTTGGTTAATTGATTTCTTGATATCTAGTTTTTAGAATTCTTTATATATATCGGACATTAGTCTTCTACTGGATATGTAGTTGGTAAAAATATTTTCCCATTCTATAGACTGACTCTTTGTTCAATTGACAGTGTCCTTTACCTTACAGAAACTTTCCCTTTTCATAAAGTCCTATTGATTAATTGTTGATCTTAATGTTTGTGCTAATAGTATTCTGTTCAGAAAGTATTTTCCTCTGTTCATGAGTTCAAGGATTTTCCCCACTTTCTCTTTTATCAGGTTCAGTGTATCTGGTTTTATGTTGAGGTCTTTGATCATTTGGAGTTGAATTTTGTGCAAAGTCGTTAAGTTTTTGCCTATTTGAATTCTTCTACACCAGAGCCAACCAGTTTGACCAACACCTTTTATTGAAGATGTTATTTTTTCCAGCGTGTATTTCTTGTTTCTTTATAAAAATATCAGGTGTCCATAGGTGTGTGGATTTTTTGTTTGGAACTTTAGTTTGATTCTGCTGATCGACATGTCTGTATGCCAATACCATTCTTTTTTAAACTTTCTTTTTTTTTATCACTCTGTAGTACAACTTGAAATCAAGGATAATGATACCTCATACAGTTCTTTTATTATTCAGGATTGTTTTAACTATCTTAGGCTTTTTGTTTTTCCATAAGAAACTGAAAATTGTCCTTTCAAGATTTGTGAAGAATTGTGTTGGAATTTTGATGAGAATTGCATTGAATCTGTATATTTCTTTTGGTAGGATGGCCATTTTTACTGTTAATATTGACCTATGAGCATGGGAGATCTTTCAATCTTCTGATAACTTCTTTAGTCTTTTTACTTGCTTCGTTAGAGTTACTACAAGATAGTTTATAATACTCGAGGATGTTATGAAATTTATTATTTCCCTGATTTATTTCTCAGATTGTCACTTGTTATAGGAGGGCTACTAATTTTTCTGAGTTAATTTTGTATCCAGTTATTTTGATAAAAGTGTTTATGAGCTGTAGGAGATTTTGAGTGGACGTTTTAAGGTCACTTATGTAAACTATCATATTGTCTGTAAATAAAGATTCTTGGATTTCTTCCTTTTTAATTTATATTTCCTTGATCTTCAGTTGTCTTATTGCTCTAGTTAAGACTTCAAGTACTATATTGAATAGTTACCGAGAGATTGGGCAATCTTCCTGATGTCAGTGGGATTGCTTTGAATTTTTCTCTATTAAACTTGATGTTGTATTTAGCTTGCTGTACACTGACTTTACTGTGCTGAGAAATGTCACTTTTATCCCTAACTTGTCCAGAACTTTTTATCATGAAGGGGTGTTGGATTTTGTCAAAGACCTTCTCTGCACCTAATAAGATGAGATGAGTTTTTCTCTCAGTTTGTTTATATAGTGAAATACATTTATCAATTTATGTATTGATAAACCATCCCTGAATCTCTGGGATGAAGCCTACTTGATCATGGTGGATGATATTTTTGATGTGTTCTTGGATTTGGCTTGCAAGTATTTTATTGAATAATTTTGCATCTGTGTTCATAAAAGAAATTAGTCTAATTCTGTTTCTTTGTTGGGTCTTTATATAGTTTGGGTATATAACTGTGTCCTCACAAAACAAATAGGGCAATGTTCCTTCTGTTTGCATTGTGTGGAATAATTTGAAAAGCATAGGAATTAACTCTTCTTTGAAAGTCTAGTAGTCTAGTAGAATTCTGCACTAAACCCTGGGCTTTTTTTTTTTTTTGGTAGGGGGAGACTTTAGTGACTGCTTCTATTTCACTAGAGGTTATAGTTCTAATTAAATTGATTATCTGATCTTGATTTAACTTTAGTAAGTGAAATGTATCAAAATTATCCATTTCTTTTAGATTTTCCATTTTGGTGGAGAACAGGTTGTTTTTAAATTATGCACTTATGATTCCCTAAATTTCCTTTGTGTTTGTTGTTAGGCCCAATTTTCAATTCTGATTTTGTTAGTTTAAATAGTCACTGCCTCAAGTTAATTTGGAACTATCTGCTTGTTGTCACCTTGAGTTTTGGTGTGTGTGTGTGTGTGTGTGTGTGTGTGTGTGTGTGTTGGGGGAGAGGATTACTTTGTTTCTTTGTTTCTTTCTTTTTATTAATTTCAGTCCTGAACTTGATTATTTCTTTCCATATACTCCTTTTGTTTATGATTTCTTCTTTTTGTTCTAGAGCTTTCAGGTGTGCTATTAAGTTGCTAGTATGAGATCTCACCAATTCTTTTATGTAGGCACTTAGTGCTTGCTATAAATTGCCTCTTAGAGCTGCCTTCACCTTCATTGTGTTTCATAAGTTTGGATATGTTGTATGTTCATTTTCATTCAATTTTAGAAAATCTTTAATTTCTTTCTTAATTTCTATCTTGACCAATTTTTCAAACAATAGAGAGTTGTTCAGTTTCCATGAGTTTTTAAGCTTTCTGTTGTTGATATTCAGCTTTAAAAACATGATAGTCAGATAGGATGTAAGGCGTTATTTTAGTTTTCCTGTTTTTTTTTAAGACTTGTTTGTGTTTGAGAATGTGGTCAATTTTGGAGAAAGTTTCAGGGCATTCTGAGAAGAAGGTGTGATCTTTTGTTGGGTAAAATTTTCTGTAAACATCTGTTATGTCCATTTGAATTATGATGTCTGTTACATCCAGTATTTCTATGTTTAGGTTTGCCTGGATGACCTTTCTGTTGGTGAGAATGGGGTATTGTGGTTATCCACTATCAGTGTGTGGAGGTCATTGTGTGATTTTAGCTGTGTAGTGTTTCTTTTATGAACTTTGGTGCCCTTGTGTAGGGGTCATCGATACTAAGAATTGCAATGTCCTCTTGGTGGATTTTTCTTTTGATGTACATGTAGTGTCCTTCTCTATCTCTTCCGTTAAGATTTGGTTTGAAGTCCACTTTGGCAGATATTAAAAGGACTACTCCAACTTACTTTTTAGGTCCATTTGCTTGGAATATCATTTTTCATCTCTTTTTCCAGAGGTGATGTCTATCCTTGATGTTAAAATATGTGTCTTGGATGCAGCAGAAGGATGGACCCTATTTTTTGATTTATTCAGTTAGTTTGTGTCTTTTTGTTGAGGAATTGAGTTTACTGATGTTCAAATATATTAATGAGCAGTGATTGTTGATTCCTGTTATGGTGGTGGTGGTGGTGGTGGGGGTGGTGGTGGTGGGGGTGGTGGTGGTGGTGGTGGTGGTGGTGGTGGTGGTGGTGGTATGTGTGTTTCCCCTCCTTTGATTTGCTAGTCTGGTACTATTTATTCCCAGTGTCTTCTTGGATGTAGTTTACCTCTTTAGGTTGGCGTTTTCCTTCTAATGTTTTCTGTAGGAATTCTGGATTTTTAAATAGGTACTTATTAAATTTGATTTTATTGTAGAATGTCTTACTTTCTCTATTATGGCTGAAAGCTTTGTTGGATATGGTAGTCTAGACTGGCATCTGTGGTCTCTCAGAGTCTGTAGGCCCTTCTGAGTTTTTGAGCTCCATTCAGAAGTCAGGTTTAATTCTGTCTTAGGTAGGGTTTCTATATCTGTGAAGAGACCGTGACCATGGCAGTTCTTTTTTTTATTTTCTTTATTAAAAATTTCTGCCTCCTCCCCGCCTCCCATTCACCTCCCCTTCCCCCCTCCACTCCCCCTTCTTCTCTTGTCCAAAGAGCAATAAGGGTTCCCTGCCCTATGGGAGGTCCAAGTTCCTCCCCCCTCAATCTAGGTTTAGGAAGGTGAGCATCCAATCAGGCTAGACCCCCCCAAAGCCAGAATACGTACTAGAAGACTTTAAAGGGGTTCCCAGGTATCCATGGAGATGCCCCCAGCTAGTTCCTTGGGCAGCTGAGGAGAGGGAGGGAAGAGGCCAGAGCCTATAGTCATACTGATGAATATCTTGCATATCACCATAGAACCTTCATCTGGCGATGGATGAAAATAGATTCAGAGCCACACATTGGTGCACCATACTGAGCACCCAAGGTCCAAATGAGGAGCAGAAGGAGGGAGAACATGAGCAAGGAAGTCAGGACTGCAAGGGGTGCTCCCACCCACCGAGTTGGTGGGGCTGATCTAATCGGAGCTCACCAAGGCCAGCTGGACTGGAACTGAAAAAGCACAGGATAAAACCGGACTCCCTGAACATGGCTGACAATGAGGGCTGCTGAGAAACCAAGGACAGTGTTTCTTGTAAACAGCAAAATGTTGGATTCTGTTTTCGTATCCAGTCTCTTAGCCTGTGCCTTTTTATAGGTGAATTGAGTCCATTGATATTAAGTGATATTAATGACCAGTGGTTGTTAACTTCAGTCATTTTTAGTAGTAGAGTTTGTGTGTTTCCCTTCTTCTAGTTGTGCTGGTGAAGGGTCGCTAGATGCCCGATGTATTGTGGGCGTTGTTGGACTCCTTGGTTTGTGATTTTCCTTCTATTACTTTCTGCAAGGCTGGATTTGTGGCTGCGTATTGTATAAATCTGTTTTTGTCCTGGAATATCTTGTTTTCTCCATCAATGGTGAATGCAAGCTTTGCTGGGTATAGTAGTCTAGGCTTGCATCCATGTTCCCTTAATGTCTGTAGCACATCTATCCAAGCTCTTCTGGCTTTCATGGTTTCCATTGAGAAATCAGGTGTAATTCTGATAGGTTGCCCTTTATATGTTACTTGACCTTTTTCCTTTGCAGCTCTTAATATCTGTTCTTTATTCTGTATGTTTTGTGTTTTGATTATTATATGGCGTGGGGATGCTTTCTTTTGATCCAGTCTATTTGGTGTTCTGTAGGCTTCTTGTACCTTCATTCTCATCCTTCTTTAGGTTGGGGAAGTTTTCTTCTATAATTTTGTTGAATATGTTTTCTGGGCCTTTGAGCTGTAATTCTTCTCCTTCTTCTACCCCAATTATTCTTAGGTTTGGTCTTTTCATGGTGTCCCAGATTTCCTGAATGTTTTGTGTTAAGAATTTGTTAGATTTGTTTAGTTCTTTAATCTGTGAGTTTATTTCCTCTATAGTATCTTCAGAGTCCGAGATTCTTTCTTCCATCTCTTGTATTCGGTTGGAAATACTTGTCTCTGAAGTTTCTGTTCGTTTACTCAGAGTTTCCATTTCCAGTCGTCCCTCCGATTGTGTTTTCTTCAATACCTCCATTTCATTTATCAGGTCTTGTACTGTTTCCCTTACCTGCTTGATTGCTTTTTCTTGTTTTTCTTGTTTTTCTTGGGTATCTTTGAGAGATTTATTTATTTCGTCTACCTTTTTGTTTGTCATCTCCATTTCTTTATGGCAGTTTTTTACCTCCTGTTTAAGGTCCTCTATTATTTTCATAAAGTACTGTTTAAGGTCGGTTTCTTCTATATCTTCTGGGGTAGGGTGTTCAATTCTTGTTGTTTCGGGATGTCTGGATTGTGGTGATGTCATGTTGCCTTTCATGTTGTTGGAGGAGCTCCCGCATTGGCGCCTGCCCATCTCTTCCTTCAAAAGGAGCCCGGAGGCGTTTGGTGTCCTAGACCAATCTTTGCTGTGACTGAAACTGGTTGGATCTCCCCAGTGCCAGAGGAGGACCTATTCCTTGCGTCACAATCTGAAGAAGCCCGCACTCCCTTGCAGGAATCCTCAGACCTGCCTGGAGGCCAGAGTCTGACTCCTCTGGGTGGATGGCCTTAGAACAGGAGCAGGACACCAGTTCAGATGGAACTGAACTGGTGGAATACCACACAGCGAACCTGGCAGCACAATCTGAAGGAGCCCGCACCCCTCTGCAGGAATCCTCAGACCTGCCTGGAGGCCAGAGTCAGACCCCTTTGGGTAGATGGCCTTAGAACAGGAGCAGGACACCTGAGAACACTAGGGAAAGCTTGGGAGACACAGGGATGGGAGAAACAGACACAAGCCTGCAGAGGGAAGTGGGGGTAGGGGGTCTGTGCTCTCTTCCAGGGCAGGTTGCCCCAGGGTCCGCATTCACTCACCAGTTCAGATCAACAGAAGAAGTTCAAATGGCCAAAAGACACTTAAGGTCATGCTCAACCTCCCTAGCTATCAGGGAAATGCAAATCAAAACAATTTTGAGATATCATCTTACACCTGTCAGATTGGCTAAAATCCAAAACACCAATAATAACCTTTGCTGGAGACGTTGTGGGGTAAGGGGTACACTCATCCATTGCTGGTGGGAATGCACTCTTGTGCAACCACTTTGGAAAGCAGTGTGGCGGTTTCTCAGGAAATTCGGGATCAACCTACCCCAGGACCCAGCAATTCCACTATTGGGAATCTACCCAATAGATGCCCAATCATACTACAAATGCATTTGGTCATCTATGTTCATAGCAGCATTATTTGTAATAGCCAGAACCTGGAAACAACCTAGATGCCCTTCAGTGGAAGAATGGATGAAGAAACTGTGGAATATATACATGCTAGAATACTACTCAGCGGTAAAAAACAATGACATCTTGAATTTTGCAGGCAAATGGATGGAAATAGAAAACACTATTCTGAGTGAGGTAACCCAGACCCAAAAGATGAACATGGGATGTACTCACTCATAATCGGTTTCTAGCCATAATTAAAGGATCCTTGAGAAGATAATAAGAAGGTGAACTCCCCAAAAAAGATATAGTAATCCTCCTGGATATTGGAAGTAGACACGATCGCCAGGCAAAAATTGGGAACTTGAGGGTTGGGCGAGACGCGGCCAAGGGAAGATGGGGAGAGAAAAGCGTGAAGGGGAGAATGGGGGGAGCTCAGAGGAATGGGATGCTTGGGATACAGGAAGGGTGGATATGGGAGCAGGGAAGCATATATCTTTATTTAGGGAGCCACCTGAGGGTTGTCAAGAGACTTGACCCTAGAGGGCTTCCCAGGTTTCCAGGGAGACGCCCCCAGTTAGTTCCTTGGGCAGCTGAGGAGAGGGAGCCTGAAAAGGCCAGTTCCTATAGCCATACTGATGAATTTCTTGCATATCACCATAGAACCTCCACCTGTCGATAGATGAAGAAAATGACAGAGCCCCACATTGGAGCACCGGACTGAGCTCCCAAGGTCCTGATGAGGAGCAGAAGGAGAGAGAACATGAGAAAGAAAGTCAGGAACGTGAGGGGTGCGTTCACTCATGGAGACGGTGGGACAGAACTAATGGGAGATCACCAACTCCAGTTGGAATGGGACTGATGGATCATGCGACCAAACCCGTCTCTCTGAATGTGGCCAACAGTGGGGGCTGACTGAGAAGCAAAGGACAATGGCGCTGGGCTCTGATTCTTCTGCATGGACGGGCTCTGTGGGAGCCTTCTCAGCTTGGTCGATCACCTTCCTGGACCTGGGGGGAGTTGGGAGGACCTTGGTCTTAGTATAGAGTAGGGAACCCTGATGGCTCCTTGGCCTTGAGAGGGAGGGAGGGGAGGTATGGGTGGAGGGGAGGGGAGGGAAGGGGGAGAAGGAGGGGAGGGAAGGGGGAGGAGGAGGTGAGGGAAAGGGGAGGAGGAGGGGAGGAGATGGAAATTTTTAAATATAAAAAAATAAACCATGAAAAAAAGAAATACATATTCAGAAAACTACATACTCTGATGTTTGAATTTTGATATTTTCCCAGGCTAGTCATGTGTAACACTTTACCCTACCAACCCCACACACCTCCTAGTAACTAAGAAGCAAAAGAGAAGAAAGGGCCCGAGGCCCACGTGTCCCTGTCGAGGGCCTGCCTCCAAGGATCTGACATTCCTCTGAGTCTACAAATGTTCTGCCACTCTATAACCCTGTCCATTCAGCTAGCAACCAATCTTCAACACACAGACCTTAGGGAGATCGAACCACAACACTTAAAACAAGCAGCCTTCAAAAATGGAAGACTGTGGAAGGAGACACAGCTCGGCGGGAAAAGGTGCTTGCCACCAAAAGCGTGAGCAGTTCGTCCTCAGGACACACGTGGTGGAAAAGAGACTGATCCTGCAAGTGATCCTTTGACCTTCAAACGTGTACTAGACATGCGCTTAGGACCACACGTCCACACGCACACTGAATAGGTAAATATAACTAAAATTTTAAAAATCAAATGTAAGTACTCAAGCCTAACCCTCAGGAGCCTGTGGATAGCTACACTGTAAATCTGAGATCCAGATTTCGAACACCTCTTTGAAGGGTCTTACTTTTTCCCTTCTCCTTAATCACTAGCATTCTCAAAAGTGACAAATTTGTGTCAGCAACGCCATCGCTTTTGAAACCAGGTCTTATACATCACAGGCTGGCTTCCAGTTCACTGCATGAGCCTCTGATCCTCCTGCCTCCACCTCGCGAGTGCTCAGGTTGCAGGAGTGCAGGATTACCCTAGTCTCATCCCGTTCTGAGGCTCAAACCCAGGGTGCCATGTACACTCTAAGCGAGCACTCTCCACAATGACCTGCGGCCCCAGGTTTGTTTTTCGTTGTTGTTTGCTTGGTTTGATGTTGTTGTTGTTGCCATTGTTAGTTTGGGAAGTGGTTTAGTTTTTGACATTTTGGCTTTTAAAAATCAGATTTTTTTTTTATTACAAGATTGTTTTCTTCTCTCTTCTACAAGGAGAAAAATGTTCCTTAATTTATGAAAACAACCAGCTCAATTGTTTTTATTTCTATCCTGCCTATCTTTCAATTTCCTGAGTAAGCACACTTGCTTTCAACAATCATTTGCTCAAAAAACTATACCAAATAAACTTCAAAGCAATGCAGAATACGCTCAACACGCTTTTGGCAAAAACGGGCAGACCTGGGATCATATAAAAGATGTTATTTGGTGATGCTTTTCTGCTGAAGGAGTGAGTGGTGAGGACACCTTTCCTTTCATCCTTAGGAGTGAACAGCCCATTCGGGAGACTGACTTCATCTAGGATGTCTCACCTCCAGGGTCACAGCTGAGGTGGCGACTCCGACCAACCTCACGAGCCACACTGCATTTGCTTCTGTTCCCCACATGATTTCTTGCCTCCATCAGTGTTTTTTTTTTACAACTACAGAAAATGACAAACTTTAAATCCCTATTTTTAAAGAAAAAACTTTAAAAAGTCTGCAAAGATAATGTTTCCACATTTCTCTTTCTTCCTATATGTATATTTTTGTCATTCTGTTGTATTTTGTGTGTATAGGGTGTTTTGTCCAGATGTCTGTCTACATAACACATGACTAACTGGTTCATGGAGGTCAAAAGAGGGTACCAAACACCCTGCAGCTGGAGTTACAGGTGGTCGTGGGCTGTCCCAGCGGTTCCTCTGCACAAGCAGTCAGTGCTCTTGCCCACTGTGCCATCTCTACAGTTCCTTCTTCCCTGGTTTTAGTTGATATAATGCTTTGGGAAACACTGAGAGAAAACCAAAACTTGATAGAATAGTATGATTTCTTATTTTTCTTTTTCCAGGGGATTCTATCATTATTCCATTTGATTATTTTATTTTTTATCATTGTGGGAAATGAGTAATAATAAAATCATTCTTAGTATACTAAAATTTCAAATAAGAAAAAAATACTAAAATTTTATAATGTAAAATGATACAGGATCCTAGGAAAGTATATGGTGATTATAATGTGCACTAGATTTTTGTTCTATTGAAGGAAACTGGATACATTTTCTCTTGGCCCCCTAGAAGAAAATAGTCACAAAATATCTTTATGAATGGTAATAAATGTGATCAAAATAGAACCGAGTGCAATGGATTTTAGTGTATTGAGGTTTAAGGACTGGAGTTATTTGTATGTGGTCAGCTCCTTTATGGTCACACAAGTTGAGAGTGTGACAATTAGCTAAAGGGGCAAGGGCTGAGACAAGATTTCATTTTAGGCCCCTGAAAAATCAACACTGAATAAAAATTTAAAATATGTTTTTTAGAGTAGTTTCCAATGGTAAACAATAGAATCTTAGAAGTAATTTCAAAATTTCAAGTTGAAATCATGTATGTGTTCAATAGGTTTGGGTATATTGTGCATTCATTTTTGTTAAATTCTTGGACGTCTTTAATTCCTTCCTTTATTTCTTTCTTGACCCAGGGATGATTCAATTGAGCACTGAACAATATCCATGAGTTTGTAGACTTTCTGCATAAATTATTTATCCATATGAAGTTTCCATATTTTTCCATATTGTTCTTTCAAGGTCTGTGAAGAATTGTGTTGGAATTTTGATAGGGATTGCACTGAATCTGTAGTTTGCTTTTGATTGACATTTTTACTATGTTGATCTTACCTATCCAAGAACATGGGCGATCTTTCCATTTTCTGATATCTTCTTCAATTTCTTTCTTCAAAGACTTAAAGTTCTTGTCATACAGGTCTTTCACTTCTTTGGTTAGTGTTCCACAAGATATTTTATGTTATTTATGTTTATTGTGATAAGCAATGTTTCTCTGATTTCTTTCTCAGCACTGGTATCATTTGTAAATAGGAGGGTTACTGATATATTAAGTTGATCTTGTATCCTGCCACTTACTGAAGATGTTTATCACCTGTAGGAGTTCTCTCATCAAATTTTTGGGTCACTTGTGTATACTATCATACCATCTGCAAATAACGAAAGTTTAACTTCATCCTTTCCCATCTGTATCCCCTTGATCTCCATTTGTTGTCTTATTGCTCTAGCAATAAGTATTAGTTCTTCTTTGAAGTTCTGATAGAATTCTGCACTGAAACCATTGGGCTTTTTTTTTTGGTTGGAAGACTTTTGATTACTGCTTCTATTTTCTTAGGGGTTATAGGTCAATTAAAACTGTTCATCTGGTCTTGGTTTAATTTTGGCATTCTGTATCTATTCAGTAAATTGTCCATTTCTTTTAGATTTTCCAATTTTGTGGAGTACAAGTTTTCAAAGTATGACCTAATGATTCTCTGGATTTCCTCAGGGTTTGTTGTTATGTCCCCTTTTTCATTTCTGATTTCATTAATTTGGAGCCTCTCTCTCTCTCTCTCTCTCTCTCTCTCTCTCTCTCTCTCTCTCTCTCTCTCTCTCTCTCTCTCTCTCTCTCTCTCTCTGCGTTTTGATTAGTTTGAATAAGGGTTTGTCTATCTTATTGATTTTCTCAAAGGATCAGCTCTTTGTTTCATTGATTCATTGTATTGTTTTGTTTCTACTTTATTGATTTCAGTCCTAAATTTTATTATCACCTTTCATCTACTCCTCCTGGATGAGCCTGCATATTTTTGTTCTAAAGCTTTCAGGTGTGTTTTTAAGTTGCTAGTGTAAGATTTCTCCACTCTTTATGTAGACACTTAGTGCTATGATCTTTCCTCTTAGTACTGCTTTTACAGTGTTCAATAGGTTTGGGTATATTGTGCATTCATTTTTGTTAAATTCTTGGACATCTTTAATTCCTTCCTTTATTTCTTTCTTGACCCAGGGATGATTCAATTGAGCACTGAACAATATCCATGAGTTTGTAGACTTTCTGCAATTAGTGCTGTTGTTAAATTCTAATTTTAAGTCATGGTAATCTGATAAGATACAGGGGGTTATTTCAATTGTGTGTGTGTGTGTGTGTTGAGATTTGTTTTGTTACCGAGTATGTGTTCAATTTTAGAGAAGGTTTCCTGAAGTGTTAAGAAGAAGGTATATTCTTTTGTGTTTGGGTGAAATGTTCTGTAGATGTCTGTTAAGTCCATTTGAGTCATGACATCTGTTAGTTCTCTTATTTCTCTGTAAAGTTTCTGTCTGGTTGACTTGTCTGTTGGTGAGAGTGGGGTGTTGAAGTCTCCTGTTAATAGTATGTGGGGTTTGATGTGTGATTTAAGCTTTAGAAATGTTTCTTTTATATACGTGGGTTCTCTTGTACTTGGACATAGATGCCCAGGATTGAGACTTCATCTTGATGGATTTTTCCTGTGATGAGTATTAAATGTCCTTCTACATCTCTTTTGATTGACTTTAGTTTGAAGTCTATTTTGTTAGATACTAAGATAGCTATAACCACTTATTTCTTAGGTCCATTTGATTGGAAATTTTTTTAGCAATCTTTTACTCTGAGGTAATCTCTGTCTTTGAGGTTGAGGTGTGTTTCTTTGTATGCAGCAGAAAAAGAATCCTGTTTCTGTATCCATTCTATTAGCCTGTGTATTTCATAGGTGAATTGAGTCCATTGATACTAAGAGATATTAATGACCAGTGATTGTTAATTCCTGTTATTTTTTGGTCATAGTGTTGGTGTGTTTCCCTTCTTTGTGGTTTGCTGGTGTGAGGTTATCTGTTTCCTGTGTTTTTGAGGGTTAAGTTAACTTCCTTGGGTTGGAAGTTAAGGCTGAGTTTGTGAATAGATATTCTTTTTAAATCTTGTTTTGCCCTGGGATAACTTGTTTTCTTTGTTGATGGTGATTGAAAACTTTGCTGGGTATAGTAATCTGGGCTTGCATCTGTGGTCTTTTAGTGTCTGTAGCACATCTGTCCAGGACTTTCTGGCTTTCATACTGTAATTCTGGTAGCTCTGCCTTATATCTTATTTGTCCTTTTTCCTTTGCAGCCTTAATATTCTTTCTTTATTTTGTATATTTAGTGTTTTGACTATTATATGGTGAGGGGACTTTTTTGTCCAGTCTATTTGGTGTTCTGTAAGCATCTTGCACCTTCATAGGCATATCCTTCTTTAAGTTGGGAAAGTTTTTTTCTATAATTTTGTTGAATATATTTTCTTTGCCTTTGAGCTGGATTTCTTCTCCTTTTATCCTATTATTCTTAGGTTTGGCCTTTAAATAGTATCCCAAATTTCCTGGATGTTTTATGTTCAGGATTTGTTGGATTTAACATTTTCTTTGACCAATGACTTTATTTTTTCTATTGTATCTTCCTGAGATTCTCTACTCTATCTCTTGTATTCTGTTCATTATGCTTGCATCTGTAGTTCCTGTTCATTTGCCCAGATTTTCCATTTCCAGAATTCCCTCAGTTTGTGTTTTCATTATTGCCTCTATTTCAGTTTTCAAGTCTTGAGCTGTTTGAACTGCTTGCTTCACCTGTTGAAGTGGTTTTTTTCCTTGGTTTTCTTGTGTTTCTTTAAGGGATTTAGTGATTTCTTCCAATTTTTTGTTAGTCTTTTCCTCCATTTCTTCTAGGGAACTTTTCATTTCATCTTTAAGAGTCTCTATCATCTTCATAAAGTTATATTTAAAGTCATTTTCATCTGCTTCTTCTGTATTAGGATGTTCAGGTCTTCCTGTTGTATGACCACTGGGTTTGGTGTTACCATGTAGCTTTTTAGGTTGTTGAATGTATTCTTGCATTGGGACCTACCCTTCTCTTCCTCCAGTTGATATACTCAGCGTCTTTGCCTCATGGTCAAATCCTTGCAGTAACTGTTTGTGTCTTAGGGAGCCACTCTTGGTCCACTCTTTGGAGTTGCTATCTGTGTCTCAGGAAGCCACTGGGGTCTCTGGTGATGGCTGGGTTTGGAGGTGGAGTGGGTCTTGTAGATTACAGGGTCTGATAGATGGTGGGGTTGTTGGAGCAGCCTACCTGCTGGAGGCTTTCCTGCTGGCATCTAGTGCAGCTGAGGTGTGGGGGAAGGTCCCAGGGTTTCGGCCCAGGGCCTAGGGTCTAGAGACCAGGCTGTCCAGCTGGGGAGCTGGTTACTCACCACTTGGTCTTCTTTGTGCAGATTTACCCAAAGAAGCCAGTTAAGCTGGAAAGACATTTTCCAAGATAGCTACAAAAGTAAAATAAATTATATCAATGGTAACAGCATAACTAAAGCCAGGGTGAAGTACACCTGGGCCACCTGATTCTCACTCAGAACATTTCACCAATTAACCAATTGTGCAGAGAAGGAGCAGGGAAAGGTCTGCTAATGAAGGAGCTCTACACACTGCCCATCTTCTAGAGGAGTGAACCAACCAAGCACTGTTGGTGGCAGCTCTTTAAGACGTGAATTCAGTGTGGGCATGTGGAATTGTTGGAAGCCAGTAACGCACCACTGTGGCACAACACGGTTCAGCCAGTCAAACCTAGCCTGATTGAGAATGCTCTAGATCAATAATTCTGCACTCAAGGCTAACAAAATGGTGAGGTGCTTGCTGTATTTGTCTGCTTCTGAATCACCTCTGAGATCCAAGGAAAGGCCTAGCAACCTCCCTCACCATTCCTCACTAGCCTGCTCTAAGGCTGTCCATGACTGACAGTAATTCTGAAAATTGCCTAAACTGGCTTCTAAGATGTGGTGACAATAAAACACTCATTTGGCCCAAATACCAAAATACCAAAAAGTTCAAGTTGTCGTAAATAATCTTATACATGCCTTAAAAATAATCACTGGGGGCTGGGCGGTGGTGGTGCACACCTTTAATCCCAGCCCTCCGGAGGCGGAGGCAGATGCAGGCCGCTCTCTGTGAGTTTGAGGCCAGCCTGGTTTACAAGAGCTAGTTCCAGGACAGCCAAAAATACAGAGAATCCCTGTCTTTAAAAAAAATAAAAAACAGAAAAAAAGTTACTGGGAAAAATTAATCTGAAATTAATTTTAAACCATCTATGTTATACTTCAGAGCACATTAAATACATTCAATTTTATATATTATATATCATCATACATCAGTGTGGGCTGCTTAACATATATGATACTTATAATACACATTATATTTATGTTTTAGTAATATATATTTGTGCTGCACATTCACTTTTTATAGGTTTTTGATCACTGCATGATTTTTCAAGAGCAGAAAACATATTTATCATGTGTATTGTTTATTATATTTATTTTTCTCATTCCTAACACAGTACCTGGTACACCGTAGGTACTCAATAAATGTTAACTGAGTTGATAGTGCCTTTGTAAAAACTATTAACAGTATGGCTGTGTATAGTCAAAGATGGTATCAAAGTTAATATGCAAAACCCATCAAGGTTGGACCCCGACAGATGTCACCCCAATGTGTGGCTTATGACACTCTAAGTTGTGTCCAGTTGTGGTTCTGTGTGATAGTCTCCATCTGCTATAAAGAAAAGCTTCCCTTTGATATGGGTGGCAGCCACACTTACCTGTGGGCATAAGAAAAATCTTAAAATGTAGGAAGTAATTGTAATCATTTAACAAAATGACAGAAGCAGATTCTTTTCTAAGTTGCATGACCTCACTAGCTCTGGGAAGCTGGCTAGGTTTCCAGCATTGGGAATATTTTTTTTTCCTGTGAGTGGGCCTTACGTCCGATTAGACAACTGTTGGTTGCCACCAATATGTGAGTGGCACTTATTACACCTTTATGTATATCTTCCCATGCTGGTCATCGCTATGGTCCATACATGTTGCAGCTAGATAGGGCTGTTTAATTGCTTCCTCTCTCAGTACCTTGCATAGTATTCTTTTGGTACCAAAGATGCTAGACTGCAGGAAGGAGGCTTTCTGATCAGATCCAGCTAGAATCATATGAGTCTTCTGTTTTCAGCAATATAAGGACACCCTCAGCCCCTTAGTGGCAACCAAGGGCTACATGAACAGTCTATATTGTTCTGGGAGTTACCTGAACTACTCTGACCAATCATTCACAAGGAGGTTTCTTATGCCTGGCACTGGGGATTTTGTTAAACTATGATTTTTGTGGGAAGCACCGTCAGCCCAAGTAGTTTAACTTCCTTCTATATGTGTTATATTATATTATATTAGTAATATTGTATATCAATTGATAACATGTTAATATAAGATGTGAGTGTATAAATGTGTGTACATAAATATGTGTTGTGTATAATTTTGGTAAGTATAAAATAGTAAGATTCCTTGAGGCTTTATAAAACAACCTGGGGCCGGGCGGTGGTGGCGCATGCCTTTAATCCCAGCACTCGGGAGGCAGAGGCAGGTGGATCTCTGTGAGTTCAAGACCAGCCTGGTCTACAAGAGCTAGTTCCAGGACAGGCTCCAAAGCCACAGAGAAACCCTGTCTCGGAAAAAAAAAAAAAAAACAACCTGGGGCTGCTTGTCCCTCATCATCCACCTTCATCTTGTACTGACTGTCTTCCCACACTCCTCCCCAGTTTTAACTGTATTTTGTAAATGAAAACATCTTACAAACTCTTTGCCCTTAATCATAGTACATAAAAGTGGGAAGGGAATGATCCTTGATTGCATGAGGGAATGCTTTATAAATAAACTTTGCTACATGTGTTAAGGTACGTGAAACCTGGACCATTAAAAACCATTTCCTTTGGTATTTTCTAGAGTGTATTAGGTTCCACACTATCTTTCACTCCAGATTTACAATGGCATGGAGAGTCACTCCTTACTGGGCCTGCTTTCAGGAAGAGCTTATTCTAAGTGCCAAAGTCTTCCACATGTACCACCCTACTGCCTTCAAGGGGTCGGAGATATCTTCAGCAAATCAAGATGTAAAACAGGCCGGGAGAACTGCGGAGAGAAGAGAAATGAGCAACCACAAGTATGAGCCTGTTTCTTGCACTACCCACACCCCCTCCACCACAGGGAACATTTTGCAGTTCTTACAAACCACATTACCCCAACTTCATTCTTAATTCCAGTCTACCCACCTCACTCACTCACACACATGCACACGCACACGCACATGCACACACACACACACACACACACACACACACACACACACACTTGCACAACTGCTCATTCATAGAACCACAAGTGTTCTGGGTTGCAGTCTGCTCTGGGATGCCCCATTCTATCCTTATGAGAAGAACTACAAAGCTCTTCCTAAAGACTCAAACTCTGAAGTCGATTTCATGGGGTGATTTTCCACCAACTCCAGCATTCCCTCGCCCACACAGAAAGAACTTTGTATTATGGTGCCCAGCTAGAAACAAGGGGTTGGGGAGGGAGTCTTCAGATGGGTACCCGAGTTTTGCAAGGCTACACGGGATCACCATCTTAATCATCTGGTAACACCTCATGGGAGTCAGAGTGCCTCATGCCCTCTTCCTTAAAGGCTTTACTTATTGTTCCTCCTCTTGTCTCCTGCCCTTTGCTCACTTTTCCGTTCTTTCTAAGCCCTGCGTGCAACCCAGGGAAAGGTTATACGATTCAAAAATGTCTCATCAAGCCTCCAAAAACCAGGCTAATGATCTCTGTGGAATGATTCAATCCCCATCCTTTTAAAAATCTGAGTCAAACAAAATGCCATTTTCATAGAAAAGGGAAATCTGAGCCTCCAGCATGTCATTCATGGAGATCCATGTGCTACCACTTGGTCCAGTCCAGAAAGCTCTGGTCTAGAAGCTCAGTCTGGCTAGTCCCAGTTGGCGGATGATTGGGAGCCCTCCTCTTAAACTCTCTAATCCCTAGTATCCTGTTAATAATAAAACGAGGGGGCAGCCCACTTCCCAGAGTGGACTGAGACTCTCTTAGAAGTGCCCTTCCATGACACCGCCTTGTCACCAAAGCAACGGGGCTGTTAGTCTTTATGACTTTTCACTCTTTGAAAACGACCAGATTTGGAAAATAAACTACAAATTGCATAAGATTTAGTTGCCATTGCAAAGTTTTGAAGATTTTTTTTCAGCATATTTCATTTCAGGAGACATGTGGTGGGTGGTTTCATGCAAAGTAACTTTTGAAGGACAATTCTGCACCTTTTTAAAAGTAATTTTATTGCTTTGTGTATTTTGGTTTATTAGTAGAATAAAAGCGAAGCATCTTGTTTTAGTTACTAAAGGAAATTCTTAAAATTCTTAAATTCTTAAAAATAAAAAAAAAGTTTCTTTTTTCCAAGATACCCATTTTTATGGATTGACTCTCAGTCGTGCCAAACACATAGATTTTACTGAATTTGAGTCCCGACTCCTTCAGGGAGCAGTAGTCTGAACCTCAATCCAAAGGTCATGTGAAATCAGGACTGTTGACTTCCCACTGCAGCCTCTATCCCCATCTCCAGTGGTTCACACAGATCTTTCCCTCCAAACTTCCTTCCCCCAACGCATCCCATTATCCCAGTCCTCAACTACAGCGGGTATTCCCTGGAAACCCACAGGGCTGTCCTCCCACGGAAGTAGGCAAGCTAACTTCATATATTCACCTCTGCCTCTGCTAATCCAAATCCAACCCCACCCAACACCCTTTCCCATGCCCAGCTCTGTAGCAGATCATCTGCCATCATCCCAGCCCCCATCTGCAGCAGGCTTTCTCTGGCAACTCACTAGCCAAGCCAGACAGAGAAGAAAATAGGCCAGGGAAGCAGGCAGGCAAGCTTCAGAACTTCATTCTCCCTCCTCTCCTCCAAATCCAATCCCCAGTCTATTCCTATCTGTAGCAGACTGCCTATTGGGACCTCTCCTCACTCTCTGCCTCCATTCCCAGCAATCTACACATATTCAGGTAGAATAACCTGCTATCCTCCATCTTGGTAACACCTATAGAATCCCACCCCCAGTAGATTCCTGTTCCTAAAACACATTTTACCAAGAGCCCCCAGTGACCACACTTATCAAGATCCCAGAAGAATTTCTTACCAGGCAACTTACAGTCCCCACACTCTTCAAGAACAGAGAGGGCAACAGAAACCAAGGAACAGAAACATCCACTCATTATACAAGACCAGATACCAGCACCTAGAATTATAGCCTTTCCAGATCCAGGTGCTGGCAAGCTTAAACACATAGTCAGTAGCAACCAGAACAATGTATCTCTATAAAGCCCAGCAAAAATCCGTGAGCATTGCAACATAGCTGAGGTACAGGACAAACGCCTTAAAACAGCCTTTATGAATATGATGGAGGTCCTTAAAGAGGAAATAAATAAATCTATGAAATCTATGAAAATACAACAAACCAGTGAAAGGAAATGAATAAGACAGTTCACTGTAGAACCTTCACCTGGCGATGGATGGAGATAGAGACAAAGACCCACACTGGAGCACCAGACTGAGCTCCCAAGGCCCAAATGAGGAACAGAAGGAGGGAGAACATGAGCAAGGAAGTCAGGACCGCGAGGGGTGCACCCACCCACTGAGATGGTGGGGCTGATCTAATGGGAGTTCACCAAGGCCAGCTGGACTGGGACTGAAAAAGCATGGGATAAAACTGGACTCTCTGAACATGGCGGAAAATCAGGGCTGCTGAGAAGCCAAGGACAATGACACTGGGTTTTGATCCTACTGCATGTACTGGCTTTGTGGGAGCCTAGCCTGTTTGGATGTTCACCTTCCTAAACCTGGATGGAGGGGGGAGGACCTTGGACTTACCACAGGGCAGGGAACCCTGACTGCTCTTTGGACTTGAGAGGGAGGGGAAAGAGAGTGGGGGGACGGGGAGGGAAATGAGAGGTGGGGAGGAGGCAGAAATTTTTTAATAATAAAAACTAAATAAATTAAAAAATAATAAAAAGACAGTTCAAGACCTGAGAATGGGAATATTTCCAAAAAAAAAAAAAAAACAGGGAAAATCTGGAAATGAAAATTGTAGGAACTGGAACTAGAACCTCAGAGGTAAGTCTAAGACTCACAAAAAGTATATCAGAGACAGAGAGACAGAAAAGAGAACTTCAGGCATTGAAAACATTATAGAAAAAAGAAATACCTCGGTCAAAGAAAATGTTAAATCTTAAAAAAGAAATCCTGGCACAAAATATTCAAGAAATCTGGGACACTATGAAAAAAAAAACAAACCTAAAAGTAATACGATTAGAGAAAGGAGAAAATAGCAGCTCAAAGGACCAGAAAATATTTTTGACAAAATTATAGAAGAAAATTTCCCCAACCTAAAGAAGGATATTCCTATGAAGGTACAAGAAGCCTACAGAACACCAAATAGACTGGATCAAAAGAAAGCATCCCCACACCATATAATAATCAAAACACAAAACATAATGAATAAAGAACAGATATTAAGAGCTGCAAAGGAAAAAGGTCAAGTAACATACAAAGGGAAACCTATCAGAATTACACCTGACTGTAGTGGTGAGCTGTGGGCCTCATTCCTGCCGCCCTGCTCCTGGCCACCGGCTAGCTTATGCCCCGAAATAATTACATGGAAACTGTATTCTTTTAAATACTGCCTGACCCATTAGTTTCAGCTTCTTACTCACATCTTGATTAACCCATATCTAATAATCTGTATAGCACCATGAAGTGTTGCCTTACCGGGAAGTTTCTAGCATATGTCCATCTTGGGCTGGAGCTTCATTGCATCTCTCTCTCTCAGGAGAGGTATGGCAGTCTGTCTAACTTAGGAGAGGCGTAGCATCTGACAGAGCCATCTACCTCACTTCCTTCTTCCTGTTCTGTCTACTCCGCCCACCTAAGGGCTGGCCAATCAAATGGGCCAGGTAGTTTCTTTATTAGCCAATGGGAGTCCTCCATCACCTGACTTCTCAATGAAAACCATGAAAGCCAGAAGGTCCTGGATAGATGTGCTATAGACACAAAGGGAACATGGATGCAAGACCAGACTACTATACTCAGCAAAGCTTGCATTCACCATCGATGGAGAAAACAAGATATTCCAGGACAAAAACAGATTTAAACAATACGTAGCCACAAATCCAGCCTTGCAGAAAGTAATAGAAGGAAAATCACAAACCAAGGAGTCCAACAATGCCCACAATAACTCAGGCATCTAGCGACCCTTCACCAGCACAACTAGAAGAAGGAAAACACACAAACTCTACTACAAAAAAATGACCGGAGTTAACAACCACTGGTCATTAATATCACTTAATATCAATGGACTCAATTCACCTATAAAAAGGCACAGGCTAAGAGATTGGATACGAAAACAGGATCCAACATTCTTCTGCTTACAAGAAACACACCTCAACCACAAAGACAGACACCTACTCAGAGTAAAAGGCTGGGAAAAGATTTATCAAGCAAATGGCCCTAAGAAACAAGCAGGTGTGGCCATACTAATTTCTAACAAAGTTGACTTCAAACTAAAATCAATCAGAAGAGATAGAAAGAGACATTTTATACTCATAACAGGAAAAATCCTTCAGGATGAAGTCTCAATCCTGAATATCTATGCCCCTAATATAAAAGCTCCCACTTATGTAAAAGAAACATTACTAGAACTCAAGGCAGCCATCAAACGACACTCACTAATAGTAGGAGACTTCAACACTCCTCTCTCACCAATGGACAGGTCAATCAGACAGAAACCTAACAGAGAATTGAAAGACTTAATGGAGGTAATGAACCAAATGGACTTAACAGACATCTATAGAACATTCCACCCAAATAAGAAAGAATATACCTTCTTCTCTGCGGCTCATGGAACCTTTTCGAAAATTGACCATATACTTGGTAACAAAGCAAACTTCCACAGTTACAAAAAAATATTAGTAACCACCTGTGTCTTATCAGATCACCATGGATTAAAATTAGAATTCAACAAAAATGCTACCCCCAGAAAGCCCACAAATTCATGGAAACTGAACAGTCAACTACTAAACCACACGTGGGTCAAGGAAGAAATAAAGAAAGAAATTAAAGTCTTTCTTGAATTTAATGAAAACAAAGACACAACATACTCAAACCTATGGGACACAATGAAAGCAGTGCTAAGAGGAAAGTTCATAGCACTAAGTGCCCACTTAAAGAAAACTGAGAAAGCACTCATTGGTGACTTAACAGCACACCTGAAAGCTCTGGAAAAAAAAAAAGCAGACTCACCTAGGAGGAATAGAAGACTGGAAATAATCAAACTGAGGGTAGAAATCAACAAAATAGAAACAGAAAACAATCCAAAGAATCAATGAAACAAAAAGCTGGTTCTTGGAGAAAATCAACAAGATTGACAAACCCCTTTCCAAACTAATCAAACAGCAGAGAAAGAACACACAAATTAATAAGATCAGAAATGAAAAGGGGGACATAACCACAGACACAGAGGAAATTCAGAGAATCATTAGATCTTACTACAAAAGCCTGTATGCCACAAAATTGGAAAATGTAAAAGAAATGGACAGTTTTTTAGATAAATACCATACACCAAAGTTAAACGAGGACCAGGTGAACAATCTAAATAGTCCTGTTAGTCGCGAAGAATTAGAAACTGTTATCAAAAACCTCCCTACTAAAAAAAGCCTTGGACCAGATGGTTTCAATGCAGAATTCTACCAGAACTTCCAAGAAGACCTAATACCTATACTCCTTAAGGTATTTCATAATATAGAAACAGAACAGTCATTGCCAAATTCCTTTTATGAGGCTACAGTTACCCTGATACCTAAACCACACAAAGACTCAACCAAGAAAGAGAATTACAGGCCAATCTCACTCATGAACATCGACGCAAAAATTCTCAATAAAATACTGGCAAACCGAATCCAAGAACACATTAGAAAAATTATCCACTATGATCAAGTATGCTTCATCCCAGAGGTTCAGGGCTGGTTCAACATACGAAAATCTATCAATGTAATCCATCATATAAATAAACTGAAGGAAAACAACCATATGATCATCTCATTAGATGCTGAAAAGGCATTTAACAAAATCAACACCTCTTTATGATAAGGTCTTGGAGAAATTAGGGATACAAGGGTCATTCCTAAATATAATAAAGGCTATTTACAGCAAGCTGAGAGCTAACATCAAATTAAACGGAGAGAAACTCAAGGCCATCCCACTAAATTCAGGAACACGACAAGGCTGTCCACTCTCTCCTTATCTCTTCAATATAGTGCTTGAAGTTCTAGCAATAGCAATAAGACAACATAAGGGGATCAAGGGGATTCAAATTGGAAAAGAAGTCAAACTTTCGTTATTTGAAGATGATATGATAGTGTACATAAGCGACCTCAAAAACTCCACCAAAGAACTCCTACAACTGATAAACTCCTTCAGTAATTTGGCAGGATACAAGATCAACTCCAAAAAATCAGTCGCCCTCCTATACACAAAGGATAAGAAAGCAGAGAGGGAAATCAGAGAAGTATCACCTTTCACGATAGTCAGAAATAGCATAAAATATCTTGGGGTAACTCTAACCAATGAAGTGAAAGACCTATTTGACAAGAACTTTAAGTGTTTGAAGAAAGAAATTGAAGAGGATACCAGAAAATGGAAGGATCTCCCTTGCTCTTGGATTAGGAGGCTCAACATAGTAAAAATGGCAATTCTACCAAAAGCAATCTATAGATTCAGTGCAATCCCCATCAAGGTCCCATCAAAATTCTTCACAGATCTTGATAGGAAAATAATCAACTTTATATGGAAAAACAAGAAGCCCAGGATAGCCAAAACAATCTTATACAATAAAGGAACTTCTGGAGGCATTACCATCCCTGACTTCAAACTCTGTTACAGAGCTACAGTATTGAAAACAGCTTGGTATTGGCATAAAAATAGAGAAGTCGACCAATGGAATCGAATAGAAGACCTGGATCTTAACCCACAAACCTATGAACACCTGATTTTTGATAAAGGAGCTAAAAGTACACAATGGAAGAAAGAAAGCATCTTCAACAAATGGTGCTGGCATAACTGGATGTCAACCTGTAGAAGAATGAAAGTAGATCCATATCTATCTCCATGCACAAAACTCAGGTCCAAATGGATTAAAGACCTCAATATTAATCTGAACACACTGAACCTGATAGAGGAGAAAGTGGGAAGTACTCTACAACATATGGGCACAGGAGACCATTTCCTACGTATAACCCCAGCAGCACAGACATTAAGGGCAACATTGAATAAATGGGACCTCCTGAACCTGAGCAGCTCTGTAAAGCAAAGGACATTGTCACTAAGACAAAAAGGAAACCTACTGACTGGGAAAGGATCTTTACCAACCCTGGAACTGACAAAGGTCTGATCTCCAAAATATATAAGGAACTCAAGAGACTAGACTGTAAAATGCCAATTAACCCAATTAAAAAATGGGGCGCTGAACTGAACAGAGAATTCTCAACAGAAGAAGTTGGAATGGCCAAAAGACACTTAGGGTCATGCTCAACCTCCCTAGCTATCAGGGAAATGCAAATCAAAACAACTTTGAGATATCATCTTACACCTGTCAGAATGGCTAAAATCCAAAACACCAATAATAACCTTTGCTGGAGAGGTTGTGGGGTAAGGGGTACACTCATCCATTGCTGGTGGGAATGCACACTTGTGCAACCACTTTGGAAAGCAGTGTGGCGATTTCTCAGGAAATTCGGGATCAACCTACCCCAGGACCCAGCAATTCCACTCTTGGGAATCTACCCAAGAGATGCCCAATCATACAACAAAAGCATATGCTCATCTATGTTCATAGCAGCATTATTTGTAATAGCCAGATCCTGGAAACAACCTAGATGCCCTTCCGTGGAAGAATGGATGAAGAAACTGTGGAATATATATATGCTAGAATACTACTCAGCGGTAAAAAACAATGACATCTTGAATTTTGCAGGCAAATGGATGGAAATAGAAAACACTATTCTGAGTGAGGTAACCCAGACCCAAAAAGGTGAACATGGGATGTACTCACTCATAATTGGTTTCTAGCCATAATTAAAGGACATCGAGCCTATAATTCGTGATCATAGAGAAGCTTAATAAGAAGGTGAACCCAAAGCAAAACAGGTAGTTATCCTCCTGGATATTGGAAGTAGTCAAGATTGCCGGGCAAAAATTGGGAACTTGAGGGTTGGGCGAGACGAGGCCAAGGGAAGATGGGGAGAGAAAAGTGAAGGGGAGAACGGGGAGAGCATGGATGAATGGGATGCTTGGGATATAGGAAGGGTGGATATGGGAGCAGGGAAGCATATATCTTAATTTAAGGAGCTACCTGAGGGTTGTCAAGAGACTTGACCCTAGAGGTTTCAGGGAGACGCCCCCAGTTAGTTCCTTGGGCAGCTGAGGAGAGGGAGCCTGAAAAGGCCAGTTCCTATAGCCATACTGATGAATTTCTTGCATATCACCATAGAACCTCCACCTGACGATAGATGAAGAAAATGACAGATCCCCACATTGGAGCACCGGACTGAGCTCCCAAGGTCCTGATGAGGAGCAGAAGGAGAGAGAACATGAGAAAGAAAGTCAGGACCCTGAGGGAACCTCCAGGTGGCGACAGATGGGGAAGGTGACTGAGCCCCACATTGGAGCACTGGACTGAGCTCCCAAGGTCCTGATGAGGAGCAGAAGGAGCGAGAACATGAGGGAGAAAGTCAGGAACGTGAGGGGTGCGTTCACTCATGGAGACGGTGGGACAGAACTAATGGGAGATCACCAACTCCAGGTGGAATGGGACTGATGGATCATGCGACCAAACCCGTCTCTCTGAATGTGGCCAACAGCGGGGGCTGACTGAGAAGCAAAGGACAATGGCTCTGGGCTCTGATTCTTCTGCATGGACGGGCTCTGTGGGAGCCTTCTCAGCTTGGTCGATCACCTTCCTGGTCCTGGGGGGAGTTGGGAGGACCTTGGTCTTAGCATAGAGTGGGGAACCCTGATGGCTCCTTGGCCTTGAGAGGGAGGGAGGGGAGGTATGGGTGGTGGGGAGGGGAGGGAAGGGGGAAAAGGAGGGGAAGGAAGAGGGAGAAGGAGGGGAGGGAGGGGGGAGGAGGAGGGAAGGAGATGGAAATTTTTAAAAATGAAGAAAAAAAATATTTAAAAAAACTAAAAAAAAAATTAAAAAAAAAACTGAACTTCTTCTGTTGAGAATTCTCTGTTCAGTTCAGCGCCCCATTTTTTAATTGGGTTAATTGGCATTTTACCGTCTGGTCTCTTGAGTTCCTTATATATTTTAGAGATCAGACCTTTGTCAGTTGCAGGGTTGGTGAAGTTCTTTTCCCAGTCAGTAGGCTGCCTTTGTGTCTTAGTGACAATGTCCTTTGCTTTACAGAAGCTGCTCAGGTTCAGGAGGTCCCATTTATTCAATGTTGCCCTTAATGTCTGTGCAGCTGGGGTTATGCGTAGGAAACGGTTCCCTGTGCCCATTTGTTGTAGAGTACTTCCCACTTTCTCCTCTATCAAGCTCAATGTGTTCAGATTAATATTGAGGTCTTTAATCCATTTGGACCTGAGTTTTGTGCATGGTGATAGATATGGATCTGCTTTCATTCTTCTACAGGTTGACATCCAGTTATGCCAGCACCATTTGTTGAAGATGCCCTCTTTCTTCCTTTGTGTACTTTTGGCTCCTTTATCAAAAATCAGGTGTTCGTAGGTTTGTGGTTTAAGATCTGGGACTTCTATACGATTCCATTGGTCAAATTCTCTGTTTTTATGCCAATACCAAGCTGTTTTCAATACTGTAGCTCTGTAATAGAGTTTGAAGTCAGGGATGGTAATGCCTCCAGAAGTACCTTTATTGTATAAGACTTTTTTAGCTATCCTGGGTTTCTTGTTTTTCCATATAAAGTTGATTATTGTCCTCTCAATCTCTGTGAAGAATTTTAATGGGACTTTGATTAGGATTGCACTGAATCTATAGATTGCTTTTGGTAGAATTGCCATTTTTACTATGTTGATCCTCCCAATCCACGAGCAGGGGAGATCCTTCCATTTTCTGGTATCCTCTTCAATTTCTTTCTTCAAAGACTTAAAGTTCTTGTCAAATAAATCCTTCACTTCCTTGGTTAGAGATACTCCCAGATATCTTATGCTATTTGTGGCTATTGAGAAAGGTGATACTTCTCTGATTTCCCTCTCTGCTTTCTTATCCTTTGTGTATAGGAGGGCGACTGATTTTTTGGAGTTGATCTTGTAACCTGCCACGTTATTGAAGGAGTTTATCAGCTGTAGGAGTTCTTTGGTGGAGTTTTTTTGGGTCGCTTATATACACTATCATATCATCTGCAAATAATGAAAGTTTAACATCTTCCTTTCCAAATCGAATCCCCTTGATTCCCTTATGTTGTCTTATTGCTATTGCTAGAACTTCAAGCACTATATTGAAGAGATAAGGAGAGAGTGGACAGCCTTGTCGTGTTCCTGAATTTAGTGGGATAGCCTTGAGTTTCTCTCCGTTTAATTTGATGTTAGCTGTCGGCTTGCTGTAAATAGCTTTTATTAGATTTAGGAATGACCCTTGTATCCCTAATCTCTCCAAGACCTTTATCATAAAACGGTGCTGAATTTTGTCAAATGCTTTTTCAGCATCTAATGAGATGACCATATGGTTTTTTTCCTTCAGTTTATTTATATGATGGATTACATTGATAGATTTTCGTATGTTGAACCAGCCCTGAACCTCTGGGATGAAGCATACTTGATCATAGTGGATAATTTTTCTAATGTGTTCTTGGATTCAGTTTGCCAGTATTTTATTGAGAATTTTTGCGTCAATGTTCATGAGTGAGATTGGCCTGTAATTCTCTTTCTTGGCTGATTCATTGTGTGGTTTAGGTAATCAGGGTAACTGTAGCTTCATAGAAGGAATTTGGCAATGACTGTTCTGTTTCTATATTATGAAATACCTTAAGGAGTATAGGTATTAGGTCTTCTTGGAAGTTCTGGTAGAATTCTGCATTGAAACCATCTGGTCCTGGGCTCTTTTTGGTAGGGAGGTTTCTGATAACAGTTTCTAATTCTTCGCGACTAAGAGGACAATTTAGAGCATTTACCTGGTCCTCGTTTAACTTTGGTATATGGTATTTATCTAAAAAACTGTCCATTTCTTTTACATTTTCCAATTTTGTGGCATACAGGCTTTTGTAGTAAGATCTAATGATTCTCTGAATTTCCTCTGTGTCTGTGGTTATGTCCCCCTTTTCATTTCTGATCTTATTAATTTGTGTGTTCTCCCTCTGCTGTTTGATTAGTTTGGCTAAGGGTTTGTCAATCTTGTTGATTTTCTCCAAGAACCAGCTTCTTGTTTCATTGATTCTTTGGATTGTTTTCTGTGTTTCTATTTTGTTGATTTCTGCCCTCAGTTTGATTATTTGCAGTCTTCTACTTCTCCTAGGTGAGTCTGCTTCTTTTTTTTCCAGAGCTTTCAGGTGTGCTGTTAAGTCACTAATGAGTGCTTTCTCAGTTTTCTTTAAGTGGGCACTTAGTGCTATGAACTTTCCTCTTAGCACTGCTTTCATTGTGTCCCATAGGTTTGAGTATGTTGTGTCTTTGTTTTCATTAAATTCAAGAAAGACTTTAATTTCTTTCTTTATTTCTTCCTTGACCCAGGTGTGGCTTGGTAGTTGACTGTTCAGTTTCCATGAATTTGTGGGCTTTCTGGGGGTAGCATTGTTGTTGAATTCTAATTTTAATCCATGGTGATCTGATAAGACACAGGTGGTTACTAATATTTTTTGTAACTGTGGAAGTTTGCTTTGTTACCAAGTATATGGTCAGTTTTCAAAAAGGTTCCATGAGCCGCAGAGAAGAAGGTATATTCTTTCTTATTTGGGTGGAATGTTCTATAGATGTCTGTTAAGTCCATTTGGTTCATTACCTCCATTAAGTCTTTCAATTCTCTGTTAGGTTTCTGTCTGATTGACCTGTCCATTGGTGAGAGAGGAGTGTTGAAGTCTCCAACTATTAGTGTGTGTGGTTTGATGGCTGCCTTGAGTTCTAGTAATGTTTCTTTTACATAAGTTGGAGCTTTTATATTAGGGGTATAGATATTCAGGATTGAGACTTCATTCTGATGGATTTTTCCTGTTATGAGTATAAAGTGTCCCTTTCCATCTCTTCTGATTGATTTTAGTTTGAAGTCAACTTTGTTGGAAATTAGTATGGCCACACCTGCTTGTTTCTTAGGGCCATTTGCTTGATAAACCTTTTCCCAACCCTTTACTCTGAGTAGGTGTCTGTCTTTGTGGTTGAGGTGTGTTTCTTGTAAACAGCAAAATGTTGGATCCTGTTTTTGTATCCAGTCTCTTAGCCTGTGCCTTTTTATAGGTGAATTGAGTCCATTGATATTAAGTGATATTAATGACCAGTGGTTGTTAACTCCGGTCATTTTTTGTAGTAGAGTTTGTGTGTTTCCCTTCTTCTAGTTGTGCTGGTGAAGGGTCGCTAGATGCCTGAGTTATTGTGGGCGTTGTTGGACTCCTTGGTTTGTGATTTTCCTTCTATTACTTTCTGCAAGGCTGGATTTGTGGCTGCGTATTGTTTAAATCTGTTTTTGTCTTGGAATATCTTGTTTTCTCCATCAATGGTGAATGCAAGCTTTGCTGGGTATAGTAGTCTAGGCTTGCATCCATGTTCCCTTAATGTCTGTAGCACATCTATCCAAGCTCTTCTGGCTTTCATGGTTTCCATTGAGAAATCAGGTGTAATTCTGATAGGTTGCCCTTTATATGTTACTTGACCTTTTTCCTTTGCAGCTCTTAATATCTGTTCTTTATTCTGTATGTTTTGTGTTTTGATTATTATATGGCATGGGGATGCTTTCTTTTGATCCAGTCTATTTGGTGTTCTGTAGGCTTCTTGTACCTTCATAGGAACATCCTTCTTTAGGTTGGGGAAGTTTTCTTCTATAATTTTGTTGAATATGTTTTCTGGGCCTTTGAGTTGTAATTCTTCTCATTCTTCTACCCCAGTTATTCTTAGGTTTGGTCTTTTCATGGTGTCCCAGATTTCCTGAATGTTTTGTGTTAAGAATTTGTTAGATTTGTTTAGTTCTTCAATCTGTGAATTTATTTCCTCTATAGTATCTTCAGAGTCCGAGATTCTTTCTTCCATCTCTTGTATTCGGTTGGAAATACTTGTCTCTGAATTTTCTGTTCGTTTACTCAGAGTTTCCGTTTCCAGTCTTCCCTCAGATTGTGTTTTCTTCAATACCTCCATTTCATTTATCAGGTCTTGTACTGTTTCCCTTACCTGCTTGATTGCTTTTTCTTGTTTTTCTTGGGTATCTTTGAGAGATTTATTTATTTCGTCTACCTTTTTGTTTGTCATCTCCATTTCTTTATGGCAGTTTTTTACCTTCTGTTTAAGGTCCTCTATTATTTTCATAAAGTACTGTTTAAGGTCGGTTTCTTCTATATCTTCTGGGGTAGGGTGTTCAATTCTTGTTGTTTCGGGATGTCTGGATTGTGGTGATGTCATGTTGCCTTTCATGTTGTTGGAGGAGCTCCCGCATTGGCGCCTGCCCATCTCTTCCTTCAAAAGGAGCCCGGAGGCGTTTGGTGTCCTAGACCAATCTTTGCTGTGACTGAAACTGGTTGGATATCCCCAGTGCCAGAGGAGGACCTATTCCTTGCGTCACAATCTGAAGAAGCCCGCACTCCCTTGCAGGAATCCTCAGACCTGCCTGGAGGCCAGAGTCTGACCCCTTTGGGTGGATGGCCTTAGAACAGGAGCCGGACACCTGAGAACACTAGGGAAAGCTTGGGAGAGGCTGGGACGCGAGAAACAGAGACTGAATATGTATTTCTTGTGCACCAATATAAAGTTGAAAAGTTGTCAGTGTGTGTGTGTGTGTGTGTGTGTGTGTTTGTGTGTGTGTGTGTGTGTGTGTGTAAAAGACCAGAAAGATTCTCATGAGGTCTGTGATTTTTCTAGGGAGTTGGAATGACAATGATGTTCATTTTTTAAAATTTCAAACATTTTGTACTGTCATATTTTTTACAAGAATGCAATGAATATATTCACAGTTGAAGCCATGTTTAAAGGTAGTGCACATCTGCTCCAGGTTTGGTTTGTGAGCGGCTGCACATCTTTTACAGCTCCCACAGCTACCTTATACTGAGTTTGCAGTAGATAACTTAGGGCCAAAGATATGTCTAGACTCTTGGTATACAATTGTCATTTTCTGTTGGAAGCACAGAAAGGCAAAGAAAATTAAATTTGTTTTTATTACAAGCTCTTGGTGGTGATGGTTTACACTGTGTGACTTTTCCTGGGAAGAGGTGAGAGGATTTCTGCTCACCCCAGATAGGGCACTGACAGCCAACTCATGTTCAGCGTCCTGAGCCAGTGGGTTTCCTGGGGTTAATTACACAAGCACGATAACTCAATGCACATTACTTCACTGAAGAGTTTATTCCAGCATGGATGATGATAAAGAAAACCTGCATCCTTGAATACATCTCCCTGCACTTACAGACTATGCTGGTTTAGAGTCCCCCACCCTTGCATGGCTTACTGCTTATATAACTTGGGGACAGGTGGGACACAACCTGGTAGATCTTGTTAAGTTTTATGGCTTTCCTGAGCCTTGTAAGTTTCTTACATTTCCTGGGCCTCGTATGTTTCCTTCATTTCATCTTACGAATTTTGCTCACTTCCCCCTTGCAGAAGGTAATATTTTAACTTGAGAAGTTAGCCACATAACCAAGAGACACACTGATGGGATAAGGAACCTTTGAACCAACCACTTCAACAAGGACAAAAAGGAAGCAAACAAAAACCTGAGAGTAACTACATCCAATAAATAAATCTGAATCAAAAAATGGATTAGACACCAATGGCACAATATCACTTCGTGTGAGAAGCAACCTCAAACCATCCACACTGCCTAGAAGGCTCTTGCTGTCTCTTTTGCTGTGTGTAGCTCTGAGAGCCTTGGGCTTTCCCAGTCTTAGGCAGCCTGATTATTGGAAAAAACAAAGCTGATTTCAAGTTAATTTTAAGAGGGTAACTCTCTCCTTCCATTTTCAACTCAAGAACTTCCTTTGAACGATTTTGTTAGATGACTTGTATGTATTTTTGTGTAGACTTCCAAATACCAGAATCATGGATAAATACCACAAAACTGCACACCTCCAGAATTATTCTAGTCCTGAGCCGTGTGTGTGTGTTCACTTCTACTTGATAGCACTCACTCTTCGCGAGAAACAGGGAATGGATTTCCTGAACACCTGAGATCCATACAGTAGGCCACACACAAAACCAATCATTCTAGGTGGAGACCTTGGGCCTTTAGCCCTACAAAGAGGATCAGATGCGCATCCGGGGATAAGAGTTTCCAGAAGGATGACAAGCTATCACATGTTGAGGGCACCTCCGTTCCCCAGCTGCTGCCATCCAGCGCCTCACTTGAGGCCCTGCCAGAGCCTTCCCTTAGGCAGTCTAGGAAGAGGCGCGGGAACATAAAACACATTCCAGTGGTTGGCATCTGGGCTCACGGCTGCCAGGCACAGTCAGCGTGTGGCCGCGGGGTACCGTCAGAGCCACCCTCGGGGAGCTGACCGCCCTTAGGTTTGGCTCTGCAGGCTCCATCTGGCCAGCTCCAGAGCAGCAGTTTGGGAAGTATGCCCAGAAGTTTGGTATCCTCACGTGGGGCAAGAGTGTGGAGTGTAGCTTTGGCACCCGGGATCTCTGGGGTGGGGGAGGGCTTCACATACCGTGGTGTCTATGACTCAGGCAGGAGGGAAACCCCAGAATCACCACAAAGCCATCCAAATCCTGGGTTGGCCTCACCAGTCGGCTCAAGAGCAGTTCTGTTTCATCTGCTTTCAGGGCGGGTGTTTGTGTCTGTGTATACTTATGCATATTTCTGAGAATGAATTCTTCCCCCGGTTTTCTTCTTTGCAAATAGACTATGGGTCGCGAGGTAGGGAGCTCGTAATGCCTATTAGAACCTCAAGACACTGGTTTTCACATGGGAGAGCTTCAGAAAAGAGTCCTTGGAATGATCTGGTAGCTGCTTCTCAGCGACACTTTCTGTGGGTTCACTTTAACATTACAGTTCTTTTGAAACTACTATGGTTAAATTAACCAAAAATCTAAATTTAAAAAAAATTCCGAGATTCTTCCAGGCCTACTTCACATCATCAAACCAGGCCCCGCTGGAGGCCCCATTAAAATGGCAGCTCCCACTGAGAGAGAGACAAAAGCCCCTCTCTGAATGGGGGGATGCCGGAACAGTGATGGACTCTCCGAACGGCTTTTTTTTTTTTAATCCATTAAAAAAAGTTACCTCTGCCTTGACTGTGAGAGAGTATTTATTTAGCTCTCCGCACTGTGGGAAATGGAGGCGGTCTCCCTTATTAAGGACACTGGACGAATCCATAACATGGCTGAACAAGTTCCTCCTCGCAGCTGAAATCGTGGATGTTTTAGCGATGAACAGCTTAATTTTGGTATGGTCTGGAACAAATTAATATGCTTCAACTCCCACCTCACACAGGAAGCTGTTTCTGATGGAGTGGGTGTGGTGAATGCACACACTTTCCTCAAAATTCTGGCCAACATTGTCTCTATTAAATTTAAGTGTGGATCCTCCTCTCTCCCAAGAAAGAGATTTGAAAGGGAATAGGAGCATTAAGAACAAACTAAAAATATATGCAAAGAGTTTAGCTGTGTGCTAACAGGCTCAACATGACTATGTGGTATTTTAGGCTGCATGCGTGATAGTGAGTTCTTATGTGACAGACTAAAATCTCCAAGAAAATAATCACCCAGACACCTATGTTTTGGGGAGTGATGCTGTTAATCATTTTCAGTGTTCTCCAGTGCTTCATTTCAATCGTCCTGTCCTAGGCAGGAGACCTGAAGGAGCTCTGCTGCCACCCTGAGGAGACGCTAGTTGGCGGGCAGAAAGGTCAGTTATGTGCTCATTAAAGTAAACGTTGATGCTAGCCTCTCCAGGGTTTAGTTTCCTGACTTTTGCAGACTTGCATGACTATTCCTACCGTCTGCACAAGCGAGGCTGTTGCCAGTGTGGGTACACATTTTAAGAACGGTGGTGTTACAAGGAACTAGTGGGAAGGATTTCTTTTCATTGATTAATAATAGAAATAACTTTTACTCAGCCATAAGATACACCCTAGGATTATTCTTTCTGCTGTCTTATGCACATAACCATGGTGGGTCTGGTTACCATTAAACTTGTGTTACCTTCATTAAACCACTGTTAACTGGGAGGCATGCCCCCAGGATGCACTCTGGGGTAAATGCCAGGCAGGAAGCCATCTTTGAGATGCCCTTGAGCCGAAGTGATGGTCCCAGTGGCACAAAGCACTTTGTGTGCCGACCTCTGCAGTGGCAGTGTGTGCAGTCAAAACTGCTTCACACTGGAGTTCACATATCTCTGCAGATCTGTCTGCGGAGCTCAGTTATCCATTGGAATAGTACGCTGACAAACAAGTAGTATATTGATAGGAAGGAAGTAGACATGTCAGAATCTTTTCAGTAAAGAGTTCAAACTCGCGACAGCTTCAAAGTTGTGAATCGCAGACCCTGGGAAGCAACAGAAGGTCCTGGCTGATGTCTCTCAAGAGTTTGTTTCCACTTGGAACAGACTTTAAGGAACTGCTTTCTGCATAATTCCACAAGGGTGTCACACTGAACGGAGTAGGTGTGGGCACAGGGCCAACCCAGGACCCAAATTCATTTCCCCCCTCTCCCTGCCCCTTGCAGAGATTTGTGTTTTCTTGACTTGCAGGCCATTTTCAGAGTCTGGAATGCCTTTGAAAGAAGTCTGCAGGACACTCTAATCAATTTTAATGATCTAAAGCCTTTAAGAGTTGATTTAAAACTGTACAGCCAAGGACAAATTTTTACCTCATTTGTGTACTGCTACCAAATAGTTGCTGATTCTTAGGAATGTTTTTATGCCCACAAGTTGATAACAACCATTCCTTATATTTATTCAGCCCAATATGCATGATTCAAGCACTACAGCATGCATTCTTGACCTGGACCTTACACGTGGGCGACGTCCATCCCTGACCAGTAAATCCCTTGAACAAGTGCATTTTCTCCCCCCGGTGCATGGCCCCTTCTGGTCCATTGTCTGTCTGCTTTTCATGCTTGCTAGACAGTGGCCATGACTGTACCCTCAGGAAGGTCAGTGCCCCCAGCAGAGAGGGCAGGCCCTGCAGAAGGCTTCTGGTGAAGTATGCTCACTGAATCTGTTAGTCTTCTACCCCATCCCAGGGCAGGCTAAAATTGTTTCCTGTGTGATACGGCACCCACCCAGAACTCCAGGGTCCAACCAGGAATCTCCAAACCACAGCCCACAGAATAAACACCTTTAACCTCCCGCGTCACTGAATTCCTTTACCTGGCATTCCTGTCTTTGATTTGTTCTATGCACTCACCAAAAATAAATGAAAGCACCCTTTCTCTCATTTCCATAAATGGCATGGGAGTCTTTATTTGCCACAGAGACGGTAAACCACGCCATCCAGGCGGGCTCGGTTGGGAATGAACTCGCTGTGCAGGCTGGAGGACTTGAGTGTGGGTCCCAGTGTCCATATAAAAAGCTGGGACTGGTGCCAGGATCTGTAATTCCAGCACTGGGGAGGCAGAGATAGGCAAGTCCCGGGGGCTTACTTGCTGGCCGGCTTAGCCTAATCAGCCAGTGCAAGGCCAGGAAAAGACCCTGTCTGAAAAAAACCAAACCCAAACCAAAAACAGTGTGGATGATGTGAGGAACAACACTTCAAGTTGACCTCTTGCCTCCACAGGCACGTGCATATAAGCATGAAGTCCTGCACACACCTTAACATTCATACAAAGAAAAACATGAAGGAGCCTTGGTTCCCACTTCACACAATATCAGTCAGATGATTGTAGATGTGCTTAAAAGTAAAAACCTGAAATTTATTAGAAGAAGCATGAGGAGAATATCCAATCTGTTGTCAAATAAAATAATAGGCTCAAGACAGGAAAGAATTCTAATTCCCATACCTGATGAAAGTTTCTTTGGATGTTCAGGGTGGTTTCTCTTTAGGTAAACAGTTCTAAAGCAGGAGTTAACACGGGAACATGGATTGGACGAAGGAAATGGACAATGACATAATTAGTCATTGTAGAATTAAGACAAAACAAATTAAAACCCCAGCTTGTGCCACATGAGAAGCTGGGGAGACCACGGAACACCTAGCAACTGTAGGCATGGGGATGAAATGGAAGCATCTCTATGTTTCTGCTGGCTCATAGCTGGGGAAGTTACTCCTAGAAACCTGTCTCTCAACAACTCCATCCTGAGGCATGTAATCAAAGAACCCCAAACATGTCCACAGAAAGAGGAAGGAGACTGTGTTCAAGGAGGCTGAGAGTTCTGGGAAGAGGGTACTAACAAACTTCCAAAGCAAGAGACACTGCTTGCCCCACTTACCACCCTCACTGAATGTACTGCATAGGTGTTTTATGACCTTCACCATATACTGATTTTGTAAAATGTCCCCAAACCAAACCACAAATAGACTTCATAAATGCCACATTTTCATAAGCCATGAAGAAAAGAGAAGTTCCCTTTAGCTGGAGATTCTCAAGTTCCTCTTACTCAGTCATCCTTGTTTCTCTGTCTTGTTTTTATTCTTAGTTTTTTGTTGTTGTTGTTGTTGGTTGGTTAGTTGGTTGGTTGGTTGGTTAGTTGGTTGGTTGGTTGGTTAGTTGATTAGTTGGTTGGTTTCCCCAGACTGGGTCTCATCGGATGGTCTTATGCTGACCTGGAATGCATTGTGCAGCTCAGGCCTGCTTAAGACTGCAAAGAGCTCACATCAGCATCTATACTTTAATGGCCTGTTCTGTGAAAATAGCAATGTTTTCTAATCCATGGATAGAGCTGAAGAAGTCTGACATCCTGGAGACTCAGGACAGCCTGGCATGGAATCCACTTAACAGAAGCACATGAAATGTGACACAGGGGTAGAGACCTCTCTGTAGTGTGGGGAATGGCAACCAGCCAATGGCAGAGTTTACGTGTGGTCAGGGAGAAATGGTCAACCAATCCCGTAGACCTCCCCAAACATATTTAATCCTGGGATGCTTCAGTGTGCAAAGTAGCCCACAGGGCAGAGTGTGCAGTGCTGCCCCAGATGATGTGTAGAAGTGGCTCCCTTCTCTGGCCTTCTCTGAGCACGCTGCCTAGAGAGAGTCCAGGAGGGTTAGCCAGTGGCAATGCTTTATCCTGTTCACTGTTTGCTATGCCTGCATTGTTTGAACTTCCTTCTCAAGGTAAGTGTGATTGTTTTGTAACTTAAAAAAGAAAGGAGGGAGTAAATTGGGAGCATAGGGACTGTGAGAGAGGGTAGAAGGGGAGGGGATAGGAAGGGAGGGAAGCGGAGAAAAATATATAGCTCGATAAAAACAAATAAAAAAATAAAGAAAGGAGGAAAGGACAACAAAAGCAGAGAGATAGGAAAGGAAGAAAAAGATGGGAGGATGTGGAGAAAGGAATAAAGGGAAGGAGGGAGGCCTGGGAGTGTAGCCCTGGGTGTGGGCACTGTCCAGCGCTGGAGGGAGGGAGGAAAGGGGGATGGGCAGAGAGGGAGAGGAAGGCAAGCAGACAAGGCCAGCACAGTCCCAATCTTGATCCTGAAAGTTCATCATAGGCCACGCCTGGGAGGAATGAATTTTTGGTCAATGTCTTGACTTTAGCATCCTGCTTCCTCTAATGTCTGTTAACATTTATTTTAAAAACAGTAGTAGATTCCAGAACATCTGTTAACTATGTTCAATACCTCTATCTCTTTACTTCAAGATTTTATCTTTGAACTTCAAGTAGGATTTCTGTCTCTCTCTCTCTCTCTCTCTCTCATTTTTTTGAGTTGTTTTTTTTTTTATTAAAGATTTCCATCTCCTCCCCCTTCCCTCCCCTCCCTTCCTCTCTCTCTCATTTTTGAGAGTATAATTATTCCATCTCCTCTTCTTCGCTCCAAGTCCCTTGGCCTCTTTCAAATTCATGGCTTCTTTCTCTGTAATTGCACTCATGCCACTTTATGTCAGGCTTTTATTTGAGAGTTTCTTTCTATGACAACTCTGGAGCCATTGGTTTACCTGAGGTTGCGCCCACCTCTGTGACTGGTTGAGGTCCCCGATTTCTCACAGGCACACCCCAGAAAGCCAGGCCAATTCAATCCCTGTCTGCAGAGGCCTTCAACCTCCCCAAGCCTCTGCTAGAGGAAGCAGGATTAAGCTTCAGCAGGGGTGATTTGGATACACAGGAGCAACTTCCTGACTGGTGGTTTCCTCCCATAGAATCTTTAAAAATAGAGTAGCTTCCCATTTATTCGTTTTGTTTCTGGTTTGTTTGTTTGTTTTTGATAGGATGAAAATACACAAGATAGATTTTTTGAAGACCAGTTTCTCCATACATCTATATACTTGTGTTGACAAGATTATTTACTACAAATTAGAGACAATATAGAAAGCTTCCGTTCTTTAAAACCGGTTCTCTTCCTAACACTTCAGCTGACAGCAAATGTCTTTCCCTTATCGCCCAAGGAACCCAAAAGTGCATCAGTAAACTAAGAAAGTGACAGAAAGTATGCAGACTTAGAAAACGTCTGTTTGAGAAAAAATATTTATTGTATGGAATAATAAAATTATTGACCATAAATAGTATTGTTTTTTCATTAATAGCTATTTTAGATAAAGCTGGAAGGGACCAAAACTGAATCTGAAATGTAATCTACTTTGTATGATAGGGATGCAGCTAAATGAGGATAAACGTGAGCAACACTGCCATCTAGTGGTCATGCTGTGTCTCTGTCACCATTTGAGGCGGCGCTGTACTTCGCTTGGATCCCAGGTTCTGAAAGCAGTTAAGCAGCTGGCTGCCCTGGAGGGAATGAACCCGAGAATCAGTTCCTTCTTCCTGTTTTAATAGCCAATCAGAGGTTACTAACGAGAGCGAATCAGAGGTCGTCAGGCCGACCCTAGTGTTTAGAAAGTATCCTTTCAGTTTTTGTTTCTTGATTTAGTTTTATCTTGGTGACAGACTGTGACAATACATCACTTTAGAATTTATTGAGACTTCCTCTCAAAGTTAATATGTGCTGGGGCTTTGTCACAGTTCTGTGAGCATTTGGTGAAATACACTCTTTCCTTTTTTCTTTTATGTTCAAGTGTGGAAATGTCCATCTAACATGGCAAGTTTAAATATTAATTGAGTTGCTTAAATTTTTGTAATATGTGCAGAAGTCACATGACACTGTTTTTCCAACACAGATGACATAAACTCTTTGCCTCTGATTTGCAGATTCTCATATCACTGTCTTCTCCCCCACTGTAGTTACTGCTGCATCTCCTCCAGGACTGCCTCTGCCTTCAGGGCTCCCTTATCCGGTGCTAATTTCCCTCCTAGCTACCGTCTCTGTCTTTCTGCCTCTGTCTCTCTCACGTGCATGTGGGTTCACGCATGTGTGAAGACAGAGTCCATGTCGGCCTTCTGCTATTGCTCCCCACTTTAATTTTTGACACAGGGTCTCTCTCTGAAGCGGTGAGAAATCGTGAGGACATGAAGAAACAGCTCAGCTTCTAAGAATGCTTGTCCTCTTCCAGAGGACCTGAGCACCTACACAGGTGGCTTGAAGGCGCCCCTAACTCCAGCTCTGAGGAGCCTGACCCCCTCCTCTGCCTTCCACGGGCGTCTGCATGTGAGCAGACATGCAATCTTGCCATTTTAGCTAGACTGAATGGCCAGCAAGCACTTGGAATCCCTCTTGGAACTGGGGATACAATGTTAAATCCATTCCTGCTTTAAAAATTATTCTGTCCTCTCTTGTCAAAAAATGTATTCCATTGGTTTTGTTGTTTTGATGTTCTTCTTGCCTCATGTACCTCTGGTTGATCATTTTTAGTTCCACTCATATTATATATATTATAATATATATGTATTTAAAGAATTTTATTTGAGCCGGGCGGTGGTGGCACACGCCTTTAATCCCAGCACTGGGGAGGCAGAGGCAGGCGGATCTCTGTGAGTTCGAGGCCAGCCTAGTCTACAAGAGCTAGTTCCAGGACAGGCTCTATAAAAGCTACAGAGAAACCCTGTCTCAAAAAAACCAAAATAGAAAAAAAAAGAAAAAAAAAGAATTTTATTTGTGTATCTCTGTGTGCAGATGCCCATGGAAGGCAGAGGAGAGGTCAGGCTCCTCAGAGCTGGACTTGCGGGTGCTCTCAAACCACCCTGTATGGTGCTGGGAATCAAACTCAGGTCCTCTGGAAGAGCAGTAAGCATTCTTAAGAACTGAGCGGTTTCTTCAGTCCCCACACTGTTTCTCAGTATGTGAAGTCGCCCATTTTCATGTCCACAGACACTTAGTTCTTATTCCATGTGAAGTTAGACTGTGAGACAGGGATGTAATAGCTGGGTAGAGAGACGCTATCAGGCAGGAGGACGCAGGAGCTCAAGGCATTCAGTCTGAGGACTTGCAGAGACAGGATACCCCATCTCTGTTCTGAAGGGGGCAGGCCTCCCAAAGGCTTCAACAAGGCAGGGCATGTCACGCTGAGGCAGGACCATGAGAACTCAGTGGCGATAGACTGTCAGCTACTCCCTACCTGCTTTAAGTTTGACCTTAAAAACATGCATAGGAAACTAGATAAGGCCCATTTCTATTTACATATTTTTTAACCAAAATCTGTCTTGCTTTTTAGACAACATACCAAAAATCTCTCTTGCTTTTTAGACAACAAAAAACTCTTAGCAAAGTCTTTTTGTGGTTTTTCTCAGTGGGGTATGTATGGCTACATTTTAAACAAGATACATAGGGGCTGGAGAGATGGCTCAGAGGTTAAGAACATTGCCTGCTCTTCCAAAGGTCCTGAGTTCAGTTCCCACCAACCACATGGTGGCTCACAACCATCTATAATGGAGTCTGGTGCCCCCTTCTGGCCTGCAGGCATACACACAGACAGAATATTGTATATGTAATATATATATATATGTATATTACAAATATATATTTAAATATATGTATATTTAAAAGACTACTACATAAAATTCTGTAACAGTGTGAAACATTTGAGACCAATAATAGGGTTTTTTTTTTACAGTAACCAACAATAATTTGTAACCAGCCCCTACAAATGATGACAGATATTTATAACCCATAAGATTTGAAAGAGTTCTTCACCCACGGAGCCATGCCTTGGTCAGCTTTGACCAGAGATTTGAGGTGTGCGGCTCCCAGGGAAGGCAGAGGGAACTCATCCATCAGCACAGGGAAGCAGGGTGGTAAAAAAAAGATTGTTAACCTCTTTAGGCCATAGCGATTACCCTCAGATTTTTTTGTTTAATGTTTGAAATCCTATTGGGGTACATCCGCCTTTGACAACTGTGTCTGGCAGCCTTGATACCTTGCAACAGCAAGGCTGAACAGCCCAGCTATCCATACAAGCATGCTGCCCTGCAGCTATGTGCTTGGGGCTGAAGCTGACTCTTTTTTTTAATGAAATATACCCCTATGCTTATGGCCCTATTTCTAAAGTCTTGTATCAAAGTCAAAGAAGTCATGATTTGAGTCAGCGTCAGTCTAAGTCAGGACAAAAGCACAACACACATTACACAGACATACAGGACAAAGGCGCCAAACAAACCAAAGACACAGCTTCAAGCTGCTTTGAGGGTGTGACCTACCTTGCTGTCAAAATGGGACTGCTACCCACACATGTCTTTACAGAAAACTGACCGCCACTCGCGTGTCATACTACAGAACTGAGAAACGCCACCCGCGCATCTCACCAGAGAACTGAACACGCTACTTGCGCATAAGACAAAACAGAGACTGAAGACACAGACAAAGGCTAACAAAACTTAGACAGACAAAACCACTGATCCAGAGTCAACGTCACAGTCTGTCCCAATCGTCAAAGTCACAAGTAAGACGAAACAAAAGACTGAAGACACACAGGACACACAAACAAACAAATGTCAGTCTCCACCGAGACAGACAAAACCATTCAGAAATATAGACAGCCGAGAGGGTGTATAGTTCCTCCAATCCAGGAGAACTTCCGTATCCTCACCAGCACCCAGACGGGAATCTCCCAGGCGTCCCTGGGTCCCTTCTCACCTCCCGGGACATCTCCCAGGGTGGCAGTCGGTGATCTCCTAGCATGTCTGCTGATCACTTCCTCCATCTCCTTCTGAGACGCGAGTGACTGCAAAACCAAAACCGAAAATACAGACCCCGTACAGAACCTGAATTCAGCCGGCACAGAAACACAAACACACAGACACAACTGTAAACCCCAAAGTACAGAACCTGAACCTGAGTTCAGCGGGCAAGGAAACACAAAGACACAAACATGACTGTAAACCCGAAAGTACAGAATCTTAACCTGAATTCAGTCGGCATGGAAACACAAAGACACAGACATTACTATAAACCCCAAAGTACAGAACTTGAATCTGAATCAGCTGGCACAGAAACACAAAGACACAGACACACAGACAATGTCTCACCTCCAAGTGGGTCTTCGGAGATGAGGGTGGTCACCAATCCCGGATGAGTCCCCAAATGAAAGATCACTGGTGTGGGGAGACTCACTCAAGTCTCGGGATAATATGATCCCCCAAGAACTCACGAGAGACCGTCCTTGCTGCAATCACACGAGATTTATTGACAGGAACCAGTGCACTGGGGCCGAGACTCATATCCATGCAGGGGAGGAGTTCGACCCCGTTTAGCTGGGAGAAGGGGTATTTAAGAGAAGAAGCCATAACCCAATAACCCAAAGGGGGTAGGGAGGGCATCACTGGAAAATTCCGAAAATACCAGTGATAATCACAAGTGGGTAACTCCCTGTTTCTCAAGATTATAATCTAACTATCTTCAGCTAGTTCCTGAAACAGAGTCACTGAACCAGCTAATCTAGATTTTTGATTCTTCTCTCCCTGCTTAAATTTTTGGCTCTATTTTTTTCTGATAGAGGGGTCTGGATTTATCCGGGTCTTTCATTAGAAGTCCTTGAAACGCAGAATAACTTTAGTAATTGAAGTCTGAAGTTGTATTTTCTCTCCACGTCTTCCTGTACCTGAGAAGCAGTGGGTAAAACATTAAACAGAAAAGAATAAACAGAATAATGCTTACTATTGGCACAGATATAGAGCATTTGAAAGCCACGCAGCTGTAAAGAGTGGAAAAACTGCTTAGCGGTGGAATTACCAGCTCAGCTCACAGCCTGTCCCTAATCTGCTGTATCACCTTTGTCATAAAACAAGACTCCACATGTGACAGTTAAGTTTGATTATCAGCTTGACTGGATGTAGGGCATTACCACTGGGCATGTCTGTGAAGATTTCTAAAGAGGATTAATGAGGGGTGAAGACCTGCCCTAAGCTATCTTCCTTTCTCTTCTTGAGGATCTTCCCAGATGTGAGCAAATTCCTGCCGTGGCCACAGCAAATGTAGCTTCTGTCCCCATGCTGAGTGGAAAAAAAAAATAATGAGGATATCACGGTTCCTGGGTTTGATGGAGGAGAAGAAGGTTTGTTGTAGATTTGAGGGAGAACTCAGTCAGAGGCATGTGGAAAGGTCCAGACTGAACTGAGCATAAGAGGAGGGGAGGGAGAGAGGGAGAGAGGAAGAGAGGAACCAGAAGGCCAAGAGGCCAAGCAGCCAAAATGGCAGGGTTATATAGGGAAGAGAAACCTGGGGAGGTATAGTGAAGCTCTGGGGTTGGAGAAGTTTAGGGTAGGGGGCAGCAGGGTGAGAGGGGTGAGGAGCCAGTGTAACAGGTACTAATGGCCAATGTCTGCTCTGACATGCTAAACAGACACCTCAGTTACCCATTTGTCTTTGCTATGATATTGTGCCTTGACTGGGGCAAGGTGTCGCTCAGTAGTTGAGAGATGGACACGCTATACCTTGCAGATGGAACTTAAGTGGGAAGTTTTATTGGGGGAAGGGAAGGGAAAGGAGGAAGGGAAAGAAGAGGGGAGACGGAGATAGAGACCGAGTGAGATGCAAAGAGAGAAAGGGAGATAAAAGTAGACAGAGTTTCACCTTTTAAAGGGACAGGGTACTGACTGCTCTGCACACAGGCATGCACAGGGGCGATGCGCTCTGCAAGGTTCCCAAGGGGCAAGGCCAGATGTGCCTAGATGCTAACAGTCTTGGGTCTCTTTGAGACTTAACATGTCTTCCCACATGACGGATTCTCTCCTAAGTTTAGATCATGAGCCAGAATGAACATTTCCCCATTTTCTGTTTGTTGATATGATTGTGTTGTTTTCTAAGTTAGCTTGTTAAAATGGGCTTTTGAGTAATGAATCAATATTTCATCCCACATACAAGTACCACTTATTTTGGCACAGGGTCTATATGTGCATTTGCTTATATTTTGTTAAGGATCTTATATTTGTGTTTACGAAGTACATTAAGTAATATCCCATTTGAGAAAGACACCATCTTGGTCTGATTTTGGCATCAGGGTAGTTCTAGTTCATGAAAGGACTTAGAGTAGTTTCTCCTCTTTTATTTTCTGAAAGAGATTGTATAGAAATTCCTGTTGAATTGTTTGATAAAATAGAATCTTCTCCCTCATTTTTTCTTTTTATTGAAAAAGATTATTTTCTCATACAAAATATCCTGATTCTATTTCCCCTAGTCTACTCCTCCCAGCTCCTCTACCCTCCCTTCCCCTCGTGATTCATTCCCTTTCTGTCTTAGAATAGGCATCTAAGATAAGTCTAAGATAGCAACCAAACATGACAAAATAAAATATAATAAGATAAAAAGCCATCCTACCAAGGCTGGACAAAGCAATCTAGTAGAAGGAAAAGAGCCCCAAGGGCAGGCACAGGAACCAGAGACCCACTTTTTCTCACACTCAGGATTCCCATAAAAATACTAAGCTGGCAGCTATAGTACATACACAGAAGACTTGGTGCAGACCAGTGTAGACCTTGCTTGCTGTTTCTGTCTCTATGAGTTCACTGGAGCCTTGATTGGTTGATTCACAGGGCCTTGTTCTCCCAATGCCCTCGTTCCCATGTTGCTTTTATACTGCTTCTGCTTCCTCTTTGATGAGAGTCCCTGAGTTCTGAGAGGGGGGATTTAATTATGACAACCTATTTCAAGCTGTGTACCAAAGTTTCTCTCTTTCTCTCTCTGTAATGTCTGGCTGTGGGTTTTTGCTCTGTTTTTATCTGCTGCAGGAGGAAGTTTCTTTGATGATAAATGAACAAGACAATAAATAATATATGAGTGTAGCAGAATATCTTTACAAGTCAATTTATTGATACGTACCCCCCCGCTTAGACCAGTAATGTTTGATTTTACCCTTGGTCTATGTGCTATCTAGTCTCCTGTTCTTGGTCACCTGAGCAGTGTTGGGTATGGGCTCCATATTTTGGAGTAGGCCTTAAGTCTAATAAGACATTGGTTCACTGTTCCCACAGGACTTGTGCCACAGTTGAACTAGCAGGCAGGACAGATTGTAGGTCAAAGGTTTTGTGAATGGGTTGGTGTTTACATTTCTCTTTTGTCAGCCTGCAGAGTACCTTCTAACACTAAAGACACTAGGATGTAGGGATGTAGGTTCCATATAGGCACCAGCTTGACTCTCCATGAAAAATGAGCTGTGTGGGTGCTATCCTCAGCAATGGGGTACCATTGTCAGTTTGCAGAGAACAGCCCATTGTTTTAGCCTCAACCTGTGTTGTTTGGGGATTTTTATGGGATCTGCCTTAGCCAACATCTAGTCCAATCTAGTTCAAGCACTGGAAACCTCATTTGGTAACAAGGGATGGCCAGCTGGGACTCCATATCCCCTATTATTAGGAGACCTTATTAGGAATGCCTTCATATATTTTAGGAAGTTTCCGTTGTACTATGTTTCCATATCACCTCTCAAATGCCTCTCAATTCCATCTGTCTCTTCCTGAATTCCCTTCCCCAACTCTATCTCTCCTCCCTGCTCCCAGATGACCCTTTTGTTTTCATTCCTATCTATGCTATTTCCCCTGAGCAGGGAGAACCATGTGTTCCTCACCCCCAGACTCTTCCTTTACATCTAACCTTTCTGGATCTACAGATTTGTTATAATTTATTTAATGGTTAATATCCACATATAAGTGGATATATATCATATTTATTTGTAACAACTGAGTAATACTCCATTATGTAAATGTGTCACATAGTCTTTATCCATTCTTCTGTTGAAGGACATATATATTGTTTCCAGATTTTGGATATTATGAATACAGCAGCAATGAAAATTGTTGAAGAAGCATCCTTGTGGCAGGATGAAGTATGCTCAAGACTGATATAACTGGATCTCGAGATAGATCAAGTCCCAACTTTCTGAGGAACCACTATATTAATTTCTGTAGTGACCATACAAGTTTTCATTTCCACCAGCAATGGAGGAGACTTCTCCTTAATTCACAGCCTTACCAGCATGAGCTTACACTGATTTTTAGCCATTCTGACAGGTGTAAGAGAGATTCTCAAAGAAGTTTTGACTTGAATTTCCCTTATAACCAGGGGTATTGAACATTTCTTTAAATGTTTCTCAACCATGTGAATTTTTTCTATTGAGAATTCTGTGTTTAGATCTGTACCCCATATTTAGTTGCATTATGTGTATTTTTTAAAAAAATGTTTGGCTTCTTGAATTATTTATATATTTTAGTTATTTGTCTTCTATTAGATGTGGATCTGGCAAAAAATCTTTTCCCAATTTGTAGGTTACTATTTGCCCAAATGATGGTGTCTTTTGCCTTACAGAAGTTTTTCTGTTTCACTAGGTTTTTGCTTTTCCATATAATATTTAATATTGTCCTTTCAAGGTCTATGAAAATTGTATCAAGATTTTGTTGGAAGTTGCACTGACTATGTAGGATGGCCATTTTTACTATGTTAATTCTACTGATCCATAAGCATGGGACATATTTTGATCATACAAGGCTTTCACTTGCTTTCACTTGCTATATTACTCCAACATAATATAATAGGAATTTTTATATATAATAGGATTTTGTGAGTTAATTTTGTATCCAAGCTTCTATGCAAAAATTGTTCATCAGCTATAGGAGTTCCCCAATACAATTTTTAGAGTCTCTTACATATACTATCATATTGTTTGCGAATAGCAATACACTGACTTCTTCCTTTCTAATTTGTATCCCCTTATTCTCCTGCAGTTGTCTCATTGTTCTAGCTATGACTTCAAGTATTATACTGAATGTCTATTGGATATGGAGAGAGTAAACAACCCTCTTTTGTTCTTCATTTTTTGTGGAATTGCTTTGAATTTCTCTCCATTTAAATCAATGTTGGCTATAGGTTTGCTATAAGCTGACTTTATTGTGTTGAGGCATGTCTCTTATATCCCTAATCTTTCCAGGACTTTTATCATAAAGAGGTGTTGGATTATGTCAAAGGCTTTTTTATGCATCTAATGAGATGATTGTGTGATTTTTGTCTTTCAGTTTGTTTATATGGTAGATTACATTTTATTGACTTTCATATGTTGAACCATCCCTGTATCTCTGGGATAAAGTCTACTTGATCATGGTGGATGATCTTTTTGATGTGCTCTTGGATTCAATTTGGAAATATTTTATTGAGTATTTTTGCATCTAGGAACATAAGAGAAATTGATCTGTAATTTTCTTTGTTGGGTGTTTATTTGGTTTAGATATCAGGGTTACTGTGGCTGTGTAAAATGAATTTGGCAATGTTTCTTCTGTTTCTATTTTGTGGAATAATTTGAGGAATATTGATATTAACTCTTCTTTGACAATCTGGTGGTAACATTATCTGACCTGGGCTTTTTTTTTTCTGTTTGGGAGACTTTTAATGATTGTTCCTATTTCTGGGGTTATAGGTCTGTTTAAATTGGTTATCTGATTTTTACTTAACTTTGATAGGTGTTATCTTTGAAGAAAATTATTCATTTCTTTTAGATTTTCCAATTTGGTGGAGTGTAGGCTTTTAAAGTATGTATAACCTTATGATTCTCTAGATTTCCTTAATGTCTGCTGTTATGTCCCCTTATTGTTTCTTATTTTGTTAGTTTACATATTATTCTCTGCCTTGTAAATAATTTGGATCAGTGTTTATGTTATTGATTTTCTAAAAGAACCAACTCTTTGTTCTATTGATTCTTTGTATTTTTCTCTTTGTTTCTATTTTATTAATTTCAGCCCCAAGTTTGATTATTTTTTGCCATCTAGTGTTGGGTATGATTTCTTCGTTTTGTTCTAGAAATCTCAGGTGTGCTGTTAAGATGACAGTTTGAGATCTGTCCAGTTTTTTAAAATGTAGGTATTTATTGCTATGAACTTGACTCTTAGAACTGCCTTCATTGTGTTCCGTAAGTTTGGGTATGTTGTGTATTCTTTTTCATTGAATTCTAGAAAGTCTTTAAGTACTTCCTTTACTTTATTGAATGTTAGGAAGTCCTTAAATTCTTTCTTTATTTCTGTTTTGACCCATTTTTCATTCAGTAGGGAGTTGTTCAGTTTCCCATGAGTTTGTAGACTTTCTGTTTCCTTTGTTGGTGAAATCCAGCTTTCATTCCTGGTGATCTAATAGAATGCAGGGAGCTGTTACAATTCTTTTGTATCTGTTGAGATTTGCTTTGTGTCTGAGTGTGTGGTCAGTTTTGGAGTCTGTGCCATGAGGTGGAGAGAAGAATGTGTATTCTTTTGTTTGGATGAAATGTTTTACAAATATTTGTTAGGTCCATTTGGTCTATAATGTTTATAAGCTCCACTATTTCTTTTTTAGTTTTTTTTTTGAGGACTTGTCCATTGCTAGAAGTGGGATACTGAAGACTCCCTCTATCAGTGTGTGTGATGTCAAGATGTGATTTAAACTGTAGTAATGTTTCTTTTCTGAACTTGGGTGCCCTTTTGTTTGGTGCATAAATGCTAAGAATTGCAATATTCCCTTGGTAGATTTTTCCTTGGTCAGTATGTAATGTCTCTTGATTGGTTTTGGTTTGAAGTCTATTTTGTTAGCTATTAAACTGGCTGCACCAGCCTGCTTCTTAGGTCCATTTGCTTCGAATATATTTTTCCAGCCCTTATTCTGAGGTGATGTCTGTCCTTGATGTTGAGGTGTATTTCTTGGATGCAGCAGAATGACGAATCCTATTGTCATATCCATTCTGTTAGTCTGTGCTTTTTTATTGGGAAAGGGAGACCATTGATATTAAGAAATATCAATGACCAACAATTATTGATTACTGTTATTTTGTTGTTGGTGGTGGTGGTAGTGTGTGTGTGTGTGTGTGTGTGTGTGTGTGTGTGTGTGTGTGTGCACATGCACACATGCTTCCCTTTTTTGGTTTCTCTGGTCTGACATTATTTGTTCCTCGTGTTTTCCTTGTTTTCTTATAGGTTTAGTTAACCTCCTTAGGCTGGAATTTTCCTTCTATATGACTGGATTTGTAGAAACAAAGTGTTTAAATTTGACTTTACAATGTAATAATTTCTCCATCTATGGTGATTGAAAATTTTGGGGGGTATAGTATTCTGGGTTGGCGTCTATGGACTCTTAGAGTCTGCACCACATCTGCTCAGGTCCTTCCAGCTTTCAAAGTCTCCATTGAGAAATAATGTGTTTTGCTTTCATATGTTACTTGGTCTTTTTTCTTTGAAGTTTTAATATTCTTTCTTTGTTTTGTACATTTAGTGTTTAGATTATTATGTGACTTGGAGATTTTCTTTTCTGGTCCAATCTATCTGGTGTCTTGTAAGCTTCTAACTTTATAGGCATCTCCTTCTTCAGGTTAGGAAAGTTTTTTCCTATGATTTTGTTGAAAATATTTTCTGGTCCTTTGACCGGAGAATCTTTTTTTTCTTTTATTTCTATTATTCTTAGGTTTGGTCCTTTTATAGTTTCCCAGATTTCCTGGATGTTTTGTGTGAGTTTTTTAGATTTAACTTTTTTTTGTCTTCTTCTATTGTTTCTTCAACACTTGAGATTCTCTATTCCATCTTTTTGCATTCTGTTGGTAATTCCTTTCTGAAATCCTAAATTTTTAATTTCAACAATTCCCTCAGTTTTGGTTTTATTTATTGACTCTTTCCATTTTCAGGTTTGAAAAGTTTCATACATTTCCTTTTACTGTGTTTTCCTAAATTTCTTCTTCTTTAAGGACCCTTATCACCTTCATACAGGTAGTTTTAAGGTCTTTTTCTTGTGCTTTGGCTGTACTGGAATATTCAGGGCCTACTGTGGTAGGATAGCTGGGCACTCGTAGAGACATATTGCCCTAACTATTGTTGACTGTGTTTTTTTTTATGCTGGTATCTAGGCTGGGTTTAGGATTATTATAAGTATAGGTGCTGATTTCTGGATTTGTCTTTGTTGGGTGAGTGATTGTTCCTTGGTTTCTGTTTCTCTCTGAATTTCAGAGTGTGATGGCTATGCATTGCCTGGTAGGAAATTTTCTTTGGATCTGAAAAGGATTTCCAGATAAAATGTATTTTTGGGTATTGGGATCTGACTCTTAGGAATGGGGATAGGCTGGTTGGAAAGGATTTTATAAGGATCTGAAGCAGTTAACAGGAGAGATGAGAGCAGAATATTCAACTAGGATCTATGTATTTCATCTTCTCAGAATGGGGGATATGGTGAAGAGAAGGTCTTATATAGAGCTGGGTCTGCTAGGGAGCTGCAGATAAGACTAAAGTTTGGATTTAGAGGAACAGAAGGAGAGGGGAATAGCTACAAACAGCCAACATGCCCCCTTGATAGCAGTGGTATGTGGGTTAACAGGGAGTTCCTGCTACAGCTGGGGGCTGGGATAAAAGGGAGGAAGGACTTTAGGAGTGGAAGGTCTGAAGAGTCCACAGGAGGTGTGGGGAGAGGGATAAAGAAGGCATCAACAGGTTTTCTTTTGCAGAGATAGGGATAAGATTTGGGGATTGGGTTTGGAGGAGGGGAAGGTTTTCAGTTAGCTTACCTGTTTCCCTGGCCTGTTCAGTTGGTGTGTTCACAGAGAATGCCTGCTGGTATTGGAGACCAGGATTCTGGTATGGTGGGAGTGGGGGAAGAAGATGTATGAAGAGGTCTCTGTGATCTGATAGGGATAAGGGCAGAGAGGAAAATGAGACTGCATCAAGTTTTCTGCTACAGAGCAGGGGCTAAGCCTGGAGAATATAGAGGAGCAGAATGAGAGGTGTGGATCTGCCCTCAGTCTACTTGTTGCCCTAGCAGGAGTGGCTCTTGGGTTAAGTAGGGGTGCCTGGGGTTGTGGACTGGGACAAAGCAATGAGTAGGGAGTAGGAGGTTAGAAGTGAGATTGACAGGTGATGGAAACAGGGGTACAGTGAAGGCTAAGGGTTTTCTGCTGAAGAGTTGAGGATGAGACTGGGAATTGGATCTGGGGGAACAGCTAGAATTCTTAAATTTTTCTATATGGTAGAATTCTCAAGTAAAACTATTTGAGGCTAGTTTAGGAGTTTTTGTGTGTGAATACATGTTCATGTATGTGTACATGTATACGCATGTGCTTGCGTGTTTATATATGTGGAGGCCAGAGGTTGGGTGTCTTCCTCAGTCACTACTCACCTTATTTTCAGAGCTGAAGGTGGAGTTCAATGCTTTGGCTATCAGGCTCCAGGCGTCATTTCCCTGTCTCTAGCCCGTGCCCACTAGACGTGAGGTTAGAGGCGCACCCCAAGTCATTGCCTGTTCCTATACCCTGAAAGGTTTCATGTAGGCTTTTCTCCAGTAGTCTCAAAGTTTTAGATAATTTGTTTCTTTTCTTTTGTGTGTGTGAGTCATGATAGAGGTCATCAGTTTTATTAATATTTTATAATAATTTTTAAAAGTTGATTTTTCTTTGTTGTTGTCATCTTAAAATTTAATTTTGCCAGTTCCTGTCTGTTCCCTTAAAAAGAAGTGCATCTTGGTGTGCTTTTCTCTGAAATTATAGGGCTAAGGTATTCTTAGCCTTTTGCCAAATTTACAGTACTTTTAATCATTATTTCTTCAAGTACTCTCTCAGCTCTGCTTTATTTCCTCATCCTGATTCCCTACAAACAAAATATTTTCTATGTATCTACCTATCTGTCTGTCTATCTATCATCTATATATCCATATCGATCATCTACATTATCTATCTATCTATATCTATATTTATCATCCATCTGTCTGTCAATCTATTATCTATCTATCTATCTATCTCTCATCTATCTATCTATCTATCTATCTATCTATCTATCTATCTATCTATCTGTAATATTCATCCATATGTCATCATCTATTTACCTGTTATCCAACTACCTATCTTATATATACATCTATTACATTACATATGCTTATATGTATATTTATTGTCCACAGGTTCCTGAGTCTGCATTTTTTCAGTGTATTGTTCCTTGGTTGCTCAGAATGAATGTTTTCTAGTGTGCTTTCTTCAAATTCACCAACCCATTTTTCTGTCTTCTTAATTTTGCTATTTGATCAATCCATTGACTTTTTTATTTCAATTGTAAAATTTCTGTGTAGTTCTTTATAGCCTTTATTATTTATTATGTTTCACTGTTTCTCATTTCTCTGATGGATTTCTGTTTCTTCTTTTAACTATGTCATACTTCTTTATGACACATCTTGACGACAGACTTCCAATTATTTGTGAGGTAAATCTATCACTTTTTCTGCCTCTACTTCAGCTTCTTTGCACTGTAGTCTGAGAATGTGAGTCCCTATTATAGTTATTATTTGAAATTGGTAAGAATTTATACAGTCTAGTCCTGAAACCAGGAAAAATAATCTGAAATGGATAAGACTATTCATCAATAATTTTACCACAGGACTGTGTAAATTCTTGAGCCCTTAGTTATGACAGCATTTGAATAGATTCGGACATCCTATAGAATGCCATATCGAATCCCTAAGTAATTGAGTTGCATGAATAGGAAATGACAAATTCATTTGGCAGCTTTGTGAGGACCAATGCCTTGGAGGATGTGAGGTAAGCCCCAGGAAGTTTCAGGAACCTACTGCATAGTTAAAAGTTTGTTTGCTTCCAGATGAATGTGAGTTGTCAGGATTTATTATTATAACTCTTGAAACATGAGTAAATGAGATAGTATTTAATTCAGGTTGAAGTAAGTAAAAGAACATTATTGCTCCATTTGATGATAGTTTCTATTACTGAACCAGCATGTGGAGTTGAGTGGGACAATGGTCTGTACCCTGTCAATTATATTTTAAATAAATGCTGATTGGCCAGTAGCCAGGCAGGAAGTATAGGCGCAGTGACCAGGTAGAAAGTAGAGGAGGGGCAAGGAGAATTCTGAGAAGAGGAGAAGTTTGATTCTGCAGTCGTGACTCAGCCACAGAAGAAGCAAGATGTGTCTGCCTCGCTGAATAAGGTATCAAGACATGTGGCTAACACAGACAAGTATAATGGGCTAATATAAGTTATGAGTTAATAAGAAGTCTGAGCTAATGGGCCATTCATTTTATAACTAATATAGATCTTTGTGTGACTTCTTTGGGACTTAACGATGGTGGGAACCGGGCAGACAGAAAACCTCAGACATTATAAAACCCCACTTTAGATTGCTGCATATTATATGAAACACAGTAAAGGAATTTAGAAAATGGTTAATTTCTATATGAGACTATTTCTTCCGTTTCTATCTCTTTGTGTGTATGTTCATGTACATATGTGTGCACACATGTGTGGAGGCTATATGTCGGTTTGGAGTGTTCACAGTTGATGTAGTTTCTCATTGGTGTTGTGGGATAATCTTTTTGTACACTGTGAAGATGTTTCTTTGCTCAGGCACCTTATGACCGGTTTAATAAAGAGCTGAATGACCATTATCTAGGCAGGACTTCTGGAAAGATATAGGAACTCTGGGAAGTAGGGAGGCAGAGGATTTGCCTGTGAGACAAGGAGGAAGTCAGATGTACAGTATGAAGAAGAGGTAGTGAACCAGCTGGCAGAACGTAGGATAATATAAATGGGTTAATTTAAGTTATAAAAGCTAGTTGGGAACAAACCTAAGCTAAGGCCATGCTTTCATAATTACTAAGAAGTACTGGGACCTGGAGTTTGTCAATTAGAGTACCAGTACTTTACCAGCACTGGGATTACCACCCAGGTTTTTTTTTTTTTTTTGTCAGTGCCAGGGATTGAACATGGGTCCCCTTGTTTATTTAGCAAGTATTTTACTGCTATAGCTGTCTCCTACCCACTTCCTGTTTTATGTGATCTTTTGCATGCTATACGATCTTTGGATCCTTTTTACACTGGTCAGCTCCTTTCTTTTCCAGTGCTAGGTACCTTAGTTTTTTTCTGTAGTCCACATTTGAGTCAATAATAAAAACATTTTATTTAATTCTCAGTTCACTTAAAGCTTCTAGAAAGACATTTGTTGAAATAAAGTGTCTCACTTTCATAAGCATTCGGAAGCAAATTGTTTTAGTTTAGCATATCTGACCTTAGACTCAGAACTGATCGCAGGTACCCTAAGACTGGTTTCTGAGAGATGTACGGCTCATTTGACATGTGGGTTTCCAGGAAAGTGTTAGAGTTCTCCAGGGAAATAGAATCAATAGCAGATTCAATAGAATACTCATCTTTCTCCTTATGTATATATCTTATGTATATATAAAGAAAGTAAATAGATTCTGGTGAGATTGAGAGAAGCCATCAGACTGTTGCAAGTTTGACCCCAAGCAAGAAGATAGAGAAAAGACTGAAGCATCTTTCATTTGCCAGATCTCTGACATTTACTCCTAGTTTTTTTCTAATCATTTGAAAGTTCCTTTTATTCTTGAACTTACTTTTTGGGGGGCCCATCCTCTGGCTCCTTGTTTCTTTTTTTTAAAGACTTTTTAATAATTGGTTCTTTGTGGTTGATATTCTATATTTTCTTAGCCCCATTTCCAGGCTGCTATTTCTTTGGGGAGCATTGATGAACCTATTTGTTTGATTATTGAGTTAATTAATTTTGCTGTTTCACAGTGACCCAGTCAATACTTTTTCCAGGAAAGCATTTTGCCTTCCTAGTTAGGTTGAATTGGGATATAGAATATAACACACATAATATCTAAGCCCAATTAGTGTTGTCTTTATTTGTATGTATTTAAGGTTTATCTCTTGGCTTAGGGTAGGAATCTCATACCTGAAAATCATAAACAAACAAACAAAAACAATAACAACACCACCACCACTTCAGCTCTTCCTTTCTCAACAGTCGTTCATTCCCTGTAGCTCTTTACTTAGGGGTGGAGCCTTGTGAATTTTTTCCCTGTCCATGTTGGCGTGTTGATTTGTGTGGTCTTTGTAGGTCTTGTGTAGGCTGCCATTTTGTTCTGAGTTCATAATTGAAACATCCCTGTACTGTCTACAAAGAATTATCGCATAGTCATTTTGATCCTTTGACTTAAGTCTTTCTGTCCCCTCTCCCACGATGTTCTCTGAGCCCTAGGTACAAGGGCTGTGTTATATATGTCCAATTTAAAACCAACCACACCATGATCATTGTCTGAATTTTGTCAAGTTGTAGAATGCTCTAATAGCCTCCACCTGTTAAGAAGAGAAGCTTTTTGATGAGATGTGAGAGCTGCATTTACCTATGTGTATACAAAAACTAGTGTTTAAAAAGCAGTTGAAAACTACATTACTTTAAAAAGATGGTAGTGATGAAGTCTCCTCTGGGGCCTAGGTTCTTTGCTAGATTTATACATGTGAATTCTCTCCAATAGAGTGAGTTTTAGACTAAGTTAGACAGCCATTGGCTACTCTCAAGATACAAGTTCCTGTATCACTCCACTGAGGACATAGTGTTGGTCATATTTTTATTGTGATTCTCAAGCTTTATAGCTGGGTGGGAGTACTGATTTCTTTTCTCATTTGGGATCTGGCCATCAGGAAGGAGGCTTCTATGTCAGTACCAGCTTGATTTAGTCAAGTCCTGTGACAAAGTATGTGGTTTCTTCAGAAATAGGGCCTTACGTTCATGTCTGGCAGACAGCTGAACATAATGACAACAGCTTATAATATTTTGGCAGTCTCTTTGATCCTCTTGACTAGGAACTCAAAAAGAGGTACTCCTTACTCATGTTGGGGTAAATAAAACAATATTTGTAAAAATATTTGCTTTATCCTATAGTCTGTACCATGCCTACTGCTGGCATTGAGAAAGTCAGAGTTTAGAAAGAGGCTCTTTAAAAACTATTACTATTTCAGTACAGGAGATTAAACTAGTGCCTTGAAAATGCCTGGTAAGTGATTTATTGCTGAACTCTATCTTCTGTCACAAAATCCTTTATTTATTTTAGCTCTGGGGACTGAACTAGAGCTTTATGTATCTACATGAGACCTCTGAACCTTCAACCCTTTATGAGGAGGTACTTTTGAAGAAATTTCCTTAGTCTACCAAAGGAATCTAGGCACAGAAATCATTCAGACAGCCTTCTGAGAGGGCTTGGTGCATATCATCCTAAATTTACAAGGCATCTTGCGATTGAAACTAGAAATCAGCTGCACCATTTTTCAATGGTGAAATAAACACTTGTGCTTGCTGTGTATCCAAGATGGGTCATGAGGAAGAGAGTGCTTGACCCAAAAGATATTGCACTCAAAAGAATCAGCTGTGAAGGTAAGACTTCAGCAGGGGTGATTCTATGCAGAATGCACTGAAACCTGACTCAGAAAAATGCCATGACCAGATATCCTAACTTCTATACTAAGACTGTGTTTGCTTAGAGGGATTATTTTTAGAAATAATTAAAATATCTTCACCAATAATAATCTTAAGATATCACCATCTGTCAGAAATAAAATAAATTAAGTATGGAAAAATCTATAATCTCACATAAATGTGGAACCCAAGAAACTGAACTCATGAGAGCAAAGGCACCAGACAAAGAGTACATTGCAATTACTAGGAAGGTATTGAAAATGAAGTGCTACTAGTAAAAGGGTATGAGGCTCAGAGTAGGTAAGAGATTCTATTCTACAGTATGATGATTATACTTAACAGCAAAGCAGCACATTACTGGAAATTCTAGGCTGGACATGATGACCTACCCCTTTAGTCCTATAACTTGGAAGGCAGAGGCAGGTCAGTCTCTGTGAGTTTGGGGCCAACCTGGTTTATTTAGTGAGTTCCAGGACAGGCGGGGCTACATAAAGAGACCCTGATTCAAAACAAAAACAAAACAAGCCAACACACACACGCAGATAGAGAATTGCTGGGAGAATTTCAGATATTCTTATGACAAGATGTAAGTTTGTGAATCAATAAATATATTCTTCAACTTAATTTAGTTTAATCATTTTGTAATTTATGCATATTTCAAAACATCACATTGGTTACCATAACTATGTATTTGTCAAGTAAAAGTAAAGAGTGAGCTGATAGATTATGAGATGAATTTTATGTAGGAGGCAGGAGGGAATCTCCTCCCAGCAAGATTCTAGTGAGACTATGATGATCAAAACAAATTATATATTTTGGCTTCATTTTATTTTGTGGCTATTTTAGAGTAATTTCTTGACAACATGGTTATACAGGGGAAAGTAAAAAGGATTCTATGTACCCATTGCACAGAAATAGCCTGAAGTTCAGTCTTATTTTTCTTCAACTACTCCTATTCCCACTACACAAAATTACCGAATTATATCTATAAGCAAATTAAAGAAAAAAGATGATACTAAAACCACATTTCTAGATAAAGAAACTCAAGATCTTAAACAGTTTTAATGTCATAAGCAAGAAGGCCTCCAATGGAAAACCCTAGATAAAAAGACACCTTTTCTATGCTCCTCCCACTTCTAAGTTGACCTAAGTGAGCAGGTGAAATTGGTATTGTGATTTTTTCATTGATTCCATACTCTATGTATAAATTGTTGTTTTCAGCTCGTCCCTGTAAACGATCCAAAAGATCCTGGACTTTTTTCTCTTCCCATACTTTTCCACTATGCCACCAAGAATTAATATCAGATACATTTTCATAATTTTCATCAATTTTCCCTTTGTGAATAAGTCTGTTTCTATTGCTGCCTTTCCCAAGAAAGAAATATGCAATTGGTTGCTTTGTGCGATACATGCGCTTATATTGCCCCCTGAAAGAATTTTCCAGTGCCCAAGCATACTTTTCCATTTGTTTAGAATCTTGATCTAAGTTTTGGGTTTCTGGCCAAAATAAAAGAGAAGCTAGGAAATAAGGTTCTGAAAACTTGTAAGTCAATCCAATTGATTGCAGGATCTCTCGAAGCTGCTCTTTCAGTCTTTTAATTGGTTGCACTAATTTGGAGGTAGGGTTAATACAAGAGAGGATGATGTTGGCCAAGATGAAATTTTGCTTTTCCTTTTGCTGGGTTTTGATAACACCTTGCTCAAGAAGGGAAGTGTATTTGTTCACTATGTCTTCCATGGAACCCACAGCATCTTTGGGACTTTTGATAAGATATTCTAAGAGTCCAGAAAACTTGTCTGCTTTTAAAGCTTCTAGGCTTCTCCGAGTCTTTTCTACTTGAAGTGGTAGACTGAGCTTTGATCTAATGTTCTGATTTTGTGATTCTTCCAAGGGGCCAAATATTTCTACATACCTCTTAAAGTACAAACCTACCTTTCTCCGACTTTTAGCCTCTTCATATTGCTTTATATTGTTTCTGGGTTTTAGAAGGACAAAGTAATCATCAAAAAAGTCAAAGGATCTCTTCAAAGAAGACTGCAGGTTAGTTAGATAAGGAATAAAATTCTTGAGTGCTGACTTAAATTCATTTAGATTCTCTGGAATATCACATTTTCCTGATATAAAGTTGATCATATCTCGTTTAGATAGTTCATTTTTGTTGTTAAAGAAAGGAATGAGTTGGAGGATCTGGATAGTGTAGAGTCCCACTTCTATCTCCCCTTGATAACCAGCTATGTTGTATGTATCATACCTCCTTTTAGACTTCTGATACATCCTTTCTTTCCCTTCATATTCTCTATCTTCAGTTTGGCGTTGAGAATCTTTGAAAGCATTGGATGCATGCACAGCTAAATCTAAGAGGTCAGTTAGATCATCAACTGAGATAGTCCCATTTCTTACATTGTCAACTATCCACCATCTTATTTTACTTTTGTAGACTTGACCTAGTGTATCTGAGATGTAGGAATTATCAGGCTGTATCTTTCTTGCTTGTTTTGCCCAAAAGAGAGCATTTGTAAAGTCCTTCTCTTTAAGGTAGAAATGTCTTGCTAAGGCTTGGCAAATGAATGCATTGGGGTTGAACCTACGATTAGCTTCAAGTAATACATCTTTAACTGCATCATTTCCTTCTTCTTTATGTAATGCTTCGATGAATGGGGAGAACAAGTTTCTTGTCTCACCTTCATGCTCATCACGCTGTCTTGTGAGCAAAAGTGTTTGCATGTCTTGGAAAAACTTGTCTTTTCCTATACCTGTGTCATAGAACAAATTTTCTGTGAGCATATCCATCACGATTTTACTTTTGTTCAAGTTGTAGTTTCTCTTCAATTCTTCCAGTGAGGCAGTGGCAATCTCATGGTGAATGATACGTACTCCATAGTAGCTCCCGCATTCTATCACCTCTGATTTGATTAGAATTGTAGAGTAGGTACCCATCTTGTCTTCAAACTTTTCTGTTCCCCAGAAAGCCTTCTTGTTTGAGATTCCTAGGAAATGCTCACACTGTGAGAGGGAAATGGTAGTGTCAGGTACATATGTGTTAAGAAGAGCCAGGAAAGCAAAGAGCTTTGCTTCCTTGGTAGCAACATTTTGCCCTTTCAGAATGTTCCTGACCACATTTTCTATATACTCTCTGTTAAAGCTCGTTTTCACGATCATAAAAGAATAAAAATCTTCAAATTTTTCATGCTGTTCTTTGATTTCTTTCAATTTAAGCTCAAATGCTCTCTGCTCTTTGTCAGACAGTTGGTGTACTAGAGCAACACTGTCTGGGGTCTTTGCACTTTTCTCAGGATTTTGTGACCTTGTACAATTTATAATGATCACCAGAGGTTTCTCATATCGAATATGTTTGTTAGCAACAGCAGTTTGAATGGAGGCCTGAAGAAGGTAGACGTTGTCTTGTTCCTCAAAATCATCAACGAGGAGCAGCACAGGTAAGTACTCCTGATGGCTCGTTGCTCCATAGGTGATTAAATTAGTCACCTGTTCTCCAATTTCTGAGAAATCCTCTGTCTTATTTTTCAGCACAGCACATCTGAATTTCTTTCTTAGCTCCCAGAGAATATGCATGGCCAAAGTGGTTCCTCCACAGCCTGGATGATGATAGAGATGGATAATTTTTGCACAAACTGGTTGAGAAGAATCTGCCCATTCTTGAATTTTTTTTTCAAGTTTTGCATATTTATCCCTTTTCACAAATGATGAAGAATAGTTTTCAGAAGAGAAGTAGAAGTTCCACCAGGATACTTTACCACCCCTGTAGAAGTCTTCCTCTTTGGATGTCTTGAATTCAAGTAATTTCTTTTTGTCTTTTTCCAAGAGTGTACCTTCACATTCATTCTCACAGAGAATTTCCAAGGCTGTCATGACTTCTTCTTCCTTTTTCAGAAGGACAGTAGATGAACCAATAGATGGTAAGAATCGCGTTGAAGACTGAGTTAAAGATTTTAACTTAAGAATAGTGCCATTTATCTCTGCAATATTTAAAGTAGAAATGCTTTGGCTTGATATTTCATCTTGTTGTCCTGATAGTCTTACTTCAAGAAGGTCTTTCCATACCTGATATATGTCTGGGTGTACACAAATACACAGTATGTTTTCCATTCCTTTAAGATCTTGATAGAAAGCACAGAAAGTCTCAATAAGAGGGTCTCTTGGGTCATCCACAGGGGACAGTAATAAAAATATTACCAAGAATCTCCCTTTTGGCATTATGTCATCATGTGTAAGAAATGAAATCAGCTTTCTGACCTCAGAAGCTCTTTCTCTTTGCCAAGAAATTGGGTCTAAGGGTTTGTATTTTTCACTTTCAAGGTCTAACCTGCCATTGCAGAAAATCCAGCTGGGTTGCTGGTAAAGATTCAGACTGTAAATTCTCTCATTTAATGTGTTTTTTCCTTCCATAAATTGGCTTGGGAAGTGGAGATTTGCTACTCGGCTTCTTTTGAAAGCCTTGACTACCCCTTTGCTCTCAGATTCAGGATCAAATTCCAACACAGCAAACCATTTAATTTCCTTCAGGAAGTCTAAGTGATTGTTTTGATCCGGGTGGCACTTATTGGTGACAAGTATGTACCATTCATAGTATGAGTTATCTAACAGATCCTGGTTTCCTGTCAAGAGTTCAATTAGCTTTTGTCCCTCGCTCTTGTTTCCATCGACTTTTACTTTGCATTTTGCTTCTGCTTCTTTCCTAGACTCTGTCACCGCTTTTAAATCTAACTTAAAGGTTTTGAAATCAACTTTATTCCCTATGATGTCCTTACTTTTGGGCCCATCTCGCACAAAGACTGAGTACTTTGAACTTTGTTGCCATGTTTGGGTCTTAAGATGTTGCATTTTGATCTGGAAAAAGTCTTCTCTGCATTCAGAGTATTGTGGAATGACATCTACTTCAATAACAAATCTGTTAGATGGAGTACTGTTTGGCAATAAAACTTCCACAAATCTTGGCTCTCGGATACTCTTCTTTGCTTGTTGGACCTGATGGACCTCAAAATACTGGTCTATCATCAGATTGAAGTGGTCAATTAGGGCATCCTTAGTGACCTTGGTGAGTTCCACGCCAACAATTTTTCCTTGGGGCTTGTCTTTGACTCCAAAATGAATGGTGCCATTAGTACGTGAATTCATACAAGCTGAAGCAAAACGGAAAGTCTCATTGCTAAATTTCATCTTAATGTCCACTTCTGTGGCTGTTTCTGTGTTTGTGAAGGCTTTGAATTCATGTACTGGGTCAATGAGATTAAGTGGCCCTGTTTCAGGCTGTAAGATGAAATGTAATTTGTAACGATATGGATTACTGAATTCATTAAAAGGGTATGCAACACATGTTGGTCCTGAAGGTGACTGTTCACCTTGTTGCTCTGTCTTGTCTTCCATCAGCTCATTTTTTTCTGATTTAGACCCTTTAGTCTCTGGCCTCACTACAGAGGCATCAGCCTTATCTGCATTCTCCTTACCCCTCTGGTTTTGCTTTGAAGTCTCTCTACATTCTGTCTGTGTTTTAGGAGTTATTTTATTACCCCCTTTCCCTTTAGATGTCTGGGTAGAATGTTTTGAAGATGTTTTCTGCAATTCTTTGAATAGCTCTTCTATTTGGATAGCTGGTCCATGGGTTAGGCCCATTTCAACAAGATTGTTTTTATTTAACCACTTCAAGACTGCTCCACTCACATCTTGTGCCTTCAAGGTTTCCCTGTGCTTTTGGTCAATCTTGTGGCTTTGTAACCACAGGTTTACATCCTCTTTAGTCCAGTCATCTGTATTTTCTGGAAGGTTGAGTTTCTCTGCCATTCTGATAGCTGTATAGAGAAGAAGAAACACGATGTTGGAGTTTATAAGTGAAGACATGAAGCATGCTGATTTTAAGTAGGTAAAATATGCACATGTCACAACATTTGAAAAGCTCTGAGACCAGTTTATTTTATGTTAACCAAGAGAAAACCCACCAAATACAAATGCACAGTACTTTCATATGAACTGTGCACAACTCTCTTTATTTGATTTGCTGTATATATGAGGTATTTGGGGATACTTCCATTCATAGATCATCCTTTATATGGTTGTCAACTATAATGTGTATTTTCTCTATTATTAAAAACGTTCAAATCTGGCATATAGAAGAAAAGAAATATTTGACACTAAGTGTAGAGCTAAGTATAGTTTGTTCAACTTGATGTGATAAGACAGATGAAACAGAACATGAGTGTCAAGCATAGTCAGAAAAGAGTAGAATAATCAAATAGTAATTAATGATTCATGATAGACATAAAATACATAATATTTGGAAATATTAATTGGGTTTCCCCAATTCTGATATTTTGTGCTATCTACTCAGAAAACATAAATTCCAGGGTAGATTACCAAGGTAATTGAGAGTTAGCTGTGGTCAGATGTAATTACTTGTCTACATCTTTCTAGTTAGAGCAAGTATAGGCCATTCAATGAGAACCTTTTCTATTGTTCAGTCTTATTGGATAGACCCAAAATATGAACACAGAAAGAGAGGTAGATTTCAACATTTCGGACAAGATGAGATTGGGTGCATTTAGGTTCCAGCCCTTTAATTAGCAAAAGGATGTTATTAGATTGCCATATTTTGTGCATATTTTGTGTAAAATATCTAAAGAAACATTTAAAAAGCTATTAAATAATTCATCAAAATATTCATATAAATGTAATTATAGAAAAACTGTCCAGTAGCTGAAAAGAAGATAGACAGATAAGATGGGCAAAGAAAAACAGAGAATAGAGAAAGCACAGAGGCAGTTAATCCTGCCCTAACATGTCAATAATCACTTTTAATATAAATGTTTATAAACAGAGATTAAAAATACAGAATTAGTAGCTTAGATTATAAACATGGTTATACTGAATCTTGTTTATATGACATCCAGTTGAAATATGATATGAGCAATTAAAAGTAAAAGTATATATAGATCTATATCATTCAAATATTATTCAATCAAACACAGAAGTAGTTATATCAACAAACTATAAACAAAGCAGAAAACATGATAACAGAATAAAGAAAATAATCAGGGACAAGGATATTATATATTGATAAAAGGTTACCCAACAAGATGTCACATAAATGCTAAAGGTATTTGCACTAGACAAAGTTGTTGCAAAATGTGTGATGTAAACACTGTTGGGATTTTACAATTTTAAGCAAATCTACATATATAACTAGAGACTTCAATATATTTCTTTGCCTTAATAGTAGATACAATAGTTAAACAACAATAGAAAAATATAGAAAAATTTAAGATTACCTTCAATCAATAGGCTGTAAACTGCTTTTATATAATAATCTAAGAACCACAAAATACCATTTTTAATAGACAAGATTTTCCATTTCCTAAACTATAAGACAAACTTCAACAAATTTAAAATAATTGAAATCATATAGGATGTTTGCCAATCACAATATAATTCTTAAGATTTTAATGCATTATTTAGTGCCTTTGGGTGTATATTTTATGTGTGTACACTGATGGGTACACGTGATTGTCAACTGATGGATTTTAGAACCACTATAGAAACAAATCTTTGGGCATTGTGGTGGTTAGAATAAGAATGACCCCCATAAGAATGCTTAGGGAATGGTGCTATTTGAAAGGATTAGGAAGTGTGACCTTGCTGGAGGAAGAATTTAGGATAGGCTTTGAGATTTTTAAAAGTTCAAGCCAAATCTAGTGCAATGGCTATTATTGGTTGTCAACTACATCTTGAATAAACTACAATCAAGTAATAGATTATAATCTTAAAAGTAACTACAATGAAATAATGAATGAATGTACAATCAAGTATACCTGTGATAGGTTTTTTACTTGCTTGGTTTGAAGTGAGTGAACCCACTTTTAGTCCAGACCTTTGTAGTAGGAAGACACATACCTTTGATATGGATCTTGAGACAGAATGATACCCTTAATCTGGACTATGACTGCTGGAAGTCTATATAAGGGCATAAAAGAAGGAAGCTTGCATTTTTTGCCTGTTTGCCATCATCTTGCCAGCACATTCATTCTTTCCTTCACTGGTATATTAGTGCCTACTTTGAGATTACAGCCTATACTGGAAGGCTAGCTGAGCCATCCTGTGTCTTGTGGACTGAGCAACTCCTGGATTCTTAGACTTTCCGTTCAGCTGGACTTTAGTCTGTAAGTCATTCCAATAAATTCCATATCCATACATATATGCATGCATACACATATACACACATATATACACAACACACACACACACACACACACACACACAGAGAGAGAGAGAGAGAGAGAGAGAGAGAGCCATTCTATAAGCTCTGTAGTCATTCTAGAGAATCCCGACTAATACACCCAGTGACTCTCTCTTCCTGCTGCCTGAGGACTTGATAACTCTTAGCTCCTTCTTCAGCACCATGTCTGCCTATATGTCACTGTGCTTCCTGCCATGCTGATAAAGGACTAAACATCAGAAACTGTGAGCCAGCCCTAATTAAATGCAGGATCATGGTGTCTTTTATAGCAATAGAATATTGCCTAAGACAGGCATTTCTGTGAGAGATTGTCTAGATTTGGTTACTTGAGATAGGAAAATTCAACTTGTAGATGAATGGTGCTGTTCTAAGGGCTGGGATCCAGGACTGAATAAGGAGAAAGCAAGGTGAGAACAAGTGTAGGTGGGGTTTTATCTGGACCACTGGTCCCCTAATAACCACTTAGAGACTTATTATTGCTTATAAATGCTCAACTGATAGCTTAGGCTTGTTGCTAACTAGCACTTATATCTTAAATTAACCCATATTTCTAATCAATGCTCTACCATGTAGTGGTACCTTTTTTCAGCTTGGCATGTTCATTTCCTGCTTTCTCTGATTGTGACTCGCGATTCTGCCTTTTTTCATCCCCAGTCTCTCTCTTTTGTCCACAAGTCCCGCTTAATCTCTACCTGCCTGGCTATTGGCCACTTAGCCCTTTATTCAACTAATCAGAAGGTACCTTGGCAAGGACACATCTTCACAGTGTACAAGAAGATTATTTCATGACACACAAGTTTTCATTACTCTCTGTTGTTGCATAGGGAGGGGGCCGCTTGTTTGTCCTGGCTGACTGGGTAGCTTACACCCTAAATAACCACACAGAAACTCTATTAGTTAAAACACTGTTTGGCCATTAGCTCTAACTTCTTATTGGCTAACTCTTACATATTAGTACCATCTCCATTAATCTGTGTATCGCCACGTGGCTGTGGCTTACTGGAGATTCTAACCTGCATCCGTCTCAGGCAGAAGATCCATGGCTTCTCTCACTCTGCCCTTCTTCCCAGCATTCAGTTCTGTCTTCTCCACCTACCTAAGTTCTGCCCTATCAGGTCCAAAGAAGTTTCTTTATTCATTAACCAATGAAAACAACACATGAACAGAAGAACTTCCTACACCACTCTGCTTCTTGACTGGGAACCCATGATGGAAGGAGACAGTCAATTCTAAAAAGTTGTTTTCTGACCTCTACATGCCTTGTGTAACATGTTTGCACACACACAAGTACATGTGCGCACACACACACACACACACTTATTCCATATTTAATTTTTTTATTTTACATTCAGTTTCTCATGCTGTTTTTGGCTGTTTATTTTACAGTTTTACAGATATACTTCCCACTTCCTTACCACTCTGTCCATTCTTCCTCCTTCCCACAAATCTTTTTCTCATGTTCATGTCTATTCTTTTTGTTTTGAAGCCCCCAAGATTAATCAGGGCCATCTGATGCACATAATTTTTCAAAAAAGGTTGGAAACAATTTTTAGCAAAATTTCAATAGTTTTATGAGTAGACAGTATTCTTTGTACTATTATAAAATTTATATGGAAAAAACCAAAAGATACAGTAGGATAGGTTAAAGAATAAGGTGGAGGAATCTTTCAAGACATTTTGACAATTACAATTATTTAAGGTCTGTGCTATTAGTGAAAAGACAAATATATCACTATATTAAGTTCCCAGAAATAGACTCATGCAAATATACCCAAATGATACTTGAGACTGATTCAAAACTTGATTCTGTGGCAGAGTCTAGGACAGTTGTCTCAACAAATGGATGCTGGCATAATGGGAAATCCATCATATACAAAAAGTGAATTTGGAATGGGTCATAGTTTTACATATATAATGCAAAACAATATTATGAAAATGTATACAAGAAAATCTTCATCATCTAGAAATAGTCAAAAATGCCTGTCCTGTCACCAAAAGCATTATTAATAATGAAAAAGCTAATCAGTTTAACTTAAACTGTCAAAATTAAAGACAACATAAAGATAATCAGAAAACAAGCTGTAGAGAGAAATATTTGTATTCAAACCACAAGAAGGACTTGTGTCTATACTAAACACTTAAAACTCATAAGTGAAAATATACAACTAGAAAACTAAGAAAAGGAGAGAAAGAGATATTACTGCTGAAAACGTAAATGGCAAATATACATGTTGGAAAACGTTAAACATAATTAGCCATCAGGAAAACGTAAATTAAAACCACAAAAAGATGTTAATATGCATTCATTTGACTAAAACAAAAAGTAGTGGCAGTGGTCACTCCAGGGAGTGATGACAGGCTGGAAATTTCCTGTGTGACTCCATGAATAAGAGTCAGGGTAGTGCAGGATAAACTGTGTTTTGAGGAAAGAAAGAACATTGGGAATCAAGAGAGAGGTAGTAGAACACCAAAAGAGCATGAAAAAGCACAAAGATGATGCATTATAAGTAGGAAACAGACAATACCCCCATCCCTCTACCCCATAGTTGGGAATAGATGGGGACTGCAGGGGACAAGAGAAAGCAGAAGCTCCAAACACAAGGCAAGCCCTGCAGTCCTGGTAACAACACACTGGCAATCTTGGCTTTAGGAAGAACTCCAATTCTCCCAAGGCTTAATCCAGTGTACTCTGGCAATGACTCCCCTGTGTGGCAGGCCAGCTAGTACTGGACAGAACTAAGGTAAACACAGGCAACACTTGCTCCACCAAAGCAGAAAGAAGCAGTGGCTGAGAACGTAATACCTTCTATTTCATTTTACTGCTTATTTGACTTAATATCTTTTTAATATAAATTTTTAATTTTCTAGTTTATAGGCATATCCCTCTTTAACCTTTAAGATTCTTTTTGCTATATACATCTATGTATTTGAAGCATTCAGTTGATATGTTTTGGCTTGTATGTTGTTGGAAAAGGTTCTTATATCTGTCTTTATTTTCTTCAAGCCAAATATACAATGTTTTCTCTACTTTGTTTTATACCCCTAGCCTATTTGCCTCCCTTCTCATTGTTACTATCTCCATTATTACCTCTTCTCATTCCTTACTTCACTACTTAAATATCAATTCCCTCCTTGCAAAAAAACAAAAACAAAAAGAGAAAAGCAAAAATCAACTCCTCCTCCCAAACTCTCTATAAACTGCATATTCCACAACCAAATCAGTACCCTAGCGCTTCTGTTTCCAAACGTTAGAAAGGACACAAGTAAGATTCCAAGGTCTTGCCTACCAGCTGACACTGGGACTGCTGTCACACCCCCACACTGCTACTGTTACAACTACTGTGTGTTAGTTATTAATACTCAGACTGACTGGATTAAAAAACAAGAGCCTGCTATCTGTTGTTTTCCAGAATTTAACATAGTAAGTGTGGTAGTTTGGATGTGATTGCCCCCACAAGCTCATAGATAGTGGCACTATCAGGAGCTGTGGCTTTGTTGGAGGAAGTGTCACCGAAGAGGAGGTCTCTGAGGTCTCATATATGTCCAAACCACACCCAACTTCCTGTTGCCATCAGATCAAGATGTAGAATTCTCAGCTCCTCACCATGTCTGTATGCACACTAAAATGAACTGATATCATGATAATGGACTGAACCCCTGAACCATAAACCATCCAATTAAATGTTTTCCTTTATAAGAGTTGCTCAGGTCATAGTGCCTCTTCACAGCAATAGAAACTTTAACTATAAAAGTAAGAAAGACATCTAAAATCTGAGAGTCAAGGGTTAGAAATTCATCTTCCAAGCAAATGGAAGTTGCAGTAGACCAATAAATCAACACAGGGATTTTTCACATCTGTTAAAGATTTCAAATCCAAACTAACCAGGAGAGATAAAGAGAGCTTTATAGCAAACCATCCACTGCAGCCCCTCTTCCTCTCTGTCCCCATTCCCAGTGATCATGCAGATTTTCTCCTACATCCTTCCTCGACTGCTTCAGCCCTATGTCCCAGCCACCACCCTGGCACTCCCTGGAACTCTCCTGGCCATGGTGGTCAGGGAATCAGGTAGGTGATTGTCACTCTCCCTCCTCTTCTTCAGTTAAAATTCTCCAGTCTTAACCTCATCTTTGTAGTAGACAACTTGTTGTTGCTTCTCCTTCCTCTGTCCCCATTTCCAAGGTCTGCATAGATCTTGGTGGCACACCCAGCTTTCCTCCCTCTATGTGCTCCTACAGCCCCACCCCTCTAACTCATTCACATCCCTTAGTGTCAGCTCCTAATACCTAGAAACAAGTTTTATCCAGGACCTGAGTGGCCACACCTGGATTTCAGGAATATACCCTACCAGGCAAACCACACTCTCCTAAGAATCTGAGAGAACAATGGAAAACCAAGAACAAAAACCTCAACAAAGACAGACCAGCTATCAGCCGCTAGAATTACAATGATCCCAAATTCAGATGTCTTGACACCAGCATAAAAACGCAAACAATAATATCTGAAACAACATGTCTCCTCTAGAGCCCATCAACCCATCAACAGGAGGCCTTGAGAAATAAAATATAGTTGATGCACAAGAAAGGATGTCTATGAATATGCTCAAGCTCCTTAAAGAAGAGATGAAAAAATTCCTTAAAGAAATCCATGAAAACACAAACAGTGGAATGAAAAGAATATGGAAATGGAATCATTAGAGAAACCCAAACTGAGGTAAAATTGGAAATGAAAAATTTGGGAATTCATGCAGAAAGCTCAAAGGAAAGTTTCACCAATAAAACATTAAAAATGGAAGACAGACTCTCAAGCACAGAAGACAAGATAAAAGAAATCAAAGGGAATGTTAAATCAAAGGGAATGTTAAATACAAAAAAATAAAAAATAAAAAAATCTGGGCACAAAACATCTAGGAAATCTGGCACACTGTGAAAAGACCAAAACTATGAATAATAAGAATGGAGGAAGGAAAAGAAATACAGAAAAAGGAATAGAAAATATTTTCAACAAAAACCATAGAAAAAAATCCCTAACCTAAAGAAAGAGTTATCTATCGAAGTATAAGAAGCATACAGAACACCTATTAGAGTGGATCAGAAAAGAAATTTCCCATGACATAAAATAATCAAAACAGTAAGTGTATACAACAAAGGAAGAGTGTTAAAGCTTCAAGGGAAAAACATCAAGTACCATATGAAGATAGACCTTTTTAGCATAACATTCCAGTTTTCAATGGAGACTCTAAAAGCCGGAAGTACTTAAGAGATCACAGATGCCAACCCAGATTACTATTACCAGCAAAACATTCAATAACAATAGATGGAGGAAGACATTCTAATATAAACCAAATACAAGCAGCATCTATCTACAAATTCAATTCTACAGAAGGTGCTGGAAGATGATTAACCTGAAGAGATTGACCACACACAAGAAAACCCAAGAAATAATCATCTCAGACCAGCAAATTAAAAAAGGGAGGGGAGATCCCACACCAGAACAACAAAATAGTGGTGATTTAGTTGGTGCTATAATTGATGTGATGAAACACCATGTCTAAACAACTTGGGGAGGAAGAAGCCTTTTGAATTGCATCTACCCACCACTGTTCAGCAATGAAGGAAGTCAGACAGGAACTCATACAAAGCAGGAGCTTGGAGGCAGAAACTGATTCATAGGCCATAGAGGAGTGTTGCCTACTAGCTTGCTTCTCATGCTCAGCCTGTTTGTTTATAGGACCTAGAACCACCAACCTATGGTGGCACCATCTATAATGGACTAGACCCTCCTTCATCAATCATTAATCAAGAAAATGCCCCATAGGTTTACCCAGAACCTCATCTTATGGAGACATTTTCTCAATCAAGGCTCCTTCATCTATGATGATTTCAGTTTGTGTCAAATTGATGTAGAACTAGCCAGCACAAAGGGAAACAAACAAATACTGCTCATAGATGACTCAATATCAATGGTCTCAATTTTCCAATAAAAAATACAGACTAACGTAACAGATAGAAAAACTGGATTAATTCTTCTTCTGTATCCAGGAAATATACCTTAACATCAAGGATAAAACATTATTTCAGAGTAGAAAAATGTAAAATGATGTTTCAAATAAATAGACACAAGGATTAAGCAGGTGTAACCATTTAAGGTCTGAAAAAAATAAACTTCAAACCACAACTATTCAGTAGAGATAGGGAAGAACACTAGATACTAAGAAAAAAATCTACCAAAAAGACATTGTAAATCTATATATCAAAAACAAGGGCAGCAAAGTTTATAAAAGAAACACCACAAAACTAAAATCACATATTGTTTCTCACACTGAGAGTGGGTGAATTCAGTACCCAAATTTCACCAAGACAAAAACTAAACAGAGGTGTTGGTGATAACTAACATCTTAAACCAAATAAACACGATAGGTATTTACAGAACATTAATACAAATGAAAACAGTACACCTTCTCTGAAACATCTCATGGAACTTTCTCCAAAACTGACTGCAGACTCAGACACAAAGCAAGTTTCACCCTACATCCCATCTGACCACCATATCCGCAACAGAAAGCCTACAAGCCCATGGAAACTGAACAACTCTCTACTGAAGGAAAAAATGGGTCAAGACAGAAATTTTTAAAAAATTAAAAAGTTTTTAGAATGAAGTGATGGAGGAGAGTTATCTATGTTTCTTTCATTGGTTAATTAATAAAGAAAACTGCCTTGGCCCTTTAAGAGACAGACAGAACAGAATTGTGGGAACAAGGAAGTAGAGTGGGGGAGACGCTTCAGGCAGTCGCGATAGTGAGTCTCCATGCTGCTCCTCTCCGAGATGGACGCAGGTTAAGATCTCTCCTGGTAAGCCACACCTCGTGGTGCTACCCAGATTACTAAATATGGGTTAAAGGAAGATGTGAGAATTAGCCAATAAGAGGCTGAAACTATGGGCCAGGCAGTGTTTTAAAAGAATACAGTTTCCGTGTAATTATTTTGGGTAAAGCTAGCCGGATGGCGGGACACAGCCCCGCCGCTTCACACTACAATGAAGTGAAAACAGAACATACCCAAAGTTATGGAAACAACAAAGGCAGCTATAAGAAGCAAGTTCATAACACTAAGTACTTACATAAAAAGTGGAAGATCTTATTTCAGCATTTAATAGCACATGGGAAAGCTCTAGAACAAAAAGAAGACATCACCCAAAAGAGTAAATGACAAGAGATAAACTCAGTGATGAAATCAGTAAAATAGAAACAATAAACAATCAATGAAACACAAAATCAATTTTTTGAGAAAATCAATAATATTGACAAACCCTTATCCAAATTAACTAAATGACAGAGAGAGAATATCCTAATTAACAAAATTTAAGGACAAAAGGGAGACATAACGACAGATATGGAATTCAGATAATCATATGAACATACTTTAAAAGCCTGTTCTCCACCAAAATGAAAAAAATCTAAAAGAAATGGATAATTTTCTTGATATATATCAAATACCAGAGTTAAATCAAGATAAAACAAGTGATTTAAGCAGATATATAAGCCCTAATGAAATAGAAGCAATGATTAAATCTCCCAACCAAAACAAGTCCAGGGCCTGAAGGGGTGTGGCCTATCAGCAATTATGATTAACCAGAGTAGCTTTAATATATAATATTCAGCTTTAATAAAGGAAAGAAAGGGGAACTTACAAAAGCCAAGGTTACAGCGAGGAGCACAGGGAAACAAAGAGAGTAAAAACAAACAAACACGAATCTTTTAAAGGTATTTGGAGCCCTGGAGGGGTCATGCCCCTCAGAAAAAGGGATTGGTCAGCTCCCCCATCAAGTGCCAGATAGTTATTAAGGCAGAATTCTGCAGACTTTCAAAGAAGAATTAACACCAACCTCCTTAAATTATTTCTCAGAATAGAAACAAGGAACATTTCCCAATTCTTTATACAAGTCCACAGTTACCCTGATACCTACATCACATAGAGACCCGATAAAGAAAGAGAGTTGCAGACTGATTTTCATTATGAACACAGATGCAAACATTCTCTGTAAAAGAGTTGCAAACAAAATCCAAGCATAGAAAATAGGTTATCAACCATGATCAAGCTGGCATCATTTGCTCTCAAATATTAAGATATTAAGATCCAGGGATGTCTTAATATATGTAAATAGAAAAATGTAACCCACCATATGAATAGATTGAAAAGCAAAAAAAAAAAAATGATCATTTAAGATGTAGAAAAGACCATTGACAAAATCCAACACCACTTTCATGATAAAAGTATCAGGAGAGACTAGGGATATGAAGGACATATTTCAAAATAATAGAGGCTGTGGTGGTTTGAATAAGAATGGCCCCATAAGCTCATATATTTGAATGCTTTGTCACCAGGGCTATTTGAGAAAGATTAGAAAGATTCAAATGTGTGGCCTTGTTGGAGGGACAGTGTTAATGGGAGTGGGCTTTATTAATGGGAATGGGTTTCCAGAGCTCATGCCAAGCTCAGTGTCTCTATCTTGGCCCTCATATCACAGTGTAGCTCTCAGGCACTGTTCCCTGCCATGATGATAAAAGTAGTCCTTTATCTCTGAAACTGTAAGCAAGATAGTGAAATATCACAGAACAAAATTATGTCACTTGCAAAAGAAAAGGTAGAACTGGAGATGGTCAAGTTCAGCAAAGCTAGGTCAGAAATATAATGGAGGAAAGGCACAGTGGGGAACACCTGCCTACTTCATGTCAGTCAGGAAGCAGAGAGGGAATCAGAGAGGAAGGGTCTGGTAGATCAAACAAAATCTTCAAAGCATGCCTCTACTAACACTCTTCCTGTAACTAGGCCACTTCCTTTAGTTTCTACTACTTTCCAATATAGCTATCAAACCACAAATCTATCCATGTGTTAATTCATGTATTCTGTCAGAGTCTGGATGATCTGCACCCTTTTAAGATGCAGTATTTCCATACATTGTAAGGAACAAGTTTTCAGTACATGAGCCTCCAAGGGATATTTTCTATCCACACCACAACACACAATACCCTCGTAAATCCCAAGATAATTCTGTGGAAAGAAAAAAGTCAGCCCCTGATGTCACAGTCTGTACACTTCAACTAACACATATTCTTGAAATGGCAAGGCCATTATAATGAACAGCAGATTAGTTGCTATTGGAGTTAAGATAAGATGGAGTATGAGAAATGAGCACAGCTAGAGAGACACACAGGAGAGATGTCTGTGTTGCAGTGCTTGTGTTTTGAAGGCACAAATGCCAATGCTGTGTTGTACTGTAGTGTTGAATGACTTTACCATTAGGGACCCTTGATAAAAGGTATATTCGCTATATGATTATTTCTTATAACTGCATTCAGATGATGGTGATTGCAAATAAAAGTTAAATTTAAAAGTATGCAAAATTAGAAAGGCATGCTTTAAAGAGAAAATATTTAAAAGAAAACAATAATGAAAATGTTGAGTATCAAAACATGAAAGAAATAGTACCATCAATGTCTGTGAAACTTACAGGATTTTATGCTTCTATAAAAATAAAAGAATGACTGACAGTTTAGTGAGTTTAAAGTGCAGCACAGCAAGCTTAAATAGGGAAGAAAGAGGAAGAAAACAGAGTTAACGGAAGAAATTCACAGAGAAAAGTAGAAAACAGTCACAAAGGAGATACCCACCCAAGCCAAAAAGTGATACTCAATACAAGGTAATGAAATGCAGAAGAATCCATCAAGAATAAAAGAGCGATGGAACAACTTACCAGATGCTACAGCAAAATTTAGGTGAATCAGAGGATATTGCAACCAACTTCACATGGATAAACTGTGAAAAGTGAGAGGAAATGTGTGACTTACCAAAACTGCCTCAAGAGTCAGGGAAAGGACTCCCACTGTCCAGTGTAAGGGCGTGGATCACAGAGGTCACTGATGTTCCCCCTAGAGTGACAAGAAACAAGATTCACGCGTTTGGAAAGCTGAGACCTTTGAGGTTGTGCAGCTGAAGACAGCTGACATGGCAGGAGTGTGTTCAGATCCGGGGATGGAAAGGTCTCTCCCTAGGTGAACTAGGACAATTTGCCAATTCTGGGTTGGAACTGAGGACAAGCCAGGACGAGTTGGAGGATGACAAACCAACGGGACTTTTGCCAGCCATGAGGATGGATGCAATAGGTTGGAGTCTACAGCAGCTCCAAAATCTTAGCTGGTTGTAGACGTTAAAAATTAAACTGCATGGAGACAGAGGCCCAGGGCCTCGGTGTGGACCTGAGGGAGGACGCTGCAGGGGCCCACGGTGGAGTCGGGTCCTTGGATCATGAAGCACCTCCAAGACTTGGACATGGTGAATCTTGAGTGAAGTTGCATTTTCTTAAAACAGTTGGCGGAGAGCTGCTTGGCCTGCAAGGGGACCTGTCAGTCTGCCAGAGGATCCATCATTCTTTGGGGTGAGTGAGGAGTGAGTGCCCGAACTGCGGCAGCCGCCCGGAGAGGGACCACCTACACTCCACAACTCCCCCTGCCTCCAGCACACTTCCTGCTCTTCCTGCAGGGGTTATTCTCCCCGGATACCGCCTCTCTCTCCCTGTCCCTTCCCAGCTTGCACCCAGAATCCTCCCCCCCTCCCCCTGCCTCATCCTCCCGTCTTTGGGGCCACAAAATCCCACAGCTCAGCCTGTTTGGGCTCTGGGGACCTGGAATTGAGTGCACCCAGACCGGTGGGAGGTCCCCTCCTTCATTTGACTGCCCGGGGCAAGGTAGGCCTTTGTCTGAGAGCTGCTTGGCCTGCAAGGGGACCTGACAGTCTGCCAGAGGATCCATCATTCTTTGGGGTGAGTGAGGAGTGAGTGCCCGAACCACGGCAGCTGCCCGGAGAGGGACCACCTACACTCCACAACTCCCCCTGCCTCCAGCACACTTCCTGCTCTTCCTGCAGGGGTTATTCTCCCCGGATACCGCCTCTCTCTCCCTGTCCCTTCCCAGCTTGCACCCAGAATCCTCCCCCCTCCCCCTGCCTCATCCTCCCGTCTTTGGGGCCACAAAATCCCACAGCTCAGCCTGTTTGGGCTCTGGGGACCTGGAATTGAGTGCACCCAGACCGGTGGGAGGTCCCCTCCTTCATTTGACTGCCCGGGGCAAGGTAGGCCTTTGTCTGAGAGCTGCTTGGCCTGCAAGGGGACCTGACAGTCTGCCAGAGGATCCATCATTCTTTGGGGTGTCCTGCTCCAGTTCTAAGGCCATCCACCCAAAGGGGTCAGACTCTGGCCTCCAGGCAGGTCTGAGGATTCCTGCGGAGGGGTGCGGGCTCCTTCAGATTGTGCTGCCAGGTTCGCTGTGTGGTATTCCATCCCGCCCTGCCCCCACCTTGGCCCTTTTGTCTGGGCTGCGACCCTGGGCTGCCTGGAATCCCTGATCCTGTGCACTGACATTCCATCTGAACTGGTGAGTGAAGGCGGACCCTGGGGCAACCTGCCCTGGAAGAGAGCACAGACCCCCTACCCCCACTTCCCTCTGCAGGCTTGTGTCTGTTTCTCCCGTCCCTGTGTCTCCCAAGCTTTCCCTAGTGTTCTCAGGTGTCCTGCTCCTGTTCTAAGGCCATCCACCCAAAGGGGTCAGACACTGGACCTCCAGGCAGGTCTGAGGATTCCTGCAAGGGAGTGCGGGCTTCTTCAGATTGTGTCACAAGGAATAGGTCCTCCTCTGGCACTGGGGAGATCCAACCAGTTTCAGTCACAGCAAAGATTGGTCTAGGACACCAAACGCCTCCGGGCTCCCTTTGAAGGAAGAGATGGGCAGGCGCCAAAGCAGGAGCTCCTCCAACAACATGAAAGGCAACATGACATCACCACAAGCCAGACATCCCGAAACAACAAGAATTGAACACCCTACCCCAGAAGATATAGAAGAAACCGACCTTAAACAGTACTTTATGAAAATAATAGAGGACCTTAAACAGGAGGTAAAAAACTGCCATAAAGAAATGGAGATGACAAACAAAAAGGTAGACAAAATAAATAAATCTCTCAAAGATACCCAAGAAAAACAAGAAAAACAAGAAAAAGCAATCAAACAGGTAAGGGAAACAGTACAAGACCTGATAAATGAAATGGAGGTATTGAAGAAAACACAATCTGAGGGACGACTGGAAATGGAAACTCTGAGTAAACGAACAGAAACTTCAGAGACAAGTATTTCCAACCGAATACAAGAGATGGAAGAAAGAATCTCGGACTCTGAAGATACTATAGAGGAAATAAACTCACAGATTAAAGAACTAAACAAATCTAACAAATTCTTAACTCAAAACATTCAGGAAATCTGGGACACCATGAAAAGACCAAACCTAAGAATAATTGGGGTAGAAGAAGGAGAAGAATTACAACTCAAAGGCCCAGAAAACATATTCAACAAAATTATAGAAGAAAACTTCCCCAACCTAAAGAAGGATGTTCCTATGAAGGTACAAGAAGCCTACAGAACACCAAATAGACTGGATCAAAAGAAAGCATCCCCACGCCATATAATAATCAAAACACAAAACATACAGAATAAAGAACAGATATTAAGAGCTGCAAAGGAAAAAGGTCAAGTAACATATAAAGGGAAACCTATCAGAATTACACCTGATTTCTCAATGGAAACCATGAAAGCCAGAAGAGCTTGGATAGATGTGCTACAGACACTAAGGGAACATGGATGCAAGCCTAGACTATTATACCCAGCAAAGCTTGCATTCACCATTGATGGAGAAAACAAGATATTCCAGGACAAAAACAGATTTAAACAATACGCAGCCACAAATCCAGCCTTGCAGAAAGTAATAGAAGGAAAATCACAAACCAAGGAGTCCAACAACGCCCACAATAACTCAGGCATCTAGCGACCCTTCACCAGCACAACTAGAAGAAGGGAAACACACAAACTCTACTACTAAAAATGACTGAAGTTAACAACCACTGGTCATTAATATCACTTAATATCAATGGACTCAATTCACCTATAAAAAGGCACAGGCTAAGAGACTGGATACGAAAACAGAATCCAACATTTTGCTGTTTACAAGAAACACACCTCAACCACAAAGACAGACATATACTCAGAGTAAAGGGTTGGGAAAAGGTTTATCAAGCAAATGGCCCTAAGAAACAAGCGGGTGTGGCCATTCTAATTTCCAACAAAGTTGACTTCAAACTAAAATCAATCAGAAGAGATGGAAAGGGACACTTTATACTCATAACAGGAAAAATCCATCAGAATGAAGTCTCAATCCTGAATATCTATGCCCCTAATATAAAAGCTCCCACTTATGTAAAAGAAACACTTCTAGAACTCAAGGCAGCCATCAAACCACACACACTAATAGTTGGAGACTTCAACACTCCTCTCTCACCAATGGACAGGTCAATCAGACAGAAACCTAACAGAGAATTGAAAGACTTAATGGAGGTAATGAACCAAATGGACTTAACAGACATCTATAGAACATTCCACCCAAATAGGAAAGAATATACCTTCTTCTCTGCGGCTCATGGAACCTTTTCGAAAATTGACCATATACTTGGTAACAAAGCAAACTTCCACAGTTACAAAAAAATATTAGTAACCACCTGTGTCTTATCGGATCACCATGGATTAAAATTAGAATTCAACAACAATGCTACCCCCAGAAAGCCCACAAACTCATGGAAACTGAACAGTCAACTACTGACCCACACCTGGGTCAAGGAAGAAATAAAGAAAGAAATTAAAGTCTTTCTTGAATTTAATGAAAACAAAGACACAACATACTCAAACCTATGGGACACAATGAAAGCAGTGCTAAGAGGAAAGTTCATAGCACTAAGTGCCCACTTAAAGAAAACGGAGAAAGTGCTTATTGGTGACTTAACAGCACACCTGAAAGCTCTGGAAAAAAAAGAAGCAGACTCACCTAGGAGAAGTAGAAGACTGGAAATAATCAAACTGAGGGCAGAAATCAACAAAATAGAAACACAGAAAACAATCCAAAGAATCAATGAAACAAGAAGCTGGTTCTTGGAGAAAATCAACAAGATTGACAAACCCTTAGCCAAACTAATCAAACGGCAGAGGGAGAACACGCAAATTAATAAGATCAGAAATGAAAAGGGGGACATAACCACAGACACAGAGGAAATTCAGAGAATCATTAGATCTTACTACAAAAGCCTGTATGCCACAAAATTGGAAAATGTAAAAGAAATGGACAGTTTTTTAGATAAATACCATATACCAAAGTTAAACCAGGACCAGGTAAATGCTCTAAATCGTCCTGTTAGTCGCGAAGAATTAGAAACTGTTATCAGAAACCTCCCTACCAAAAAGAGCCCAGGACCAGATGGTTTCAATGCGGAATTCTACCAGAACTTCCAAGAAGACCTAATACCTATACTCCTTAAGGTATTTCATAATATAGAAACACAAGAGTCACTGCCAAATTCCTTCTATGAAGCTACAGTTACCCTGATACCTAAACCACACAAAGACTCAACCAAGAAAGAGAATTACAGGCCAATCTCACTCATGAACATTGACGCAAAAATTCTCAATAAAATACTGGCAAACCGAATCCAAGAACACATTAGAAAAATTATCCATTACGATCAAGTAGGCTTCATCCCAGAGATGCAGGGCTGGTTCAACATACGAAAATCTATCAATGTAATCCATCATATAAACAAACTGAAGGAAAAAAACCATATGGTCATCTCATTAGATGCTGAAAAAGCATTTGACAAAATTCAGCACCCTTTTATGATAAAGGTCTTGGAGAGATTAGGGATACAAGGGTCATTCCTAAATATAATAAAAGCTATTTACAGCAAGCCGACAGCTAACATCAAATTAAATGGAGAGAAACTCAAGGCTATCCCACTAAATTCAGGAACACGACAAGGCTGTCCACTCTCTCCTTATCTCTTCAATATAGTGCTTGAAGTTCTAGCAATAGCAATAAGACAACATAAGGGAATCAAGGGGATTCAGTTTGGAAAGGAAGAAGTTAAACTTTCATTATTTGCAGATGATATGATAGTATACATAAGCGACCCCAAAAACTCCACCAAAGAACTCCTACAGCTGATAAACTCCTTCAGTAACGTGGCAGGTTACAAGATCAACTCCAAAAAATCAGTCGCCCTCCTATACACAAAGGATAAGGAAGCAGAGAGGGAAATCAGAGAAGTATCACCTTTCTCAATAGCCACAAATAGCATAAGATATCTGGGAGTATCTCTAACCAAGGAAGTGAAGGATTTATTTGACAAGAACTTTAAGTCTTTGAAGAAAGAAATTGAAGAGGATACCAGAAATGGAAGGATCTCCCCTGCTCGTGGATTGGGAGGATCAACATAGTAAAAATGGCAATTCTACCAAAAGCAATCTATAGATTCAATGCAATCCCAATCAAGGTCCCATTAAAATTCTTCACAGAGATTGAGAGGACAATAATCAACTTTATATGGAAAAACAAGAAACCCAGGATAGCCAAAAATTCTTATACAATAAAGGTTCTTCTGGAGGCATTACCATCCCTGACTTCAAACTCTATTACAAAGCTACAGTATTGAAAACGGCTTGGTATTGGCATAAAAACAGAGAGGTTGACCAATGGAATCGTATAGAAGACCCAGATCTTAAACCACAAACCTATGAACACCTGATTTTTGATAAAGGAGCCAAAAGTACACAATGGAAGAAAGAGGGCATCTTCAACAAATGGTGCTGGCATAACTGGATGTCAACCTGTAGAAGAATGAAATTAGATCCATATCTATCACCATGCACAAAACTCAAGTCCAAATGGATTAAAGACCTCAATATTAATTTGAACACATTGAGCTTGATAGAGGAGAAAGTGGGAAGTACTCTACAACAAATGGGCACAGGGAACCGTTTCCTACGCATAACCCCAGCTGCACAGACTTTAAGGGCAACATTGAATAAATGGGACCTCCTGAAGTTGAGCAGCTTCTGTAAAGCAAAGGACATTGTCACTAAGACACAAAGGCAGTCTACTGACTGGGAAAAGATCTTCACCAACTCTGCAACTGACAAAGGTCTGATCTCTAAAATATATAAGGAACTCAAGAGACTAGACGGTAAAATGCCAATTAACCCAATTAAAAAATGGGGCGCTGAACTGAACAGAGAATTCTCAACAGAAGAAGTTCGAATGGCCAAAAGACACTTAAGGTCATGCTCAACCTCCCTAGCTATCAGGGAAATGCAAATCAAAACAACTTTGAGATATCATCTTACACCTGTCAGATTGGCTAAAATCCAAAACACCAATAATAACCTTTGCTGGAGAGGTTGTGGGGTAAGGGGTACACTCATCCATTGCTGGTGGGAATGCACACTTGTGCAACCACTTTGGAAAGCAGTGTGGCGGTTTCTCAGGAAATTCGGGATCAACCTACCCCAGGACCCAGCAATTCCACTCTTGGGAATCTACCCAAGAGATGCCCAATCATACAACAAAAGCATATGCTCATCTATGTTCATAGCAGCATTATTTGTAATAGCCAGATCCTGGAAACAACCTAGATGCCCTTCAGTGGAAGAATGGATGAAGAAACTGTGGAATATATACATGCTAGAATACTACTCAGCGGTAAAAAACAATGACATCTTGAATTTTGCAGGCAAATGGATGGAAATAGAAAACACTATTCTGAGTGAGGTAACCCAGACCCATAAAGATGAACATGGGATGTACTCACTCATATTCGGTTTCTAGCCATATTTAAAGGACATCGAGCCTATAAATTTGGGATCCTTGAGAAGATAATAAGAAGGTGAACTCCCCAAAAAAGATATAGTAATCCTCCTGGATATTGGAAGTAGACACGATCGCCAGGCAAAATTGGGAACTTGAGGGTTGGGCAAGACTGGGCCAAGGGAAGATGGGGAGAGAAAAGTGTGAAGGGGAGAACGGGGGGAGCTCGGAGGAATGGGGTGCTTGGGATATAGGAAGGGTGGATATGGGAGCAGGGAAGCATATATCTTAATTTAAGGAGCTACCTGAGGGTTGTCAAGAGACTTGACCCTAGAGGGGTTCCCAGGTTTCCAGGGAGATGCCCCCAGTTAGTTCCTTGGGCAGCTGAGGAGAGGGAGCCTGAAAAGGCCAGTTCCTATAGCCATACTGATGAATTTCTTGCATATCACCATAGAACCTCCACCTGACGATAGATGAAGAAAATGACAGAGCCCCACATTGGAGCACCGGACTGAGCTCCCAAGGTCCTGATGAGGAGCAGAAGGAGAGAGAACATGAGAAAGAAAGTCAGGACCGTGAGGGAACCTCCAGCTGGCGACAGATGGGGAAGGTGACTGAGCCCCACATTGGAGCACTGGACTGAGCTCCCAAGGTCCTGATGAGGAGCAGAAGGAGCGAGAACTTGAGGGAGAAAGTCAGGAACGAGAGGGGTGCGTTCACTCATGGAGACGGTGGGACAGAACTAATGGGAGATCACCAACTCCAGTTGGAATGGGACTGATGGATCATGCGACCAAACCCGTCTCTCTGAATGTGGCCAACAGAGGGGGCTGACTGAGAAGCAAAGGACAATGGCTCTGGGCTCTGATTCTTCTGCTTGGACGGGCTCTGTGGGAGCCTTCTCAGCTTGATCGATCACCTTCCTGGACCTGGGGGGAGTTGGGAGGACATTGGTCTTAGCATAGAGTGGGGAACCCTGATGGCTCCTTGGCCTTGAGAAGGAGGGAGGGGAGGTATGGGTGGAGGGGAGGGGAGGGAAGGGGGAGAAGAAGGGGAGGGAAGGGGGAGGAGGAGGGGAGGGAGGGGGGAAGAGGAGGGAAGGAGATGGAAATTTTTAAATATAAAAAAAAATAAACCATGAAAAAAAAAATTAAACTGCATGGATGTCATAATGCATGTCAGCAGAATGGCTGGCATTAAACACTGTAACCGCAAATGTTGGTAAAAGCATAGAATGAATGGTGTTTTGGAAAGTGCTTGTGGGAATGCAAATTGCTTTAGCTAATATGAAAAACAGTTTGAATGTTTTCATGAAACAAAGTATATACTCACCTCATAAGTCAACAATTTCAGTTAAAGCAGAAAGACTGAAATGCTGATTCAACAACAACAGAGAGTTCACATACATGAGAGAGCATTTAGGTTTTAACAAATAATGCTTGCCTGAAGATCAGAGTGCAGAGCTAAACCACTAGAGGCCAGGGAGTGGTGGCACACACCTTTAATCCCAGGATTTGGGAGGCAGAGGCACATCTCTGTTAGTCCAAAGTCACCGTGGGCTAAATAAGGTTGAATCTGTCTAAAAGAGAAACAAAGATCACACAAAGTTGATCCCAGCACTTGGGAATACATAACTTTAGTCCCAGCACTAGGGAGGTAGAGCCTGGAGTAATATGGCTGGGTGGAGGGAGGGATGTAAGGCAGAAGGAGACAGGAGCTCAGTGCAGTCTGAGTTTTGGTGGAGACAGTTGCAGTCAGAGGACAAAGTCTCCGAAGGCTGAGGACAAGATCGTCCCTTCAGACTGACCACTGGTTGAGGTGAAAGGTCTCACTAGTGGCTGGCTGCACTGCCTCTCTGAGCCTTTAGCATTCACCCCCAATATCTGACTCTGGGTTTTTATTATTAAGAACAATTAGAATTCAAGCTACAGGCAACGAGGGCACTGACACAGAGAACACACTGTATGAGTGTATTTCCATGAAGTCAAGGACAGGCAGAGGTAATCTAAAGCAGTAGTTTCTGCTTAGGGCTGTGCTTTCTGGGAATGGGAACTAGGAACATGGGAAGCTACTTAAATGACTGTGTGGAACTGTATCATGGAGAGAAGCTCCTGTCACATAAATCACCCTTCACTCAAGAAGCTGATGCCTCCAAAATACATGATGGGGTAAACAGATGACTGAAATACAGCACAGGCTGCTCCAAAATCGAGAGCAATGATGAGTTCAAGTCCAGGTATTCAAGTCTTCAAATTTTATCAAACAGTCAGTACTTGTACATCAGATTTCAGGACTAGCTCCAACTTGCTTATTCCACTCACACTTCATTCTGAGTACTGTTTTCCTTGACTTCTCTAAAACTTTACCTCAACATTGTCTACTTGTGGATATAGCTCAGTGGTAGACCTGGGGTTAGACTTCCAGCTCATGAAAACAAACACCACTGAAGGAACTGAAGAAGTATCTACCCTCCCATTAATACAGGTCAGTGGACAAGAGTAAGTACAAACACCTCACTAGGCACCAGACTGCAACCTGAACCTACATTACATCCATATTTGTGCAGTTTTTTAGGTGACAAACTTGCTTCAGGCCAATATTCTTAGCTATATCTTGTGGATTATTTATTCTCTCTCTCTCTCTCTCTCTCTCTCTCTCTCTCTCTCTCTCTCTCTCTGTCTCTCTCTCTCTGTCTCTCTCTCTCTGTGTTTTTGTTTGTCTCTGACTGTGCTGTGTTTGTGTCTGCATATTTCCTTTCAGGGTGAAAGTCTAATAGAAAAATTCACGTCTCACTTTGCAGACTTTGAAGTGGAATAAACTTTCTGAATAATGAGACTGATTTCAGTGAAGAGAACTCTTACACTATGAATTTAAACTGCCTGAAATTACAACCCCAGCACATCAGAAAGTCCTTTGACAATGCCCACTGATCCTTGCTGTCCATTGTTTGACTAACATTCTTAGTCAGCATACAAGATAATGTTTTTAAAATAGTATTTAAATTTTTTACTTATGCATTAAATGTGTGTGCATGCAAGCCTATGCAAGCATTCATGTGTGTGTGTGTGTGTGTGTGTGTGTGTGTGTGTAAGAGAGTGTGTGTATATGCCTGCTCTTGGTTGGTTCAAGATTGGGAGTCCTGTTCTACTGCTATGCATTTTATTCCTTCGAGTGAAGTTTTCTTATCCAGACTGCAGGTAAACTGGAAACCAGCAAAAACCAACCACCCCACAGTGTTTTTGGGTTACAAGCAGGTCTCTACTCTTGGGTTTATTAAGTGCAAGCTTAGGATTCCAACTCAAATTCTTACACTTGCACACACAGCAAGTGTTATCCTTATCCACCGAGCCATCTCTTCAGCCTTATATGAAGACATTGTCATGTATTCTGTTTGACTTTAAATTTCAAAAAAGCAGACAGAAAGTTGTTTTATTTATATCTCATTGGCTTATCTAATCCATGGCTCCCTGGCTGCACACAGACAAGGACAGTTTAGAAATACAGTCCAACCCATAGTTATAACCATACTTAAAACATCATGAGTGTGTGTGTGTGTGTGTGTGTGTGTGTGTGTGCATGTTTGTGTGCATGCACGTGCACACTTGTGTGTACATGTAATTTGTTTGTGGGTGGATGGCATGGTTCTCAAACATGAACCTTGTGGATGACTCTCTGTCACAATGTCAGTGTTCTTCTGCTCACCATGTAGGGCACTGCGAAAGACAACTTCCTCGTACACATCACTCTAGAAGTCCTAGAATTACATTCCAAATGACCATTCTAGAGGCATGCTCAATGCTATTGCCTTCCCCTTTAGAGGTCCTTGTAGTAACTTTTATCACTTGGTTGACCTTGTTTTAAGGCAACATTCTTCCTTTTCTTTGCTGACAGAGGTGCATAATTCATATCCTAAGCGTCATATATATAAATGGCCAGGTAGGTGCACTATTTTCTATAAATTCATAACATTCTAGTAAATTTAGTATTCTCTAGACCAGAAAGGAAAGATTCTGAAGGACACTGGACATTGGAGATACATACTATCCTGTCTGTGCCCAGTAGCCCACCTTGGCCTGGTCCTACTTCCCGGCACTTGTACCTTCGTAGCTTTCCAATACTGCTCGACTAACGAATTGTAAGACAACATAGATCTTAAGAGCATCAATTTCCACATCTTTTGACTGCACCTTTGTGCATGAAAGTCTTTGGGACTCAACGGAAATGACCCAGACATGATACAAGGGCTGTGTGAATGCCAGAGAAGTGCCATCTCCGTTCTGTCACCGCTTCCTTCTGTACAGTTGATGTGACTTCTGGGCAAGGAAGAAAGAGGCAGGAAAGGACTGTGCCTTTACTTACGTTGCAACTGTCTGACACCTTATCCCACTGACCACTAGTTACTCCCATATATAAGCAAAGCCTCATGCACTCACAGGCAACTGTCCAGCTCTGAGCTCAACTACTACCTGCTTTCTCTGCTCTGTCCAGGGCGCCTCTGCTGCCCTCTCACTGCTGAGACACAGAGTGAGCCATGATGGCAGTCCAGCTGCCTGCTGTGCCCAGGCTCCTGAGCACAGGCCCGAGGTTCTGGTGCCACACGTTATCAGGACACCAGGAGTCTCCCTAACGTAATCAGTGAAAACCTTTCATAGTTATACACATGTGGTCGCCACGCCTTTGGGTGTAGTGGAGTCATGAGTTAGGTGACTTATCTGTGCCTGAGCTGCATGCCATAAACACATCAGAGTATAGAGTCTCCACATCAGAGTTGGAGGCATGGAGATCTAGGCTGGAATATTTGGTTGAGAAAGTAAGCAAGTGAAATTAAAAGGTGAATTTACACTGTTTTCCCTCCTAGCTAATGGAACTGAACAGATTTCACTTTCCACACTGTTTCCTTGAGAGCGGTGGCTCTCAGCCTTCCGAATGCTGTGACCCTTTAACACAGTTAACACCCCCAACCATAAAATCATTTTCATTGCTACTTTGTAGCTGTAATTGTGCTACCAAAGAGGCCACTTCAGGAGAGTTCTCTAGGGGACAAACTTCTCTCTACATGCTGCTGTAGTAAGTTTCTTTAGATGCCCTGTGTTTATGAAAGAAACCGGAAAGGTACTGCAGGATCACACAGATATAAAATCCCGACACACACTTAGGATTCGTGGGGTTGACTTTCTTGTCAGCTTTTCTGAAGGAGGTCATAACTCAGCAACACATTCCCCTTGAGTGACATCATCAGTTACTTTGGGGGGAAATCAGACATAAGCTTCCTACTCCCACCAGGAACATGAAGCACCCCTATTTCAAACTTACGAGAGGAAGCCCTAGCAAATCAGTCCTTCCTGTCTCTCCCAGGTGCCTCTGATCTGACATTACTCTCCAAAAGTCTGTCAAGAACTCCATGTCTAAACTGCCTATCCTTAGAGTGACTTGGGGGCTGTGTATTCCAAAAATGTAAGCATTACAACATTTTTTTTCCTTCTGAAGATGCTGCTTTTCTTTGGGAGACATTAGTAAAGTGTCCCTGATTTCCAACTGCATCTCAACAGAAGGCTGTGACTAATACAGAGCACATTCCTTTCTCAACACAGCAGGGCCCAGATGATCGAGGTTCCGAATATTATTAGTTTTGTTTTAAAGCACATTTAAACTTTCTAGCCACAAAGAACATTTCTGCCTGTTCAATAAGCGGTTGCTGTAGACACCAATAATAACAACAATAATAGGAGAGATTTTGTACTCACCAAAACGTTCAAATTTCTTCTGTTTGAAAGAACAAGGGAAAAACTGTCCATTTTGGTGAAGCAAATGTCTGGTGTCTGTATTTTCTTCCTCCTGAGAAATCAGAGAAAAACACCTTCATTTAGTCTTGATGAAAGCTTTCCAGACAATACTTCTACCTTGGTACCAGCTCAAGCCGGCTGAAAAGTACCAGGGTGTGTCTGACGCTGACAAGGAAGTGGGAAGAAAAAAATAAAGCTGTCTCCATCGCAGTTTCGATTCTCTGATGTGAGAAGACCTTTTCCTGAAATGCTTTTTTCTGTTTGCTTTCTCTCTAGTAGACACTCTGCCACCTTCTGGTTGGTTTGGGTAAAGCCCAAAGACTTTTAAAAATCTCAATTTTTAGGGACTGACAGGGAGCCCAGATGTCTACATGCAAACTATGAGTGATTCTGTTCAACTGACTCCCTGAGAACACCAGTGTTCTTTTATTTACCATATTTAATATAGTTTTATCATATGTTCTCTTGCTTAACTGGATGCCACGGACTAGTGATTCATAAACTAAAGGAATGAGTTCCTTATGATTTTGAGGCTAGGAAGTCCCAGGTGAAGGAGCTGCACCTGCGGGGCACCTGCTGGCTGCCTGGGATCCATGTGTCCCCAGGTAGACAGAGCAGTACTGGCCGAGGTGGAGCAGGCTTGCTCCCTTGGGTCTCTCCTCCTCATCTAATGAAGCTACTACAGGGTTAAGTGCCCTCATGATCACATAAAATCCTAATTATATCCAAAGGCTCCATTGCAAGATACCATTAACTTAGGTCCTGAGGAAACAATTTTAAACACAAATTTTTAGAAGTTACAGATTACAGCAGTGAATGCATATCAATTTCAAATGAACCAATATTTTTATAACAATGCTAACATGTCACTAGATCACTTTGTTTTTGTCACTAGTGTTTGTACTAAATGAGCCAATCAAAGAGCAGTGCTACAAAGAAAGTTTGACACACACACACACACATATATACATATACACATATATGATTAACAGATGTTAAATGGTTGTTTTGATATCTTCAATTATCTAAAAGTATCACTTGGAGAATTCAAAGAACCTTATTAATGGAGAAATATTCATTATTTCTGGGAAAAAACAGCACAACTCTGCACACAGATAGTCCCTAGCTCAGCCCAGTCCAACTCTCCGTGTTCTACATCCAAATGTGTGCTGTCATCAACAATGGGTCTTTCCCTCTAGTTCCCTTGGGCAACCAGGAGAAATAGCAAGAAGACAAATATAACATGTACTCACTCGTAAGTTGCTTTTAGACATAAAGCAAAGAAAAACCAGCCTATAGTCCACAACCCAAGAGAACTAATACAAGAAAGACGACCTTAAGAGAGAGATACATAGAAGGGAGAAAAAGACAAGATCTCCTGAGCAAATTGGGAGTGTGGGCATCATGGGAGAGGGTGGAAGGACAGAAGGAGGGAGGGGAACAAGGAAAAATGTATAGCTCAATAAAAAAAGTAATGAAAAGAAAAGAAAGTATTAATGTAGAAGGCCACCACATTATGATAAGACAGCACACAACATTAAAGCAAACAATAATTTCTAAATCATACATATGACCCGACTTCCTTGTCCTGGCTAATTTGAGCAACGTATCCTTTCTTACCAATCAAAGCATCCCTTACATAGAAAAGGCTTGTTCCTTGAATTTTCTTTCCAAATTAACTAACACACACAAGATATTCTAATATTTTCTATTTAATTTTATTTATTTTAAAGTACCTTTTATTCTCTTATTTATTATTTGCACTTTAGATGTTTAGTGGTTTTGTTTCAGATTGTGTCTTTCCTGAATAAGTGTGGTCATAACTGCCTTTTCTCTTTCCTGCATTTACTCCGTTATTTTTTTAAGCCTCCTAATTCTAACTCATGTCTTATCTATTTTTTTCTAAGTCTTTTCTTACTGCTTAGTTTTTAATACTCTTAGCTCTAAAAATACTATAGTCTACCTTTGGTCACTAGCCTATTGCCAAATAGGCTTACTCTTACTGGGATGCATTTGCAGGATCCAAGTGCCTTCTACTACAAGTTAAACTGGAAGAGCTGCCTGAACTCCATATTGGTTAAAGAAGTCTACACACCCCTCTAGAAGTAATGAACTACAAAATTCCAAGTGAAAGCTCATCAGTGAATGAAAATGAGGACAGAATAGCTCCAAGGTATGGTGGAGGACAAGTTTTTTGTTGTACATACAAGGGAGAGAAAAAACAAAAGCACCTGGGAGACTCCAGAGCAGCTAGAAAAAGCAGTAGTAGACTAGACATAGCTGATCAAATGAGAGGAGAGGGAGAGGGGGACAAGAGAGAAATAGAAGAGGGAGGGAAGGGCAGGAGAGGGGAACAGGAAAGGAAGAAGAACCAAAAGGCCAAGAAAAGAACTAAGAGCACCAAGAGAAACCAAGAGAATGGGTGCCTGAAAAGGCTGGTTTATATATGAATGAGAAATGGGAGAAGGGAAGCAAGCTCAGGGACTGGAGAGGTTCATGGTAGGGGCTGGGGATGGGAGGTGCTGAGAGGAACTAGGACTCTGTAACAGGTACTTGTGATGCTGAGAGAGCCTGGTGGCCAGAGTCTGTCTTGATATGTTAATGGTACCTCAGTCATTTGTCCTAAGTTTTTTTTGGGACTTAACTCTTAGGTCTCAAACTCAAAATGGCTAATTGAGGTGTCTATTTAAAATATCAAAATATACTCTGGATGCTGGTCCCCCTCAGGCCCTACTCACAAGTACCCTTTAACATAGTTATCACAGTTGGCATAATCTGCCTTCTACTGTAAACCTCCAGTCTCAAACTCAGGAAAAATGGCTAACTCTAAGAAACATATAGACTCACAGAAAATAAGACAATCAGATTAAAAAGAGTAGGAGAAGAGAAAAAATAAACACCACTAGAGGGCATGTGTATCTCATAGACAGACAAAACACAACAAAGAAATACACTACACAAATGCACACACACACACAGTAGGAGGAAATAAATTACCATGATTTCTCCCTAAATTCACAGCTTCTCAATACTAGAAAAAAATGAAGTTTCAATAAAATAATTTAAAATCCTCTTTTATAAAGGATAAGTGATCAAATAGATCAACTAAATAGATAAATGAATAAATTGTGTTCAATAACTATGGGACACATTCAGAGATCAAATGTAAGAATCCATGGGATGAAGAAGTGGCTGAAATGAAGAATAAAAGCATAGAATTAGTTTAGTGAAATAATTACAGAACATTTTTCAAGGCACCACCAGAGAAGAACTGCTCTGTGACATGTAATAGCCAAGTTTTCAAAAATATAAAAAACAAACAATATTAATGATGAAAGAGAAATATTAGTTCCCACACAAAGAATCAGAATAAATCAGATCTGTGTAACCAACTCTAAATGAGAGAAGGCATGGGATGGTGTAATTAGAAAATTTTAACATGTTGCTATTTCCAGCAAAATTATCTGTTAAAGTGATGGAGGAATAATAATTTTTCAAGACAAGCACAAATTAAGCAACTAATGACAACCAAACCAGCACTGCAGAAAATATTTAAAGGAGTATTATATATTGAGGAATAATGAAACCAATATAATCTATAATAGTGCAGAAGTGAGAAGGTAAACCAACAAATTGCTAATACAAACAGGGAAAGAAGAAAATAAGGTGTAATTCAACCAAATAGAGCAATATCATGAATAGAACAAAGAACTCTCAACAATAACCTTAAATGAAAGTGCCTTAAACTGTCCAATTAAAAGAGGTAGACTGACCAGGTGAAAAAAAATCAACAGCAAAAAATTTAAGAAAAAAGAACCAATTACTTTTTGTCTGTAAGAAATGCTGAAGAAATATCCAAAAAGTGAAAATAAGAGGACAGAAATGACCCCACCAAGCAGAGGGAAGCTGCAAATAAGCTGGCATATCTAATTCTATAAGGTACTAAAAACTAGAAATAGAAGGGGAATGCCTCTACATAAACAATGTACAATGAATTTACCACTGACAGCATACCTGATATGCAAGTATTGAAAGCATTTCTTTTAAAATCTGAATCACAAAGTGTTTGCTTTCTCCACTTTTATTTAACATGATACCTCCAGTGTTAGTGTGATCAACAAGACAAAAGAAATAGGATGGGTACAGATAGGAAATGAAGAAGCAAATTTATCCTTTTTAGTAGTGGACCTATTTAAACATCTTAAAAATTCTACCAGAAAGTTCTTAGATATGATAAACACTTTTAGCAAAGTAGACACAAAGCCATACAAAACCCCATAATTTTTTTGAGTAGTAATAACAATTTTTGAGGAAGAAATTAAAATAAAAAACACCCACAGCAGTCTAAACAATGTACAGGAATAAACTTAATCAAGAAGGTGAGTGGTCCCTGTAATGGGATAAATAAAAAACTGCTGTTCCCCACATAGCCCACTAGGGACAGCAGATCCCAGGCAGGGAACCATGTGGTGGGTGAGAGACTTTGGTGGGGCAGCCAGTCCCATGAGGAGCTGCAGCTTTGGTGGGTGATAGACAGAGACAGATAGACATGCCATGCAGAGTGAGGTTGGATATTTATTTAGTGGGTTATGGAAGGGAAGGGAAGGGAAGGGAAGGGAAAAGGGAAGAGGAAGAGAAAGAGGCAGAACGAGAATAAAGAAAAACAGAGATGTGGGAGGGAGAGAAGAGGAAAGCAGCTACCTCTTTGGGAGAGAGATGGAAGGGAAGTACTCAGACTGGAAGCCAAAGGAAGATCCACCTATGGACAGGGGAGAAAGTGGGCAGGGCTTGTCTCTTAAAAGGACAGGACAGTCCATTACATTCCTATCTCTTTTTTGTAATAAAAAGACAGAGGAGGTTAGGCACAATAGGTTAAAGGATTTGGGATGGCACATTCTCAAGACTGCTTCCTGCTTATTTGTGGTTGTCATCCTTTGGGGGAACCTGAGAAAGCCAGGTGCCAGTCACATCCTGGTGTAGCTGGTCTCTTTGCTCCTGTCCAGTGTTTGTGGTATGAAATGTCTGGTGTCTCTTACACCTGCTTAAGGTATTGGCAGAATAAAGGACAAAGTTAAGTTTAGGAAAAAAAATTAGGACCAGAGAATTGAGAGTGATATATCTGACCAGTTTAAGGTGGGTCCTTCAACTCAGCTCCCTGGAACTCACAAGAATTCTTTAGGTTGTGAAAACAGAAGTTTTAGACATATACATTGTATAAACATTAGCATATTTATGTCATAATGACTGTGACAGACGATATTGCACAATAAAAAGTATTTTTAAGACTATGGAAAGCAGTGTTAGAGAGATTTGATAACTTGTACTTGTTGAAATTTGTTTGGTGAGGCTGTTCTTTTAAATGACAAAACCTCTCAGCTGTCAAACTGCATCAGAGGTCTTTGAGAAGGATAAAATTTTACTTGAGTTATTGATTTAAAACAACAAATAACTTACTTGGTTGGCACCTAGAGCTACTCCTCAGGATCCTCCATGATTGATGAGGTTCATATTTTTCTTTTGCTGTTTAGCAGAAGGCCTGCCAGGCTCCAGAAGATCCAGTGGGCTAAGAAACCTGTAGGAAGACAAGCCTACCTTGACCTCGGTAGCTAGGTTGTTGATTCCAGCAATTCTGTCCACATCAGGAGATGTTCAGTTTGGATAAAAGATAGTTTTGCCCAGTTGTCAGTGCTTGGCAGTTGAAACAAATTGTTGATGGACATTGTTTTGTACCCATTTGTTTTCTATCTTCTTTGGAAGAAATAGAGTGCTGCTGCTAGGAGCCAATCTGTCTCTCTCTGTTATGAAAAGCCTTTTACTAATTAAATATTTAAATGCCATATTCCCCACATCTCTGAGCAGTTGAGGGATTTTACCAGGTATAGATAAAAGTTATAACTACAGTATAGAATCTGCTTGGAGAGCTGGGTCTGAGCTTGACTATACTGGCTCTTAACAGGTAAGATCTACACTTGTAAAAAGTCAGAAGAAAAACTGCTTGCAATAGAAGGTTAATAGCAGAACTGACAATAGTAGAGAACAACTTAATATATTTTAAATCAGGGTTGGATTAAATATACCATATTTTTGTAAGATACCTAAAGGTACATACCAATTTAAAACATGAAACTTATTGGTTTGTTAGTATGGAGTGAGATATAATGAACAGACAATTATAACATTTAACAGTAAACACAGGTACATTTAAGTTACATGTATGAACATACACACACATATATTGAACAGGAATTGGGCAAATTGGATGCTCTTGGTGAGCACTAGCAAAGGCATGCCACTGGGCAAAATACACATATAACAGAGTCAGCATGGGAGAACCTGGAAGAGAATAAAGATGGCAGAACTTGGTCACCTGACCTGGATCTCAGTTAAGATGTCGGTGAAGTCACCTGACCTCAGTTAATATGGTGGTAAGGTAACGTGACCTTAGTCAAAATGGTAGCAGTCATATATTGTATGGAAAAACCATGATTTTTGAGCTGCAGGAGTTTTTAAAACATGATAATAAGAGAGACCTAGAGGCGTGATCTGCCCTGTTGCCAAGCCACCATGCCACAAGCCATGGCCAGAGCACAAAGGCTGGAATTGAAAACAGTTGCCTCATGGATCCAGTCAGTCTTGTTGGTAGCAGTGGCAGGGACAGTTTGAGGAAAAGCAGAGCTGGCGTGACACCAGTGGAGCATAGTTTGAGGGTTTATACCATAGCTGAAAACATGAAAACCACGAAAACCACTACAGGGCCTATAGAAGAGTGTCCTCTCTCTATAGGAGGGTGTTAAGGCTGGACTGACTCCAGTCCAGGTGACTCAGAAGTCAAAGAGGCTAGAGGCTGCTCTGAGCAGTCTCTCATGGTGGGGACCACTGTTGCGGGAGCCCCTTCTGCTCCTTCAGCCAATAGCTGCTGAGATACCAGACCACTGGGGCGTGGTCTCTCTTTTTAAAAATGCGGCCACTTCCCTACACTGGCTCTCTGGCTTCCAGCTCCACTTCTGAGGACTAGACTCCCTTCCTGATTGTGCAGAGGGCTGTTGTCTGGGACGGTGATCTGTAAGATTTTCCCCTTTAAATAAATAACCATTCTATTAATCATAATTCCAAACTGGTGTGGGTTTGTGATTTCGCCTTCATCTGGTGCCCAACGTTTGGTTTTAGGACCCCTCTTTTCCCTGCTTGGCTGCCTGCCACCAGCGCGGCTTGGCGCGAGCCCTCCCTCCCTCAGCTGCGGCCTGTGCCTTGTGCGTGGAGACAGTGTTTAATATAAATTATCACACAGTGGCTTTTCTTGCTGAAATTCTTTATATTTTCCCTTTACATGCCTCAGATTGACTCCAAGTCCCTGCGCACCCTATCGTTTGCCTCCCCACGTGGATTTAAACTCTACAGGCCTGCACAGTCTCTGCCCGCCTGGCCTACTCTTTTCTGAGATGCTTTTAAGTCTCCCTTGCAAGCGCAGCGCTTGAGTGGCGCAAACCAGAGTGCAGGCGGTTGCCGAAAAACTGCAACCCTTTCAGAGTGACTCTGTCACATGGAGGCCATACGCGGGTGCGGCTTCCGGGTTGCTCTTGTTTACCCCTGGATTCTGGGTTTCTAGTTCTGTGTATGGAATTGATTTAATTACATTTTCTTTGTTGAGCAACTCGCATTTCCCAGTTTTTAACAAATACTAAGATGGACACTGAAACAAGACCCCGTTTTAGTCAAATTTGCAACAGTTCTAGTCACGACTCTGCAACAGCGCCACCGCCTGGATAATAGGTAATATGGCAGTTTTCGTTTCCAACGCAAATTTTACTGTTTTGTTTATTAATACAATGGATTATATCATGCAAGGTTTATATGATTATGGGGATGCCTTAATTTGCTTGTTACTAGGTTTCAGTTTTATTTTCCATATTCTGTCATTAAAAAAGAATAAGGCACTCATAAGAATGATACAATCTCTACGAACTAATAATGAACAATTAGTTGAAAGGATTAAAATTATTGAAAATCAGAGGTTATCTGAACAAGTGGATACTATGATAGACAAAATTGACTCCATATCCAAGGGTACTAGGAAGTTACCTGAAAGGGTTCAGGCTGTTGAATTTGACGTTCAGACGTTATCACAAAGTTTTGATAAGGTAACAGACAGAATGTACCTCCAAGATGGGAATCTACATGATGTACAAGAAAAGTTTAAAGAGGACATGTTATCTTTGAAGGAAAAAAATTAAAACTTTGGAAACACAGGTACAGAATAGGGACCAAAAAGTTGATACCTTAGTGAAATCACTAGAAACACATACAGGTCAGGAGATTCAGGATTTAAGAGAGATGATGATAAAAAGATTTGAAAAGATTGAAGAACTTATTGGAGCTGGTGAACAGAGTAAGGAGGCACAAGGACAGGATACAATGCCACCACCAGCTATTAGAACTGGCTTACCCAGGGTTTTAGCAACATACCCTGTAATTTCTTCTGACAAAGCATCAACTTCTAAAGGCTCAAAGGGAGTCAAAGATGCTAGATGGAAGCCAATAGAACTGAATGATCTAAAAGAAATTAAGCAAGCTGTCGTTAATTATGGCTTGCACTCTGCATTTGTTAAGGAAATGATAAAGACTTGGGCCTCTAATGTCAGAGCTACCCCCCATGATTTCTCTCAGTTAGTGTCTGCAGTTTTAGATGATGGACCTTCCTTGATGTTTGGAATTTATTTCAGAGAAGAATCCAAACATATGGAACAGCAAGGAAGAGAAAAAGGTGTGGAGGTTTCCCAAGATCAAATTCTTGGTGTAGGCGCGTATGCTGATCCACAGGTCCAAGCTCTTTACGACGAAGAAGTATTATGTCTATGTCACCAAGCAGCCTTAAATGCTTGGAATAGGATACAAGATCCAGCGAAAAGGGTTGAATCATATACCAGGATTAGGCAGGGACAGAGAGAACCCTTTATTGACTTTTTGCAAAGATTAATTAAGGCTCTGGACATAGGGGTAACAGACCTAGAAGCTAGACGAATATTCTTGAATCTCTAGCTTTTGAAAATGCAAATATAGATTGCAAAAAGATAATTGGGCCTTTAAAGTCTAGATCAGCACCTATGGATGAATGGATTCAGCATACGATGAATGTTGAGACGTTTAGTTATAATGATGAATCTTGGGTAGGAGAAGCAATTTCCAAAGCAATGAGGAGACATCAAACTGCCAGGTGTTTTAATTGTGGTAAATTAGGGCATCTGCAAAGGGATTGCAGACAAAGAACTTCTAGGAATAATATCTCCTCTGGGAATGACAAAAATAGGAGACCTCGGCCTTCAGGTATATGTAGGAGATGTGATAAAGGCCGACATTGGTCCAACAAATGCAGGTCAACAACAGACAGACAAGGCAACCCGATACCTTCGGGAAACCCCTTGAGGGGCCTCTCGCAGGCCCCCAAGCCAATAGTGGCCCAGTCATTCCCAGTCACAGTGGAGAATGTGATTCACCAAGAAAACTAAAAGCTCCAATTTCTGCTGTAAAAAGTAATACTGGTCTAAATGATGAATTATATGTGGAGGATGAGTCAAAAAATCCAGTAGGACAGAGTAAACGTATATTTTGGCAGACTTCTATTAATGATCAAAGACCAAAGCTAAGAGTCTGTATAAATGGCATTTTTATTGAAGACTTATTAGACACAGGTACGGATGTAAATATCATTACTCCAGAATCTTGGCATCCAAATTGGCCTCTTCAAGAGGTAGATGTTCAGTTCCTGGGAATTGGAACCCTATCTCGTGTAAAACAAAGCACAAGATGGGTTGAATGCATAGGGCCTGAAGGGCAAATAGGAAGACTAAGGCCATATATAGCCAATATTGCAATAAATTTATGGGGCCATGACCTGCTACAACAATGGAATACCCAGATTAACATTCCTGCAGTCTCAGGAACTCATAATTCTGGGAAGGATGTAATAAAGTACCATGCACAAAGGTCACCAGCCATTCAGGCTGTACAAGAACATAAAGCAACTAACAAACCTTTAGAGGTACCAACAGCCCTACCTTTAAAATGGCTAACTGAGAAGCCAATATGGGTTAAACAATGGCCTTTAGCTGAAGATAAATTACAGGCATTGGAACAGCTGGTACAAGAGCAACTAGATGCTCACCATATTGAAGAATCAACCAGCCCTTGGAATTCTCATGTGTTTGTTGTAAAAAAGAAATCTGGTAAATGGAGAATGGTAACAGATCTAAGAGCTGTCAACAAGGTAATTCAACCTATGGGCCCACTACAATCTGGAATTCCTTTGCCTTCTCTATTACCAAAAGGATAGCCTCTTATAGTTATTGATTTGAAAGATTGTTTTTTCACTATACCTTTACAAGAAAAGGATAGAGAAAAATTTGTCTTCACAGTGCCTACTTATAATAATTCTCAGCCTACTAGGAGATATCAATGGACTGTCCTCCCACAGGGGATGCTCAATGGTCCCACATTGTGCCAATATTTTGTAAGTAAGCCATTGGAAATAATTCGTAAACAATTTCCCAAGTCAATAATTTATCATTACATGGATGACATTTTGCTATCTGATTCAAATAAAGATACTTTAGAAAGGATGTTTGAAGAAGTAAAGAAAGTCTTGCCTAAATGGGGATTACAAATTGCCCCTGAAAAAAATTCAAAGAGGAAATTCTATTAATTACCTAGGTTACTGAATAGGGTTAGAGAAAATTAAAACGCAAAAGGCACAAATTAGGAGAGACAGGTTACAGACTCTTAATGACTTCCAAAGATTGTTAGGAGACATTTCCAGTCTACGACCAGCTGTTGGGATAACACCTGATCTAATAGTTCATTTAAACAAAACCTTAGATGGTGATAAAGATTTGAATAGTCCAAGAAAACTGACAGCTGAAGCAGAAAAGGAACTGACAATGATTGAGGAAAAATTACAGGAGGCACATGTGGATAGGGTGAACCCAAATCTTAGCTGCATCCTAGTCATATTGCCTTCCAGAATTTCTCCTACAGGGATTTTAATGCAGAGGGAAGATACTATTTTAGAGTGGATATTTATGCCTAATAAACCAAGTAAAAAATTAAAAACTTACATGGAAAAAGTCTCTGAATTAATTATAAAAGGTAAGCTGAGACTTCGTCAACGAGCAGGTATAGACCCAGCAGAAATTATAGTGCCTTTTACTACTGAGGAAATAAAAAAGTTATGGGAAGACAATGAACCATGGCAAAGAGCTTGTGCTAATTTTTGGGGAGAAATTAATAGCAACTATCCCAAAAGTGATAGACTTAACCTCATAAAGAGAACTTCTTGGATTCTTCCTAGAATTGCACGTGATGCTCCAATAACTGGAGCCCGTACATTTTATACTGATGCAAATAAATCAGGGAAAGCAGGTTACAAGTCAGATGAATTGAGTAAGGTGGAACAAAGCCCTTATAATTCTGTCCAGAAGGCAGAATTCTATGCCATTCTTATGGTGCTAAGGGACTTTAAAAAATCTCTTAATATAGTTACAGATTCACAATATGCAGAAAAAGTTATCTTGCATATTGAAACTGCTGAATTTATTCCAGATGACACAGAGTTGACTTCATTGTTTATCCAGGTACAAGATATAATTAGGAATAGGCTTTGTCCAATGTACATAACATACATCCGGTCCCATACGGGTCTGCCTGGTCCTCTAGCACAAGGTAATGCTGATATTGATCAATTATTGATTGGAAGTGTGTTGAAGGCCTCAGAATTTCATAAAAAACATCACGTCAATAGTAAAGGCCTAAAGAAAGAATTTTCCATTACATGGCAACAAGCTAAGGACATTATAAAGAGATGTCCTACTTGTTCTTTCTATAATCAAACACCATTGCCTGCAGGGAGTAACCCAAAGGGTACTCAAAGGAATGAAATCTGGCAGATGGATGTGTTTCACTTTATGGAATTTGGTAAATTAAAATATGTACACCACACCATAGACACATATTCAGGTTTTCAATGGGCTACTGCCCTAAGCTCAGAAAAGGCCGATTCAGTAATCACACATTTATTAGAAGTTATGGCCATCATGGGCATACCTGCACAAATAAAGACAGACAATGGTCCAGCATATGTATCTAAGAAAATGAAACGCTTTTTTGATTATGATAATATAAAACACATTACAGGTATACCAAATAATCCTACAGGTCAGGCAGTTATAGAAAGATCAAATCGTACTATATAGGACATGCTGAACAAACAAAAAGGGACGGAAAATACCCCCAGAAATAGATTGCATAATGCTATATTAACCTTGAATTTTCTTAACGCTAATGAGAAAGGAACAATAGCAGCAGAATTGGATAATGGAAAAGTCTGCTGAACTAAATCAACCGATTTATTTCAAAGATATGCTGACCTCTCAATGGAAGCCAGGAGATGTGCTATGTTGGGGAAGGGGTTTTGCTCTTGTTTCCACAGGAGAAGAAAAATTGTGGATACCATCAAAATTAATAAAGGTTCGATTTGAAGAGGAGAAACCTCTTGGAAAGGTGAAATGACAGCTCATCCACAATGATGATATTCATACAGGTGGTAAGAAAAACATATAGAATGGGGGCAGGATTCTGTTCTTATCTCCACAGGTAAACATTCATCTTTGAAAAATTCAAGGGACCCTGGATGTTTGAACTCTGACAGATGTAAAAATAACTGCCCAATAGGGATTATCAAGAAAACTGAATAGATTCTGCAAGTAGAATATACTAAATCATATTTCAAAATTTATAGAGCTGGTTTTGGAGTTGGACTCTGGCTCAGTCCCTCTCTAATTCCAAGCCTGTTGTTAAGAGAAAATCCCAGAGTTTCTGGACTTTCTATCTCATGTCAAGAGCCATGATATGGGACAGAAAGAAATATGAGTTTAGAAAACATCTTTGCTTTTCTTCATATCTCTCATACTTTTCATTGAATATATCTATCATGCCTTTCATTGAATATATGTATGTCTGTATATGTCTATATGATTAATGTTTAAGCTTTTCACAATGAACAATGAGTTTTTCCTGCAGTGACATTTGAAGTTTCCAGGAAGAAGATGGGGCCCCATAACAACAACTTCACCTGGTTGATATGATGTCATGATACTGATAGTGCTACTACAAGACTACAAAGACCCGTTTTGGGTACCAGCTACACAAGACGGTTCCAACTTGGTTAGCTGAAATTGTGCACATCTTGTACAACATTCTGGCCAGACCTGCACAAAATATTCAGAGACTATTTGAAATTTTAAAAGATATTGATCTTGAAATTTAACCATCATTTTACTGTCACAGGATCCCCCAGAAAGAACGTTGCCCCCATGACATCTGGAAGTAATTCTAGGGGATGACGTCCCCTCTCCCCGTAAAGTTTGTCCTTGGGTTTAGGGACATTATTTAAGGGTTGATTATAATTAGTATACGGTTGAGGGTTGGGGGGGTTGAGGGAGGAATTTTATAAGCTCAGGGATCTTTTTGAAAAAAAAAGGGATAATCGGATGATGGGATAATAGATTTGTAATTGTGAGTTACTGTTTTTAGACAAATAATTTGGTATCAATTCTTGTATATTGATACAAAGTTAAATTATATTAACTATTGTATGCGTGCATGTTTCTACCTCTGTTTAAAACATTTATGTATTGATATATATTGTATTGATATATATATATATATATATATATATATATAGTATGTATTTACCATATTGCATTGTATATTTGTACATTGTTTATATTTGGAGTTCATATTGTCCTCATTTATTGCACAGTTGTTTATTGTCTTAGTCTTTAAGTTAGATACGTATTGAGAATTATATAGATCAGTAGTCATCTATGTTTATCATTTATAATTAGACTAATCAGGTTCGTTAGATAAATAGAGATTATACTCAGAATAGATAGATAATCTTCAACTTCTTCAAAGAGCTGTAGAAAATGGCCTTTAATTTAACTCAGAGTTCCATGGTAGACAAGTAATTTGGTAGTGAGACACAATTGCTCCTGGCAACACCAATCTATTCCCGAGAGAATGTTGAGCACCAAATGTAGCGGCGGTCGGAGGAGTTTGGAAATAACCATAAATAGTCCTTTTAGAATAAATCAGTTCTAATAAAAGGAGAATAAGGGAACTTACAGAGCCAAGGGTCCAGCGAAGCAGAGTATAACGCGGGGGAGAAAAAACAGGGCCGTCCCTCCGGGACCTGGTCCTTTTTAAAGGTACCTTTCTCCCCTGGGGCAGCCATGCCCCTGATCACAGGGATTGGGCCAGCTGCCCCAACATCTCCCCCTTTTGTCTAAATAAAGCAGATTCAGAAACCAAATACAACTATATACAATGGGAACAGATCATATAAAATTACAAGAAGTAAACAATATTAGGCGAGGAACATATAACAAAAATTTTACTAATCATTCTACTTTGGGAAGTCTAAATAATGTAGAAGGTAGCTACAATTATCTAATCTTCAACCCCATCAAAGATCTGAGAAGGGAAGTAATATTACTAAAACAACCAGGAAGCACAAACGAGAAACTTCCAAAATGTGCAACAGAAGACAGAGACAATTGACTACCTGGGCAACCACACGAAATCTTGATAGCAATGTTGAGGCAACCAACTTTGGCTGAGGCCTGATAAAACCTGACATACCATTATACAACGGCAAGGAACCTTTAGTAGAACTATCCTTATCCTGTCTTGGCAAGATAAGACAATTCTGTTTTATCCACTTATGGATATTTTGTAGCTTAGTCAGTAATGGAGGTATGGGCTTTTCTTTGCCCAAAGGCCAGTTCTGCCAAGAAGAAGACAAACTCCCAGTGGAGTGTCTTTGGTGCTCAACGTTCTCTCGGGAGTAGAGCATTGTTGCCAGGAGTGATTGTGTCTCATAAGTACAAAACTCTAGGTTAGATTAAAGGCCATGTTCTACAGCTCTTCAAAGAGGTCGAAGATTATGCTATCTATACTAAATACAACCTCTATGTGTCTAAAAAACCTGATTATCCTAAATATAAATATGACCAACATATAATTCTCAACACATATCTGGTGTATGACTAATAGAATAGACAACTGTGCAATAGATGAAGACAATGATTTCCAAATGTAAACAGGGTCATTACATAAATAATATCTGAGGTAGAAATGTACATTGCAATATAGTAAACAATGTCGTTACATAAATAATATCAGAGGTAGAGATGTACATTGCAATATGGTATACAATGTCAATATAACAATTGTTTCAAACAGAGGTAGTATCATACTCTCTTACAATGTTCAATATATCAATATTCAAGAATCAACACTCATATAGTTTTCACAATAACTCACAAAAATCAATTATTCCTCAGACCACCAGTTAATCCTTCCCCCCTTTTTTTTGAAATAAATATATACATATATGTTGGGGCTTCACATATACATAGTTAATACCCCTGAGTCCATATAAAGCCTTCCTCAACCCCTCAACCCTATACCAGCCACCAATTAGTTTCCCTAAACCTGAGGGTAAACTTTGTTGGGAGGGGGGCGTCGTCATCTCAGATTGCTTCCAGCTGACATAGGGGCGACTTTTCTTCTCGGGGGTCCTGTGAAATCAAATGATGGTAAAATACCCAGGGTAACAATTCATCTAGGAAAAATGTGTCTAGCCTCTGAATATTTTGAGGAAATCTGGCCAGAATGTTGTCAAAAATGTGCACTATTCAAAAGTGTTCTGTGCAATTGGTACCAAAAAACAGGCCAAATATTAGCGCTACAAAAACATGACGTTATAATAACCAGTTGGAGTTGATGTTGCGGGGCCCCGTCTTCATCCTGGAAACTGCAAAGATTACTGAAGAAAAAAATTTGTCGTTTGTTGCGAGAAAGATAAGCATTATCTACAAAGACACATACAGACATATACGTGCATATCTTCAATGAAAGGTGCATTAAAGACAAACATAGATATGAGGGAAGGCAAAGAAGGCAAATATATTGGTACCATTATCAACATTATTGTTATTATTATTCTGTCTCATAACATGACTCCTAACCTGAGATAGAAACTCTGAGAAATCTTTTATAAACAAGGTTGGAATTGGAGAGGTACTGGGCCAGAGTCCAACTCCAAGAAACCAGCTCTAAATAACTATAAAGAAATGCATACTGACACACATTCAAAAAATTGTTTTTTATACTCACGGAGCTTACCCAGTGTTAATGTTGATCCTTGATGGGTTGCAACTGGCTTCCATCCATCAGTATTTAAGATATCCAGGGTCCCTCAGAGCCTTTGAAGGTGAGCATCTTCCTGTAGAGATAAGAAAAGAACCCTGCCCCAAAACTATAGTTCTCTTACCATCAGTATGTTCACCATCCTTGTGTATGAATTGTTATTTTTCTTTTTCAAGGGGCTTCTCCTCTTCAAACCGAACCTTTATTAACTTTGATGGTATCCACGATTTTTCTTCTCTTGTGGAGACAAGAGCAAAACCCCTTCCCCAACGCAGCACATCCCCTGGCTTCCATTGTGAGGTCAGCACATCCTTGAAATAAACTGGTTGATTTAATTCAGCAGACTTTTCCATTATCCAATGTCTTTCTGCAGCCGTTGTCCCCTTCTCATTAGCGTTGAGAAAATTCAAGGTTAGTAAAGCATTATGTAATCTATTTCTGGGGGTATTTTCCACCCCTTTTTGTTTGTTCAACATATCCTTTATAGTCCTATTTGATCTTTCAATGACTGCTTGACCTGTAGGATTGTAGGGTATACCTGTAACATGCTTAATGTTGTAATAAGCAAAAAACCCTTTCATTTTCCTAGAGACATAAGTTGGACCATTATCCGTCTTTATTTGTGCAGGTATACCCATGATGGCCATAACTTCTAACAAGTGAGTGATTACTGAATCGGCCTTTTCTGAGCTTAAAGCAGTTGCCCATTGGAATCCTGAATAACTGTCAATGGTATGGTGTACATATTTTAATTTTCCAAATTCTGCGAAGTGGAACACATCCATCTGCCAGATTTCATTCCTTTTAGTGCCCTTTGGGTTAGTCCCTGCAGGCAGTGGTGCTTGGTTATAGAAAGAGCAAGTAGGGCATTTCTTTACAATCTCCTTAGCTTGTTGCCATGTAATAGAAAACTCTTTCTTCAAGCCTTTGCTATTGACATGATGCTTTTCATGAAATTCGGAAGCCTGCAGCACACTACCAATCAATAACTGATCAATATCTGCATTACCTTGTGCTAAAGGACCTGACAGACCCGTATGGGATTGGATGTGTGTTATATACATAGGGCAAAGTCTGTTCCTGATCATTTCTTGTACCTGGATAAACAATAAGGTTAGTTCAGTATCATCAGGTATAAATTCAACAGTTTCAATATGTAAGATAACTCTTTCTGCATATTGTGAGTCAGTAATAATGTTAAGAGGTTCCTTAAAATCCCTTAGCACCATAAGAATGGCAAATAACTCTGCCTTTTGTACAGAATCATAAGGACTTTGTTCCACCTTACTCAAGTCTTCTGATTTGTAGCCTGCTTTCCCTGATTTATTAGCATCAGTATAAAACGTGCGGGCTCCAGTTATTGGAGCATCACGGATGATTCGAGGAAGAATCCAAGAAGTTCTCTTTATAAAGTTAAGCCTTTTGCTTTTTGGATAGTTGTTATTAATTTCTCCTAAAAAGTTAGCACAAGCTCTTTGCCATGGTTCATTATCTTCCCATAATTTTCGTATCTCATCAGCAGTGAAAGGCACTATGATTTCTTCTGGGTCCATGTCTGCTAGTTGACGAAGTCTCAATTTGCCTTTTATGATTAGTTCAGAAACCTTCCCCACATAGGTTTTTATTTTCTTACTTGGCTTATGAGGTAGAAAGATCCACTCTAAGATAATATCATCTCTTTGCATTAAAATTCCTGTAGGAGAAATTTTTGAAGGCAATATGACGAGAATACAACTGAGTTCTGGATTCACCCTATCCACATGTGCTTCCTGCAATCTTTCTTCAACCATTGTCAGTTCTTTTTCTGCTTCAGCTGTTAATTCTCTGGGACTGTTTAGGTCTCTTTCCCCATCTAAGGTTTTGTTTAAGTGAATTATCATATCAGGTGTTATCCCAACAGCTGGTCGAAGGCTGGAAATGTCTCCCAACAACCTTTGAAAGTCATTAAGAGTTTGTAGTTGATCTCTCCTAATTTGTGCCTTTTGTGTCTTAATTTTTTGCAAGCCTATTCTATAACCTAGATAATCAACAGAATCTCCTCTCTGAATTTTTTCAGGAGCAATCTGTAATCCCCATTTAGGTAGAACTATTTTCACCTCTTCAAACAGTCTTTCTAAGGTATCCACGTTTGAATCAGACAATAAAATGTCATCCACATAATGGTAGATAATGGATTTGGGAAACATCTTGCGTATTATTTGTAATGGTTGATTCACAAAGTATTGGCACAGGGTGGGAGAGTTCAACATGCCCTGTGGGAGGACGGTCCACTGGTATCTCTTGGTAGGTTGAGAGTTATTATAAGTAGGCACTGTGAAGGCAAACTTTTCTCTATATTTTTCTTGTAAAGGTATGGTGAAGAAACAGTCCTTCAAATCAATAACTATGAGAGGCCATCATTTTGGTAATAAAGAAGGCAGAGGAAGTCCAGATTGCAGAGAGCCCATAGGCTGAATAACCTTGTTAATAGCTCTGAGATCTGTCACCATTCTCCATTTACCAGATTTTTTCTTAACCACAAATACAGGAGAATTCCAAGGGCTGGTAGATTCTTCTATATGCTGAGCATCCAATTGCTCTTGTACTAGCTGTTCTAAAGCTTGCAACTTTTCCTCAGATAAAGGCCATTGTTTTGTCCATATCGGTTTCTCAGTCAACCATTTTAGAGGTAGGGCCGTTGGTGATTCTGGAGGGGCATCCTTTGGTTTGTGTTCTTGTACAGCCCGAATGGCTGGTTTTCGCCATCTGTAATACCTTTTGATGTTTTCCTCAGAAATACATGCTCTAGAGGCAGCAGGAATGTTAAGTATTCCATTGCTGCAATAGGTCACGACCCCATAAATTTACTGCAATATTAGCTACATATGGCCTTAATTTTCCTATTTGTCCTTCTGGTCCTATGCATTTAACCCATCTCGTGCTTTGTCTTACTCGAGATAGGGTCCCAATTCCCAAGAGCCGAACATTTACATCCTGTAGAGGCCAATACGGATACCAAGATTCTGGAGTAATGATACTAACATCCGCTCCTGTGTCCAGCAGGCCAGTAATGAAAATGCCATTTACACACACTCTTAATTTCGGTCTTTGATCACTTATAGAAGTTTGCCAAAATACACGTAATTCATCTTTCAGGCTATTTTTGCTTCCAACAGCAGACATGGGGATTTCTAATTGTCCTGACAAGGCATGTTCTCCGTTGTAATGGGAAATGACTGGACCACATTCGCCATGGGGGCCTGCGAGAGGCCCCCCATGGCGTTTCCCGCTTGCAGCGGATTTCCTTGCCTATCTCTTGACGATCTGCATTCACTGTCCCAGTGTCTACCTTTCCCACATTTCCTACATAAACCTGAAGGCTGAGGCCTCCTATTCCTGTTATTCCTGGAAAAGGCATTATTATTATTATTTCTGTAACTCCTTTGTCTGCAATTCCATTTCATATGTCCCATTCTGCCACAATTAAAACATTTGGTATTTTGATGTCTTCTTTTACTGTTGGCAATGGCTTCTTCTACCCAGGTCTCCGTGTGAAACTCAGCCGATTCAATATTCACTGTATGTAAGACCCATTCCTCCAGAGGTGCTGATCTGATCTTTAGAGGCATCAAAATCCTTTTGCACTCTACATTGGCATTCTCATAAGCCAAGGACTCAATTATTACCTGCCTTGCTTCTGGGTCAGATATCCCTATTTGTACAGCTTTAGTTAGTCTATGTAAAAAGTCAACAAATGGTTCTCTTGGACCCTGTTTAACTCTGATATATGATTCCGTTCTCTGTCTTGGGTCTTGAACCCTGTACCAAGCCTTCAAGGCTGCGGTAGTACATATGGATAAAGTGTGTTCATCATAATTAGCTTGTTCTAGAGGATCAGAATAAAGTCCTTCACCCATAATTTGATCTAGGGTGATGTCAACTCCCTTTGATCTTTCCTGCTGTTCTAAAAGCCTAGCCTCTTGTCTGAACATACACTTCCAGCCCAATTGAGATCCGCTCTCTAGAACCGCCGAGACTAGGTCCAATCAGTTCCTTGGTGTTGGGTTCATGGTTATGGACCAAGACTTTAGCATCTCCTTAACAAAGGAGCTATGTATCCCAAAATTCATAACAGCTTGTTTAATTTCTTTCAGATCATTCATACGGATGGGTTCCCATGTATATTCCTTGGTGACCTTAGGGTTTTTAGAACCAGTCACCTTTTCTGTGGTTATCACTGGGAAAATAGGCAGAGTTCTGTTAAAGCTATCCCGGAGAGTTCTATTTATCGATGGTGTTGGGACTTTCTTTTGTACTATTTGCTCCTATTCATGAGAGTCCATAATTTCCTCAATCTTTTCAAATCTATTTACCATTGTCTTCTGCAATGCCTCAATCTCTTGCTCAGTATTATGTTCCAAGGCTTTCATAGAGGATTCAAAGGTATGAAGTTTGTCCAACACCGATAACGTCTCATCCTTGGACAGAATTTTTATGGCATGAATGGTGCCATCTTGTATCGAAATTCTGTGCAGTAATCTTTCATAGCCCTTTGATAAAGTCTTGTTAATACATTCAATGGTTTGAATCTTCTCAGATAATGTTTCAGTTCCTACCGACAGGGATTGCAACTTATGATTCAAATCAGCTGTTCCTGCCTCCATATCTTGCATTTTCCTCTCAAGTGATAAAGTCATCTCAGGGAAAAATCTGTTATTCCTTTCCTCACGAGATTCAAACTTCTCAAAAGCTTCAAACCGTTTACAAAACTCTTGCATATTTTTCTCAATTGACAAAGCCATCTCAGAGGAAACTCTACTATTCCTTTCCTCGAGAGCTGCAACTGTCTTTTCAAGCTGTTTATTGGTGTTTTCCAAACCAGTTATGTCCTTGTTTAGTTTTTTAACTCATGCCTGTAAGGACTCTATCACTTTTCTTTCTTCCAACCACGTTGTAATGAAAAAAATAAAAATAAAGAAGATACCAAGCCCTGTAAATATCCAGCCAAAGGAAACCACATCTGTATTGCTCAAAAATTCAGTCATCGTGTAATTAAACAAATTATAGAATCCTTTAATAGTGATATTATCAGACATTTTCAATCTGAATGCTTAATTTCAATCAAAGGAAAAATTACCTTTAATTACTGTTGTCCGCCAGTAGATGGCTCAGTGCACCTAGGTTCACGTGCTTTTAGGAAACCAAAGATGGCATCCTGGACCAGGGCGCACAGAGCTCGCAGCGGCTGGAGAAATGGGTCGACAGGCAGGGTCGGGCAGGACGATCTGCTAGCTTAATATCAACGTTGAATCTCTGCAAGAGCTGCACAAACAGTTTGGCGGGCGACCCGGCGCCCGGAGGGGGGGGGAAATGGCTGGACACCTGGGGCTCCCCACAGCCGGCGGCTGGACGGGGCTCTGGACGGGGCAGAAACGAGCTTGCGTTCTCGGTCTTAGCAAACGCGGGCAAACAGCTCCTGGGCGGAGCAAAGGCGCAGCAGAGGATGCTGCGGCGTTCGGCCGTGGGCGGTCTCCATATGGAGACGTGGAAATAAAAAAAAAGTGCGTGCCCCGACTCAATCCGCTGAATTAGAATTGAGCCAGTTCAGCCCGCCTGTGAGTTGCAAGTAGAAATCTGTCAACCACAGCAGACTATAGGGTAAGAGTGGTCCCCGGCGGCTACTGCCCCCGGGGTTCTGCCCCATGTGGAGGGCGCCAAGTGTAGCGGCGGTCAGAGGAGTTTGGAAATAACCAGAAATAGTCCTTTTAGAATAAATCAGTTCTAATAAAAGGAGAATAAGGGAACTTACAGAGCCAAGGGTCCAGCGAAGCAGAGTGTAACGCGGGGGGGGGGGGGGGGGGGGGGGGGGGGGAACAGGGCCGTCCCTCCGGGACCTGGTCCTTTTTAAAGGTACCTTTCTCCCCTGGGGCAGCCATGCCCCTGAACACAGGGATTGGGCCAGCTGCCCCAACAACCAAAGACACTCAACGTGGAGCCTTTCTTCTTGGCAGAACTGGCCTTTGGGCAAAGAAATGCCCATACCTCAACCACTGACAGATACAGAGTATCCATAAATGGATAAAACAGGACTGTCATATCCTGCCAAGACAGGGTAAGATAGTTCTGAAAAGTTTCTTGCCTTCAAAAATGGTATGTCAGTTACATTAGGCCTTAGCCAAAGTTGGTTGCTTCAACGCTGCAAACGTGACTTTGGGTGATTGTCCAGGTAGCTAGTTGTCTCTGTGATTTGTTGCATGTTTTAGAAGTTGTTTGAATGCACTTCCTAATTACCAGGTAACATTATTTTCCTTCTCAGATCTTTGATGGGGTTGAAGACTATATAAATGTAGTTACTTTCCTCTCATGACTTGGCCAAGTTATTTATTATACAAGACTTAAGCTAGTTGGAATAGGATATTTGTGCTTATTGTATATAATTTCATAGTAGGTTTAGAATTCTCTTACTTAAAAGGGGGAGGTGTTGCGGGAGCCCCTTCTGCTCCTTCAGCCAATAGCTGCTGAGATACCAGCCCATTGGGGCGTGGTCTCTCTTTTTAAAAATGTGGCCACTTCCCTACGCTCTCTCTCTGGCTTCTGGCTCCACTTCTGAGGACTAGGCTCCCTTCCTGATTGTGCAGAGGGCTGTTGTCTGAGACGGTGATCTGTAAGTTTTTCCCCTTTAAATAAATAACCATTCTATTAATCATAATTCCAAACTGGTGTGGGATTGTTTGTGATTTATGCCTTCAGACCACTTATGAGTTGTCCAAAAGAAAAGAAAAGAAGAGAAAAAGAAAGAAGAAAGAAAACTCCAAGGGGACCTGGGCCCCAAATCAAAAGAACTGCACAGCATATGCAGTGCTAGCACAAGAGGACCAATCCTGGGTTGTCCAGTCACGTTTTTAGCTATGGAAAACAACCACAGATGAATGTTAGTCAAGGACTCAACCCTAGCCATGAAGGTTGTGGTTGGCTGACTGGAAGGGGAAAACTCACCACTGAAGCTGCTGGTGTGTGTAGAGGTTGGCATTCAGGCAGATAGAGAGCAGAGCCATTGGAAAGATACCTGGTTCTGGAGCCCAGGGTTCCACGTGTCCTCAGCAGGGCCACCTGTAGGTGGGAGGAACATGGAGAGCCTGGCTGAGTCACAAACACCATGTAATAGTAAAAATAAAATGCTGCTGTTCCCCGAGTGGCCTGCGGGCCTCTAGGGGCAGCAGATCCCAGGCAGGGAGTCACATGGTGGGTGAGAGACAGAAATGGATAGGCACGCCATGGGTCCAGCAGGGCAGCCAGAGTCGTGGTGGGCGAGAGACAAAGACCTATTAGGCATAGGTGAGAGATAGAGATGGATAAGCACACCATGCAGAATGTGGTTGGATATTTATTTAGTGGGTTATGGAAGGGAAGGGAAAAGGGGAGACAAGGAGAAAGAGGCAAAGAAAGAAAAAGAAACAGAGGGGGGAGGGAAGAAAAGGAGAGGAACCATTGCAGCAGCTATCTTTTTAGGAGAGAGATGAAAGGGAAAGACTCAGACTGGAAGCCTAAGGAAGATCTGCTTGCCTCAGTGGTGGATGGGGGAGGGAGTGGGTGGGGCTTGTCTCTTAAAGGAATAGGACAGACCTATCTCTACAATGAAACTACAAGAAACTGAAAAAAGAACTTGAAGTAGACACTAGATGATGGACAAGCCTCCTACGCTTTGATTGGCAGGATGAATATAGTAAAAGTGTCTCTGTTACAACAGTCTTGTGGAGTTGACACAATCTCCATCCATCTTCTAAGAACTTCTTTATAGATCTAGGAAAAAACTTTTCATGTGTTTTGAGCAAACATAGGGAATGCTGTATTACTGAAGTGTACAATCTTTGGATCAACTAATGATGGCTAACATGAAATATTATACAACAGTTATGTCTGTCACATAACCATTCTTAGTAGAATGCTAGTTTTGTGAGGTTTATGTAAATATTCTTGTGCTGTTTAGTTTTGTCAGCTTGACACAAGCTTGGTCATCTGGGAAGAAGAAACTTCAGTTGAGAAAATGCCTTCCTCCATCAACGTGTTCTGTAGGCAAGCCTATGAGTCATTTTCTTGATTAAAAGTTAATGTGTGAAGGCTCAGATCACTGGGGACAGTGACATTTCTAGGCAGTTGATTCTGAGTTATGTAAGAATGCAGATGAACAAGCTATTGACCACATTCCTTCAAAGTCTTTGCTCCTGTTCCTGCCTTCAGGTTTCTATGCTCTTTGATTTCCTGCCTTGGCTTCTACCAGGGATGGAATATGATTGAGACCTGTAAACCTTTTAGCCATGATGTTTTATCACCTCAATAGAAATCAAACCAGAACAATGTGTGTTTGGGATCAGAAATAAACATATTCATCAGCCTGTCTGTGCATGCTTGTTTGTAGCTTTGTGTACCTACTTTCATACAGCCTGGGCATGCTGGTCTGTGTTTTGCCTGGAGTGAATATAGCATATCAATCTGTTTGCAGGTTCTTGAATCTTTATTTTCCCAGCTTCTAGAGCTCCTTCATACTTAGATTCAGAGCTTGGACCTCACAGTTGCTCAAATCCTGAACAGGCACCAACCTGGTTCTTAGATCATTCATGAATCATTGATACTGCCAGGGTACAAATGAGACTTGTGCCCTCAAAAACTTATGTTGAACATTTACTTTGTGAGACAATAAAAGATGGATCTGTGTGAGACCTTTAAGAGATTACTAGGGCCATGCCCTCATGAATGGATTCATCTACTCACAGGATTAAAGGATCAATAAATCAATGTACTATCTATAGAATGACTATACTACAAAAGGCAGTTGAATTGGGGTTCTCCCACCCTGGCACTCATATATCATTCCAGGTACTAACATGGGATTCTGCCAGGATGAAGGACATCAGTAGACATAGCCTCTTTTTCTTAGACCAGATCTGTGAGCTAACAAACCTTTCTCTTATAATATACAATTCTGTGGCCTTGTGGTTATACTGATATGCATATGAGAAGTCAGAAAAATCATAGCCAGTGTTTGAAGCAAGGGGGTCTTCTGGTGGTAAAACCAAAGGAGAAGGAACCCTAGATGAGATGAAATAAGAGCTGGGAACAGGTACAAAAACCCTTATCTAATTTCAAATTAATTAATTAACAGGGAAGAGTCTTCTGTTTTCCTGAGTTAGCTTTCTTTGTTTCTGCTGAAACATAGTGGGAATAAAGAGAGGGGATTGAGAAGCTGCCTTGATTAAGATCCATCTTGATTTTGGTATGTTCTTCACTGATTGGTGCTTGTTCTTTACATAACTTGTGTGTACATACCTAGCCAATAAGAGCCTGCCTGGGTCTATGTAACACTTGGCTAAAGCCTTTTAGTCATTATGGCTTGCATCTGATGCTCTGCTGGGAGATTGGGTCCTCCACCTCATGAGACAGAGGAAATCTTTGGGGTCAGATTTGCTTTCTCAGAGGAAGATGGAAATAGGCTCATCCATTTTAGTTCCATTTTATTGCTCTAATAAAATGTTCTAACCAAAAGCAAGTCAGTGAATTGTCTTAGAATTTTATTGTTGTGAAGAGATACCCTGACCATGGCAATTCTTAAAAAGAAAACATTTAATTGTGGTGGCTCGCTTACAGTTAAGAGTGCATCATGGTGGGCAGCATAGCTGCATGCAGGCAAAGATGGTGCTGGAAAAATACTTGAATGTCCTACATATTGCAGGCAACAGGAAGTCAACTGACTGTCACATTGAGTGAAGTTTTAGAGAAAGACCTCAAAGAGCCCCCACAGTGACAACACTTCCAACAGAAGTTGTGGCCCAGATTAAAGGTATGCCCTCCAGTTTCAAGGTGTAGATTGAAGGCATGTGCCATCCAGCCTTCTCTAACAAGACCACACTTTCCCCAACAAGGCCACACCTCTTAATAGTGTCACTCTATGCTAGCTTATGGAGCCCAATTACATTAAAATATCACGGGGGGGGGGAAGCGTTTATTTGTCTTACAATAGCAGTTAAAGTCTTACTGTGGGAAAGTCAAGGCAGGAAGTCAAAAAAGCTAGTCACAGCACATCCATAGTGAAGAGCAGATCCAAATGCATATACTCATGCTGCCTGCCACTTGCAAGTTAGTTTTCATATAGATTTCTTCTGCTACATATAGCTTAGGATTCTCTGCATAGGAAATGGTATTGCCCCAAATGGTCTTGATATTCCTACATCAATTATCAATCAAGATAATCCCCTAGACATGCCCACAGTTCTCCCACAGTTGAGGCATTCTTCTCAATCTTGTGACAGGTCAACATTTATAACTATATTAAACTTGTAGAAATAGTAATAGAGTAAGAAAAATAAGCCATGTAAAGATGAAAAACACACAGAGAGTCTGGATTTTGTATATTATTGTCTTTTCTTTGAATTTTTTGACTGTGAAGGAGCTAAGTACAGAGAGGAAATTTCATTGTACAAACTGCTAAGCTAAACCAACATATATATCTTAAAGGTGTCTTGACTTCACAAATTGGGTCTAAAGATATGTTGCTTTGGAAAAGAGGTTCTGCTTTTGTTTCCACAGAGGAGGAGAACCTGTGCATTTCTTCCAGACTGATGTGGTTTGATGGGCCAAGACACCCTGAAATGTCACCGTGAATACCCCCCCCCCCAATTACTCTGCCCAACAAAAAACAGGAAGCAGTTTGGAGAGAACTACACCCAAATTCTCAATTATTGTTTATAAATAATTTTTATTTTATTTAAATGTTTGTTTACATTTAAAGGGGGCTATGATATAGTGATGAATACTTTGCATTGGTATCGATCTTAGACTATTGGTGCAAGTTTTAGGTTAATTTTGTTATATGTATATTTCTGCTCTTGATTAAGATATTGTGTTTGTGCAGCTCATTTTAAAATGTAATGTAAAATTAAGAAATATAGGTTAATAGACAATCATCTATAATTGTCAAGCTTGTAGTCATGTTAGTTAGGTTTTCTAGATATATAGAGATATATTTCAATTAGATAGGTATTCTTCAAATCTTTCAGAGACCTTCAGAATATGGCATTTAAAGTGTTTTAAGAAGTTAGGACTTTTCATGACAATGGAACACATCTGCTCCTGGCAGCAGCAGTCTACTTCAAGAGGATGATGGTCATCAAAGAGGCTCCTTATGGAGTTGGTTAACCATATGGGCAAGAAACTACTTTTGCCTGGACTGCTTGATGTTATGCTGTAGGAACCAGACATGCAGGACCCACAGAAAAATGACTGGTGAAGTTGCCTAAAGAAAGTGAGATAGTCTTTCAGGGTTCCTTCTTCATGAAAGAATCTGCTAGACATTCTGCTGAACACAGAAGACAGTGACTGACAAATTGCCAGTATAGGCAGAACACTCTTTGAAATTTCCTGCTTCATGGAAAAGTCTGCCAGATACTATGGGCCTGTGGGCTGAAGATTGGATGCCCCATGTTATAGAGGAACTTTGGTTGACTGTACAAGCAGCAAGATATCTAGAGTTTTGGAAGTTGCTTACAATGCACTTCCTGTTAACTTAGGTAATATTATATCCTTTTGGGGTCTTTGTTGGAGTTGAAGAATAGATCATTATAATTATAGTTTTTCTTAGTTATGATAAAATATAAAGTAAATATAAATATTGTAACTGCAATTCTTGGTTGATACCTGTTTTGTTATATGTAGTTTTTCTGTGTTAAAGTTAAAACTTTCCTTTTAATTTAAACAGAAAAGGGGAAATGGTTTGAGAAATCCTTCTGTATATGTGTTTCTTTTATTGGTTAATGCATAAAGAAGCTGGCTTGAGCCTATAGCAGGGCAGAACAGATCTAGGTGGGGAAAACTGAACTGAATGCTGGAAGAAAGAAGGCGGAGTGAGGGAGATGCCATGTAGCCCCCAGAGGGGAAAAACACAAGCTGCCAGCTGGAACCTTGCTGGTTGGCCATGAGCCTCATGATAAAATATAAGATAACGGAAATGGGTTAATTCTAGATGTAAGAGGTAGCTAGCAATACACTTAAGTGATTGGCCAAGCAGTGATTTAAGTAATATAGTTTCTGTGTGATTATTTCGGTGCTGAGCAGCTGGGAGCAAACAAGCAGCCTCCACTAACCATCTCAGTTAAAGACCTTCTGCAGTTAAGAGAGCTTATTCCTGTCTTAGGGGAACAACTATCTGCTTTTGAGATTCATGACTCCTGCTATCTTCAATCTTTTTTGGCAACATGTTATCCATAGATTTGCTCTCAGAGGCTCACTCTTGGTTGGCACTCCCTTGCCCATCTAGAACTCAGAACTGTCACACATTCTGGTCACCTCTTGCCTGGCAGCCCTAGGCTTGAGAAAATTGTAGAGCTGTGATACTAAGCTGCTCTCGATTGTCATCCTGTCACCTCTCAGAGTTCAGAGCCTCTGTTTTAATGTGCAAGTTGTCACTCTCATGTGGTAAATAGCAATCTGCCATCTGTGTTTATATCCTCCATTCCCCAGGGTGCTGAGACAAGAACACCACAATCAGCTGCCTCAACAACAGCAAAAATAGACTAACATGCAGGCTGAGGGAAAAGTTTTGTTTCCTGTGATGATAATCAAAATACCTAAACTGGTATTTTGTAATGAAAGAATTATGTCTAGCTATATTTTTGATTAAATTAGACATAATTAATCTAAACTATCTATAGGCTTGCTTTTGGTTTCTTGTTAATTGATAGTCTATTTTGGGGGTGGGATGGAGGAAAGGTTTTGCTTGATTTTCAGATGTCCATCATGGTGGGAAGCCAAGGGAAGGGAGGAGCTGCAAGTGTTATTAACTACTGGGCCTTTGCTTTTGTTCCTGGATTATTTTCTTTTTTGTTTTGTTTATGATGCAAAATGTAAGGAAATGGGACTCTCCTTTGTCCTGTTATACACATTTAAAGCTGTCAATTATGGTCTGTGATTGTCTTCATAAATCTCATGCTCAATATTTCTGTTTCTATTTGAAGTCTGCTGTTTCCTGATATTTCCCCCTTTACTTTCCATGTTTGTCACCTCTTTTGTAAAACATGTTTTTAATTCAAATAGAATTGCTTCACTTCTCCCAACCTTTCCTCCTTCTTGCTCCTCCTCGTTATCCTATCTTGAACCCTTTCCATTTCTCCTATTTTCAAGTTGATAGCCCCTTTTTCTTTTATTATATTTGATATATATGTATATACATATGCATGTACATGTATATAAGCATATTCATAAATACAAATAGACTTGATGAGTCCATTTTTGTTGTTTGTGTGTATATGGCTTTGAAGTTGACTACTCTTCATTGGGCAACCAAATCACTGACCAAAACTTTTCTCCCAGACTCATAGAGATGCAGGAGAGTGTGGCTTGTCCTCACCACATCCTTCTCAGGTCTTGATGCTTGATTCTTTTCTATCTCTCCTGTCAGTACTTGGGGTTTGTGACATGCCAGACAAACTGGATTCCATTCTAGTTCTCTTTGGTTAATCCTTTTCTCCAATGAAATTTATTCTTTTCTACACTCTCATTCAGACTCATTTTTTATTCAAAATTTTTCTTTTTTATCATTTTTTTTGTTTTCAATACATTTCAGTCACAGTTTCCTCTCCATCTCAGTCTCCCTTCACCTCTCCCCAGATACACTCCTCTTCTGTTTCGCTTCAGAAAAGGACAGGACTCCCAGGTATATCAACCAAATATGGTGTATCATGTTACAATAAGACTACCACAGACCCTGATGTCAAGGCTGGGCAAAACAACCCAGTAGGAGAAAAAGGATCCCAAGAGCAGGCAGAGAAACAGAGTCCCACTCCCACTGTTTCACATGAAGACCAAGCTTCACAACCACAACATATATGCAGAGGACCTAGCACAGATCCATGCAGGTTCTGTTAATGCTGCTTCAGACTCTGTGAGCCCCTATGAGCCCTGCTTAGTTAATGTCTGTTCTCCTGGTGTCTTTGACTCTTCTGACCCCTACAATTCTTCATCCACCTCTTTTGAGGAGGTCCCTGAACTCCAAGGGGAGGGAAATCATAGAGATGTTAAATTTGGGCTCTTTCTCTGCCTAATGTTTGGCTGTGGGTCTCTGCATCTGCTCCCACCAGCTGCCTTTGGGAGACTCTCTAATGATGATCAGGCTATATATTGATCTATGGGTATATAAGAATATCATTACAAGGAATTCTTGATAGGGTCATCCTTGTAATATCTTGGGAGTTTTTACTGCACTAGGATTCCACATCGTTCCTCCCAAATGCCCTCCAACACCTTATCTCTTCCCACACTCTCTCCCTCCATTCTTCCCCACCACCTGACCCACCTGTTCCCATTCCTACCTGTCACAGTACTCTGTTTCTGTTCAGAAAAAGCCAGGCCTCCCATGGCTATAAACAAAGCATGGCATATCAAGTTGCAATAGGACTAAGTACTTGCCCTTGTATTAAGAGTGGGCAAGGTAACCCAATATGAGGAATAGTCTCCTCAAAGTCAGCCATAGCATTAGGGACAGCACTTGCTCCCACCATTAGGAGTCCCACAGGAAGACCAACCTACATAACTAGCATATATATGTGGGGGCCTAGGTTGGTCATGCAGGTTTCCTGGTTGTTGGTTCAGACTAGGTCAGTTCCTATCAGCCCAGATTCTTGTCATGTTCTTGACCCCTGTGGCTTATACAATACTTCCTACCTCTCTTCAGCAGGATTTCCTGGGTTTGGTCTAATGTTTGGTTGTAGGTCTCTGCATCTATTCCTGTCAGTTACTGATGAAGGATCTCTGATGACAGTTGAGAGAGTCACCAATTTATGAGTAGAGCTGAATGCTGTTAGGCATCATTGTGTTGACATTTTTCCCCAATTGTGTTTGGTTCTGTCCTAGGTCTCTGGGCATTTCAGTCTCTGGGTTCTAACACTCCAACAATGTCAAGGGTGTGGTCACTCTCATGGCATGGGCTCTGAGACTGAACCACTCATTAGCTGTCCAGTCCCACAATATGTGTGGCATTGTTACCTCAGCACATTCCATGGAAGGACAGATTGTGGTCAAAGGTTTTGTGGCTGGGATGGTGTCCCTGTCCCTTCACTAGAAGTCTTGGCTGGTCACAAGAGATGGTCATAGTTCAGGCTATGTCTCCACTATTGCTAATACTTAGCAGGGGGGTCATCCTTGCGGGTTCCTTGCAAATTTGCCTTGTACCTGATTCCCAAATGCACCCTGTTTCAGTCATCTCTTTCAGTACTCCCCACTCCAGTCATCCCCCAACCTGATTGCTCATGTTCCCATCCCCATCCGCCAACAGTCCACCCATGGGATCTAGTCTATTTTCCTTACCCAGGGAGATCTATCTTTCTATCTGTTAGGAATATTTCCTAATGTGAGCTCGCTACCGACGCAAAAATTCCCAAATAAGCCAAATCAAAACAAGCCAAATTAAGAAATATCCAGATTTAATGTGAGTTCTGCGCTCTCGGGTAATCCTGAGGGGGAACAGGGAAGCCACAGGAACGACACCTGGGAGGAAGAATGGGAGACCACATGTTCCTCTTTTGGAAGATCACTTAAATACTCTGGGGAGTGGTCTGACTCCATCCCCAGGGAGGGGTCAGAACCTGGCCTCCTGGGATTTGGAGTCCAGACCAGGCCTGGGATAGATGTGAGGGGCTGGAGCTTATGCTCTCAAGTTGACATTCCAGATTCTTTGGATATAAGGGTGACAGAAAATTGGAATGACAATTATGACAAACATTTAGGCTCTCTTTTGGAAAAGAGGGTGTAGACTCAAATCTGGCTACTTCCTGGCATGGGATGGTGTGGGGAAGGGAAAAGCTAGGTGTCCACATTTAGCAAGAGGTATGGCTGGAAAGGCATCCCATGAACTGTCATCTGGAGAAGGCAGGCATCTGTTCCTTGGGGGAGATGAGAAAGCAGGTGTCTAGGAAAAAAAACTTGTTATCGCTAAAGATGAGTGTGCCAGGATGAGGAGCAGGTAGGCCCTTCATTGTGGCATCCTGGAAAACCGGAGTGTGGAAGGTCCTGTCTGTTGGACAGACCAAATGTCTTGAGTAGGCACCTGCTTGAGTCTGGAGAGATGGTACCAGCATGGGTGTCCCAAGAGCTTGGCAGCTGAAGGAGTGGTGAGGATTACCATGTGAGCTCCTGTCCATTGAGGTTCGAGAGACCTAGGAGTTAACTGTTTAGGAGTACTCTGTCCCCTGGGGAGAGAGGGGCAGGTTTAGGGGCATTAGGGTCCACTGGTGTGGTGGTAGGAAGACAACTGTCAGTGTGTGAACAGAGAAGGAACCTTAAAAGGGAGAGGTAGGGTAGGTACCCTGCCAGTGGAGGAGTTTGAACTGGGTGGTTATGGTTAAGGAGAAAGGTCCTGCCATAAAGCAGCTCAAAAGGGCTCAGGCCTGTAGGGGAATGTGGGGTGGCCCTGAGGTGAGGGCCAAGATAAACTGAGTTCAATGGAGAGCTTGGTTAGTTGTTGTTTGATGAATCCCATTGTCCAGGAGATGTTGAGAGCCTCTGACATAAGCTCCATGACCCTGAGCCATCACATCTACTGTTTCCCTGGAGACCAGAAATGCTTCTATCCATCCTGTAAAAGTGTCCACAAGTGTTAAGAGATAACGAAGTTTTTTATGAGTAGGTATATGGGTGAAATTGACCAGCCAATCTTTGTCCAGTTGGTGTCCACACAGCTGGTGTATGTGGAGAGCTCCTTATGGGTTGGCCTGGGCACACATCTGGCAGGAGGAGTGAATCTGTAAAATAGAATCTTGGAGATGGGTAGGATCAAAAAGGGGCTCCAAGGAGTGGAACAAAGCTTTGGGGAAGCAGCTAAGGATATCTCCACCAGTAAAGGTGCTTGGCAAGCCGGTGTCACTAAGAAAGAATGAGAGAAAAAATGTCCTGCAAGAATGCAGGGCAGTGGTAAAGTTTTAAGTGGGGGAGGAATGGGTCCTGTCTACCCCTCTAACTGAAATTGGTGAGGGAAACTTAAGGCCCAAGTGAGAATAAAAGTAATGGACTTACCTGCCATTTGTAGCATGACCCTACGCGTGGAGAGGGTTACAGGATATACCAAGTCTGGGCAGCGTCAGTCCTCTGCAAGGTTGGTAGTTTCACTTGCTAATGGTGATAAGGCCAGACCTCCATGGCTTGGCATAGAGGACAAGCCCGCATGGGGGAATTGTGATTTCCAGTGTCCAGGTTGCTGGCAGATAGGCACAACCTCGGAGCAGGTGTAGTACAATATCATGTCATGTGACCATTTAGGCCACACTTGATAGAGCCTTGTGGTTGGCTTCCCTTGTCCCTCTTCATGTGACCTTAGGGCAGCTGCTAAGGCCTGGGCCTGTAGATTGTTGTAGCTGCCTGCTGTGTAGCCTTGTCTGTCAGGAAGACTCAGCTGATTCCTCTCGGGCATTAAAAACTTTAAAGGCCATTTTCACCAATTCCCATATAGAAGTTTGGGGACCATCCTCAACTTTTTTTTAACTCTTTTCATATCTGGTACTGACTGAGGAAGCAGAATGATTAGTAGAAAAGGACCCTAGCTACTTTTCTATCTGAGAGAGATCTGGAAGAGAAAAAGGAGTATGGGAGGGGCTAGCCCAGTGTGTAGAAAAGGTCCAGAAGTAGAGGGGTGAGGTAGGAGGGAGAGGGGAAGGTGGAAATTGACCTTGAACCTCCAAATTGGGAAAGGGAGGGAAAAGAATGTTACTCCACAGGAGGGGGTTGGGAAGTGTGGGCTTGAGGGAGTAGGGGAGGGGCCAGTGCCTCACGGCAGCATGGTGCCATGAGACACTGGCTACTAAGGGGAGGGAGGGCGAGAGCGCAGAGAACAAAAACCATGGACATATATATATGTAAGTTCTGTTCATTTGTATCAGACAGGCTCAATTTAAAAAGATTTTTTGTAAGAGGCTTACAGGGGCAACAGCAGACCTGGCTTTGAACTGTAAGTGCCCATTTTAGAGTCTATGCCCACCTATGTGACCTAAGTCCGCTTTAGCGCATTCACCAAAATGGCTTAGGACCCAAAGGGGCCGCAGAGATTGAATGCCCAGTGTCCCAATACAGACAGATCTCCACCTCAGCCAAGCTTGGGTCACGTTCCCAAGGCTTCCTGGTTCCCCCTCGGGGACACCTGAAATGCAGAACTCGCATTAAACCTGGATTTTTCTAAATTTGGTTTGTTTTGATTTGGCTTGATTGGGAATTTTTGCATTGGCTGGGAGCTCACATTGGGAAATATTCCTAACATTTTGGAGGTCCCACCTAGCTGGGGCAAGCCCTTTCCATGCAGCAGGCCACGTGTTGAAAGGACCCAGTCTACAGTTTGAGCTCTCTACACCATGCTTAAAACCTTAAAACCGGCTTCTGGGCTACAGTGGCTGCGTCTTGGTAAGTCCCTTTTCTTATCTATGCTGTAGGGTTTTGGGAGTCCCATTTGTACTTAATTTTGTCATTTTCAGATTCCTGTTGAAGTCATGAGCTCACACCAGGAATTTGAGTCCCAGGTGGCAGTCAAGGCCTGGCCTGCTGGGATTTGGAGTCCAGACCAGGCCTGGGGGCTGGGATAGATGCGAGGGGCTGGAGCCTACACTCCCAACTTGACTCTATCCTTGACCCTTTCTTTTTACCTGGCCACACTGGGTCTGTGGTTATCCTTTACTTTATAGCTAACATCTACTTACAAGTGAATTTATATCATGTTTATCTTTCTGTGTCTTGGTTACCCCCTCAGTATGATATTTTCTGTTTTATTCATTTGCCTTTAAATTCCATGATGTCATTGTTTTTAACAGCTGTGTAATAATTCATTGTGTAAATGTATCACATTTTCATTTTCCATTCTTTGGTTCAGGGGTATCTAGGTTGTTACCAGGTTTCCAGCTACTAAAAATAAAGCTGTTATGAACATAGTTGAGCAAGTGTCCTTGCGGTATGATTCAGCATTCTTTGGTTATATGCCCAACATTAGTATATCTGGGTCTTGAGGTAGATGGATACCCAATTTTTCTGAGAAACCATCATATTGATTTCCAAAGTGGCTTTACAAGATTGCACTTCCAATAGCAATGGAGGAGTATTATCTGCTTGTTTACCATCAGCTAATTGCTAATGAACTCTCTGGACAGAAACCTGACTCAGACACAGAGCACAGTACTTTCTCCCTTAACCCTTGTTTACAGAGGTCGGCAGTCAAGGAGGGGATTTGATCCTTTCCTTCCCCCTCCCCCGAACAGGCACCTAAGATATGGACTTGCATGAATTAAAATGCATGTTCTGAAGATGGGTAAGACTGGGAAATGGAGAAGTGTTCATCCTAAGGCAGGCACAATCATCTGTTCTGTTGCAGAAGCACAGGCTTTATTAAAGTTATTGAAAAGGGAAGAACTGCGGCAGCCCAAAGAGGCCGAAGGTCGGAGAGTCTGAGACTTGTTTTTAGTTCCTTGGAGATTATTGTGCCTCTAACACAAACAAAGGTCCCACCTAGTTGTAAATCAGCTCCTGAAATAGGGAAGTAGTTGGTTCCTACCTAAAACAAAAGGTTAAGGATCCAACTAGGTTCTAGTTCTCTTTATGGAAATAACTTGGGATTCCACCCAGGGAGTGGTTTGCCTACAGAGTGTTTGGTCTAGAGCATGAGTCAAGGGCATGAGTGATAAATGCACCCCATGACTTTCAATTTCTATGTTAATGCAGTCCTTTTGTTCTACTCCTACCTTTTGAAATCAAAGGTATATTAAGCTGTTGGAAGTTAAACACAGATGAATTTTCAGTACTCACTGAAATTCCCTCCTGATTAAAAAAAATGAATTTGGCAATGTTCCTTTGAAAGACCCCTGGTGTGAAGAGACTCTCACTCAAGTCTCGGGATAACATGACCCCCCCAGTAACTCATGAGAGACTGTCTTTGCTGCAATCACACGAGGTTTAATCGACAAGATGGGAGCCAATGTACTGGGGGCGAGACTCATAACCCACACAGGGGAGGAGGTGGACCCCGAGTGACCAGGAGAAGGGGTTTTTATAAGAAGAAACCATAGCCCAGTAATCTGAAAGGGGCAGGGAGGGTGTCACAGAAAATTCTGAAAATACCAGTGATGATTGTTGTTTTTTTAAAAATGCTATAAAGTCCCAGGCAGCAGCTGTAGGCAGGCAGCGGACTCTGGGAGCAGCCAGTTCCAAGGCATAGACGACTATGGGTCCCTATAAGATCCCCAGGGGCCATGTGAGCTCACAGAGTAGTGGGGGCTGAAGGCAGAGACTTGCAGGTTCCCAGCAGAGCTACTCAAGTGGGTGGGTGTGAGCCCAGTGGGTCCGGAGCCACTAGCGGGAAGTGCTAGCTGGTCCCGGTGCCGAACCGTGGAGCAGCTCGTGGTGGGGGCAGGTTGACAGGAGACAGAGACATGGACAGACACAACATGTTGAATATTTATTCAGGGGGTTATGGAAGGGAAAGGGAGAAGGTGGGCAGAGAGAGAGAGAGAGAAACAGACAGACAGACAGACACATGTGTGCACGCCAAGAGAGGACAGGAAGAGAGATTCAAGATGGTGGCGAGAGGTCAGGGGTCGCCAGGAGTGGGCATGGCTTCCCTCTTAAAGGGCCAAAAGAATAACATTCCCGGATCCTTTTTATAATAAAAAGCAGGAGATTAAACACCACAGTTTGACAGAATTGGGGTGGGGGATTCTCAAAACTGCTTCCAGCTGATTTGTGGGTGTTGTCTTTTGGGGGGGAACCTGAGAGGAGGCTGGGTGCTGGCCACATCTTGGCATAGCTGGTTTCTTTGTTCCCGATCGGGTGTCTGTGGCATAGAAATGCCTGGTGTCTCTGATCCTGTTTAAGGTATTGGCAGAACAAAGAACAAAGTTAAATTAAGGAAATTTTTTTTTAAGATCAGGGAATTGAGGGGGATGTATCTGACCTGTTTAAGGTAGATTCTTTAATTTGGGTCCCTGGAACTCAAAAAACTCTTTGGGTTTGTGAAAACAGAAGTTTTAGACACATAATGACTGTAGCATATTTTTGTATAATGAAAAGTATTTTTTGAGACTATGGAAGACAGCATAAAAGATAAATTTGATTTGAAATTTATTTGGTGAGGCAACCTGGCAAAACCTCTCAGCTATCAAACTGTCAGAGATCTTTGAGAAGAATAAGATTTTACTTGAGTTACTGATTAAAAAATGACAGAGAACTTGGTTGGCACCCAGAGAGCTACTCTTTTTGGGTCCTCCATGGTTGCTGAAGGTTGTACTTGACCTTTGCTGGTTAGTGCTAGGCCTGCCAGGCTCCAGAAGACCTTGAAGGCTAAGAAATCTGTAGGAAGACAGGCCTACCTTGATCTGAGCAGCTAGGCTGTTGATTCCAGCAATTCCGTCCACATCTAGAGGTCTTTAGTTTAGATGAAAGGCAGTTTTGCCCAATGGTCAGTGCTTGGCAGTTGATGTGAACTATAGAAGGACATTGTTATGCACCCATTTGTCTTTTGTCTTTTTTGGGGGAAGCAGAGTGTTGCTGCTAAGGAGCCAACCTGTCTCTTCTTGTTATGAAAGGTTTTTTTTTTTAATAATTAAATATTTAAATATCACATTCCCCAGATCTCTGAGCAGTTGAGGCTGTTTATTAGGTATACCTGCAGTATAGAATCTGCCTGGAAGGTTGGGTCTGAGCTTGACTGTTTTGGCTCTTAACAGGTAAGATTTACACTTGTAAAAAAGGCAGAAAGAAGAAACTGCTTGCAACAGAAGGTTAATGGCAGAGCTGACAATAGTGGAGAACAGCTTAATATATTTTTAAGAGACTTAAAAGTACATACCAGTTTAAAATATGAGACTTATGAGTTTGTAGTCTGAAATGAGATATAATGAATAATTATTAAACATAGAAAGAGTGAACAGGAATTGGGCAACGTGGATGTCTTTGATGGGCCCTATCAAAGGCATGCCATTTAGCAAAATGCATGTAACAGAGTTAACAAGAGGATTTTAGTGAAAACCGGGGGGAAAAGGCAGGGTATACATAAGAATGGGAGAGGCTGGTCATGTGACCTGCCTCTCAGCCAAGATGGTGATAAAGTCACCTGACCCCAGTGAACATGGCGGTGACCACATGTTGTGGGAAAAAAAGGTCACAGTTTTTGAGCTGTAAGGATTTTAAGCTTAATGAGAGGGACCTAAAGGCGTGATCTGCTCTGTTGCTGAGCCGCTATGCCATAACACAAGCCACAGAGGGTGGCAAAAGGCTGGAACTGAAAAAACTGTACCATGCCATGGCTGGAATTGAAAAAGCTGGCTGGAAGTTTTAAAACAGTCTTAGTGCCTACATATTTGCCTGTATGATGGTAGTAATTTGACAATTTTTGTAAAATGTCGGGATCAAAGGTGATATTAGGCGGCCATTTACAGTTTTCCTCTAAGGTATATTGGGGACATTTTTTGAACAGAGATGGATAAGTGTATAGGTCTGTAAGGAAGGCATTAAAGTGTGAGGCTGCAGGGCATCTAAAAGGCATCCCAGAAGGGAGGCTGGAGTGATAGATTTGGACGGCTTGGCTCTCATGGTCAAGGCCGTGAAAAAAACCTGCAAAAACCGCTGCACCTTAAGCCTACAATGAGAACGGCTCCCCATTAGGCAAGATGCAGATGCACGAACATCCAGGACACATGGTCGGGCATCCCCAGGTCCATGAGTGGGATGCTAAGGGCCTTGCTGGATCTGACAGATTACTCAGAAACCAGAGGCTGGGCCGCATTGTGGTGGTCACGATGAAAAGAAGGAATAAAAGGAATGAAAAGAGAGAAAGAGGAAGAAATGGAGGCCCTGGGCCTCCAGGTGCGGGTAAGCCGGGAAGCTGGCCAAGGCTGCACTGTCCCAGGCACAGGCTTAGCAAAGGAGACAAACCAGAATTGAATGCCAGTGAAGGGAACAACTGAGGCCCTGAAGACCCACTGTTGGAGGTCCCCGTCCCTAGAAACCATGAAGGGTTGCCGGGAGCTCAATGGTCAATCCCTTTGGTTAAAAGAGATAGTTAAGCTGGCCGAAATGGGGACACTCATGATTAGAAGCCAGTGTTATTCGGAGGGGCCATGCCCAGGCAGATGGAACACGTGGGTTGTTGTTGAGAAAGTCCTTGGTTACAATTCCGTCCTGGAAATCGGACCTCGGAGTCCCGGACAGACCCCGGCCCCGAGTGGAAGTCCGGGGCAGATGAATCTGTTGAGTCCATGGCAACAATGTTGTTTTTTTTTTTTTTTTTTTAAAAAAAAAAAGCTATATAGTCCCAGGTAGCAGCTGTAGGCAGGCAACAGACTCTGGGAGCAGCCAGTCCCAAGGCAGAGATGACTATGGGTCCCTATAAGATCCCCAGGGGTCATGTGAGCAGGCGGTGAGCTCACAGAGCAGCAGGAGCCCAAGGCAGAGACTCACGGGTTCCCAGGAGAGCCACTCAAGCAGGCGGGTGTGAGCCAGGCAGGTCTGGAGCCACTAGCAGGAAGTGCTAGCCAGTACTGGTGCTGAACCGTGGAGCAGCTTGTGGCGGGGCAGGTTGACAGGAGACAGAGACATGGACAGACACAACATGTTGAATATTTATTCAGGGGGTTATGGAAGGGAAAGGGAGAAGGTGGCAGAGAGAGAGAGAGAGAGAGAGAGAGAGAGAGAGAGAGAGAGAGAGAGAGAGGGAGGGAGGGAGGGAGGGAGGGAGGAAGGGAGGGAGAGACACGCGTGCATGCCAAGAGAGGACAGGAAGAGAGATTCAAAATGGTGGCGAGAGGTCAGGGGTCGCCAGGAGTGGGAGTGGCTTGCCCCTTAAAGGGCCAAAAGAATAACAATGATCACAAGGGGGCAACTCCCTGCCTCTCAAGATCACTCTCAAGATCATAATCAGCTAGTTCCTGAAACACAGTATTCCAAAATACCAATGATAATCACAAGGGGGAAACTCCTTGTTTCTCAAGATCACATTCTAACTTTATCTTCAGTTAGGTCCTGAAACACAGTCACTGAACCAGCTAATGCTGGATTTCTGATTCTTTTCTCCCTGCTTAGATTTTTGGCTCTGTTTTTTCCTGCTAGGGGGGTCTGGATTTATTCAGGTCTTTCACCTTCTGCTTCTTTTGTGCAGTAATTTGGGGAGTATCACTGTTAATTCTTCTTTGAAAGTCTGGTAGAATTATGTACTGAAACCATCTAATGTTGGGCTTTTTTTTTTTTTTTTGGTTGGGAGATGTTTAATAACTGTTTCTATTTCCTTAGGGGTTATAGATCTATTTAATTTTTTCTGATCTTGATTTAATTTTGTTATGTGGTATCTGTGGTAATATTTTGTTTTTGCTGTAACAAATTAAGCCTGCCTGAGGATCAGAGTATGGAGATAGCACACTAGTTATCCATAGAGGCCAGGCAGTAGTGGCACATACGTTTAATACTCAGGAGACAGAGGCAGATAGATCTCTGTGAGTTAAAGGCCATCCTGGGCTACACACGTTTAAATCAGTCTAAAAGAGAAACTGAGATCACACTTTTGATTCCAGAACTTGGGATCACACACCTTTAATCTCAGCACGAGAAAGGTGGAGACACGGGTGATATGTCTGGGCACAGAGAGGAATATAAGGTAGGAGGAGACAGGAGTTTGGAACATTCAGTCTAAGGATCCATTTGGACAGGATCACCCCTTTCAGTTTGAAGATTTTGTAGAGGTAAGAAGTTTAGTGGTTGCTTGCTTTACTTCTCTGATCTTTCAGCTTTCACTCCCTAATATCTGACTGCAGGTTTTTGTTATTAAAACCAATTAGATTCACACTACAGGTGTTTATCAAAAATTTGTCCATTTCTTTTAGATTTTCCAATTTTGTGGAGTATAGATTTTTGAAGTATGGTCTAATGACTCTTTGGATTTCTTTAGTATCTCTTGTTATGTCTCTGTTTTTATTTCTGATTTTGTTGATTTGGATATTCTCTCTGTGCCATTTAGGATAAAGTTTTATCTATTTTCCCGATTTTCTCAAAGAACTCTTTGTTTCATCGATTCTTTGTATTGTTGTCTTCATTTCTATCTTATTGATTTCAACCTCAGATTGATTATCTCCTGTCATTTGCTCCTCTTATGTGTATTTGCTTCTTTTTGTCCTAGAACATTCAGGTGTGCTGTTATGTAGATGAGATTTCTCCAGATTCTTTATGTAGGCACTTAGTGCTATGAACTTTCTCCTCTTAGCACCACTTTCATAGTGTCCCATAAGTTTTGGTATGTTGTACATTTCTTTTCCTTGAATTCTAGAAAGTCTTTACTTTTTTCTTTATTTCTTCCTTAGTCCTGTGGTAATTCAGTAAGCATTGTTCAGTTTCCATGAGTTGGTAAGTTTTCTGTTGTTGTTGTCGAACTCAAGCTTTAATCCACAGTAATCTGATAAGACACAGATGTTATTCCCACATTTTTGTATCTGTTGAAACTTGATTTGTGACCAATTATATGGTCAATTTTAGAGAAGGTTCCATGAACTGCTGAGAAGAAGGTATATTCTTTTCTATTTGAGTGAAATGTTCAATAGATATCTATTTGGTCCATATCAATAATAACATCTGTTAATTAGACTATTTCTCTGTTTAGTTTCTGTCTGGACAAACTATCCATTGGTGAGAGTGAGATGTTGAAGTTTCCTGCACATAACGTGTGGTTCAAAGTGTGGTTTAAGGTTTAGTGATATTTTTTAGTAAATGTGGATACCCTTGTTTGGGGGGCATAGATGATCAGAATCATCATTGCTGTGGGACAATGGTCTTTTATCCTGTCACTTGTATGATTTTTAATAAAATGCTGATTGGCAGGAATAGGTGAGGGAGGAAGTAGAGGTAAGGCAACAAGAACAGGAGAATTCTGGAAAGAGAAAGAGTAAGTCTGCAGTCATCACCCATACACAGAGGAAGTCAGACACAGAGCAAGCAAGATGTGACTGCTTTGCCAAAAAAGGTACCAAGCCACGTGGCTAACACAGACAAGTATTATGGACTAATAAGAGTTAATAAGAAGCCTGAGCTAATAGGCCAATCAGTTTATAATTAATGTACTATGTGTGATTTCTTTGGGACTTAACGACTGCAGGAAGCGGGCAGGACAGAAACTTCAGTCAACAAATGGTGCCCAACGTGTGGACAACTGCATCCACATAAAGCCTGAGGGAACTTGGGAAATAATTCTAGACAGAAAAAAGTAGAGTTAAGCATGTCTTATTGATAGGAACATTTTCTCAGGTGGGCTGTTTTCTAGAGAAAAAATGTGTCATATCTAAGAGAGGCTTCCTGACTCAGCTTTAGCTGCAAAAACTTTACAGCCCTTTTAAGAGGCTCTGTCACAAAATGCTTAAATAGTGTTCATCAATAGCCAAAGCATTCTTCTTGGTGGTGACATGGAATATGAAATGCCATAGAGCTGTGGCAAGAAACGTGGCTCTGGCCAGTACCGTCACCATGAAGCTAGATTTTCAGAAAACAAAGGAATGGGGTGAATCTAGCTGTCAAAGCCACAGCTTTAATGCTAGCCATATCACTTAGCAAATTAAAGACTCATGTGGTCAGAAAAAGAGAGATATACAGTAAAGATAGATTCAGATGAAGAAAACCTCTAAATGTTTACAGTGTACTTAAAAATATATGTAGGCTTGGGAGAGAAAAGAAAAAAAATAAAGTCCTTAAAATAAAAAGAAAGAAAGAGAGTAGTTGGTGTGGAAGCACATACCTTTAATACCAGCACTTGGGAGGCAGAGAGGCAAAGGGATCTCTGTGAGTTTAAGGACAACCTGGTCTACAGAGTGAATTCAAGGACAGCCAAAGATACACAAAGAAACCCTGTCTCAAAGAGCCAAAAATTAAAAATTAAAGAAACAGGGGTTAAAATAAAGCTACATAAAGATGGAAAATACATAGAGAATCTGGATACTGTATGTTATTGTGTTGTCTTTGAATTGTGTGATGGCTGAGGAAGAACCAACAGCTGCTAAAAGACATTTGATTATAGATGCTGCTGGATTAATCAAATATATATATATATATATATATATATTCAAAATACTTTGACTTTAAAATTTAAGTAAAAAATATGTTTCTTTGGAGAAGAGGTTTTGTTTTTGTCTCCACAGGAAATGAGAGGTATAGATTTATTCTGGGCTTAGAAAAATCAGGTTTGATCAAGGAAGACCCCCTGAAGAATCTCCAATAGGAGCAGATGGTCCAAATGATCCAACATTTCAGAGGACCTCTGTTGGAGTTTCTTCTGAGTTCTGAATCCAGCACAATTTCAAGACTGTTGGCTGAGATAATCAAGCCTCACAGGATATTCCATTCAGGACTTGACCAAAATTCAAATTTATCTTTAGGTCCCCATAAGATTACCAGCACCCCCCAATCAGCAGGAAGTAGCTGGGAAAAAATATGCCCACATTCCCAAAAAATGGATTATGGATTTTTATCTTTACTTAGAATGTTGGTTACAAGATGTTATGGATAATGGTCTGGACAAAAAAGCTGAACAAAGGATATTAGATTCAGAGTTCTCATTTTAAAAAATGGGGGGGGGGGAAGTGCTGTGGGACAATGGTCTTTTATCCTGTCACTTGTGTTATTTTTAATAAAACACTGATTGGCCAGTAGTCAGGCAGGAAGTATAGGTGGGATGATTAGATAAGAAGTAGAAGGGGGTGATGAGAACAGGAGAATTCTGGGAAGAGAAAGAGTATGTCTGCAGTTGTCATCCAAACACAGAGGAAGCCAGACACAGAGCAAGCAAGATGTGACTACCCCACTGAAAAAGGTACCAAGCCACATGGCTAACATAAACAAGTATTATGGGCCAATATAAGTTATAAGAGTTAATAAGAAGCCTGAGCTAATAGGCCAATCAGTTTACAATTAATGTAGACCTCTGTGTGATTTCTTTGGGACTTAATGACTTGAGGAACCGGGCAGGACAGAAATGCCAGTCAACACATCATCTTAGTAGATTTTTCTTTTGATGAGTATGAAATGTTTTTCTCTATCTCTTTTGACTATTTTGTTACATATTAGTATAGCTACGCCAGCTTTCCTTTTAGTTCTGTTTTATTGGAAAATCTTTTTTCAACCTTTACTCAGAGGTAATGTCTATTTTCATGCTGAGGTATATTTTTTGTAGGCAGCAGAAGGATGGATCTTTTCTGTTATTCTGTATCTTTTTTATTGGAAGTTAAATCCTTTGCCATTAAGAGATATCATTGATTATTAATTCCTATTTTTTATTGTTGTTGATGGTGTGTTTGTGCATGTACATGTTTCCCTCCTTTTTGTTTTTCTGGTAACAGATCATTTGTTTTCTGTCCTTTTATGGGTTAACCTCCTTCTGTTGGCAGTTTCCTTCTGGCATCTTCTGTAGGTCTGGATTCATGGAGATATTGTTTAAATTTGATTTCGTCATGAAATATCTTGTTTTCTCTTTCTATAGTGACTGAAAGTTTTTCTGAGTAATCCGGGCTGATATCATGGTCTCTTAGAGCTTTCAGGACATCTGTCCAAGTCCTTCTGACTTTTAGAGTCTTCATTGTGCAGTTGGGTTTTTGTCTTTATATGTTACTTAGTCATTTTCCCTTGCAGCCTTCAATATTCTTTCCTTTTGCTGTATGACCAATGCTTTGATTTTCATGTGGTGAAGGCACTTACCTTTATGGTCCAATCTATTTGGTGTTCTGTAAGCTTCTTGTACATTTATAGACATCTCCATCTTTAGATTAGGAAAATTTTCTTCTATGATTTTTTTGAAAATATTTCCTGGGCCTTTGGTATAGGATTATTCTCCTTATTTTATTCCTATTATTCATAGGCTTGGCCTTTTTATAGTGTTTTGGATTTCCTGGATATATGTATAATTTTTTTAGTTTTAAAATTGTTTTTTAACCAATGTATTTCTTCTATAGTATCTTTGGCACCAGAGATTCTCTCTTCTATCTCTTGTATTCTGTTGGTGATGTGTTGTGGGATAATGGTCTATACCCTGTCACTTGTATTTTAAATAAATGCTGATTGGCCAATAGACAGGTAGGAAGTATAGACGGGTGACCAGGCAGGAAGTACAGGCAGGGCAATGAGAATTCTGGGAAGAAGGAAGCACAGTCTGCACTTGTGACCCAGCCTCAGAGGAAGCAAGATGTGACTGCCTTGCCAAAAAGGTACCAAGCCACGTGGCTAACTCAGACAAGAATTATGGGCTAATTTAAGTTATAAGAATTAGTTAATAAGAAGCTTGAGCTAGTGTGCCAATCAGTTTATAACCAATGTAGACCTCTGTGTGATTCCTTTGGGACTTAATGACTGCAGGAACCGGGTAGGACAGAAACCTCAGACAACACTTGTGTCTGTAGATCCTGTTTATATACCTAGATTTTTTTCATTTCCATAATTTCCTCAGTTTGCATTTTCTTTATGATATCTACTTCTTTTTTCACATCTTGGTTCATTTATTAGTTTCCTATAGCTGTTCATTTTCTCTTTGCTTTCTTTAAGGGATTCATTTATTTTCCCCAATTTTCTGTCTGTTTTTTCCTCAATTTCTTTTAGCAATTTATTCATTTCCTCTTTAAGGGACTCCACCATCTTCATAAAGTTAGTTTGAAGGTCATTTTCTTGTGTTTCAGATGTGTTTGAATATCCAGGGCTTGTTGTGGTAGCATACCTGGGCTCTGCTATTTCTTATATTCTTGTGCTGCTTCTAGGCATTTGGCTATGGGGGGATTATAGGTCTAGATGCCACCTTTTGGGTTTGTCTTTGTTGAATGGATATTTTGTTCTTTGGTTTCTGGCCAGTGTGGCCTGTGGTTGAGCAGGCGGTCTCTATTTGAGTTGAGGGCTGGACTTCTTGTGGCCAGTGGGCCTATGTTCCAGGGGTTCTCCACCTTTCATGGGGGATTGGATATGGTGACACAGAGTGGGTTGGAATTGGGAATTGGGCTGGGGGGCAGTGAAAGAGTAGGGAAGATCTGCTGGTTGGTGGCTTACCTGGACTACTGGTGGCTGGCATGATTCCTGGTAGAGCATTGAGTCAATTAGTTTATTTTTCCAAACTCTTAGGAAATCATGTAAGATATCTATAGGTAAGATTTAGTATGTAACAAGAATAAAACAAACACTGTGGGAAAGTGTAGCACTAGTGAATACATTTCCTTAGACAAAGTCTGAAAGGAGGGACAAAAGCTTTATGTCAGGACAAGCGTCAGTGTTACTCAGCTATGAGCATGCAAGCCTCAAGAATGACTGGACTGTAAAGTCATTCACACCAGCGCAACAATGGCATGAAGATCTGGGAGAAAACAGTCACTTTTTAATTGGATATAAGTGCTGCTTCATAAGATGAAACCCATACCTGGCACCATTACTAGGCCAAAAAACTGTGGCCAGACATGTCATAGGTTCTAAATAAGACCTACTACTATTAACACAGACACCCACAGTTGGTCAAAATTTAGAGAATCTCATAAGAGTGTGAAGATCCAACTCTAAATTGGACATGTATTCACAGAAAGCCACAAGGTCTCCCTGCTCAAAGATAGCACTAGAGAAATCAGCAATGTTAAACTCACAGGCTTTTCTCTTCAACAGAAGGTATTTACATCTGTTTTCTACCCAGAAGGCTGAGGGTAGATGTTATAGCCTAGTGATCTTTTGCGAGGCTTCACTGAATCCCCCAGACTACTGTGTGAGTATTGTTTCTCAGTCAATAGAACCACTCTTTTTTTCACATTTTATTTTATTTTTTTCCTGATAAATTGTTATTACTTTATAATAATACCAATCAAAATTTCTGCTTCCTCCCCTCCTCCTACTTCCCTCTCCCCTCCCCACTACCCCTTCAGTCCTAAGAGAGGGCAGGGTACCCTGCCCTGTGGGAAGTTCAAGGCCCTCTCTCCTCCATCCAGGTTTAGGAAGGTATGTATCCAAATAGAATAGGATCCCAAAAAGCCAGTACACACAGTAGAGACAAATCCCAGTGCCGTTATCGTTGGCTTATTAGTCAGCCTCAATTGTGAGCCACATTCAGAGGGTCCAGTTTGATCCTATGATCGTTCAGACCCAGTCCAGCTGGATTTGGTGAACTCCCATTAGTTCAGGCACACTGTCTCAGTGGGTGGGCCAACCCCTCATGGTCCTGACTTCCTTCATCATATTCTCCCTCCTTCTGCTCCTCAACTGGATCTTGGGAGCAGTCCAGTGCTCCAATGTGGGTCTCTGTCTCTGTCTCCATCTGTCATCAGACGAAATTTCTATGGTGATATTCAAGATAGTCATCAGTCTGACTATGGGAAGAGGCCAGTTCAAGCACCCTTTCCTCCACTGCCCAGGGTCCTAGCTGGGGACATCCCTGTGGACATCTGGGAACCCCTCTAGAGTCAAGTCTCTTGCCAACCCCAAAATGCCTCCCTTAATTAATATATCTTCTTCCCTGCTCCCATATTCAACCTTCCTCCATCTCAACCATCCCACTCCCCCAAGCTCTTCCCAACCCCCCTCCCTTCTCTCTTCCCTTTTCCCTTTCCCCCACCTCACCCCCACCCCCATGCTCCGAACTTTTTCCTGGTGCTCTTGTCTGCTTCCAATTTCCAGGAGGATCTCTCTATATTTTTTTCTTTGGGTTCACCTTACTACTTAGGTTCTCTATGATTGTGAACTATAGGCTCATTGTCCTTTGTTTATGGCTAGAATCCACTAATGAGCGAGTATATACCATATTCATATTTTTGGGTCTGGGTTATCTCACTCAGCATAGTGTTTTCTATTTCCATCCATTTGCATGCAAAATTCAAAATGTCATTGTTTTTTACTGCTCAGTAGTACTCTAATGTATAAATGTGCCATACTTTCTTTATCCATTCTTCAGTTGAGAGGAATCTAGGTTGTTTCCAGATTCTAGTTATTACAAATAGTGCTGCAATGAACATAGTTGAACAAATGCTTTTGTAGTATGATTGGGCATCTCTTGGGTTTATTCCCAAGAGTGGTATTGCTGGATCCTGAGGTAGGTTGACTCCAAATTTTCTGTGAAACCGCCACACTGATTTCCAAAGTGGTTGCACAAGTTTGCATTCCCACCAGCAATGGATGAGTGTTACCCTTGCTCCATATCCTCTCCAGCATAGGTTATCATTGGTGTTTTTGATTTTAGCCATTCTGACAGGTGTAAGATGGTATCTCAAAGTTGTTTTGATTTGCATTTTCCTGATAGCTAAGGAAGTTGAACATGTCCTTAAGTGTCTTTTGGCCATTTGAACTTCTTCTGTTGATAATTCTCTGTTCAGTTCAGTACTCCATTTTTTGATTGGCTTAATTAGAGTTTTAATGTCTAGTTTCTTGAGTTCTTTATATATTTTGGAGATCAGACATTTGTCTAATGCAGGGTTGGTGAAGATTTTCTCCCATTCATTAGGTTGCCTTTTTGTCTTAATGACAGTGTCCTTTGCTTTACAGAAGCTTCTCAGTTTCAAAAGGTTCCATTCATTTATTGTTGCTCTTATTGTCTGTGCTACTGGGGTTATGAGTAGGAAGTGGTCTCCTGTGCCCATGTATTGCAGGCTACTTCCCACTTTCTCTTCTATCAGGTTCAGTGTGTTCAGATTGATATTGAGGTCTTTAATCCATTTGCACTTGAGTTTTGTGTATGGTCATAGATATGGATCTATTTTCATTCTTCTACAGGTTGACATCCAGTTATGCCAGCACCATTTGTTAAAGATGCTTTCCATCTTCCAGTGTATAATTTTAGCTTCTTGTCAAAAATCAGGTGTTCATAGGTTTGTGGGTTAATATCTTGGTTTTCAATTATATTTCATTTGTCAACATCTGTTTTTATGCCAAATACCAGGATGTCAGGGATGGTAATGTCTCTAGAAGTTCCTTTATTTTATAGGATTGTTTTGGCTATCCTGTTTTTTTTTTTTTTCATATAAAGTTGACTATTGTTCTCTCAAGGTCTGTGAAGAATTTTGTTGGGATTTAATGGTGATTGCATTGAATCTATAGATTACCATTGGTAGAACAGTCATTTTTACTGTGTTGATCCTACCAATCCAAGAGCATGGGAGATCCTTTCATTTTCTGATATCCTCTTCAATTTCTTTCTTCAAAGACTTTAAGTTATTGTCAAATAGAGCTTTCACTTTTTTGGTTAGAGTTACCCCAAGATATTTTATGCTATTTGTGGCTATTGTGAAAGGTGATGTTTCTCTGATTTTGTTCTCTGCTTCTTTATCCTTTGTATATAGGAGGGCTACTGATTTTTTTGAGTTGATCTCATATCCTGCCACATCACTGGAGGTATTTATCAGCTGTAGGAGTTCTCTGGTAGAGTTTTTGTGGTCACTTAGGTACACTCTCATCTCATTTGCAAAGAACGAAAGTTTGACTTCTTCCTTTTTAGTTCGAATCCCCTTTATCTCCTTATGTTGTCTTATTGCTATTGCTAGAACTTCAAGCACTATATTGAAGAGATATGGAGAGTGGACAGCCATGTCTTGTTCCTGATTTTAGTGGAATCTCTTTGAGTTTCTTTCCATTTAATTTGATATTGGCTGTTGGCTTGCTGTATGTTGCTTTTATTATATTTAGATATGATCCTTGTATTCCTATTCTCTCTAAGACCTTTATCATAAAGGGGTGTTGAATTTTTTCAAATGCTTTTTCAGCATCTAGTGAAATGATCACTTTTTTTTTCCTTTTAGTTGATTTATATGATGGATTACATTGACAGATTTTCGTATGTTGAATCAGCCCTACATCTCTGGGATTAAGCCTACTTGATTATAATGGATTATTTTTTTGATGTGTTCTTGTATTTGGTTGGCCAGTATTTCATTGAGAATTTTTGCATCAATGTTCATGAGTGAGAATGGTCTGTAATTCTCTTTCTTGGTTGAGTCTTTGTATGGTTTTGGTATCAGGGTAAATGTAGCTTCATTAAAAAAGAGTCTGGCAATGACTCTTCTGTTTCTATTATGTGGAACATATTAAGGAGTATAGGTATCAACTCTTTCTGAAAGGTCTGGTAGAATTCTTCACTAAAACCATGTAGTCCTGGGCTTTTCTTGGTTGGAATGTTTTTGATGACAGCTTCTATTCCCTCATGATTTATAGGTCTATTTAAATTGTTCACCTGGTCTTGATTTAATTTTGGTATATGATATTTCTCTAAAAAATGTCCATTTCTTTTACATTTTCCAATTTTGTGGAATACAGGCTTTTGTAGTAAGACCTAATGATTCTCTGAATTTCCTCAGTGTCTGTTGTTATGTCCCTTTTTTCATTTTTGATCTTGGTAATTTGAGTGTTCTCTCTCTGCCTTTTGATTAGTTTGGCTAAAGGTCATCAATCTTGTTGATTTTCTCAAAGAACCAGCTCTTTATTTTATTGATTCTTTGGATTGTTTTTTGTGTTTCTATTTTGTTGATTTCAGCCCTCATTTTGAATATTTCCAGTCTTCTACTTCTCCTGGGTGAGTCTGCTTCTTTTTTTCTAGAGCTTTCAGGTGTGCTGTTAAGTCTTTAATGTGAGTTTTTTCTGTTTTCTTTATTTGAGCACTTAGTGCTATGAACTTTCCTTTTAGTACTGTTTTCATAGTGTCCCATAGGTTTGGGCATATTGTGTCTTCATTTTCATTGAATTCAAGGAAGACTTTAATTTCTTTCTTTATTTCTTCCTTGACCCAGGATTGATTCAGTAGTTGACTGTTCAGTTTCCATGAGTTTGTAAGCTTTCTGGGGGTGGAATTGTTAAATTCTAGCTTTACTCCATGATGATCCATAAGACACATGTGGTTACTCCATTTTTTTTATCTGTGAATGTTTGCTTTCTTACCAAGTATGTGATCAATTTTGAAAAGGTTACACCAGATGCTGAGAAGAAGGTATACTCTTTCCTGTTGGGTGGAATGTTCTATAGTTGTCAGTTAAGTCCATTTGATTTATTACATCTGTTAGTTCTCTTATTTCTCTGTTAAGTTTCTGTCTGGTTGACCTGTCCATTGGAGAGAGAGGAGTGTTGAAATCTCCTACTATTAATGTGTGGGGTTTGATGTGTGCTTTGAGTTCTAGTAATGTTCCTTTTACATATGTGGGTGCTTTTATATTAGGGGTATAGATATTCAGGTTTGAGACTTCATGTTGATGAATTGTTCCTGTTATGAGTATAAAGTGTCCTCCATCTCTTCTGATTGATTTTAGTTTGAAATCAATTTTGTTAGATAGTAAGATAGCCACACCCACTTATTTCTTAGGTCTGTTTGCTTAGAAAACCTTTTTCCAACTTTTTACTCTGAGGTAGTATCTGTCTTTGAGGTTGAGGTGTTTTTCTTGTAAATGGCAGAATGTTGGATCCTGTTTTCATATCCATTCTCTTAACCCGTGACTTTTTATAGGTGAATTGAGTCCATTAATATTAAGCAATATTAATGACTAGTGGTTGTTAACTCCAGTTATTTTTTGGTGGTAGTGTTTGTGTGTTTCTCTTCTTTGAGTTGTGTTGGTGGAGAGTTGTCAGATGTCTGTGCTATTGTGGGTGTTGTTGACTTCCTTGGGTTGAGGTTTTCCTTCTAATACTTTCTGTAAGGCTGGGTTTGTGGATACATAGTTTCAATCTGTTTTTGTCATGGAATATCTTGTTTTCTCCATCGATAGTGAAAGAAAGCTTTGCTGGATATAGTAGTCTGGGCTTGCATTCATGGTCTCTTAGTGTCTTCAGCACATCTATCCAAGACATTCTGGCTTTAATGGTTTCCACTGAGAAGTCAGGTGTAATTCTGATAGGTTTATCTTTATATGTTACTTGTCCTTTTTCCTTTGTCCCTCTTAATATTCTTCCTTCATTCTGTATGTTTTGTGGTTTGATTATTTTATGGTGAGGGGAATTTTTTTTATTCAGTCCATTTGTTGTTCTGTAAGCTTCTTGTACTTTCATAGGAATATCCTTCTTTAGGTTAGGAAAGTTTTCTTCTATGATTTTGCGAATATATTTTCTGTGTTTTTGATTTGGAATTCTCCTTCTTCTATTCCTATTATTATTAGGATTGGTCTTTTCATGGTTTCCTGGATGTTTTATGTTAAGAATTGGTTGGATTTGCTGTTTTCTTTGATCAATGAGTCTATTTCTTCTATTGTATCCTCAGCAACTGAGATTCTTTCTTCTAGCTCTTGTATTCTGTTGGTTATACTTATTTCTGTAGCTCCTGTTCATTTACCTGAATTTTCCATATCCAGCCATCCCTCAATTTGTGTTTTTTTCATTACCTCCATTTTGGTTTTCAAGTCTTGAACTATATTCTTTACCTGTTTGATTGCTTTGTCTTGGTTTTCATGGGTATCTTTGAGGGATTTATTAATTTCTTCTAATGTTTTGTTTGTCTTCTCTTCCATTTCTTTAAGGGAGTTTTTCACTTCCTGTTTAAGGGTCTCTTATCATTTTCATAAGGTTACATTTACAGTCAAAATTTTCTACTTCTTCTGGGTTAGGATGTTCAAGTCTTCTTGTTGCATGTTCATTGGGTTCTGGTGTTATCATGTTGCTTTTCAGGATGTTGGAATTGCATTCGTGCCTGCCCATCTCTTCCTTCCAATGAGGCCATCAGAGTATTGGTGTCTTGATCTAATCTTTACTGTGGCTGACTGTATACTTGGGAGTTTTTCTTGTTCTGTCTGGGTCTGCTCAGCACAGGAGCAAAGCCTCTTGCCAGGCTCCAAGGACCTCACAGACACAAAGGCAGCCTTGGGAGGCAGGATGGGGTGGTACAAAGAAGCCCAGTGGCAGGGATCCTCCTGCTCACTCCTCAACCTCTCAGCCCGAAGCAGGCTTAGTTGGGGGATCCAAGGACCTCGCAGATAAAAAGAAGTGCTTGGGGGCAGACTGGAATGTGGTAAAGAAAGCCAGCAGCTGGGAAACACCCCACTGGATGGCCAGAAAAGCTTAGGGAAATGGAGGGGGCCTTTACTCAGTTCCCTGGAACCATCACGCCATGCAGCCACTCACTCATCTCTCTGGATCTGCCCAGCACAGGAGCTGAACCTCTTGCTGGGCTCTAGATTCACTCTTATGGAAGTCTACTATTAAGCTTTTCCCAGACCCTTCCTCCCTAGACACTTATCCTGAGCATTGCTTCACAGTAAATAGCACTCATGCTTACGGAAGAAGTACTCTGAAAAAGACATCTGCTTTGCAAAGGAGTTACAGCAGAATCATACTTTAAGTTTTGTTGTGATAATTATCACAAGGACACTTTTTTCCAAAGTTGTACTGTGTTAAAATATGTCAGAAATAGATTGCTCAGAGCCAGACTCTTGGAGTTTGTTGAGTACAATTTTCTTCTGCCCTCACGTGGGTCATTTCTTTGCAGGCCATAGATAGCATTTGCAGGGATCTCCAACATCTATATCATGTTCCTTTTCTGAAAGGCTTAGGGATTAATGTGGAAGGGGAGAAAGAGTGTAAGAACTAGAGGTGGTAGACAGCTACAAGGAAGGAGGGTGGCTGCAAAGTGCTCATAACAGAGTTCACATGAGCTGTGCAAGCCTCAGCTGGACCATGTATTTTCCTGGTTTTTAATTGATATTTATTAAGCTCTACATTTTTCTCTGCTCCTCTCTCTGACTCTCCCTTCCCCCTTCAACCCTCCCCAAGGTTCCCATGCTCCCAATTTACTCAGGAGATCTTGTCTTTTTCTACTTTCTACTTCCCATGTAGATTAGATCTATATAAGTCTCTCTTAGTGTCCTCATTGTTGTCTGAGGTTTCTGGGATTGTGGTTTGTAGGCTAGCTTTCTTTGCTTTATGTTGAAAAACTACCCATGTATCCAGTGAGACGCCCCCAGCTAGTTCTGTGGGCAGCTGAGGAGAGGGAGTCGGAAAAGGCCAGATCCTATAGCCATACTGATGATTATCTTGCATATCACCATAGAATCTTCATCTGCCGACGGATGGAGCTAGAGACAGAGCCCCACATTGGAGCACTGGACTGAGTTCCCAAGGTCCCGACGAGGAGCAGAAGGAGGGAGAACATGAGAAAGAAAGTCAGGACCGTGAGGGAACCTTCATCTGGCGATGGATGGAGATAAAGACAGAGCCACACATTGGTGCACCGAACTGAGCACCCAAGGTCCAAATGAGGAGCAGAAGGAAGGAAAACATGAGCAAGGAAGTCTGGACTGCGAGGAGTGCTCCCACCCACTGAGATGGTGGGGCTGATCCATTCGGAGCTTACCAAGCCCAGCTGGACTGGGACTGAAGAAGCATGAGGTAAAACTGGTCTCCCTGAACATGGAAGACAATGAGGGCTGCTGAGAAGCCAAGGACAATAACACTGGATTTGGACCCTACTACTCATACTGGCTTGGGGGTCCTGGCCTGTTTGGATGCTCACCTTCCTAGACCTGGATCGAAGGGGGAAGAACTTCGACTTCCCACAGAGCAGGGAACCCTTATGGCTCTCTGGACAGGAGAGGGAGGGGGAGTGGAGGAGGGAGGGGAGTAATTGGGAGGCGGGGAGGAGGCGGAAATTTTTAATAATAAAAAAATAAATAAAAACTACCCATGAATGAGTACATTTGATAATGTCTTTCTGTGTCTGGGTCACTTCACTCAAAATAACGTTTTCTAGTTCTATCATTTTCCTGCACTTGAATGCATAGGCACAGGAGATCACTTCCTAAATATAACTCCAGTAGCAAAGACACTGAGAGAAACAATTAATAAATGGGATCTCCTGAAACTGAAAAGCTTCTGTAAATCAAATGTCATGGTCAACAAGACAAAACAACATAATCCAATTAAAAAATGGAGTAAAGACCTATAGCGAGAACTCTCAACAGAGGAACCTAAAATGGCTGAAAGACACTTTAAGAAGTGTTCAACTCCTTAGTCATCAGAGAAAGGCAAATCAAAACAACTCTGAGATTCCATCTTACACCTGTAAGAATGGCCAAGATCGGGCTGGAGAGATGGCTCAGCGGTTAAGAGCATTGCTTGCTCTTCCAAAGGTCCTGAGTTCAATTCCCAGCAACCACATGGTGGCTCGCAACCATCTGTAATGAGGTCTGGTGCCCTCTTCTGGCCTGCAGACATACACACAGACAGAATATTGTATACATAATAAATAAATATTTTAAAAAAAAAGAATGGCCAAGATCAAAAACACTGATGACAACTTATGCTGGAGAGGTGGTGGGGAAAAGGGAACACTTCTGCATTGCTGGTGGGAATACAAGCTGGTACAACCCCTTTGGATGTCAGTGTGGCAATTTCTCAGAAAATTAGGAAACAACCTTCCTCAAGACCCAGTAATACCATTTTGGGTATATATCCAAAGAATGCTCAATTCTGCCACAAGGACATGTGCTCAACTATATTCATAGCAGCTGTGTTTGTCATAGCCAGAACCTGGAAATAACCTAAATGCCCCTCAAGCAAAGAATGCATAAGGAAAATGTGGTATATTTACACAATGGAGAAAAAAATACACACAGCAGAAAAAAATAACACTTGAATTTTGCAGGAAAATGGATGGAGCTAGAAAACATTATTTTGAGTGAGGTAACCCAGACACAGAAAGATAATTATCACATGTACTCACTCATAGGTGGTTTTTAAACATAAAGCAAAGAAAGCCAGCCTACAAATCATAATCCCAGAGAACTTAGACAACAATGAAGACCCTAAGAGAGACATGCATATATCTAATCTACATGGGAAGTAGAAAAAGATAGAGAAACCTATGGGGGGCAGAAATCCTAGCAATAGTTGTCTTAGGTTCTTTCCATGTTGCTGTGATAAAATACTCTGAAAAAGACACTTAAGTAGAAAGAGTTTATTAGGCTCTAACTCCAGGTTCCAGTTCACCATGACCGGGGAGTCACAGTTGCAGAGTGTAGTGTGAATCGGCGGGGCTGTGTCCCGCCACCCGGCTAGCTTTACCCAAAATAATTACACGGAAACTGTATTCTTTTAAAACACTGCCTGGCCCATAGTTTCAGCCTCTTATTGGTTAACTCTCACATCTTCCTTTAACCCATATTTAGTAATCTGGGTAGCACCACAAGGTGTGGCTTACCAGGAGAGATCTTAACCTGCGTCCATCTCGGAGAGGAGCAGCATGGAGACTCACCATGGCGACTGCCTCAAGCGTCTCCCCAACTCTACTTCCTTGTTCCCACAATTCTGTTCTGTCTACTCCACCTACCTAATTTTCTGTCCTCTTAAAGGGCCAAGGCAGTTTTTTTATTAATTAACCAATGAAAGAAACATAGACAGATAACTCTCCTCCATCATTTCCCCTTTTTCTGTTTAAACAAAAAAGAAAGGCTTCAACTTTAACATAGCAAAATTACATATAACAAAACAGTTATCAAGCAAGTATTACAGTTACAATATTTAAATCTATTTTATCTTTTATCATAACTAAGGAAATCTATAACTATCTATTTATTCTTCAACTCCATCAAAGACTCCAGAAGGATATAATATTACCTAAGTAAACAAGTCATTTGTAACTTTCAAACTCTAGAAATGACAGAGACAACTCGCTGCCTAGACAGTCACCCAAAGTTCCTTTGTACCGTTGGGGCATCCATCTTCAGCCTTCAGGCCCATAGTGTCCAGCAGACTTTGTCATGAAGCAGGAAATTCCAAAGACAGTTCAGTCACTTTCTGCTGTGTCCTGCAGAATGTCTCACAGACTCTTCCATGAATCAGGAACCCCAAAAGGCCATCTCACCTCTAGGCAAGCTCAGCAGTCCTCTCTCTGTGGGTTCCTTGTGTCCAGTTTATGCAACAGTCCAGGCAAGAGCAGTTTCTTGCCCAAATGGCCAACAAACTCCATAAGTAGCCTCTTCGATGCCCATCTTTCTCTCGAAGTAGATTGGTGCTGCCAGGAGCAGACGTGTCTCATTGTCATGAAAAACCCTAAGTTATTAAAACATTAAATGCCATATTCTGCAGTCTTTGAAAGATATGAAGAATGTCTATCTAACTGAAATATATCTCTACATATCTAGAAAATCTAACATGACTACAAGCTTAACTATTATCAATGATTATCCATTAACAACCTATATTTCCTAATTATACATTACATTCTTAAATGAACTACACAATCACAATACCTTAATCAAAAGCAGAAATACATATACATATAACAAAATTGACCTTAAAATCTATACCAATGCAAATTATTCATATCTATATCATCTCCCCCTTTAAATGTAAAAGAACATTTATAAGCAATATTTGGGAAAATGGGCGCAGTTTTTTCTCTCCAAACTGCTTCCTGCTGAATGGGGGCGCTGTTATTTAGGTCTTTCATGGTGTAACCTGTGTGCTAGGTTCATCTCAGTCGGCAGTTGAGCGAAGTAATTTTTTGAGGGTGTTCACAGCAACCTTTCAGGAGGGCGTGGTCTATCATACCATATTGGGATAGAAGCAATCCACAGAGTGTCATCCTCTGTGAAAACAAAAGAAGAAACTCTCCTCCATCAGCAGAGGTTGAGGGATCTGATCACACAGCATGCACTCAAGAACAGAGAGCAATGAATTACTGCATGCCTGCTAGTGCTCATCCTGTCCTGTCCCTTTCGTACAGCCCACAATCCCTACTCCCTGCCCAGAAACTCAATCCCTCAGACTGCCCCAGAAGCCAACTTTAATCTAGACAGCTCGTCTCAGCTGTGCCCTGAGGCTTGCCCCTTCTCAGCTGCGCCCTGAGGCTTGCCTCTTCAGTGTTGACAATAGTAATCTGATGCAGGAGAATTGTCTGTATTCTGTCAATCATGCTTTAAATAAACACTTATTGGCCAGGCAAGAAGTATAGGTGGGTCAACCAGACAGGAAGTAGAGGTGGAGCGATGAGAACAAGAGACTACTAGGAAGGAGGAAGCCCATTCCTCCCAGTTCTGCTCAGATCACTTAGAAGCAAGATGTAATCTGCCCGGCTGAGAAAGGTACTGAGCCATGTGGCTAACATAGATAAAAAAAAAAAAAACAATGGTAATATAAGCTACAAGAGCTAATATGAAGCCTGAGCTAATGGGCCAATCAGTTTATAAGTAATGCAGACTCTCTGTGTGATTTTCTTTGGGGCTTGCTGGCTGTAGGGTACTGGGCAGGACAGAAACCCCAACAAGCCGGCCCTCATGTTAGAGTAATCTTCAGAGTTGCACACTACAGTTTTTTAAAGGAAGTAGATTTCAAGAGTTATAATGAAAAGACACCAAACTGCTTTTATTCCCACCCTAGCTTTTATCATGGCCAGATTAAAAAGAAACCAGGACCGGGGTGTGGTAATGCATGCCTTTAATCTCAGTACTCGGGAGGCAAAGGCAGGTGGATCTCTGTGAGTTCGAGGCCAGCCTGGTCTACAAGAGCTAGTTCCAGGACAGGCTCCAAAGCTACAGAGAAACCCTGCCTCAAAAAAATAAAAAGAAAAACCCTGCCTAAAAAAAAAAAAAAAAAAAAAAAAAAAACAAAGAAAAAAAAAAAAAAAGAAAAAAACAAAAAAAGAAAAGAAAAGAAAAGAAAGAAAGGAAAAACAAAAAGAAACCAGGATTGGTTTTATAAGTGATAAGGATGCATTAGCTGCTTTCCACTGATGGCCAAAGATCAACCAATGACAGGCCCAAAGCTGCCAGAAGTTTAAACTAATTCCAAGGCAACAGACCAGAAATGAGAGTGACAGACACAGCTGTTTTCTTTATTATGTTAGACGCACCTGATGTTTTAGGAGACCTAGAGTAACTACTGCAAGGCTAAAATGAATAATATTGAGGTTAAATACTTTTTCATCGGTTGTCATTGTTATGCCCAATGCCTGGGTCTCTCTGGAAGGAGGGCAATTTTATCTCCTTCAGTAAAAGTTACTAGGAGCAAAGGCTCTAGGCAATGAGTTCTATTGTTTCCCTGGAGTGTCCCCCTTATCATCCAGGGTGTATCATTTGTGTTGTCCTCTGTTAGAGCTGTTAACTTTCTCTTACTTCCCTGCTTCCATCTTTCTCCTCCTGGCAGCTGCCAAGATCTCTAGCTTCCCTGGCCTCCCTGACCAGTTCTTGCTAATTCCCTATGAATTGGCTGTGAGTTCTTTTCTGAGTCTGTCTTCAATTTTTTTTGTTGTTGTTTGTTATAACAAGACCTAGAACCTGTGGCAGGGACTTTTCACCTGAGTGAGGTAAAGACAGTTATGGCTCACAGGAACATCTGAAGTTCTTCATCCTTTCTTTATAAAGTCCTCTCTATGTCTTCCCTTGGGATGTGTGACTATAAATGCTACAGCCTGGTCTTGGCTACTTTGTGAGGAACTTAAGAATAAAGTTACATCCACAGGATGCTCCAGAGAACACTGCTACTTGTGGGAGTCTGTTAATAGAGGAGAGGTGTAATGTAGAGGAGGGAGGTAGTTAGGAATAGAGGCAGCTGCACTTGTGGCCTCTAGAAATAGGATGTGTTTTGGGGCTATGTTACTTCCAAATTCAGTGGAAATAAGAGACCTGACCTCTTGATGACAAGAAGCATGAAGTCTGGAGAAGCTATGTTACATTTGAGTGTTGGGGCAGCTGGCCCAATCCCTGCGTTCAGGGGCGTGGCTGCCCCAGGGGAGAGAGGTACCCTTAAAAGGAGCCGGGTGGGAGATAGCCGCCCTATTTCTCCCCCCCCCCCCCCCCCCGCTTGACACTTTGCTTCGCTGGAGCCTTAGCTTTGTAAGTGTCCCTCTTTCTCCTTTTATTAAAACTGATTTATTTAAAAAGGACTATTTTTGGTTATTTCAAATCTCCCGCACCATTTTGGCCCCAAAGACGCTCACCTTCAAAGGATCTGAGGGACCCTGGATATCTTAAATACACATCAAGGATCAACATTAACACTGGGTAAGCTCCGTGAGTATGAAAAACATTTTTTTTTAATGTGTGTCAATATGCATTTCTTTATAAATATTTAGAGCTGGTTTTTTGGAGTTGGACTCTGGCCCAGTCCCTCTCCAATTCCAACCTTGTTTATAAAAGATTTCTCAGATTTCCTGTCTCAGGTCAGGAGCCATGTTATGAGACAAAATAATTATAATAATAATGTTAATAATGATACTAATATATTTGCCTTCTTTGCCTTCCCTCATATCGATGTCTGTCTTTAGTGCACCTTTCATTGAAGATATGCACATATATGTCTGTATATGTCTATGTAGATAATGCTTATCTTTCTCGTAACAAACAACAAATTTTTTTTTCAGTAATCTTTGCAGTTTCCAGGATAAAGACGGGGCCCCGCAACATCAACTCCAACTGGTTATTATAACGTCATGTTTTTGTAGTGCTAATATTTGACCTGTTTTTTTTGGTACCAATTGCACAAAACACTTTTGAATATTGCACAATTTTGACAACATTCTAGCCGAATCTCCTCAAATTATTCAGAGGCTAGACACATTCTTCCTAGATTAAAATGTTACCCTGGGTATTTTACCATCATTTGTTTTCACAGGACCCGCTGAGAAAAAAAGTCGCCCCTATGTCAGCTGGAAACAATCTTAGATGACGACGCCCCCCTTCCCAACAAAGTTTACCCTCAGGTTTAGGGTCACTAATTACTGGTATAGGGTTGAGGGGTTGAGGAAGGCTTTATATGGACCCAGGGATATAAACTACGTATATGTATATATTTATTTCAAAAAAAGGGGGGGGAGGGATTAACTGGTGGTCTGAGGAATAATTGATTTTTGTGAGTTATTGTTTTTTGAAAACTATATGGATGTTGATTCTTGTATATTGATATATTGAACATTGTATGAGAGTATGATCCTACCTCTGTTTAAAACAATTGTTATATTGAGATATATACCATATTGCAATGTACATTTCTACCTCAGATATTATTTATGTAATGACCCTGTTTACATTTGGAAATCATTGTCTTCATTTATTGCACAGTTGTCTATTCTATTAGTCATACAGTTAGATAAGTGTTGAGAACTATGTTTGTCATATTTATATTTAGGATAATTGGGTTTTTTCAGACACATAGAGATTATATTTAGTATAGATAGCATAATCTTCGCCCTCTTTGAAGAGCTGTAGAACATGGCCTTTAATCTAACCTAGAGTTTTGTACGTATGAGACACAATCACTCCTGGCAACAATGCTCTACTCCCGAGAGAACGTTGAGCACCAAAGACACTCCACTGGGAGTTTGTCTTCTTCTTGGCAGAACTGGCCTTTGGGCAAAGAAAAGCCCATACCTCCACTACTGACTAAGCTACAAAATATCCATAAGTGGATAAAACAAAATTGTTTTATCTTGCCAAGACAGGATAGGATAGTTCTACTAAAGGTTCCTTGCCGTTGTATAATGGTATGTCAGGTTTTATCAGGCCTCAGCCAAAGTTGGTTGCCTCAACATTGCTAACAAGATTTCATGTGGTTGCCCAGGTAGTCAATTGTCTCTGTCTTCTGTTGCACATTTTGGAAGTTTCTTGTTTGTGCTTCCTGGTTGCTTTAGTAATATTACTTCCCTTCTCAGATCTTTGATGGGGTTAAAGATTAGATAATTGTAGCTACCTTCTACATTATTTAGATTTCCTAAAGTAAAATGTTTAGTAAAATTTTTTTGTTATATGTTCCTTGCCTAATATTGTTTGCTTCTTGTAATTTTATGATCTATTCCCATTGTATATAGTTGTATTTGGTTTCTGAATCTGCCTTATTTAGACAAAAGGGGGGAGATGTTGGGGCAGCTGGCCCAATCCCTGCATTCAGGGGTGTGGCTGCCCCATGGGAGAGAGGTACCCTTAAAAGGAGCCGGGTGGGAGATAGCCGCCCTGTTTTTTCCCCGCTTGACACTTTGCTTCGCTGGAGCCTTGGCTTTGTAAGTGTCCCTCTTTCTCCTTTTATTAAAACTGATTTATTAAAAAATGACTATTTTTGGTTATTTCAAATCTCCCGCATCATTTGAGAATATGTATGTATGTGTATATACTATATATATAATATATACTATTTACCATATACTATATATATACCTTTTACCATGTAACTCATTGGTGATGACTAGCTTTCAAATTCCAAGGTCTGGAGTGCTGTTTGAGGTTATCCTGGCTACTAGATACTTGGGAAGGAACTTCTTCCATTCCTTGTACTAGAAAGATACTAGAAAGGGTACAGACTACCACGGGGAAGCCAGTCAGGAAGGGACTGGGGTGCCAAGAAAAGAGCTCCTGGTGGAGGTGATTCTGGAATAGAATTGTGACTGACAAATCAGAATAGATATTTGGAGGTTGTTAGGTGAAAATAAGGCAGTCTTGGGGGATAATAGTAGGAACAGGTTGAGAAATAGAGAGAGTAAAACTGTATCCATGGAAAAAAGAAGGCAAGAAAGAGATGGGATCTAAAACCTAGGTGAGGAAAAGTCTGCCTTCAAATTCAGCAAGAAAGGGCAATGGAGCAGGCTCATTGGGGCTTAGGATGGAATGAATCCAAACAAGAGACTGCTTTGAATTTGTTCTTTTCCCCTTTGAATCCTAAAGTAAAGAGGTGGGGGTACACCTATGCAAATATTTGGGGGTTCAGTGGAGAGTGAGGAGCAAAGTATTTACTTTACACACAAGCGTTTACTATCAGCAAGGTAAAGTGAGGGAACCTTTGAGACTGCTTAAAGCACAGTAACCTGCCCAGGTGATGACTTGACACGCACACATGCACACACGCACAAACACACACACGCGCGCGCACACACACACACACATTCACACATGTATTCCAGCAGCCCACCCATAGCAGAGGTCTCCGCGATTCTGTTTGATTAAAATATATTTTTAATTTTGTGTGTGTAAGAGGAGAGGGGGAGGGAGGGAGAGAGAGATTGAGAGAGAGATTGAGAGAGAGAGAGAGACAGAGAGAGAGAGACAGAGACAGAGAGAGAGGGAGGGAGAGAGAATGCATGTGAGCACAGGTGTCAGTGGCGGCCAGAAAGGCATTAGATAGTGCTCAATTCAGGTAGTTGTGAGGCACCTGATATGGGTAATGGGAATTGAACTCAGGTCCTCTGCAAGGGCAGTAAGTGCTCTTAACTGTTAAGCTGTCTCTCCAGCACTACTTACATATTCTCCTTAGTTTGAAAGACCCGGATAAATCTAGACCCCTCCAGCAGAAAAAAATAGAGCCAAAAATCTAAGCAGGGAGAGAAGAATCAAAAAATCAAGATTAGTCGGTTCAGTGACTCTGTTTCAGGAACTAGCTGAAGATAATTAGATTATAATCTTGAGAAACAGGGAGTTACCCCCTTGTGATTATCACTGATATTTTTGGAATTTTCCAGTGATGCCTTCCCTACCCCCTTTGGATTATTGTGCTATGGTTTCTTCTCTTGAATACCCCTTCTCCCAGCTACTCGGGGTGGAACTCTCTACTCCCGGGTGGGAAATGTGTTTTGGCCCCAGTGCACTGTTTCCTGTCCTGTCAATAAACCTTGTGTGATTACAGCAAGGACAGTCTCTCGTGAGTTTCTGGGGGGGGGGGTCATGTGATCCTGAGACTTGAGTGAGAGTCTCCCCACTCTGGGGGTCTTTCAAGTTAAATCTCTGGTTTCAAAGTGAAGAAATCATTCAGAAAAGTGATTTAATTTACACAGACTTTATTGACTATTTAGAGTGGGACTCATAGAAGCCAGCTGGATCATCTTAACTAAGTATGTCAACCCAGAAATGCATATTGGGGGTATGGAATGATTAATGCTGTTGTGAGCCAAACTCTAGGAGTCTTCCATAACTGAGTAGAGAAAAAGAAGCAAACTGTGATTATAGTGAGCCAATATTGTCATGCAAATGTTATGGACTAGAAAGATTGAGCACAATAATGGTTGTAAATTAACATCTTTGGACTGATGTACCTTCTTAAATGACCTTTATGCCATATGCCAGAGGGCCCTCAATGGAAAATCCTAGATAGAAGGACACTCTTTCAATGTTCCTTCCACTTCTGAGTGGACCCGAGTACACAGAAGTCACTGGTATTTTTATTTTTGCCTCTGTTCCATATTCTACAGAGATTAGCTTGCCTTCAGCCTGACCATCCAGTAGGCGCAAGAGGTCTTTGACTTCCCTCTTTTCCCATACTACTCCACTCTGCCAGAAAGTATTTGAATCTCGTACTTCACTGACGTACTGCTCGATTTTGGCCTTGTGGACAAGACTATTCAGTCCCTTCTTCTGCCCCAGGTAGAACAGCGTGCTAGGCTGCTTGGACCTGCACATGTGCTTGTACCGTCTCCGGAATGTCCGGTTCAGGGACGAGACGTACTTCTCTATGAGTGTGGAATCTTCATTGAGCTCTTTGTTTTCTGGCCAGAAGAGAAGGCAGGCCAGGAAATAAGGATCAGGATATGGATGGCTTAGTCCCACGAGTTGCAGGACTTCTCGAAGTTTTGTTTTCAGTGTGTTGAATGGCAGGATGTACTTGGAACTGGGCTTTAGACAACTGAGAATAATGTTTGCCAAAATGAAGTTTTGGGTCTCCTTTGTCAGTCGTTTGTTTAGACCTTGCTGTAGTAGGAAGGTGTAGTTTTCCACTATATTTTCCATGTTGTTAGCTTCTTTATGGTTTGGATTAAGATATTCAAGGAGTCCTGAAAATGTATCTGCTCTCCAAGCTTCTATGCGTTTCCTACAGTTCTCTTCTTGGAGTAAGAGATTTTCTCTGCCCTGTAACAAATTGGTATCCAATCGGCAAAAAAGTTCTGCATATTTCTCGAAACACTTGCCGACTTTCTTACTTAGTAGGAGTTCTGTCATTTCTTTAGGGGTGTTCCTTGGTTTCAGAAGACCCATATAATCCAAAAAAAAATCAAAACATCGTTTCAAATCTGACTGTAAATTCTGTAGGTGGGATGCAAAGTTACTGAGAACAGCATAATAGCCATCTTTTGGGTCTGGAGGGATGGGCTCCTTTCCAGATAAAAACTGTACCATGGCGTCTATCAATATTTCATTTTCTTTGCGGAAAAGAGGAGTGAGCTGAAGAATTTGGATAGTGTCAAGACCTACTTCTATTTCACCAAAGAACCCAGCAGTATTGTATATGTCATATCTTCTTTGGGGCTTCTGTGGTGCCCAGGCCTCAGTTTCATAGTCTTTACTGTCAGTTTGCTGCTGAGATTCTTTGAAAGCTTTGGAGGCCTTTTCAGCAATTTCTAGCAAATGTGTTAGATCATCCACACTAATACTTCCACAGGCCTTATTTTTACCCAGCCACTGTTTGATCTCACTTTTGTAAACTTGACCAAGTGTATCTGAAATGTAGGAATTCTTAGGTGCTTTCCTTTTGGCCAAATTTGCCCAGAACAGAGCAGTGTTAAAGTTCTTCTCTTTAATATAGAAATGTCTCGCTAAAGCTTGACAAATGAATGCATTTTGTGGGAACCGCTCACTTCCTGCAGTCAAAATCTGTTCAGTTTCCTCATTCTGCAATTCTTCAATTAATGGGGAAAATAGTGTGTCTATTTCAGCACCATGTTCTTTACGTTGTCTTGTAAGCAAGAGAGTTTGCACATCTTGCTTAAATTTGTCTCTTCCTAATCCAGAGTCATAGAATATGTTCTCTTTTAATATATTCAATGCAATTTGACACTTACCCATTCCATAGCTCATTCCCAGTTCTTTTAAACAGTAGCGGGCAATTTCAGGGTGAATGATTCGTATACCAGTATATCTCCCATATTCTGAAACTTCTGTTCTTATTAGAAGTGTGGAATAGGTTCCCATGTTGTTTTCTACAGTTTCAGGTTTCCTATGCTTATTGGTGTAAGTGATTCCCAAAAATAGCTCGCACTGTGAAACAGAGATGGTGGAATCTTTAATGTAAGAATTGAGTAACGCCAGGTAAGAAATGAGCTGGGCTTTCCTGCTGTGAGGGTCCAGGTCTTTTAGTGTATTCTTCACTACATTTTGTATGTAAGTTGGGTCAAAACTGTCTTTCAGGATCATGAAGGAATAAAAGTTTTCACAATCCTTATGTTCCTTTTCTATTTCCTGTAGTTTGGCCTCAAATGCTCTTTGTTCTTTGGGAGAAAGTTGGTATTTTAGTGAAATGCTTTCTGCTAATTTTGCACTTTCATCTGGATTCTGAGACCTCATGCAATTCAAGATTATTACTAAAGTTTTTTCATATCTCAGACGCTTTTCTGCTATAAAGGAATTGATGGCATTCTGAAGAACGTAGGTGTTTTCTTGTTCTTCGAAATCATCCACAAGGAGAAGAACAGGGATGTAATCCTGGTGGCTGATAGCCTTATAGCTGATCAGCTTGCTTACTTGTTCTCCAATCTCTACAAAATCAGTTGCCTTGTTTCTCAATACAGCACATCGGAACTTCTTTTTTAAGTCCCAGAGAACATGCATAGCCAACGTAGTGCCTCCACAGCCTGGGTGATGGTACAGGTTGATGACTTTGGCAAATATCGGCTTAGGAGAGTCTGCACACTGCTGTATTAAAGTAGTAAGTTCTTCATAGCCATCTCTTTTCACAAAAGCTGAAGAATAGTTTTCAGAAGAAAAGTAGAAGTTCCACCAGGATACTCTGCCTCCTCGATAGAAATGTTCTTCTCTTAATTTCTTAAATTTCAGAAATTCAGATTCATCTTTCTCTATGTCTGTGTCTTTACATTCATTTTCACAGAGGATTTCCAGGGCTGTCAGGATATCTTCCTCCATTTTCTCCAGGATAACTGAGGAGGAACCACAGGAGGGCAAGAATCTTCTTGAAGACTGAATCACTGATTTCAGTTTAAGGATAGTATTGTTGACCAGTTCTATATTTAAAGTGGAAATACTATGTTCTGCTAAATCCTCTTTGACTTCCAGTCTTACTTGTAGTAGATCACTCCACCGTTGGTAGATATGTGAGCCAACACAAATACACAACATGTTGTCCATTCCATTGAAAACTTGATAGAAAGCACAGAAAGTTTCAATGAGGGGATCTTTCTGGTTTTCTACTGGAGAAAGTAAGAGAAACACCACTAAAAGCTTTCCTCTTACCATTATATTTTCATCTGTGAGAAATGAGATCACTTTCCTGACCCCAGAAGCTCGCTCTTTCTGCCATAAATGTGGTTCTAGAGGTTGACATGAATCATTTTGTAAGTCTAATCTGCCATTGCAGAAGATCCAGCTGGGCTGCTCATAAAGTTTCAGAGTAGATATTTTCTCTGCCATGGTAGTTTTTTCTTCATAGTGACTGGGTAGGTGAAGGTTTGCTACTCGGCTTTCTCTGTAAGCTTTGACCACTCCCTTCTTCTGAGAGTAAGGATCAAAATCCAGCACAGCAAACAATTTAATTTCCTTTAGGAAATCTAAGTGCTCTATTTGATTTGGTGCACAGTTGTTTGTTACAAGAATGTACCAGTCATAGTAAGATTTATCCAGTGAGCTTTGGTGTCTGGTCAAAAGTTTAGCTAATTTTAGTCCTTCACTCTCTTTCTTAGTCACCACCCTGTGTTCTTCAGCCTCTTTTCTAGATGCTATCCATGACTTTAAATTCTCTAGAAAGTTTTTGAACTCTCTATCCCGTTGCTTGGCATTGGCCAGGATATTCTTAGAGCTAGCTCCTTCTCTCACAAACAATGAATTCTCTGTGCTTTGTTTCCATGTTTTGTCTGCGTAACTTTGCATCATAATGTAGAAATACTTGTCTTTACATATAGAATGTTTGGGAATAACATCTACTTCAATGACAAATCTATCAGATGATGTATTGTTCTGCAGTAGGACTTCCACAAACCTTGGTTCCCGAATACAAGCTCTGACTTCTTTGATGTCACTGTCTTCAAAATACTTTTTGATCATTCCATTGAAGTGGTTAATAAAGATGTCTTTATTGGTGACTTTCACACCAACAATTTCTCCGTGTGGTTTGTCCTTAACTCCAAAATGGATAGTGCCATTGGTACGAGAATTCATACAAGCTGATGCAAATCGGAAGACTTCATTGCTAAATTTCATCTTAATGTCTTCTTCTGTGGCTGTCTCTGTATTTGTGAGGGCTTTGAATTCATGTACTGGGTCTATAAGATTGAGAGGCCCTGTTTCGGCAACTTGTAGAATAGAATGTTCTATGTAGCTTCTGTCATCATGGAAAGAATCAAAGAGATGTGGCATGCAAGACATGTGTTCTGGTTTGGGTTTATTACCTGCCATGTCTTTAGTCACTATGTCACTTAATACATTTTCTTTCAGAAGACTTGTTTCTTGTTCTGTGTTCTGTGCCATCTCTCTGAGATCATGATCACTGTTGGATGAAGCTGATTTTTCTTCATTTTTGGTCTTTTTTTGGTGTTTTTTAATTGAGAGTTCTGCTTTATTTAATTGTCTAGAATCTTGACTGTCACTTTCAGGGGAATCATTCAGTTTGTTGTACATACGTTTTATCAGAAGTGATGGACCCCGTGGCAGCCCCATTTCTCTAAGATCCTTTTCAGTTAGTTCCTGGAGAACCATCCCAGTCACTTCTTCCTTGAACAGGATTTGAGCATATTTCTCATCAATGTTAAGGTGTTCAGTTATCCATTCTTTTACATGTTCTTTGGTCCAGTCTTTGACCAATTTAGGTTGAGGTACTTTTTCACTCATGTCAAAACTTCAAAGTTGTTCCTTGGGAAAAGTAACACAATAATATTTTAGCATTATATTTTAGCATTGAAATTACATAGCCAATTATAACATTGTACAAATTATATGTACGTATATGATTATGATTATTTTTTCAAGAATAACTTAAAACTGCTTGGTAGTCATTTCTATTTTTTGTCCATTTCACAGGTCATAACTGTGATTCTGAAATTAGTGGTAGCTGCTAGTGAGTTGACAACCATTTTTGTCTTTGGTAACTTTCCTTTTTAGATTTGCCTCTGTGGAAGCTGGGATTTTGTAATTTAAAACTAGAGTCTCTAGTAGCAGAATCACTTTTATTAGAGTAGTTTAATTAAATGAACAGCCTCAAAAATTCTAAACTCAAATTGATCAGCAAATAGAATAGTGACCTGAATATGCCAAAGCAACTCTAAACATAAAGGACAATGTGGAGGCATTATAATAATTGACCTCAAATTATACTCTGAGCCATGGTGACAAAAGCAACATGGATTTACAATAAGAACAGACTCATATGTTGCATGGAAAAGAGCTGCTTGTTTGTCCTGGCCACCCAGATAGCTTAGCCCCAAAATAACCACACAGAAACTGTGTTCATTAAATCACTGCTTGGCATATTAGCTCTAAAATCTTATTGGCTAACTCTTACACCTTAGTTTAGCCCATTTCTATTAATCTATGTATCGCCACATGGCAGTGGCTTACCAGGAAAGATTTGGCATGTCTGATTCTGTTGGCTCCATGGTGTCTCTCCCTTACTCAGCCTTTCTTCCTCCCAACATTCATTTCTGTCTTCCCCGCCTACCTAAGTTCTGCCTTATCAACTAGGCAAGGCAGTTTCTTTATTCATTAACCAATGAAAGCAACCCACAAACAGAAGGACCTACTACATCACTCATAAGCCAATAGGAATAGGCCTGAGAATCCAGAAATAAGTCCTACAGCCACAGTAATCTAAATTTCCACCCAAGTGTCAAACATATTTATTGAAACTTTTTGTCATAATATTAACGGCCATATAGAGTACTTACTAATTCTAGAAAAAGATTTCATCTACTTTTCTGAACGTGATTTCAGGTTTGAGTCTCTATCAGTTTTCTGCAGTGAACCCTGAGCACACCTAACAGCAACCTTGGAAGTCTCCAAAAGGAGGATGGGGCCCCACAGCAATGATTCCTCCAGAAATATGATAACACCACTAACTGAAAAACACCACCTAAAGATCAGTTTTGGGCTCCAAACTGCTTAGAACAATTTCAAAATGGCTAGCTGAGATGATCTAGCCTCACAGACTACTCCAGTCAGGACTTGAGACAAGCCCTGCACTTTCCCACTATGCAGAGACTGGAAAACAAATGATAAAGCCGCCTCTCCCAGAACTTGACAATTAGTCCAAATTTTTCTTTTCTGGATCCCCTAAAGATGCCATTGTCCCCCAGACAGCAAGAAGTAATTTTAAGAATATGATGCGAATATTCCCAAGAGGTGGGTTGGGTTGTTTTGGTCATTCAATGGTTCATAGATATTTGTCATTGTTTAGGGGGATGGTTACAAGTGGTTAAGGTCAGGAGGAAAGTTGAACAAAAGAGAATAGATTCAAAGTTCTTGCTTTAAAAAAAGGGGGATAGAGATATGATAGGATAAAAGGGTAGATTATTGAATTCATTTGAAAAAATTAAAAATATAAATAATACAAGTTACCCAAGCATACTAAAAATATTTATAATAATAAGTTATAGTAGGTGTAAGACACCAGAAGGGATATATGATGAGGGTGAATTATGAATAGGAGAAAAATGTGAGCCCGGCTTATGTGAGATAAAAGGTGAGAGGGAGGAGAGGAAAGATGTTAGAAAAAGTGTGAGAGCCAGAAGGGATGTAGGACACCAAAGAAAGAGAGGAGTTTTAGCACAGCAGGCCCAATGCACACATAAACTCACAGAATCTGTGGCAGTATGCACAGAACATGCATGGGTCTGAGCCAGATGGTGTCCTAGCATTGAGAGGAAGAGCTTCCATTCCTAACCCAGAAACTATCTCCAATAGATAACAACTTCCAAATGCAAAATTAGTTCTCTCTAGTGAAGTCTCCCAAGAATGCAAATCACTATCAGTTGCAGGCCTAATGCCCAACAATAAATAGATAGCCAACACAAAATTAATTCAATGACATCTTTGTCTCATAATATTTTGTCATTGCATTATTATTTTTTAACCTTAGAGGTCCTTCTCATCTATCTATGTTTCTTATGCTTTTGCTTAGGTAAATTTCCTTCTGTCTGTTTTATCCTATTCTAGTTTGTTTGTTTTTGTCTTGTCTTATTTTATTATAAGTCTGTAGAAAGGGAGTGAAGCTGATGGGAGGCAAAGTGTGGAGGATCTTGGAGCAGTTATGAGAAGGGAAACAATGATCAGAATATAGTGTATGAAAAAAGTCAATAAAAGAAATATTGAGAAAAAAGAGATAAAGTGGGCCACAGCATGTTAATAAAGGGAACAATTTTTTGAAAGGATGTAATATTGTAAACATTTACAGAATTTTGAAACATGAGACAAATACTAAAATGTATAAAAGTCTCCTAAATTCTGACACGGTGATTATTGGTATGGTAGTTTGATTGTAACTGTCCCCATAACCTCATAGGGAGTGACATTATTAGGTTTGTGGCTTTGTTAGAGTGAATATGGCCTTGTTGGAGGAAGTGTGTTTCCATGGAGGCAGGCATTGAGGTTTCCTGTGATCACAATACTGCCCAGAGTATCAGTCAACTTCCTGTTGCTGCAAGATGCAGGAATCTCAGCTATTCCTCCAGCACCACGTCTGCCTGCATGGGACAATGCTCCCCACCATGTGGATAATGGATTGAACCTCTGAAACTGTAAACCACCACCTGATTTAAATGTTTTTCTTTACAAGAGTTGCCATAGCTGTGTTGTCTCTTCACAGCAACAGAAAACCTTACAAAGACAGAAGTTGGTACCAGGATTGGGCATTGCTGTGATAGGCCTGATCATGCTTTTGTTTAGAGGAATTGGGTCTTTGCGTTATGAAAACAGTGAAATGCTTTAAGCACTGCTTAGTGGGTCATCCTAGTAGAATCCTGGAAACAGAGGTGCTATGTGTAATGATTTCAGCCACATAAGGCTGATACTTCCTGCTTTTAGGGGTCATGCAGATGCAGATGAGCCCTTAGGCAGAAGTGCCCAATGCCCCCCCCCACCTCCGGGGATGTTAAAGGGCCCCGCATGATCCCGTGATCCACGTATTACTCAGCTAAGCCCTTGCGTGCATGCGTGAGCCCCCATCATCTGCATATGATGTAGCCATGTCAACCCCCTGTGCGCATGCGCTAGGCAGCTTTTAAAAGCTGGACTCACCATCTTCTTCCCTCTCTCTGCACACTGATTCCCCAGGCCTGTGCATGCCCCATCTAATAAACTCCTAAGCACGTTTGTTGCTTGTTCAGTGTTTCCTTTTCAATTGCGCCAAGTAATTTCACTAAGAGTTATTTTAACTATTGTGGGCTCACTCAAGAGGTTTAAGAGGAAAAGAATTTTAGTATGTTGTCTGGAGTTCATTCTTGTTAGAGTTTGGTGAAGAAAGTGGCTGCCTTTTGCTATTGTCCAAAGTATCTTTCTGAGACTAAACTGAAGAGTTTTGGATTAATTCTGCTTGCAGAGGAAATCTCAAAACAGCCTCATAGTGTGGTTACTAGTGTTCATGCTTAGAAAAAATTTATAATGAAAAGGAGCACGCTGAGCAAGGTAAATCACAAAATGTAAATTTATAGAAGCAAAAGAGAACCAGGAAGTGGAATGGAGCTAAATCCTACATTCATGGAGATAAACAGATTAAGTAATGGGATGTAAGGAGTAATGACTTCAGGGTAATATCCCACCCAGCTAAATTTCCAACCTGAAAAAAGGAACTAAAGAAAAGTTTAGAGCTGGGCATGGTGAGGCAGATCTTTAATCCCAACACTGGGAAGGCAGCGGGTGGTGGATCTAGGAGTTTGAGGTCAGCCTGGTCTGCAGATCAAGTTTCAGGAATGACAAGTGAAGGACAGAAAGCTGGTGAAAATGTAATTCAATGAGGGGGCCATGCTTCAGTCCCAGGAAGCAGTATAACTTGGCAGTTTAAGCCACATGGTTATGGCTTTAGAGTTCAGGATAAAAGAAACAGGTTATGAAATTTGCCTCTATGCCTAAAGAAAGCCACTGAGACCAAAATGTGTCAGGGCCATCCCTGAAAGAAGGCCTAGTAGAGAGGCCATGAGTGAAGCTGTGAAGTCAAAGCCTGGATTGCCTTGGAAAACCCAAGATGTTAGAGATGCCAGAACCATGGGATACCTGCCAAGGAAAGTTGCTAACAGGGAGTGGAACCAGCCCTAGTGAAAAAACTGTGTTTTAATCAATAAAGCTGAATGGAGTAGGAGATCTGGTTTGGGAGGTCCTTCTATATGTGTTGCTTTTATTGGTTAATGAATAAAGAAGCTGCTTTGGCTTGTGATAGGGCAGAGTAGAGCTAGTGTGGGGGGCAACTAAACTGAATGCTGGGAGGAAGAAGGCTGAGTCAAGGAATCGCCATGGAGCCACCAGAGGAAAAAGATGCAAACGGACATCCTAAATCTTGCTCGTAAGCCATGAACCTTGTGGTAAAATATAAAATAATAGAAATGGGTTAACCAAAAATATAAGAGCTAGCTAGCAATACACTTAAGTGATTGGCCAAACAGTGATTTAAATAATATAGTTTCTGTGTGATTATTTCATGACAGTTGGGAACAAACAAGCAGCTTCCTACTACAGAGATCTGATTGTTGTTGTTTTTGTTTTTACATCAGCAGTGCATATCCTGTGCCATTATATGTTGGAAGTATGTGATCTGCTTTTTGATTTTGATTTTTACAGGTGATTATAGTTAAGGAATCTCAGGAGAGATTTTGAACTTTAAAACATTATTGAGACTGTGATAGACTATAGGGACTTTTGAAGTTTGACTAAATGAATTTTGTGTTATGATATTGTTACTAGTTGATGGGAACAGGGAGGGGAATGTGGTAGTCTGAATGCAATTGGTCCCCATAATCTCATTGGAGTGGCACTATTAAAGAGGTGTGGCTTTGTTGGAGTGGGCATGGCCTTGTTGGAGACAGTGTGTCACTGTGGGACCAGGCTTTGAGGTTTGTTGTGCTCAGGATATGGCCCAATGTCTCAGTCAACTTCCTATTCCCTGAAAGATGTTGGGCTCTAACACCACATCTGCATGAATGCCACCATGCTGCCCACCATGAGGGTAATGAACTGAACCTGTGAAACTGTAAGCCACTACCTCAATTAAATGTTTTCCTTATAAGAATTGCTGTGGTCATGGTCTCTCTTCACAGCAATAGAAGCTCTAAGACAGTTGGTAACTGTGTTATTACTTTTTCGTCAAGTTGGCACAAGTTATGGTCATGTGAGAAGAAGGAACCTCAATTGAGAAACTGTTTCTATTGGATTGGCCTTTAGGAACGTCTGTAGGGCGTTTTTGTGATTATGATTGATGTGGGAAAGCCCAGCCCACTGTGGGTAATAACGCCATCTGACCACCATATCCGCAACAGAAAGCCTACAAGCCCATGGAAACTGAACAACTCTCTACTGAAGGAAAAATGGGTCAAGACAGAAATTTTTTAAAAATTAAAAAGTTTTTAGAATGAAATGAAAACAGAACATACCCAAAGTTATGGAAACAACAAAGGCAGCTATAAGAAGCAAGTTCATAACACTAAGTACTTACATAAAAAGTGGAAGATCTTATTTCAGCATTTAATAGCACATGGGAAAGCTCTAGAACAAAAAGAAGACATCACCCAAAAGAGTAAATGACAAGAGATAAACTCAGTGATGAAATCAGTAAAATAGAAACAATAAACAATCAATGAAACACAAAATCAATTTTTTGAGAAAATCAATAATATTGACAAACCCTTATCCAAATTAACTAAATGACAGAGAGAGAATATCCTAATTAACAAAATTTAAGGACAAAAGGGAGACATAACGACAGATATGGAATTCAGATAATCATATGAACATACTTTAAAAGCCTGTTCTCCACCAAAATGAAAAAAATCTAAAAGAAATGGATAATTTTCTTGATATATATCAAATACCAGAGTTAAATCAAGATAAAACAAGTGATTTAAGCAGATATATAAGCCCTAATGAAATAGAAGCAATGATTAAATCTCCCAACCAAAACAAGTCCAGGGCCTGAAGGGGTGTGGCCTATCAGCAATTATGATTAACCAGAGTAGCTTTAATATATAATATTCAGCTTTAATAAAGGAAAGAAAGGGGAACTTACAAAAGCCAAGGTTACAGCGAGGAGCACAGGGAAACAAAGAGAGTAAAAACAAACAAACACGAATCTTTTAAAGGTATTTGGAGCCCTGGAGGGGTCATGCCCCTCAGAAAAAGGGATTGGTCAGCTCCCCCATCAAGTGCCAGATAGTTATTAAGGCAGAATTCTGCAGACTTTCAAAGAAGAATTAACACCAACCTCCTTAAATTATTTCTCAGAATAGAAACAAGGAACATTTCCCAATTCTTTATACAAGTCCACAGTTACCCTGATACCTACATCACATAGAGACCCGATAAAGAAAGAGAGTTGCAGACTGATTTTCATTATGAACACAGATGCAAACATTCTCTGTAAAAGAGTTGCAAACAAAATCCAAGCATAGAAAATAGGTTATCAACCATGATCAAGCTGGCATCATTTGCTCTCAAATATTAAGATATTAAGATCCAGGGATGTCTTAATATATGTAAATAGAAAAATGTAACCCACCATATGAATAGATTGAAAAGCAAAAAAAAAAAAAATGATCATTTAAGATGTAGAAAAGACCATTGACAAAATCCAACACCACTTTCATGATAAAAGTATCAGGAGAGACTAGGGATATGAAGGACATATTTCAAAATAATAGAGGCTGTGGTGGTTTGAATAAGAATGGCCCCATAAGCTCATATATTTGAATGCTTTGTCACCAGGGCTATTTGAGAAAGATTAGAAAGATTCAAATGTGTGGCCTTGTTGGAGGGACAGTGTTAATGGGAGTGGGCTTTATTAATGGGAATGGGTTTCCAGAGCTCATGCCAAGCTCAGTGTCTCTATCTTGGCCCTCATATCACAGTGTAGCTCTCAGGCACTGTTCCCTGCCATGATGATAAAAGTAGTCCTTTATCTCTGAAACTGTAAGCAAGATAGTGAAATATCACAGAACAAAATTATGTCACTTGCAAAAGAAAAGGTAGAACTGGAGATGGTCAAGTTCAGCAAAGCTAGGTCAGAAATATAATGGAGGAAAGGCACAGTGGGGAACACCTGCCTACTTCATGTCAGTCAGGAAGCAGAGAGGGAATCAGAGAGGAAGGGTCTGGTAGATCAAACAAAATCTTCAAAGCATGCCTCTACTAACACTCTTCCTGTAACTAGGCCACTTCCTTTAGTTTCTACTACTTTCCAATATAGCTATCAAACCACAAATCTATCCATGTGTTAATTCATGTATTCTGTCAGAGTCTGGATGATCTGCACCCTTTTAAGATGCAGTATTTCCATACATTGTAAGGAACAAGTTTTCAGTACATGAGCCTCCAAGGGATATTTTCTATCCACACCACAACACACAATACCCTCGTAAATCCCAAGATAATTCTGTGGAAAGAAAAAAGTCAGCCCCTGATGTCACAGTCTGTACACTTCAACTAACACATATTCTTGAAATGGCAAGGCCATTATAATGAACAGCAGATTAGTTGCTATTGGAGTTAAGATAAGATGGAGTATGAGAAATGAGCACAGCTAGAGAGACACACAGGAGAGATGTCTGTGTTGCAGTGCTTGTGTTTTGAAGGCACAAATGCCAATGCTGTGTTGTACTGTAGTGTTGAATGACTTTACCATTAGGGACCCTTGATAAAAGGTATATTCGCTATATGATTATTTCTTATAACTGCATTCAGATGATGGTGATTGCAAATAAAAGTTAAATTTAAAAGTATGCAAAATTAGAAAGGCATGCTTTAAAGAGAAAATATTTAAAAGAAAACAATAATGAAAATGTTGAGTATCAAAACATGAAAGAAATAGTACCATCAATGTCTGTGAAACTTACAGGATTTTATGCTTCTATAAAAATAAAAGAATGACTGACAGTTTAGTGAGTTTAAAGTGCAGCACAGCAAGCTTAAATAGGGAAGAAAGAGGAAGAAAACAGAGTTAACGGAAGAAATTCACAGAGAAAAGTAGAAAACAGTCACAAAGGAGATACCCACCCAAGCCAAAAAGTGATACTCAATACAAGGTAATGAAATGCAGAAGAATCCATCAAGAATAAAAGAGCGATGGAACAACTTACCAGATGCTACAGCAAAATTTAGGTGAATCAGAGGATATTGCAACCAACTTCACATGGATAAACTGTGAAAAGTGAGAGGAAATGTGTGACTTACCAAAACTGCCTCAAGAGTCAGGGAAAGGACTCCCACTGTCCAGTGTAAGGGCGTGGATCACAGAGGTCACTGATGTTCCCCCTAGAGTGACAAGAAACAAGATTCACGCGTTTGGAAAGCTGAGACCTTTGAGGTTGTGCAGCTGAAGACAGCTGACATGGCAGGAGTGTGTTCAGATCCGGGGATGGAAAGGTCTCTCCCTAGGTGAACTAGGACAATTTGCCAATTCTGGGTTGGAACTGAGGACAAGCCAGGACGAGTTGGAGGATGACAAACCAACGGGACTTTTGCCAGCCATGAGGATGGATGCAATAGGTTGGAGTCTACAGCAGCTCCAAAATCTTAGCTGGTTGTAGACGTTAAAAATTAAACTGCATGGAGACAGAGGCCCAGGGCCTCGGTGTGGACCTGAGGGAGGACGCTGCAGGGGCCCACGGTGGAGTCGGGTCCTTGGATCATGAAGCACCTCCAAGACTTGGACATGGTGAATCTTGAGTGAAGTTGCATTTTCTTAAAACAGTTGGTGGAGAGCTGCTTGGCCTGCAAGGGGACCTGACAGTCTGCCAGAGGATCCATCATTCTTTGGGGTGAGTGAGGAGTGAGTGCCCGAACTGCGGCAGCCGCCCGGAGAGGGACCACCTACACTCCACAACTCCCCCTGCCTCCAGCACACTTCCTGCTCTTCCTGCAGGGGTTATTCTCCCCGGATACCTCCTCTCTCTCCCTGTCCCTTCCCAGCTTGCACTCAGAATCCTCCCCCCCTCCCCCTGCCTCATCCTCCCGTCTTTGGGGCCACAAAATCCCACAGCTCAGCCTGTTTGGGCTCTGGGGACCTGGAATTGAGTGCACCCAGACCGGTGGGAGGTCCCCTCCTTCATTTGACTGCCGGGGCAAGGTAGGCCTTTGTCTGAGAGCTGCTTGGCCTGCAAGGGGACCTGACAGTCTGCCAGAGGATCCATCATTCTTTGGGGTGTCCTGCTCCAGTTCTAAGGCCATCCACCCAAAGGGGTCAGACTCTGGCCTCCAGGCAGGTCTGAGGATTCCTGCGGAGGGGTGCGGGCTCCTTCAGATTGTGCTGCCAGGTTCGCTGTGTGGTATTCCATCCCGCCCTGCCCCCACCTTGGCCCTTTTGTCTGGGCTGCGACCCTGGGCTGCCTGGAATCCCTGATCCTGTGCACTGACATTCCATCTGAACTGGTGAGTGAATGCGGACCCTGGGGCAACCTGCCCTGGAAGAGAGCACAGACCCCCTACCCCCACTTCCCTCTGCAGGCTTGTGTCTGTTTCTCCCGTCCCTGTGTCTCCCAAGCTTTCCCTAGTGTTCTCAGGTGTCCTGCTCCTGTTCTAAGGCCATCCACCCAAAGGGGTCAGACTCTGGCCTCCAGACAGGTCTGAGGATTCCTGCAAGGGAGTGCGGGCTTCTTCAGATTGTGTCGCAAGGAATAGGTCCTCCTCTGGCACTGGGGAGATCCAACCAGTTTCAGTCACAGCAAAGATTGGTCTAGGACACCAAACGCCTCCGGGCTCCCATTGAAGGAAGAGATGGGCAGGCGCCAAAGCAGGAGCTCCTCCAACAACATGAAAGGCAACATGACATCACCACAAGCCAGACATACCGAAACGACAAGAATTGAACACCCTACCCCAGAAGATATAGAAGAAACCGACCTTAAACAGTACTTTATGAAAATAATAGAGGACCTTAAACAGGAGGTAAAAAATTGCCATAAAGAAATGGAGATGACAAACAAAAAGGTAGACGAAATAAATAAATCTCTCAAAGATACCCAAGAAAAACAAGAAAAACAAGAAAAAGCAATCAAACAGGTAAGGGAAACAGTACAAGACCTGATAAATGAAATGGAGGTATTGAAGAAAACACAATCTGAGGGACGACTGGAAATGGAAACTCTGAGTAAACGAACAGAAACTTCAGAGACAAGTATTTCCAACCGAATACAAGAGATGGAAGAAAGAATCTCGGACTCTGAAGATACTATAGAGGAAATAAACTCACAGATTAAAGAACTAAACAAATCTAACAAATTCTTAACACAAAACATTCAGGAAATCTGGGACACCATGAAAAGACCAAACCTAAGAATAATTGGGGTAGAAGAAGGAGAAGAATTACAACTCAAAGGCCCAGAAAACATATTCAACAAAATTATAGAAGAAAACTTCCCCAACCTAAAGAAGGATGTTCCTATGAAGGTACAAGAAGCCTACAGAACACCAAATAGACTGGATCAAAAGAAAGCATCCCCACGCCATATAATAATCAAAACACAAAACATACAGAATAAAGAACAGATATTAAGAGCTGCAAAGGAGAAAGGTCAAGTAACATATAAAGGGAAACCTATCAGAATTACACCTGATTTCTCAATAGAAACCATGAAAGCCAGAAGAGCTTGGATAGATGTCCTACAGACACTAAGGGAACATGGATGCAAGCCTAGACTATTATACCCAGCAAAGCTTGCATTCACCATTGATGGAGAAAACAAGATATTCCAGGACAAAAACAGATTTAAACAATACACAGCCACAAATCCAGCCTTGCAGAAAGTAATAGAAGGAAAATCACAAACAAGGAGTCCAACAACGCCCACAATAACTCAGGCATCTAGCGACCCTTCACCAGCACAACTAGAAGAAGGGAAACACACAAACTCTACTACTAAAAATGACTGAAGTTAACAACCACTGGTCATTAATATCACTTAATATCAATGGACTCAATTCACCTATAAAAAGGCACAGGCTAAGAGACTGGATACGAAAACAGAATCCAACATTTTGCTGTTTACAAGAAACACACCTCAACCACAAAGACAGACATATACTCAGAGTAAAGGGTTGGGAAAAGGTTTATCAAGCAAATGGCCCTAAGAAACAAGCGGGTGTGGCCATTCTAATTTCCAACAAAGTTGACTTCAAACTAAAATCAATCAGAAGAGATGGAAAGGGACACTTTATACTCATAACAGGAAAAATCCATCAGAATGAAGTCTCAATCCTGAATATCTATGCCCCTAATATAAAAGCTCCCACTTATGTAAAAGAAACACTTCTAGAACTCAAGGCAGCCATCAAACCACACACACTAATAGATGGAGACTTCAACACTCCTCTCTCACCAATGGACAGGTCAATCAGACAGAAACCTAACAGAGAATTGAAAGACTTAATGGAGGTAATGAACCAAATGGACTTAACAGACATCTATAGAACATTCCACCCAAATAAGAAAGAATATACCTTCTTCTCTGCGGCTCATGGAACCTTTTCGAAAATTGACCATATACTTGGTAACAAAGCAAACTTCCACAGTTACAAAAAAATATTAGTAACCACCTGTGTCTTATCGGATCACCATGGATTAAAATTAGAATTCAACAACAATGCTACCCCCAGAAAGCCCATAAACTCATGGACACTGAACACTCAACTACTGACCCACACCTGGGTCAAGGAAGAAATAAAGAAAGAAATTAAAGTCTTTCTTGAATTTAATGAAAACAAAGACACAACATACTCAAACCTATGGGACACAATGAAAGCAGTGCTAAGAGGAAAGTTCATAGCACTAAGTGCCCACTTAAAGAAAACGGAGAAAGTGCTTATTGGTGATTTAACAGCACACCTGAAAGCTCTGGAAAAAAAAGAAGCAGACTCACCTAGGAGAAGTAGAAGACTGCAAATAATCAAACTGAGGGCAGAAATCAACAAAATAGAAACACAGAAAACAATCCAAAGAATCAATGAAACAAGAAGCTGGTTCTTGGAGAAAATCAACAAGATTGACAAACCCTTAGCCAAACTAATCAAACGGCAGAGGGAGAACACACAAATTAATAAGATCAGAAATGAAAAGGGGGACATAACCACAGACACAGAGGAAATTCAGAAAATCATTAGATCTTACTACAAAAGCCTGTATGCCACAAAATTGGAAAATGTAAAAGAAATGGACAGTTTTTTAGATAAACACCATATACCAAAGTTAAACCAGGACCAGGTAAATGCTCTAAATCGTCCTGTTAGTCGCAAAGAATTAGAAACTGTTATCAGAAACCTCCCTACCAAAAAGAGCCCAGGACCAGATGGTTTCAATGCGGAATTCTACCAGAACTTCCAAGAAGACCTAATACCTATACTCCTTAAGGTATTTCATAATATAGAAACACAAGAGTCACTGCCAAATTCCTTCTATGAAGCTACAGTTACCCTGATACCTAAACCACACAAAGACTCAACCAAGAAAGAGAATTACAGGCCAATCTCACTCATGAACATTGACGCAAAAATTCTCAATAAAATACTGGCAAACCAAATCCAAGAACACATTAGAAAAATTATCCATTACGATCAAGTAGGCTTCATCCCAGAGATGCAGGGCTGGTTCAACATACGAAAATCTATCAATGTAATCCATCATATAAACAAACTGAAGGAAAAAAACCATATGGTCATCTCATTAGATGCTGAAAAAGCATTTGACAAAATTCAGCACCCTTTTATGATAAAGGTCTTGGAGAGATTAGGGATACAAGGGTCATTCCTAAATATAATAAAAGCTATTTACAGCAAGCCGACAGCTAACATCAAATTAAATGGAGAGAAACTCAAGGCTATCCCACTAAATTCAGGAACACAACAAGGCTGTCCACTCTCTCCTTATCTCTTCAATATAGTGCTTGAAGTTCTAGCAATAGCAATAAGACAACATAAGGGAATCAAGGGGATTCAATTTGGAAAGGAAGAAGTTAAACTTTCATTATTTGCAGATGATATGATAGTATACATAAGCGACCCCAAAAACTCCACCAAAGAACTCCTACAGCTGATAAACTCCTTCAGTAACGTGGCAGGTTACAAGATCAACTCCAAAAAATCAGTCGCCCTCCTATACACAAAGGATAAGGAAGCAGAGAGGGAAATCAGAGAAGTATCACCTTTCTCAATAGCCACAAATAGCATAAGATATCTGGGAGTATCTCTAACCAAGGAAGTGAAGGATTTATTTGACAAGAACTTTAAGTCTTTGAAGAAAGAAATTGAAGAGGATACCAGAAAATGGAAGGATCTCCCCTGCTCGTGGATTGGGAGGATCAACATAGTAAAAATGGCAATTCTACCAAAAGCAATCTATAGATTCAATGCAATCCCAATCAAGGTCCCATTAAAATTCTTCACAGAGATTGAGAGGACAATAATCAACTTTATATGCAAAAACAAGAAACCCAGGATAGCCAAAATTCTTATACAATAAAGGTTCTTCTGGAGGCATTACCATCCCTGACTTCAAACTCTATTACAAAGCTACAGTATTGAAAACGGCTTGGTATTGGCATAAAAACAGAGAGGTTGACCAATGGAATCGTATAGAAGACCCAGATCTTAAACCACAAACCTATGAACACCTGATTTTTGATAAAGGAGCCAAAAGTACACAATGGAAGAAAGAGGGCATCTTCAACAAATGGTGCTGGCATAACTGGATGTCAACCTGTAGAAGAATGAAATTAGATCCATATCTATCACCATGCACAAAACTCAAGTCCAAATGGATTAAAGACCTCAATATTAATTTGAACACATTGAGCTTGATAGAGGAGAAAGTGGGAAGTACTCTACAACAAATGGGCACAGGGAACCGTTTCCTACGCATAACCCCAGCTGCACAGACTTTAAGGGCAAAATTGAATAAATGGGACCTCCTGAAGTTGAGCAGCTTCTGTAAAGCAAAGGACATTGCCACTAAGACACAAAGGCAGTCTACTGACTGGGAAAAGATCTTCACCAACCCTGCAACTGACAAAGGTCTGATCTCTAAAATATATAAGGAACTCAAGAGACTAGACGGTAAAATGCCAATTAACCCAATTAAAAAATGGGGCGCTGAACTGAACAGAGAATTCTCAACAGAAGAAGTTCGAATGGCCAAAAGACACTTAAGGTCATGCTCAACCTCCCTAGCTATCAGGGAAATGCAAATCAAAACAACTTTGAGATATCATCTTACACCTGTCAGATTGGCTAAAATCCAAAACACCAATAATAACCTTTGCTGGAGAGGTTGTGGGGTAAGGGGTACACTCATCCATTGCTGGTGGGAATGCACACTTGTGCAACCACTTTGGAAAGCAGTGTGGCGGTTTCTCAGGAAATTCGGGATCAACCTACCCCAGGACCCAGCAATTCCACTCTTGGGAATCTACCCAAGAGATGCCCAATCATACAACAAAAGCATATGCTCATCTATGTTCATAGCAGCATTATTTGTAATAGCCAGATCCTGGAAACAACCTAGATGCCCTTCAGTGGAAGAATGGATGAAGAAACTGTGGAATATATACATGCTAGAATACTACTCAGCGGTAAAAAACAATGACATCTTGAATTTTGCAGGCAAATGGATGGAAATAGAAAACACTATTCTGAGTGAGGTAACCCAGACCCATAAAGATGAACATGGGATGTACTCACTCATATTCGGTTTCTAGCCATATTTAAAGGACATCGAGCCTATAAATTTGGGATCCTTGAGAAGATAATAAGAAGGTGAACTCCCCAAAAAAGATATAGTAATCCTCCTGGATATTGGAAGTAGACACGATCGCCAGGCAAAATTGGGAACTTGAGGGTTGGGCAAGACTGGGCCAAGGGAAGATGGGGAGAGAAAAGTGTGAAGGGGAGAACGGGGGGAGCTCGGAGGAATGGGGTGCTTGGGATATAGGAAGGGTGGATATGGGAGCAGGGAAGCATATATCTTAATTTAAGGAGCTACCTGAGGGTTGTCAAGAGACTTGACCCTAGAGGGGTTCCCAGGTTTCCAGGGAGATGCCCCCAGTTAGTTCCTTGGGCAGCTGAGGAGAGGGAGCCTGAAAAGGCCAGTTCCTATAGCCATACTGATGAATTTCTTGCATATCACCATAGAACCTCCACCTGACGATAGATGAAGAAAATGACAGAGCCCCACATTGGAGCACCAGACTGAGCTCCCAAGGTCCTGATGAGGAGCAGAAGGAGAGAGAACATGAGAAAGAAAGTCAGGACCGTGAGGGAACCTCCAGCTGGCGACAGATGGGGAAGGTGACTGAGCCCCACATTGGAGCACTGGACTGAGCTCCCAAGGTCCTGATGAGGAGCAGAAGGAGCGAGAACTTGAGGGAGAAAGTCAGGAACGAGAGGGGTGCGTTCACTCATGGAGACGGTGGGACAGAACTAATGGGAGATCACCAACTCCAGTTGGAATGGGACTGATGGATCATGCGACCAAACCCGTCTCTCTGAATGTGGCCAACAGAGGGGGCTGACTGAGAAGCAAAGGACAATGGCTCTGGGCTCTGATTCTTCTGCTTGGACGGGCTCTGTGGGAGCCTTCTCAGCTTGATCGATCACCTTCCTGGACCTGGGGGGAGTTGGGAGGACATTGGTCTTAGCATAGAGTGGGGAACCCTGATGGCTCCTTGGCCTTGAGAAGGAGGGAGGGGAGGTATGGGTGGAGGGGAGGGGAGGGAAGGGGGAGAAGAAGGGGAGGGAAGGGGGAGGAGGAGGGGAGGGAGGGGGGAAGAGGAGGGAAGGAGATGGAAATTTTTAAATATAAAAAAAAATAAACCATGAAAAAAAATTAAACTGCATGGATGTCATAATGCATGTCAGCAGAATGGCTGGCATTAAACACTGTAACCGCAAATGTTGGTAAAAGCATAGAATGAATGGTGTTTTGGAAAGTGCTTGTGGGAATGCAAATTGCTTTAGCTAATATGAAAAACAGTTTGAATGTTTTCATGAAACAAAGTATATACTCACCTCATAAGTCAACAATTTCAGTTAAAGCAGAAAGACTGAAATGCTGATTCAACAACAACAGAGAGTTCACATACATGAGAGAGCATTTAGGTTTTAACAAATAATGCTTGCCTGAAGATCAGAGTGCAGAGCTAAACCACTAGAGGCCAGGGAGTGGTGGCACACACCTTTAATCCCAGGATTTGGGAGGCAGAGGCACATCTCTGTTAGTCCAAAGTCACCGTGGGCTAAATAAGGTTGAATCTGTCTAAAAGAGAAACAAAGATCACACAAAGTTGATCCCAGCACTTGGGAATACATAACTTTAGTCCCAGCACTAGGGAGGTAGAGCCTGGAGTAATATGGCTGGGTGGAGGGAGGGATGTAAGGCAGAAGGAGACAGGAGCTCAGTGCAGTCTGAGTTTTGGTGGAGACAGTTGCAGTCAGAGGACAAAGTCTCCGAAGGCTGAGGACAAGATCGTCCCTTCAGACTGACCACTGGTTGAGGTGAAAGGTCTCACTAGTGGCTGGCTGCACTGCCTCTCTGAGCCTTTAGCATTCACCCCCAATATCTGACTCTGGGTTTTTATTATTAAGAACAATTAGAATTCAAGCTACAGGCAACGAGGGCACTGACACAGAGAACACACTGTATGAGTGTATTTCCATGAAGTCAAGGACAGGCAGAGGTAATCTAAAGCAGTAGTTTCTGCTTAGGGCTGTGCTTTCTGGGAATGGGAACTAGGAACATGGGAAGCTACTTAAATGACTGTGTGGAACTGTATCATGGAGAGAAGCTCCTGTCACATAAATCACCCTTCACTCAAGAAGCTGATGCCTCCAAAATACATGATGGGGTAAACAGATGACTGAAATACAGCACAGGCTGCTCCAAAATCGAGGGCAATGATGAGTTCAAGTCCAGGTATTCAAGTCTTCAAATTTTATCAAACAGTCAGTACTTGTACATCAGATTTCAGGACTAGCTCCAACTTGCTTATTCCACTCACACTTCATTCTGAGTACTGTTTTCCTTGACTTCTCTAAAACTTTACCTCAACATTGTCTACTTGTGGATATAGCTCAGTGGTAGACCTGGGGTTAGACTTCCAGCTCATGAAAACAAACACCACTGAAGGAACTGAAGAAGTATCTACCCTCCCATTAATACAGGTCAGTGGACAAGAGTAAGTACAAACACCTCACTAGGCACCAGACTGCAACCTGAACCTACATTACATCCATATTTGTGCAGTTTTTTAGGTGACAAACTTGCTTCAGGCCAATATTCTTAGCTATATCTTGTGGATTATTTATTCTCTCTCTCTCTCTCTCTCTCTCTCTCTCTCTCTCTCTCTCTCTCTCTCTCTCTCTCTGTCTCTCTCTCTCTGTCTCTCTCTCTCTGTGTTTTTGTTTGTCTCTGACTGTGCTGTGTTTGTGTCTGCATATTTCCTTTCAGGGTGAAAGTCTAATAGAAAAATTCACGTCTCACTTTGCAGACTTTGAAGTGGAATAAACTTTCTGAATAATGAGACTGATTTCAGTGAAGAGAACTCTTACACTATGAATTTAAACTGCCTGAAATTACAACCCCAGCACATCAGAAAGTCCTTTGACAATGCCCACTGATCCTTGCTGTCCATTGTTTGACTAACATTCTTAGTCAGCATACAAGATAATGTTTTTAAAATAGTATTTAAATTTTTTACTTATGCATTAAATGTGTGTGCATGCAAGCCTATGCAAGCATTCATGTGTGTGTGTGTGTGTGTGTGTGTGTGTGTGTGTGTGTGTAAGAGAGTGTGTGTATATGCCTGCTCTTGGTTGGTTCAAGATTGGGAGTCCTGTTCTACTGCTATGCATTTTATTCCTTCGAGTGAAGTTTTCTTATCCAGACTGCAGGTAAACTGGAAACCAGCAAAAACCAACCACCCCACAGTGTTTTTGGGTTACAAGCAGGTCTCTACTCTTGGGTTTATTAAGTGCAAGCTTAGGATTCCAACTCAAATTCTTACACTTGCACACACAGCAAGTGTTATCCTTATCCACCGAGCCATCTCTTCAGCCTTATATGAAGACATTGTCATGTATTCTGTTTGACTTTAAATTTCAAAAAAGCAGACAGAAAGTTGTTTTATTTATATCTCATTGGCTTATCTAATCCATGGCTCCCTGGCTGCACACAGACAAGGACAGTTTAGAAATACAGTCCAACCCATAGTTATAACCATACTTAAAACATCATGAGTGTGTGTGTGTGTGTGTGTGTGCATGTTTGTGTGCATGCACGTGCACACTTGTGTGTACATGTAATTTGTTTGTGGGTGGATGGCATGGTTCTCAAACATGAACCTTGTGGATGACTCTCTGTCACAATGTCAGTGTTCTTCTGCTCACCATGTAGGGCACTGCGAAAGACAACTTCCTCGTACACATCACTCTAGAAGTCCTAGAATTACATTCCAAATGACCATTCTAGAGGCATGCTCAATGCTATTGCCTTCCCCTTTAGAGGTCCTTGTAGTAACTTTTATCACTTGGTTGACCTTGTTTTAAGGCAACATTCTTCCTTTTCTTTGCTGACAGAGGTGCATAATTCATATCCTAAGCGTCATATATATAAATGGCCAGGTAGGTGCACTATTTTCTATAAATTCATAACATTCTAGTAAATTTAGTATTCTCTAGACCAGAAAGGAAAGATTCTGAAGGACACTGGACATTGGAGATACATACTATCCTGCCTGTGCCCAGTAGCCCACCTTGGCCTGGTCCTACTTCCCGGCACTTGTACCTTCGTAGCTTTCCAATACTGCTCGACTAACGAATTGTAAGACAACATAGATCTTAAGAGCATCAATTTCCACATCTTTTGACTGCACCTTTGTGCATGAAAGTCTTTGGGACTCAACGGAAATGACCCAGACATGATACAAGTGCTGTGTGAATGCCAGAGAAGTGCCATCTCCGTTCTGTCACCGCTTCCTTCTGTACAGTTGATGTGACTTCTGGGCAAGGAAGAAAGAGGCAGGAAAGGACTGTGCCTTTACTTACGTTGCAACTGTCTGACACCTTATCCCACTGACCACTAGTTACTCCCATATATAAGCAAAGCCTCATGCACTCACAGGCAACTGTCCAGCTCTGAGCTCAACTACTACCTGCTTTCTCTGCTCTGTCCAGGGCGCCTCTGCTGCCCTCTCACTGCTGAGACACAGAGTGAGCCATGATGGCAGTCCAGCTGCCTGCTGTGCCCAGGCTCCTGAGCACAGGCCCGAGGTTCTGGTGCCACACGTTATCAGGACACCAGGAGTCTCCCTAACGTAATCAGTGAAAACCTTTCATAGTTATACACATGTGGTCGCCACGCCTTTGGGTGTAGTGGAGTCATGAGTTAGGTGACTTATCTGTGCCTGAGCTGCATGCCATAAACACATCAGAGTATAGAGTCTCCACATCAGAGTTGGAGGCATGGAGATCTAGGCTGGAATATTTGGTTGAGAAAGTAAGCAAGTGAAATTAAAAGGTGAATTTACACTGTTTTCCCTCCTAGCTAATGGAACTGAACAGATTTCACTTTCCACACTGTTTCCTTGAGAGCGGTGGCTCTCAGCCTTCCGAATGCTGTGACCCTTTAACACAGTTAACACCCCCAACCATAAAATCATTTTCATTGCTACTTTGTAGCTGTAATTGTGCTACCAAAGAGGCCACTTCAGGAGAGTTCTCTAGGGGACAAACTTCTCTCTACATGCTGCTGTAGTAAGTTTCTTTTTTTTTTTTTTCCGAGACAGGGTTTCCCTGTAGTTTCTAGGGCCTGTCCTGGAACTAGCTCTTGTAGACCAGGCTGGCCTCGAACTCAGAGATCCGCCTGCCTCTGCCTCCCGAGTGCTGGGATTAAAGGCGTGCGCCACCATCGCCCGGCTTGTAGTAAGTTTCTTTAGATGCTCTGTGTTTATGAAAGAAACCGGAAAGGTACTGCAGGATCATACAGATATAAAATCCCGACACACACTTAGGATTCGTGGGGTTGACTTTCTTGTCAGCTTTTCTGAAGGAGGTCATAACTCAGTAACACATTCCCCTTGAGTGACATCATCAGTTACTTTGGGGGGAAATCAGACATAAGCTTCCTACTCCCACCAGGAACATGAAGCACCCCTATTTCAAACTTACGAGAGGAAGCCCTAGCAAATCAGTCCTTCCTGTCTCTCCCAGATGCCTCTGATCTGACATTACTCTCCAAAAGGCTGTCAAGAACTCCATGTCTAAACTGCCTATCCTTAGAGTGACTTGGGGGCTGTGTATTCCAAAAATGTAAGCATTACAACATTTTTTTTCCTTCTGAAGATGCTGCTTTTCTTTGGGAGACATTAGTAAAGTGTCCCTGATTTCCAACTGCATCTCAACAGAAGGCTGTGACTAATACAGAGCACATTCCTTTCTCAACACAGCAGGGCCCAGATGATCGAGGTTCCGAATATTATTAGTTTTGTTTTAAAGCACATTTAAACTTTCTAGCCACAAAGAACATTTCTGCCTGTTCAATAAGCGGTTGCTGTAGACACCAATAATAACAACAATAATAGGAGAGATTTTGTACTCACCAAAACGTTCAAATTTCTTCTGTTTGAAAAAACAAGGGAAAAACTGTCCATTTTGGTGAAGCAAATGTCTGGTGTCTGTATTTCTTCCCCTGAGAAGTCAGAGAAAAACACCTTCATTTAGTCTTGATGAAAGCTTTCCAGACAGTACTTCTACCTTGGTACCAGCTCAAGCCGGCTGAAAAGTACCAGGGTGTGTCTGACGCTGACAAGGAAGTGGGAAGAAAAAAATAAAGCTGTCTCCATCGCAGTTTCGATTCTCTGATGTGAGAAGACCTTTTCCTGAAATGCTTTTTTCTGTTTGCTTTCTCTCTAGTAGACACTCTGCCACCTTCTGGTTGGTTTGGGTAAAGCCCAAAGACTTTTAAAAATCTCAATTTTTAGGGACTGACAGGGAGCCCAGATGTCTACATGCAAACTATGAGTGATTCTGTTCAACTGACTCCCTGAGAACACCAGTGTTCTTTTATTTACCATATTTAATATAGTTTTATCATATGTTCTCTTGCTTAACTGGATGCCACGGACTAGTGATTCATAAACTAAAGGAATGAGTTCCTTATGAGTTTTGAGGCTAGGAAGTCCCAGGTGAAGGAGCTGCACCTGCGGGGCACCTGCTGGCTGCCTGGGATCCATGTGTCCCCAGGTAGACAGAGCAGTACTGGCCGAGGTGGAGCAGGCTTGCTCCCTTGGGTCTCTCCTCTTCATCTAATGAAGCTACTACAGATACCATGAGGGTTAAGTGCCCTCATGATCACATAAAATCCTAATTATCTCCAAAGGCTCCATTGCAAGATGCCATTAACTTAGGTGCTGAGGAATCAATTTTAAATACAAATTTTTAGAAGTTACAGATTATACCACGGAATGCTTATCAATTTCAAATAAACCAAGATTTTTATAGCAATGCTAACATGTCACTAGATCACTTTGCTTTTTCATTAGTGTTTGTACTAAATGAGCCAATCAAAGAACAATGCTACAAGGAAAGTTTGACACACACACATACATATATATGATTAATAGATGTTAAATGGTTGTTTTGACATCTTCAATTGTCTAAAAGTATCACTTGGAGAATTCAAAGAAACTTATTAATGGAGAAATATTCATTATTTCTGAGAAAAGACAGCACAAGCTCTGCACACAGATAGTCCCTAGCTCAGCCCAGTCTGACTCTCCATGTCCTACATCCAAATGTGTGCTGTCTTCAACAATGGGTCTTTCCCTCTAGTTCTCATGGGCAACCAGGAGAAATAGCAAGAAGACAAATATAATATGTACTCACTCGTAAGTTGCTTTTAGACATAAAGCAAAGAAAAACCAGCCTACAGTCCACAACACAAGAGAACCGAGACAACAAAGGCAACCTTAAGAGAGATACATATGTCTACATAGGAAGGAGAAAAAGACAAGATCTCCTGATTCATTTAGGAGTGTGAGGATCATGGGAAAGGGTAGGACAGAAGGAAAGAAAGGAGGGGAGCAGAGAAAAATGTATAGCTCAATAAAAAACAATAAAGAAAAGAAGGGTTTAATGTAGAAGGCCACCACCTTAAGATACGACAGCACACAACATGAAAACAAACAAAACCACAATCATTTCAAATCATACATATGACCAGGGTTCCCTGTCCTGGATTATTTGAGCAATGTATCCTTTCTTACCAATCAAACATCCCTTCCAGAGGAAAGCCTTGTTCCTTGAATTTTCTTCCCAAATTGACTAACACACACCAGATATTCTAATATCTTCTATTTAATTTTATTATTTTTAAAATTTCATTTGTTTTTGTACTTATTCTTTGCATTTTAGATGTTTAGTGCTTTTGTTTTAATTTGTATCATTCTGGAATAAGTGCGGTCATGACTGCCTTTTCTCTTTCCTGCATTTACTCTGTGTTATTTTCTTTATAATATCTCCTAATTCTAGCTCATGCTTTATCCATTTTCTTTTCTAACTCTTTTCTTACTGTCAAGCTGGGAGCATAGTGCTCAGCCCCTGGTATCCATCCCAGCTGCCCAGGCCTGGTAGTTTTATTGGTCTAGACTCCAAATCCCTGCCCCCTCCCACAGGGTATTTAAGTGGACTCCCAAAGGAGAATCACATGGTTTCAGGACTCCATGGGCTGCCTGCTGTCCTGTCTCCCTGCCACACACTAGGCCACCCAAGAGCATCATTCTTAATAAAACGATGGACATTTTGATTTGGTTTGATTTGACCTAATTGGATTTCTTGTGCCAGTGGAGCTGCCTCTTTCTTATTATTTTTACTTAACACTTACTGCTTAGTTTTTAATACTCTTAGCTCTAAAAATACTATAGTCTACCTTCAGTCACTAGCCTAGTGCCATTCTCTCTTACTCTTACTGGGATGCATTTGCAGGATCCAAGTGCCTTCTACTACAAGTTAAACTGGAAGAGCTGCCTGAACTCCTTAATGGTTAAAGAAGTCTACACACCCCTCTAGATAGTAACGAACTACAAAATTCCAAGTGAAAGCTCATCAGTGAATGAAAATGAGGACATAATAGCTCCAAAATATGATGGAGGAGAAGGTTTTTTTTTTTTTTTTTATGGTAGATACAAGGGAGAGAAAAAACAAAAGCACCTGGGAGACTCCAGAGCAGCTAGAGAAAGCAGTAATGGACTAGACATGGCTGATCAACTGAACCAGGTAATGAGAGGAGAGAGGGGGGGAACAAGAGAGGAAGAGGGAGGGAGGGGCATTAGAGGGGAACAGGAAAGGGAGAAGAACCAAGGAGACAAGAAAAGAACTAAAAGCACCAAGAGAGACAAGAAAGAAAAAACTAAGAGCACCAAGAGAAACCAAGAGAATGGGTGCCTGAAAAGGCTGGTTTATATATGAATGAGAAATGGGAGAAGGGAAGCAAGCTCAGGGACTGGAGAGGTTCATGGTAGGGGATTGGGGATGGGAGGTGCTAAGAGGAACTAGGACTCTGTAACAGGTACTTGTGATGCTGAGAGAGCCTGGTGGCCAGAGTCTGTCTTGATATGTTAATGGCACCTCAGCCATTTGTCCTGAGTTTCTTTGGGACTTAACTCTTAGGTCTCAAACTCAAAATGGCTAACTGAGGTACCTATTTAAAATATCAAAATATACTCTGGATGCTGGTTCCCCTCAGGCCCTACTCACAAGTACCTATTAACATAGTTATCCCAGTTGGCATGTTCTGCCCTCTACTGTAAACCTCCAGTATCAAACTCAGGAAAAATGGCTAACTCTAAAAAACATATAGACTCACAGAAAAGACAAGCAGACTAAACAGAGTATGAGAAGAGGAAAAAAATAAACACCGCTGGAGGGCACACGTGTCCCATAGACAGGCAAAACACAACAAGTAAACACATTACACACACACACACATACACACACATACACACACACACACACACACACAGTAGGAAATTAGTTACCATGATTCTTCCCTAAGTTCACAGCTTCTCAATACTGGAAGCTAGAAAAAAATGAAATATCAGAAAAATAATTCAAAATCCTTTTAAAAAGAATAAGTGATCAAATAGGCCAACTAAATAGATAAATGAATAAATTATGTTCATTAACTATGATACACATTCAGAGATCAAAAGTAAGAATCCATGGGATGAAGAAGGGGTTGAAATAAATAATAAAAGCATAGAATTAGTTTAGTGAAATCATTACAGAACATTTTTCAAGGCCACAGTAAGAAATGCAGATATGCAATCTAGATGCACTTCGAGCCCCAAAAGATTACAACACCAGAGAAGAACTGCTCTGTGACATGTCATAGTCAAATTTTCAAAAATATAAAAAAATTAAACAATATTAATGATGGAAGAGAAATATTAGTTCCCACACAAAGGAATCAGAATAAATCAGATCTGTGATAATCAAGCCTAAATGCAAGAAGGCATGGGATGGTGTACTTCAAGGTTCACAAAAAGTTGCTATATACAGCAAAATTATCTCTTAAAGTTGATGGAGGAATAAGAATTTTTTTAAGACAGGCTCAAATTAAGGTAACTAATGACATCCAAGCCAGCACTGCAGAAAATATTTAAAGGATTATTATACATAGAGGAATAATGAAACCAATATAATCCATAATAGTGCAGAAAAGAATGCATTTCATGAGAAGGTAAACCAACAAACCGCTAATACAAACAGGGAAAGAAGAAAATAAGGTGTAATTCAACCAAATGGAACAATATCATGAATAGAACAAAGAACTCTCAACAATAATCTTAAGTGAAAGTACCTTAAACTGTCCAATTAAAAGAGGTAGACTAACTGGTGGACCAGGACTGAGACAGCGATCTGACTCAGAGTTAATGATCTCCACCGGAACTAGAGTTGGATTGAACCAGCTACCTAGGACCGAGAGGGAACAAGCTCCACTGGGAGCAGAAGCCAGGAGCAAATCCAGTCCAGGGAGCCAACCCAGAACCAGGACACTGGTGGATCAAGACTGAGCCAGTGACCAGAATCAGCTTTCTCCACCAAAACAGGTATAGGGGAGTAACCGCTGAGCGAGTGAGCCAGAGCCAGAGACCACTGAGGGTCTGGATGTGAATCTGGGACCTTCAAGGGAATAGATCTAAGCCAGGACCCTGGTGGACCTGGGTGTGAGTCTAGGACCTCCCAGGAACTAGGCCTAAGCCAGGACCTCTGTGGGTCCGGGCTTTGGTTGAATAGGCAGGAACCTGGAACCTCTGCAGGTATGAGCATGAGTCTGGGACCTCTGAGGGGGTAAGCAGGTCCTCTGTGGGTCCAGGCGCCCACGAGCCTGGGACCTCTGAGACAGTACACTGGAGCCAGGAACCTTTCCAGGTCCAACTCCAAGCCAGGAACTTATGCAGAAGGGGTTCCAGACCAGGATTTACAGAAACAGGTCAAAGCTGGCAACCTAGGCCATAGTAGAACTGAGACAGCAAACTCCAAGGGAGCAGAGCAAACCACAGGAGTGCTGAGCTATCTCCAGGAACATGGAGTAACTGACAGGATCACTAAAACTGTGACACTGACTGTATAAAGGAACAACCATCTGAGCTTGGGATTCACTGACACCTAGATTATTCAACAGAATCTCAGACAGCCCCAACCACACCTATTAGAGGAAAAGATGAGTAGAAAAGGTAAGAACACATACAACACCACAAAGAGCAACACAACACCGGTAAAACCTAAAGACCCTACAACAGCAAGACCTGAACAACCAAATATGGATGAAGCAGAAAAAAAATGTACCTAAAGAATAACTCCAAGAGAATGTTTGAGACTCTTAAAGAGGAAATGAGAAATCCCCTCAAAGAAATGGAGGAAAAGACAAACAAATATAATCCCAGCAGCACAGACACTGAGAGAAATAATTAATAAATGGAACCTCCTGAAACTGAAAAGCTTCTGTAAAGCAAAGGACACGGTCAAGAAGACAAAACGACAGTCTACAGAATGGGAAAAGAATTTCACTAACCCCACATCAGACAGAGGTCTGATCTCCAAAATATACAAAGAACTCAAGAAATTGATCACCAAAAGAACACATAATCCAATTTTAAAAAATGGAATACAGACCTAAACAGAGAACTCTCAACAGAGGAATCTAAAATGGCTGAAAGACACTTAAGGAAATGTTCAATATCCTTAGTCATCAGAGAAAGGCAAATCAAAACAACTCTGAGATTCCATCTTACACCTGTAAGAATGGCCAAGATCGGGGCTGGAGAGATGGCTCAGAGGTTAAGAGCATTGCCTGCTCTTCCAAAGGTCCTGAGTTCAATTCCCAGCAACCACATGGTGGCTCACAACCATCTATAATGGGGTCTGGTGCCCCCTTCTGGCCTACAGGCATACACACATATACAGAATATTGTAGACATAATAAATAAATATTTTTTTTAAAAAAATGGCCGAGATCAAAAACACTGATGACAACTTATGCTGAAGAGGTGGTGGGGAAAAGGGAACACTTCTGCATTGCTGGTGGAAATGCAAGCTAGTACAACCCGTTTGAATATCCGTGTGATGATTTCTCAGAAAATTAGGAAAAACCTTCCTCAAGACCCAGTAATATCATTTTTGGGTATATATCCAAAGAATGCTCAATTGTGCCACAAGGACATGTGCTCAACTATGTTCATAGCAGCTTTTTTTGTCATAGACAGAACCTGGAAACAACCTAAATGCCCCTCAACCAAAGAATGGATAAGGAAAATGTACATTTATACAATGGAGTACTACATAGCAGAAAAAAATAACATCTTGAATTTTGCAGGCAAATGGATGGAGCTAGAAAACATTATTTCAAGTGAGGTAACCCAGACACATAAAGACAATTATCACATATACTCACTCATAGATGGTTTTTAAACATAAAACAAAGAAAACCAGCCTACAAACCACAATCCCAGAGAACTTAGACAACAACGAGGGCACTAAGACAGACATACATAGAGCTAATCTACATGGGAAGTAAAATGCAGAAAAAGACAATATCTCCTGAGTAAATTGGGAGCATGGAGACCTTGGGGGAAGGGTTGAATGGGGGTGGGGAGAGGCAGGGAGGGGAGCAAAGAAAAACGTAGACCTCAATAAAAAATCAATTTAAAAAAGAGAAGAGAAATAAAAGAGGTACACTAACTGACCAGGTAAAAAACAACAACAAAAAAAAATTAAGAAAAAAAAGACCAACTACTTTTTGTCTCTAAAAAATGCTGCAGAAATATCCAAAATGTGAAGACAAGTGGGTGGAAATGACCCCACCAAGCAGAGGGAAGCTGCAAATAAGCTGGCATATCTAATTCTATAAGGTACTAAAAACTAGGAATAGAAGGGGAATGCCTCTACACAAACAATGTGCAATGAACTTACCATTGACAGCATACCTGATATGCAAGTATTGAAAGCATTTCTTTTGTAATCTGAATCACAAGGTGCTTGCTTCCTCCACTTTTATTTAACATGATACCTCAAGTGTTAGTGTGATCAACAAGACAAAAGAAATAGGACGGGTACAGATAGGAAATGAATAAGCAAATTTATCCCTTTTAGTAGTAGACCTATTTAAACAACTTAAAAGTTCTATCAGAAAGCTCTTAGATATGATAAACACTTTCAGTGAAATAGAAAGGTACAAAGCCATTCAAAACCTTATAACTTTGAAATATTATTAACAAATTTTCTGAGATAGAAATTAAAAAAATACCCACAACAGTCTAAACAATGTACAGGAATAAGCTTAATCAAGAAGGTGAGTGGTCCCTACAATGAAAAGTTCAAGAAACTGAAAAAAGAACTTGAAGTAGACACTAGATGATGGACAAGCCTCCTACGCTTTTATTGGCAGGATGAACATTGTAAAAGTGTCTCTGTTACAACAGTCTTGTGGAGTTGACACAAGCTCCATCCGTCTTCCAAGAGCTTCTTTATAGAACTAGAAAAAACAATCTTAAAATTCGTATAGAAACACTGAATATTCTGGAGTTTAGCACTCCTAAGCTAAAAGAACAATATGTAAGCATCACAATACGTCATCTTGAATTATACTGCAAAGCTTTGGTAGTGAAAACCACATGACACTAGCACACAAAGAGAAGTATAGACCAATAGATAGAAGACCCAGAAATAAATCAAGCCAAATAATTGCTGATCAAGATGCCAAAAATATACACTGACCAAAGAAACCTCTGAAACAGACACTTCTAGGGGAACTGAATATCCAGATTTAGAAGAATAAAATTAGTTATATACCTGCACAAAAATCAGCTCAAAATCAAAAGACTTTAACATAAGACCTGAAATTATGAAATTAATAGAAGAAAACACAGTGAAAATACATTGAGAGATAAGTATAGAAAAACTTCCTTAAACTCACCCTGGTCTAATGTATCTAATGTCACTGGTATTTCCATATTTATATATATATATATCTGATCTCATCTTTTTGTTTAGCCGGTCATGTGTTTTGAGCAAACATAGGGAATGCTGTATTACTGAAGTGCACAATCTGTGAATCAACTAATGATGGCTAACATGAGATATACAATAGCTATGTGTGTCACATAACCATTCATGGTAGAATGCCAGTTTTGTGAATTTTGGTTTTTTTGTTTTTTTTTTTTTTTTTGGTTTTTCAACCAAAAAAAAACAGGGTTTCTCAGTGGCTTTGGAGCCTGTCTGCTTGCCTCTGCCTTCCTGAGTCCTGGGATTAAAAGCATGAGCCACCACCACCTGGCCAGTTTTGTCAGTTTAATGTAAATATTCTTGTGCTGTTTAGTTTTGTCAGCTTGACACAAAGCTTGGTCATTTGGGAAGAAGGAACTCTCTCTTTCCATCTGTCTCTGTGCTCTGTGTGTGTGTGTGTGTGTGTGTGTGTGTGTGTGTGCGTGTGCATTTCCTTTCAGGAGTGAAAGTCTAATAGAAAGATTCACGTCCTACTTTCAGACTTTGAAGTAGAATAAACTTTCTGAATAATGAGACTGATTTCAGTGAAGAGAACTCTTACACTATGAATTTAAGTTGCCTGAAATTACAACCCCAACACACCAGAAAGTCCTTTGACAATGCCCACTGGTCCTTCCCGTTCATTGTTTCACTAACATTCTTAGCATATAAAATAATGGTTTTAATAATATTTGCATTTTTACTTATTTGCATTAAACATGTTGCATGCATTTCTCTTTCACTCTCTGTGTGTGTTTGTGTGTGTAAGAGTGAGTGTGTGTATATGCCTGTTCTTGTGTGATTTAAGACATTGAGTGTCTTGCTCTATTACATACATTTCATCTTTTTGAGTGAGGTTTTCTTACCCAGACTGCAGTTAAGCTGGCAACCAGAAGTACCAGCCATCCCCCAGTCTCACAGCGTGCTTGGGTTACAGGCAGGTCTCTACTCCTGGGTTTTTGAAGTACAAGCTAAGGATTCTGACTCAAGTTCTCATACTTGCACACACAGCAAGTGCTATCCTGTTCTTATCTACTGAACCATCTCTCCAGCCCCAAATTAGGACATTTTCATGTATTCTGTTCCACTTTAAATTTCAAGAAAACAGACAGAAAGGTGTTTTATTTATATCTCCTTGGCTTATCTAACCCAAGGCTCCCTGGCTGCACACAGACAAGGACGTTTAGAAATATAGTCCAACCCATCGTTATAACCGTACTTAAAACATCATGAGTGTGTGTGTGCCTGTGTATGCATGTGTGTGTGTGTGTGTGTGTGTGTGTGTGTGTGTGTGTGTATGTATGTTACTCTGGAGTATAGTTCCTGCCAAAAATATTGTAATTTGATGATATATATATACATATAATAAATATTTTTGATGACACATAATTGTTATATTATGTGTATGTCCCTCAGAGTTGCTTCTTTACACAGTGTAAATAAGAAACAGAATTTACATGACTGACACCCAGACACACACTTTTGATTTATAGTGTTGACTGTGCTGTTAGTTTTTCTGAAGGAGGTCTTTATTCAGCAACAAGTTCCCTTAAATGACGTCATCAGTTACTTTTGGGGTTAAGCCTCCTACTCTCACCAGGAACGTAAACCACCCTCTGCCAGTCTGAAGAACCATTTCTTTGTCCATGAATTCATAAGCTATATATTTAGTTCAGGTTGACAGTGGTTTGGTTGTCAATGGCTCTTTTTATGATTTCAACTTTAAATCCTGGACTGTAAGTAAATTTTTAAACATTCAGGCCTTTGGTACTGAGCAGAAAGCTCCATTGTGTGACTGTAAGGAAAGGAATGTGACCAGGAAAACCATGTGATGGTTATAATAGGTCTCTTGCGAGCCAAGTTATCTCGTAAAAGGGGACAATAGGAGGAAAACCAGATTTGTTTTTCTTCACCTTCCTCAGAGGAAATGCACAGGAAACCTGTGTTCACATGGGGGAGGGATGCTGGGGTATACTGTGGGATCCTAGGGGGTGTCGGTATCGCTTGGAGAGTCTTCTGCCATATACTTAGGCAGACCGAGCAATTCTGGGATTCAGTTTTTTTTTATTAGTACTTAATTCTACAATCTGTTCCCAAAGAACTTTTACTTTGTTATTTGTGGGGTTCAGCAGAGTAAGAGAAGAATGTTGTCGTGGTTGCTGACTTGAAGGTATCTGAGTCTGAGCAGCAACCCAGGCCTTCCTCCCTTTAACCAGGCGGGAGCCCAACAAGACACATATGGCTCTTACACTTGGAAGAAATGAAACCATAGAACAATTGGTTTCATTTTCCTTAAGGGCAAATTACAGCAATGCGCTGTTTTTTGTTTGTTTGTTTGTTTGTTTTGTTTTGTTTTTTAACATAGTCACTTCATGCTGGCTGCAAAGGAAAGACTTGGCTGAAATAGTGATTCAACTTTGCAAGTTTCTCTTTGACTGTACGTAACATTTGACATGCTATTCAACTCTGTCATTTTGTGTAGTATGTAGTTTGTAGTTGGTTAGCAGGCTTAGATTCTTGACCTGTGAGCATGCTCACTCACCAGGCTATATGCAGTTAGCACCAGCCCCATCTAATAGCACATGCATGAAAGAAATACTTCTCTTTCCTAGAATATTTAATAAGAAATAGCATATGCATTTGGAAGTATGTACATTTTTAAAGGTATGCTTTAGTTTTCAGACTTAGGGTTTTGTTTGTTTGTGAGATGGGGTCTCATACAGCTTAGGATGGGCCACTGACACACTATGAGGCTGACATTGCCTTCAAACTCCTGATTCTCCTGCCTCAGTCTCCCAGATGCTCGTGTTGCAATTGACTCTACAAATTGGCTTTTGAAGGCAGCTGTTAAGAGGGTTAATGAGCCTTTAGAGATTAGAAACGGACCAGGGCTTTTCTGAAAACTCCTTTTTATATTAGAAACTTGAGATTTGTGTTCTTGGAGCTATTTGACCTGGAATGTGGAAGAGTCATGTTCCGTGAGCCAACAAGAAGCACATGTATTTAGGACAGAGATAGTTCTTGTACAGTTTTCCCAAAAATATACTTGTTGAGAACATATTACACCAAACAAACAAACAAATGAACAAACAAAACACCAGCAAAGTTAATGTCCCAGTAAATTAAAATGTAACCAGACTGATGACAACTGAGGAAGTGTTCGTGCTGTATATATTCCCTTCATCTCCTAGCCCAAGCATTTTAAACATACACTTTACAGAACAGTGGAAACAATGCTCCTTCCCAGGATGGCACCTTTTCCCATGCTTAAACCAACAGCCTGTTGCAAGGTTGCTCTTCTCTCGCACGTGCTACTTGCCTTGTGAGGTAACTTTTCAGCGGGGAGTTTACATGTGGCAGCACTTGTCACCTCTCCCTTCAGGTCCAAGCTCCTACTCTGGTCTTTTCTGAATTGCAGGATGAGTTCTATAGCTCTCGAACAAATTTTCCTCTTGTTGCTTTCAGTCCTTTCGGAGACTTTTCTAAATCCCCCTGGAGGGACTGGGTTACAAGTGCTAAACATGAGTAATGTGTTCATTCTCCCCAGTAGCATCCATCTGATTGACAGTGTAAGGCCTCACATGATCAGGCATGCTCCTACCCTTCTGCTGCTATGCTGCTTTCTATCCGTCTGAATTGGATCTAGCTGCTCGATCCTAGTGTTGCAGACAGTGCAGGCTCCTGTCTGGGTTCTTCCTCTCCCTGTCATTCCATTGGATATCCATGGTTCTTGGTTCCATACTTTTGTTCTTAAAAAGATAGTAGCTGGGCAGCTGCGCGTAGTTGCGCAGAGACTCTCAGAACACCTGTAACCAGAGTGGCGGTGAACTGCAGCGGCAGATTAATGGCAGCGGAGGTGGCAGCTTAACAGCACAGACACAGAAAATAGGCATAAAGCTTTATTAAAGGAGAGAGAGAGAGAGAGAGAGAGAGAGAGAGAGAGAGAGGGAGAGGGAGAGGGAGAGGGAGAGGGAGAGGGAGAGGGAGAGGGAGAGAAACAGAGAGAAACAGAGAGAAACAGAGAAGGGGAAAGAGAGGCAGAAGCGAAGCTGCCTCTCCGAGAGGAAGATGAAAAAGAGAGTGAGCTCAGGCCGGAAGCTGAAGATCAGCCTGTCTCAGCGGATGGGGGAGGGAGTGGGCGTGGCTTGTCTCTTAAAGGGACAGGGACCAAAACCATAACACATACTGTTTGGTCAAAATTGAGACCCCAGCCCCTTGACACCTTTTATATCCAAGGACTCTGGGATGTTTGGGTTGGAAGCGTCAGCTCAGGCCCTGATATCCATCCTTGGAGCACAATGGAGAAGGAATGGAGCCTAGGGTCCATTTCAAGCCCCCTCCCCTGGGAGTTGTCGAGACTCCACTCTGGGAAAGCCCGCCAAGCAATGATCCCTCCCAGAGAAGGACCAGGACCACTCCCACAGGCTATTTAGGCTGCTGCCCAGAATAGGAACACACGGTCTCCAGGTTTTGTGTGATTGTCCCGGCCCTGTCTGTTCTCTTCTTCCCCATGCTTTTCCAGACCACCTGGAAGTGCTGCATTAAACGTGGGCATCTTTTATTAGATCTAATTTGGTCTGATTGGAATTATTTGCATCTGCTGAGAGGCTTGTCTTAAGAATATTCCTAACACATACTTCCTTCAGGCCTTTTTCTTTTCTTTTCTTTTTTTTAAAAATAAAATATTACCCTCTCGTGGTGCACTGCTTTGTTGGCTTACTGACTTCATTTCCTGTATTTCCTATACCTTTTCTGGGTTTATGTTTTATTTATTGAGAAATTATCACAACTATTTCATACATTTTCACTTACTTATCTTATTTAATTCGTTTCACCCATTATTCTATGTGCTACATGAAATCACATTTTTGTGCTTTTTGTCCACCATCTTTAATGCTGGGTCATATACTGCCTTCTTAAAAAAACTTACTTAATAAATGGAATACATTCTTATTTTAGAATGAAAATATGAATTTTTGAAAACCCTCTGTGGATCAACAGATTTTCCTCATCTTGACAGGTAATTATTGTACTTGGCTAGAATGGGATCTAGCCATCCAGGATCTCTTCAGTATTCCACTCATTAGGGTAGAACAACCTCCAGATTCTATCAACTGGATGCAAAAAGGAAGTTTGGTAAGACAATGAGTCGGCATGTTTTTTCCTGCAGTTCTTACAAGTGTTCGGTTTCTCAATATGCTTTCTCAGTTTCCTGTCCCAGAAGGAGGCCACTATTCCTGCATGATAGCCCTGAATGAGGGCTGTTGATGTCTGGCCCCAGTGCCCTCTGCCTGAGCTCCCTCCCTGCCAGGGACTTACTGCTGTTCTTTCCGCGTGGTGTGTATCGCGGAGTCAGAGGAAGGAAGGTGCGTGCGTGGGAGGGTTGTTTATTAAGGGAAGGGAGTGTTCCACAGTGTGGGAGGGACGGGTGGAGGGAGGGAGGAAAAAGGAGAGGGGATGGATTTAACACTGGTATATATAGGAATCCGCGTAGGCGTGGTTGTCTGTTGTGGTGTTCCTGGGAAATGTAGTCTTCCGGTCCGGCGGGGTGAAACTGACCTTCTGGGAGGTGTGGTCCTCATCCCGTGAGAATCACACTTACCCTACAGGTTCACAGGGTCTTTAACTGCCCATTCTCCCTCTGCTTATCTAGAAGGTTGGGGACAGGTTTCCTTTTTGGGTTTAGCCAAAAAGAGAAATAGAAAGTTCAACAAGACTCAGTTTTATAGAAACCATTACACATCAGGAATTTCCTTCTGCAGCCCATCCTCTGTCAGGCAGTGGCTGCTAATGGTTCTGCTTTAGTCCACTCAAAACCAGAGTCTGCCGGTAAGTACACAAGGGATAGACATATTCTCAGACAGGTGACATAGCTACTTCCTAAATCTCAGCCCTGTTAAGGGGAACAACTTTTCTCAATATGATATGTTCCTGAAGTCTTCAAAAATTCCCTTAGAAACACTAAAATGTTAAAAATTCCCCAACTTGTTCCCAACATTCTAGCAGTTCAGAATGTATGATTCAAATGTTTGATATTCAGGAAAGTCTTTAAAATTCTTTGCACTTGATGAATTTTAAGAGCAGCTGGATGTGTGGTGTTGGAACGAAGCAAAATTAAATTGCTACAGTTAGTTTGAACTTTTGAGAACAAATTGTAAATCTTTGTTGCTTAGAACCCCTCAGCTTCCTGTTAAGAGTGAATACAAATCTTGCTATTAACCTTGTTAACTATTCAAAGCAGCTACAGGATGTTGGGCACAGAGAATGCAGAGAATGCGGAGAATGCACTCTGGTTCTCACTCTCTGGTGCTAAGCAAGAAGGGCAAGCATACCTCCACCTTAGGGGGTCCTTGCTGACAGGGAAAGAACTCTCCCAGATGCAGCTACAGCCCAGCTCTCTGGTGGTCCACGGAAGTGGAGCTGAACACAAAAAGTTGCTTTGTTTTCCTAAAGACCCCACCACTTCTTCAGCTCTGTAGCTGCCTGAGATAGATGTGGATGGAAGGTTCAAATGGCTGGCTCTGGAGGGCGTTACCTTTGATGAAGTACAAACCGAACTCTAAAAAACATCTTATATTATATAGAAGGGAAATTGAGAAATTGACGTAATCACCCTGGACCATAGGTTCCACTACAACTTTTTGTTTGTTTATTATTTAATTTCCTGACTCCCTTTGCATTATTCCTCCGTTTCTTAACTGCCCATTTGGCACAATGAGAAACTGAGTTCCATCTTCATAATTGAACTTCACTGAGCATTTCTGTCCAGGGAGGCACTGAAAAGTTAGTGTCAGCCACATATCATATCATATATATCATATGATATATATATATCAGCTAGAACTTTAAGAAATAGCTTTCCCATCATAGGTATAAAAATGAGGAAAGAGTTAATAACTCAGATACTTACCAGAATTCCTCTGAAAACTTTTTTATTCCAGAAGCTTGAAACCAGGCACTTTAAGCTGTGTTTTCTTATTTTTCTTCAACTACAATTCTAAGGATCCTATTCAAAAACAAAACAAAACAAAACCCTGAGGCATTCAGCTGCAAAGTCCTCTGCCTGCCAAGCCCTGGCCCTGCCGACTCTGGAGCAGCACCAGAATGAGGAAGAAGTTTCAGTTTTGTTTAAGAGGGAGTTCTTCCTAGGGCTGGCGAATGTGGTGCAGTGGTAGAAGACTTACTTAGTATTAAGGAGGCTCTGGGCTTATTTCCCAGTGCTATGATTGCTGTTCTTTCGGCGTGGTGTGTTTTGCGGAGTCGGAGGAAGGGAGGCCCAGGACCCGACCACGTGCGTGGGAGGATTGTTTATTAAGGGAAGGGGGTGCTCCACAGTGCGGGGGGGGGGGGGGGGGGGGGGGAAAAAAAGGGGAGAGAAAGATAAAGAGAAAAGAGAAAGAGAGAGAGAGAGAACACATGGCGGGGTTTTTTTAACTTTTTTTTTTTTTTCTTTTTTTGTTTTTTCGAGACAGGGTTTCTCTGCAGCTTTTTTAGAGCCTGTCCTGGAACTAGCTCTTGTAGACCAGGCTGGCACGGTGTTCCTGGGAAATGTAGTTTTTCGGTCCAGTGGGGTGAAACTGTGATCTGCGCTTGGGCGCAGGGGCTTTCTGCTCACAAAGGCCTTCTGGGAGGTGTAGTCCTTGTCTGCCGTTTTCCATGAGAATCACAATGATAAACAATCAAACAAATAAATACATTATTAAAAAGTATCAGCAAATGAGAGCCATTGATAACAATTATTCACCAGGTGTATTTTTAAGTCAAAAGAGCTAAAGCAATTGGAAAGAACACAAATACCAAAAAAACAAAAAAAATTTCAGAAAAAAATCTTGGTGTAAGCTGAGCACCACACTTACGGGTTGAGTTCTACCTTCCCCAACTCCACATACCAAAATTCTGACTCTAAGAACATGGCTGTGTTAAGTTGGGAGCATAGACCCCAGCCCCTCACATCTATCCCAGCCCCAGGCCTGAGAGTTGTATTGGTCTGGTCTCCAAATCCCAGCACTCCCACAGAGTATTTAAATGAACTCCCAAAAGAGGAACCCGTGGTCTCTTCTCCCCACCCCCATTTGTGGCCTTCCCATTCTCTCTCGGGGCCACCCAAGAGTGCAGGACTCCCATTAAACCTGGATATTTTGACTGGTTTTTATTTGGCTTGATTGGGAATTTGTGTCAGCAGAGAGCTTGCGTTAGGAAATATACCTAACATCTTGGATGTCCCACCAAGACAGGGCAACCCTTTCCACGCGGTCCTAGACCATGTGTTGAGAGCCCCCTAGTCTACAATCTGAGTTCTCCACGCCACGCTTAAACTGGCTTCTGGGCTACAATGCCTGTGTCTTGGTGAGCCCCATTTCTTGTCTATGCTATAGGGTTTTTTGGTTACCCATTTGTACTTATTTTTTGTTGTTTTCCAGATTCCTGTTTAAGCCACAAGCTCACGCCAGGGGTTCAATTTCCAGCAGTGGCCAGACCCGCGGGCAGGCCTCAGCTGAGGTGGAGATTTGTTTTGTTTGTTCTTTGGGATGCCAAGCACTCAATTTCCAAGGCCCCATTTGGACCTAAGAGCCATTTTGGCGGATGCGCTGGAGTGGACTTAGGTCACGTGGTTGGGCGTAGACTTTAAAATGGCCACTTGTAGTTCAAGGCCAGATCCGCTGTTGCCCCTAGGATGCCTCTTACAGAATCCTTTTAAATTGGGCCTGTCCTAAATACAATCTGTCCCAAATGGCTAATTTCTCTATGCACTAAGATTTGGCCTCAACTGTCCTCCAGGACTTTAAAAATTTTTGCCGCCGTAAAGACAAATGGACAGAGCTTACATATATCCATGTTTTGGGGGGCTCTGTGCTCTGCCCCCCCACTTAGTAGCCAGTGTCCCACAGAGGCACTGGGCCCTCCCCCACTCCCTCAAACCCACACTACCCAACCCCAACCTGTAGAGCAACATTCTTTCCTCTTCCTTCCCAATTCGGAGGTTCAAGGTCAACTTCCCCCCCCCCACCTCACCTCTCCACTGCTCTGTGCACCTCCCAATCCTCCCCAAGTTCCCTTTTCTCTTCCAGATCTCTTTCAGATAGAAAAGCGGCTAGGTTCCTTTTCTACTAATCCTTCTGTTTACCCATTTTTTTTCCTCAGTAAGTACCAGATATTAGGAAATAGTTAAGAAGGGTTGAGGAGGGTCCCCAAACTCCTATATGGGAATTGGTGAAAATGGCCTTTAATGTTTTTAATGCCCAAGAAAAATCAGCTGAGTCTTCCCGACAGACAAAGCTCTAGCCTTAGTAGCTGCCCTAAGGTCACAGGAATGGGGAAAAGGGAAACCAGTCACAAGGCTTTACCCTAATAGAGCCCAGCCTAAGTCAGCCTCACAGGCAAACTGTTTCAAGTGTGGCTTAAATGGTCACGTGGCACGATATTACACTATACCTACTCCGAGGTTGTGCCCTATCTTCTAGCAACCTGGACACTGGAAATTACAATGTCCCCGTGTGGGTTTGTCCTCTATGCCATGTCATGGAGGTCTGGCCTCACCAACATCAGCAAGTGAAACTATGCTAGCCTTCAAACTTCTTAGCCTTGCAGAAGATTGAAGGTGCCCAGACTCGGTATATCCTGTAACCTGATCCGAGCCTAGGGTAAAGCTGCAGATAGCAGGTAAGTCCATTACTTTTATTCTCACTCAGGCCTTACGTTCACCAATTTCAGTTATGGGGGTAGACGGGACCTGTTCCTCCCCATTTAAAACATTGCCACTGCCCTGCATCCTTGCAAGACATTTTTTCTCTCATCTTTTCATAGTGATACCTGCTTGCCCAGCACCAATACTGGGTGGAGACATCCTTAGCCGCTTCCCCAAAGCTTTGTTCCACTTCTTGGAGCCCCTTTTTGACCCTACCCATCTCCAAGATTCTATTTTACAAGTTAACTCCTACTGCCACATGTGTGTCGAGGCCAACCTACAAGGGGCTCTTCACATATGTCAGTCTCTACACCAGCTTCTCTGACACCAACCTGGCAAAGATTGGCAGGTTAATTTCACCTATATGCCTACTCATAAAAAATTCTGCTACCTCTTAACACTTGTGAACACTTTTACAGGATGGATAGAAGCGTTTCCAGTCTCCAGGGAAACAGCAGATGTGGTGGCTCAGGTAATCCTGGAACACATCATTCCTTGGTTTGGTGTCCCACAAACCATCCAGATGGACAATAGACTCATCAAACAACAGCTAATCAAGCTCTCCATTGAATTCAGTTTATCTTGTCCCTCCCTTCTCCCCATTGCCCTTACTCACCGCAGGGCCACCCCACGTTCCCCTACAGGCCTAAGCCCTTTTGAGTTGCATTATAGCAGGCCCTTTCTACTTAACCATCACCTCTCAATCCAAACTCCTCCACTGGTGGGGTACCTACACTACTGCTCCCTTTTAAGGTCCCTTCTCTGTTCACACCAGTCTTCTTGCCACCACACCAGTGGACCCTAATGCCCCTAAGCCTGCCCTGCTCTCCCCAGGGGACAGAGTACTCCTCAAACAGTTAACTCATAGGTCTCTTGAACCACAATGGACAGGACCTCACACGGTAATCCTCACCACTCCCTCGGCTGCCAAGCTCTTGGGACACCCATGCTGGTACCATCTCTCCAGGCTCAAGTGGGCACCTACTCAAGACACTTGGTCTGTCCAGTAGACAGGACCTTCCAACCTCCAGTTTTCCAGGATGTCACAATGAATGGTCTACCTGCTCCTCAGGCACACTCATTTTTGTCGATAACATTTTTTTTCCTAGACACCTGCCTCCTTATCTCCCCCAAGGAACAAATGACTGACGTCTCTGAGATGACAGTACATGGGATGCCTCTCCAGCCATACCTCTCGCTGAACATGGACACATACCTTTCTCCTTCCCCACGTTTCCCCGAGCCCACAGGAAGTAGCCAGATTTGAGTCTAAACCCTTTTTTCCAAAGAAAGCCTAAATGTTTGTCATAATTATCATTTCAATTTTCTGTCATTCCTATATCCAAAGAGTCTAGAATGGTAAGTTGGGAGCGTAGACCCCAGCCCCTTGCATCTATCCCAGCCCCAGGCCTGAGAGTCTGGACTCCAAATCCCTGCAGGCTAGGTCCTACTCCCAAAAGAAGAACACATGATCCCCCCCATTGTGGCCTTCCAGTTCCCCCTCAGGGCCACCTGAGAGCACAGGACTTCCATTAAACCTGGATATTTCTTAATTTGGCTTGTTTTGATTTGACTTGATTGGGAATTTGCTTTGGCAGAGAGCTCGTGTTAGGAAGTATTCCTAACAGGCTGTATTTGGATGTAAGGTTTGTTTTTATTTTTAAAAAGTTTGGACAACAAATGGAATTTGCATTATTAATGATATTTTGGGGCTGACTTAAGTACAAAAGTGAATTTGTAACAAAGCATATGCCCTTTACTGTGGGTATATGTGTGTTTATTTTTTTCTTGAGTTAATGTAATTACATTTCTCCCTTCATCTTATACCTCTGTCTTCTCTCTTTAAGATTCATGGCCTCTTTATTTTCACTATTTGTTATTGCATGTATATGTATATACATATACATTTGAAGGGGAAGCCTAGCCAAAAACCTTGTTTTGTAAGGCGTGTCCCCCTTCGGCTAAGGGCGTGTCCCCCTTAGGCTAATATTGACTTATAAAATCTTGCGGGCCTGCAGCCCCGCCTGCTCTTTGTTTTCCTGAGCTCCTCGCTGGAACCTTGGAATTGTAAGTTCCCTTTTCTTTCCTTTATTAAAACTGAATTATATATATATTAAAGCTAGTCTGGTGAATCATAACTGCCGATCAACCACGCACCTTCATACATTCCTAAATACAACCTGTCCAATCCATATAGTGCTACCTGTATGTGTGTTTTCAGAGCTGACTATTTGTCATCGGACAACCAATTGGTGTACTCTTCCCTGGGGAAGGCCACTTTTCTCATTCCCAGCCTTCCTCAGTTGCCCATACTTCTGTGAACTTTAGATACAAGAGTGTTTTGTAGATGTGTCCATTAGGAAAGAAGGGCTCTTTAGGAAAGGAGGCAATGGCAGGATACAAGACATCTGAAAGGACAAATGGGAAGCAGAATGGTGGGAGGAAGACGGTGGGAGGTTTAAAGGGGACTACCAGGATACAATTGATCTGATAGAGAAAAAGGGTAAAGGGAGGACTCTTAGGGAAAGGGGGAGGTAAATATAGAAGAGAGAAGGAGGTGGGTAAAATAACAATGTCTGAAAAAGTCATGAGGAATCATACATTAAAGGGCTTTGTGTGCCATGCCAGCGGGCCAGCTATTCAGGGTTCCTGAAGAGGCGCTACCTGCAAGAAACATGGGGGGAGAAAAGAACGAGACCAGGCAAGATTCTATTGTCAAGGTCTTCTTTATTAGGGTGATGGTTACAGCTTATATAGCCCTTGAATGAGGAACTTGGCTTGGGGTGGGGGATAGGGGATAGCAAAGGTCGCCAGCTAGCAAACCTGGTGTTCCTTGTGCAAGCGGAAACATTCTTTTTGTGGTTCCCTTAACAAACAGTTCTCAAGATAGGATGTAGGACAGGTTCCGTTAAGAAACAGTTGTCAAGATAGTTAGGATGTGGGGCTTTCTGCAAACATCCTTAGGACAATGATCCCTGCTATCATCTTTTAGGACTATGGTCCCTAACATATCCCCCTTCCTTTTATTACGGCATGTAGGGCCCGGGTCTGCCCTTCTTCCTGGGGCTCATCTTGAGGACAGTTTCTGGTCAGATGACTAAGCATCCTGTTTGTTCCTGTGCTCCCTCTGCCCCACCTGGTGATTTGCTGTAGGGCATTGTTGACTCTATTGTTGGTATGGTAATTTCCCACCTGCCTAGGTGGAAGTCCTTGTGCAGCAGTTAGATATGGTAATTTCCCACCTGCCTGGGTGGAATTCCTTGGGCAGGAATGGGGTATATAAGATTTTCCCCAAGGCTAAATAAACGGCATTTGGCTGATCTCCTTTCGAATGACCCAGGTCTCTATGTGTGTTCTTTCAATCTCCAGGCCCTTGCTCGACTTGTGTAGGGTACAGTGGCACGCGAACTGTACCGAGGGGGTAACACAGAATCGGGTGTTACAATTGGAGGCCCCTCCAGGATCATCAGCAACTGCAGTCGGAGACCCATCTGCGAGATCGGGAAGTAGGGATTTCTGAGAGATCGCCCTCGGAAGTCTGGCCAGCAAGTAAGAAATTGAGTGGTGAGGGTGTATTGGTTATGGGTGCAAGTAATTCTGTTCCAGTGTTAAGGGGCCGGTTAACAGGCCAGTTGTTAAGTCTTTTGGAGAAACAAGGCACCGGTATTAAAGTTGAGACAGCACAAGAGATCGTTAAGACGGTTTTAGAGTTTAGTCCCTGGTTTCTACATGCAGGGGGTTTTAATATTACAGATTGGGAGCAGGTAAAGGCTGACCTTCAAAATGCTCTAAATGAGCGAGGGCCAGAAGAATTCCCCTTAGCAATATTTTTGCTATGGTGCTTAGTCAGAGATGCTCTTCTCAGTGATGATGTTAAAGTAAAAGAGCAATTAGAGAATTTGAACAAAACCCTTGAGGAGATTCAGGAAGTAGAGAATCTGTGAGTTCTATTAAGAGTTTTGAGGAACAGGAAGTTAAGAGTATTAGAAGGGATATAGAACAGGAAGAAGAAATTTTAGAAAAGGAGATCGCACTGATAAAAAGAAGTTAGAAAAAGAGGAAAGGAAGGAAGCAAATAGAGATGTCTCCATGAGACCTCCGCCGCAAAATACATTTCTTGACACTTCAAATCCTTATACCAGTGCTTCTGCCCCTATAGACTTAGAGGCAGAAATTCGAGAGATCCAAAACAGATTAAATAATCTAAGTAGAGAGAGGCAGATTTATCCTGTTGTGGAAACTATTGATCCGCAAGGACAGAGGGTCAGGCAGCATAACCCCCTGGCCTTTAAGGATATTAAGCAGTTAAAAGAAGCAGGTATGGACTATGGAGCTCATGCTCCTTTCACTATAGCTTTTTTGGAATCCTTTGCAGAACTCAACCTTATACCCAATGACTGGATGCAGCTTTGCAGGGCTTGTCTTTCAGGAGGAGATTATTTGTTATGGAGAGGTGAAATGCAGGAAAATTGCAAAAAGACAGCACGGAAAAATGCCGAGGTGGGTTTCCCCCAGCATAACCTTGACAAGTTAACTGGTGAAGGGCAGTATGCTGGTTTAGCAGCACAGATTGCATATGATCCTTGTCTTATGATTTTTGTCAAGAGGTTTTACACCCCCATAGAAATGGAAATTTAAATGTCTTTATCTGGTTATGCAGGGACATTTATGGCACTCAAGTGATGGGTAGGGTAATTGTTTCTGCCCTTAAGGAAGGTCAAGGTGGAGCCACGTTAAGGAATTGTTTTCAATATGGAAGGTCAGGACACAACAACAAAAAAAAAACTGCCCTGCAGGTAAAGGGATGGTTAATCAGCCCAGGAAAAAAGCCAGGTGTAGTGGCACGTGCCTTTAATCCCAGCAACTAGACCCAGCTACTAGAGACAGAGACTGGTGGAACTCTATGAGTTTAAGACCAGCCTGGTCTACAGAGTGAGTTCCTAGAACAGCTAGAGGCAGGATGCATAGTGACATCCACTTCTCCTTGGAATACTCTTATCTTTGTTATTGAGAAAAAGTCTAGTAAATGGAGGTTGCTGTAAGATCTTAGAGCAGTAAATAATTATGGACATTCTACAGGGAAATCCAGACCCAACCTCCTTTCGTGAATTGACACCTCAGGCAAGGAAATGTATTACTTTAATTGAGAAAAAGCTTGCCTCTGCTCATACTCATTATATTGACTATAGTCAGCCGTTGCTATTGATAATTTTTCCCTCTCAGCATAGTCCTACTGGAGTTTTTTGGCAGTGAGGACCCATCCTATTGCTACATGAACACATGTCACCTGTAAAAATTATCTCATACCCATCAGCTGTGCTACGTGTTATTCAGAAAGGGCATAAACTTAGTTTGCAAACCTTTGGAATGTTACCTGATGAGGTTATTATACCTTATACCCAGGCAGAAATAACTTGGTTACAAAATTTTGCTGAAGATTGGACCTTGTTTTTATGCACTAATCCCTGCAAGTTTGATAATCATTATCCTTCTGATAAGTTGGTCACCTTTTCCAAAAATCATCCGGTATGTTTCCCTAAAGTTATTTCTTTGCAGCCTCTGGCAGGGGCTCAGAATGTGTTTACTGATGGATCTTCCACAGGGAGAGCTGTGGTAGCCTCCCCTCCTGATTTTGATATTCAGCCTGTTGATACTAAATCTGCTCAGATGGCTGAATTGATTGCTGTACAAATGGCCTTAGAGAAATATGCTGATATTCCATTTAACCTTTTTACTGATAGTATATAAGCAAAATTCTTGCACCTTTGGAAACTGCAGCTTATATTGCCTCTGTATCTCAAGTCCAGATGCAGTTATTGGCTATTCAAACATTGCTTTGGGCCCGGTCTGTTCCCGTTTACGTAGGGCATTTACGGGCTCATACTGACCTCCCTGGTCCCTTGAGCGAGGGGAATGCATTGGCTGATCAGCTTACCCGCCAAATTTCCGCGGAAAAAGCTCATAATCGTTTTCATCTCAATGCTGGATTGTTAAGATTTCATTTTAAGATATCTCGAGAGCAAGCCACTGATATTGTTAAAAAATGTTCTCTTTGTACAGAACTTTTAACTGTTCTACATTTGGGAGTTAATCCTCATGGGCTTGCTCCTAATCATTTATGGCAAATGGATGTTATCCATGTTCCTTCTTTTGGGCGTTTGCAATATGTTCACGTAACTGTGGATACATATTCTCATCTTATTTTTGCCTCAGCTCATACAGGAGAAAAATTACGTGATGTTAAAAGTCACTGTCTCCAGGCTTTTGCCTACATGGGAGTTCCAAAAACTGTAAAAACTGATAATGGGCCAGCCTACACCAGCTCTGGCTTTACTAAATTTTGTTCTGACTTTTTCATTTCCCATAAAATGGGAATACCTTATAATCCTCAAGGACAAGCTATAGTGGAACGAGCGCATCATACGCTCAAAGCCTATCTGCATAAAACAAAAAAGGGGGAATATGGTTCCACCCCCAGAGACCATTTGTCTTTCATTTTATACATTTTAAATTTTTTGACTGATGCTCAATCTCATACCACTGCTGACCGGCACTGGCGGCCAGATTCTTCCGGGATGCCTCATGTTAAATGGAAGAATCTAGCAGATGGCACCTGGTATGGTCCAGATCCTGTACTGGTGTGGGGAAGAGGGGCTGTTTGTGTTTTCCCACAGGATGCTGACAATCCAATATGGGTACCTGAGCGTCTGGTGCATGCTGTGGATTTTCCCGTCCAGAAGCCTGAAGACAGGACAGAGCCAAGAGATCAAGTAGATACTGGCTTGTCAACTGAAGAGTTGCTGGGATCCTGAGGAGCTAGCTGTGGTGGTCCGAGTGCTAAGCACCTATCTACCCATCCCATGATAATGCAGCCATTGCTGAGGCTGCCAGAGCAGCTAGAGCTGCTGGATTTTCCATTAGTCAGTCAGTTGCTTCTGCTTGCACAATGGATACCCTCTCAGGGCAGGTTGCAAATGCCTTGGCCATTCAAATTGAGCTAAATTTACAAATGAATATTGCAGTTAATTTTGCTATTGGTTGTGGTTAAAGTCCACTGCTAGGTTAAAGGCTTATTGCTGTTTTTCATGGACCCTGGAGTATACAATTTACTAATTGGCTCTTGAGATTATTCTAGTTTACTATACCAGGGTTCCTTTTACCAGTGCTGAGACCTTACTTAAAGGACTCCAATTTGGGCAGACTTATTAAGCAGGCACAGTCTCCTAAGGAATGCTTATATGTGCTGGAGCATCATCTTCATAGTTTCATGGTGCCAGAGCCAAAGGCAAACTCAGGTCAATGTTGCCACATGGCAAGTCCTCTTAGCAATTGTCCCAGAGAATCTTTCAGCACAAATCTGGCTGAACTTGGTGATGGGTGACTAGTGAGCCAATGATGGGAAAGGTTTTTTGGGGGCTTCCCCAACCTAAGACAGGAAATGTGTTTTGACCTGGATGCTTTCCCATGACGGGTAAGGGGTATTGCCTGACGTCCAATGCCACCCAAGACAGGCCTAGTCATAATTTATACAAAAGGGGGACCTGTAGGGCCTGGGTCTGCCTTGTTTCCCACCTGACTATGTGGAAGTCCTTGTGCAGCAGTTAGATATGGTAATTTCCCATCTGCCTGGGTGCAATTCCTTGGGCAGGAGTGGGGTATATAAGATTTTCCCCAAGGCTAAATAAACGGCATTTGGCTGATCTCCTTTCGAATGACCCAGGTCTCTTTGTGTGTTTTTTCAATCTCCAGGCCCTTGCTCGACTCGCGTAGGGTACAGTGGCACGCAAACTGTACCGAGGGGGTAACACAGAATCGGGTGTTACAGCCTTCCAGCTCCCTGGGCCCTGACTATCTATGCCCCGCCCCGTTTCAGCTTGAAGCACCTACAGAAAAAAGAATACATTGTTCCTCTCCCTGAACCAGGCTGGAAAAGGCCAAATCATAGACTTTAATAAAAAAAAAACAAATCAAAGATTTGATTTGAGTTACAAATCCAAGGGGGAATGAAGAGTCCAAGAATAAGAAAATAGAAATGTAGATTCCAAAAATAGAAATGTAGAAATAAAGAAATATTAATTTGTAAGCCTAGGAGAATGAGAACAGGCTGTGAGCAGCTTTCTCAGCAGCTTGAGGATTTACTATAAACAGTAGGCTAGTTCGCTTTACAACCCACAGTTCTATTTACAAGGCCAGAACATCTCTCTGCAAACTGAGAGCTAGCTTACAGGTATGAGCTGAGTCACCTTTTAGGAGATAGATATATGGCCTCTGGGTTGTGCATTATCCCTGCTATGTGAAACTGGCAGCATCAAAGGGAAGGCACAGGGCTTCAGTAAATGCTACCTGGAAGTAACAAGGAAGGCAATAGGTTGAGCACAAACATTAGTTTAACTGAAAAATGAAGATTGCAACATAAGGTAATCTGTATCTGAGCTTTACCTTGAGAGTGTGTGAGAAGCTTTTTGCTATCTTGTAAGTTCCCAGCCTAAGGACTAATTATTCTGATTTATTAACCTTCTGATATTACTAGCAGTCCATTTTTCTGACTAATTGCTAAAAACATCTGTTTCCTTGTAATTAGTGACTTTCGCTATAATCTCCTCTGGGACATATTTCATGATAGCTTCCTAGTTACCCATTGAAGTTAGAACCCACTCCCTTCTTCCCATTATTCCATATCTACCCCATTTACTCTCCTAATAAACGAGACTTAATCAGAGTCCTGTCTTGTCTCCATTCCTTGTATCTCTTGTCCCTTTCAACTCTCACTCTTCCCCTTAGGGTCTCCATTGACTGACCTGCAGCTCAGGGCAAGATTATAAAAATTCCTTTGTTTAGACCTAATGCTTGGTGCCCCTACTATAAAAAGATGAGTTCAGAAACCAGCCTTGGGCCACAGCCTAACCAACACCAACACTGGCTGTGGTCCCAGCTACCTGATAAACTAAACATTTCCCAAAAAATTTCAACTCAGTGATATTGTCTCTTCTTAATCACAGCTGATCCCAGCATCAATTGTCCCAGTAAAGCAAAGACTTTGCTTAAGCAGGACAGGTAAGTTTATTCATCATGGGTTATTCTTCAGCCCCAGCTAAGCACAAACCACAGGATCTTAATTCAAATTCATCCCATGAATGGACCTGAGGATGGAGTCTCTACTTTCCTCTGAAACTCCACAAGTCAGGCCTGTAGACCATCTGCTTTGTTCTTGTACTCAACTTCCAGGCTCCCATAGAATAACTCACTAATCTTTCAACATTGGTGGATTTATTTTTAGTTCAAAGTTTCAAACACTTCTACAATCCTCCCCCAAACACCATGGGCAGGTCTGTCACAATAATTGCCTGCTCATTGGTACCAATTTCTCTCCTACTTAACTTTCTATTGCTGTGATAAAGTGATGACCAAACACAATTTGGTAGGGAAAGTTTGGTTTATGTGTCCTGATCGCATTGAGTTCAACATTTAGGGAAGCAGAAGCAGAAACTGAAGCAATAACTGTAAAGTTTTCTTTTTATTCTCTTTCCAGTTGACTCTAGTTTGAGCCAAATTGAGAAGAAAAAAATTCACAAGCACAACCCCTCCCTTTCAGGATGTGAAAATAACCATAGAAGAGTTCAGACAATGATTGGAATTTGTTATAAATTCTTAAAAAGGTCAAATTAAATAAGCTCTTATTAGTTAAATCTGGGGAACCAAGAACACCAAATCTAGCTATAGAAATATATTGTAACCCATCAAATGGCATAGAAACCATAGAAGTATAAAATAATCAGTAAATGAAAAGATTGGTGAGAAACACTATATAATATATTTCATAACATTTCACATTTTCATCTTCACAAAATACTTCCTAATGACAAAAAGAAAAGCCAGCATTAGTCTGGGAAAGCCTAGCCAGCAAGTTCTTTCCACTGGAACTTTCACCTATGAAATGAATATCATCCATAGTTAGATACAGGGTAACCTTGGACCGTCTAGTTTGCCCTGCTTTTAGTCAGCCACCATGTGAGAAGTCTCCACCGAATACTCAGAGTGTTAGAAACTCTGTCACACCTTTTCAACCATGGTGGTCTTATTCTCTGGTTCCATTTCTACCTTTGATCTTTGGATCTGGGAATCTTGACTACTAGAGCAACAGTTGGCATTGATTCAGAGCACACTTGACCTTCTGGAGAAACTTGCTCCAATCTTGCAAGATATTACCAACTCATGTGAGCAATAACCAAATCCTAAAAGGTTATGCTGCTCTATCAATTTCTATGAAGTTTCCTGCCACATTATCTTTTCCTGGAAAAACACAAATTTCTTTTTTTCTTTTTTTCATCTCTCTCATATCCCCTCGCATCTGCCCTCTGACCTTGCAACCTCCCCCTCAAAACAAAACCAAATTTAAAAGAAAAAAGCAGGCAAACCAAAGAAATAAAACAAAACAAAAATGAAACAAAACAGAGAGAGAGAGAGAGGAGAGAGAGAGAGAGAGAGAGAGAGAGAGGAGAGAGAGAGAGAGAGAGAGAGAAGGGGGGGAGAGGGAGGGAGAGAGACGGAGGGAGGGAGAGTACTGTCCTGGAAGCTGTAGTGTTGCCTCTTGAGTCACACAGGTTACCCTTTAGTCCATTCATCTTTACTCGCAAGTGTTCATTGCCACAAGTCATTGGTCTGGTTTAGGCTCTCTGGCTTCTGTTACACCACTCTCTCTCACCTGGGCTCTCACGGCAGGGGGGGGGGGTGCGGGGGTGGGGGGGTGGGGGGGGAGGGCTCCTGGATGTCCAGTTGTTTTGAAGCTACAGGTCTATCCCCTTCACATGCTCCAACAGTTCATATAGACGGGGTGGATGTTGAAGTGAGTCAGTTCATAACCCTGCTTCTGGGCCAGCTGTAAGAGGATCCATCAGCTCCTCAGGTTCCCCTCATTGTCCCTACTCAGGTGAGCTCTCCAGCACTGTCTTGGCTAGGCTAGCTCACCCACCACAGCCTGAAGCAAGGAAGGGCCAGTTGTCCCGCTCTCAGGTCTTTAGATCTCTTGGTCACCCACACTCACACCACACTCATACTCAAACGCTCTACTTACTGTTTTCCCCAGACAAGGTGCAGGGCCCTGTCCCTAATTGCTGTAGAGGGCACACAAGGGAGAGGGGCCAGGGTCAACTCTCCTGTTCTCACACCCTCAGGGCTGGTTCACCTGCGCCCAGATAGACAACAGGGTCCGCTCTAGTGTGCTCCCCAGAGGCCGGTGCAAGGCCTGCTCTCTTGTGTGATACAACTGGTGGGGGTCAGGGCTAGCTCTCTCACTCTTGTGACTCTGGGGTCAGCTCTCTCACCGGCACAGGTTGTAACAGGTGAGGTGGGGAGGACATCTTTCTCTCATCCCTGCCCCCACATGGCAGACAAGGCGGGCAGTGCGGGGGAGGGGGGACGGGGGATGACACAGGATCAGCTCCCCTGTGCTCATACCCTCATGATCTGCACACAGTGTCCCCAACAACAGCTCTAGTGTCCTGCCCCTGTGAGTTGCATGCCTGTGTTGAGGGTTGCGGCCATCTTTTCTGAGTATGAAGTGTGTGTGTGTGTGTGTGTGTGTGTGATGGGAGGCAGTTCTCCTGCTGCAGTATCCAGGCAGAGCCAGTTAATCCAGGGCCAGTGAAGGAAGGAGATGACTCAGTGTAGCCCTCCAATTTCCACATGCATAGTTCCTGTGACCCCTGTGCTGACATTGGCTATGGACATCATCACAGACCCCAGCTGTAGCAGGAACAGGACCCAGACATGGACCTGTGTGGCAGCTCAGGCCCCGATGTCATCGTGGACTCGGGTGGCAGTAAAGGCCACCCATATCACTATGGTTCCAGTAGCAACATGGCTCTCAGGCACCAACATGGTCTCAGGTGGTGCAGACCCTGGGCATCTGCAGAGCTCTTAGTGGTAGCAGGCGTTGTGAATATCACTCCAGACCTTAACCACTGTAGGACCAGGGACCCAAACAAGGCCCTAGAAAGCAGCCCGGCGGGAATGAATGGATTTCTAATCCCCAGGTGAACACCAATGACAGTCCAAAGTACAGTTTCACCAAAAATACAACTTGATGAGATCAGTGAGTTTATTGGGCTTTCTTAGAGAATATTATGGGTGAGGTGTTACTTGTGGGAGTGTGAGTGGTCCCAAACAGTTTCATCACTATTAAACTCCACGCCATCATGGATGGTGCTCTCATGAAAGCTGCACCAAGTTCCAATTTCAATCAACCTTCCACTTCTTATGTAGTCTTGTACCTCTTAAGATTGTTTGAAGTTGGGTAATGGGGGATATTGGGAGGGGTCTCCTGACTCTTCCTTCTTCCGTTCCTTAAGGGGTGTCAATAGCTTCATTACCATCACCATAGGCTTGATAGCACTGTTGTGGTGGCTTGAAAGAGAATGACCCCCACAAGGGAGAGGCACTATTAGGAGGTGTGGCCTTTTAGAGTAACTGTGTCACTGTGAGGGGAGACTTTGAGGTCTTTTTCTAAAGCTTCACTGGACTTGACAGTCAGTCGACTTCCTGTTGCCTGCAAGATATAGGATTCTCAGCTCCAGTACATGCTTGCCTGCATGCTCCACGTCGTGACCTCTGAATGGACGGGTCCTCTGAAGCTGTAAATGAACCACCTTCAAGTAAAGTTTTCTTTCTAACAGCTGCCGTGGTCATGCTGTCTCTTCACAGCAATCTTTGTTTCTGCCTGAGGGTCCAGATGTAGCTCTCAGGTCCTGCTCTGTTGCCATGCTCTCTGCCAGGATGAAAATGAACTCCCTCTGAAACTGTAAGCAAGCCCCAGTTAAATGCTTTCTTTTCTAAAAGTTGCCATTGTTATGGTCTCTTCAAAGTAATAGAGCAGTGGCAAAGACAATTACAAAGTCAAAACTATAATAATCCATTAGACGCCTAATCTTAAAACACCTGGGTTCACAGGGTGATGGAACTGAGTCAAATGGAGCATTGGGAGACACTGCCACTCATATTCCTCAATGGGGGGACACCACTCTTAGCACTTCTTCTAGGGATAATATGTTGGCTTTGTTTTGCTATTTTTAAGGCAATTCTAGCAACTTTTATTTGGAATATGGAAGAACTATAATAGCCCTCACTCATCAGGTCAGTGAACCAGCTGTGATTATTTTAATTGTGCAATATTAAATTGGGGAAATCACAAGGTTGGGTTTGTAGACCCACAGGCTCACTACAAACCAGAGTTAATTTATTGCTTGACTTTCTTTTTTAAAAGATTTATTTCATTTTTAATGTACATTGGTATTTTGCCTTCATGTATGTTTGTGAGAGTGCCAGATTCTCCATAACTGGGGTTATAAACAGTTCTGAGCTACCATGTTGATGCTGGGAATTGAACCTCGGTCCTCTGGAAGAATATACAGTGCTCTTAGCCACTCTCAAGGCCAAATTGCTTGACTTTCATAAGTGTCTTTTTTTTTCTGACTGCAAGGCTATAGGGACACATTGAAAATTAGTGTAACTTTAGAGTCAGTGTCCAATAATCCCCCAAATGTCTGTTTCTCTTTTTCTAATACACTATAATAAAAGGCTCTAGTGGAAGGACATTTAAAAGAAATCCCATACTAGCTCAGAATTGAGAAATAGATAATTATTTATTTAGGGGTAGATTCACAAATCAGAATCCTCTGCTTGAATGGAGATCAGAAACTGAATCCTGCAACTGGAAAAGAGAGGCTGGAAAAGAGGCCGGACACATGCTCTACATCGTCATATATAGTATAAGAGGCCACGCCCCAGTGGGCAGGTAACCACTGGTTGTAAGACTTTTTACAGCACCTCCTCCCCCTTTTGTTTAAATAAGAGAGTTCTAAGCCTAATACAAAATTATATACAATAAGAACTAATATGTTCAATAATTATCCTATCCTAACTAGTTTAAGTCTTGTATAATAAATAACGTAGCCAAGTCATGAGAGGAAAGTAACTACAACTGTCTAGTCTTCAACCCCATCAAAGATCCAAGAAGGGAAATAATATTACTTGAGTAAGCAGGAAGTGCAATAAAGCAACTTCCAAAATGTGCAACAAATGAGAGAGACAAGTGGCTACTTGGGCAATCACCCGAAGTCTCATTTGCAACGTTGAAGCAACAAACTTTGGCAAGGCATAGAATAACTGACAGACCATTTTAAGAGGCAGGAAATTTTTGAAAACTGTTTTACCCTGTCTTGGCAAGATTTAACAGTCCTGCTTATCCATTTCCAGATACCATGTATTTTGTCAGTAGTAGAAGCATGGGCATTTATTTCTTTGACCAAAGGCCAGTTTTGCCAAGTAGAAAACAAGCTCCAAATGGAGTATCTTCAGTGCTCAACATTCTGTCGGGAATAGATCAGTGCTGCCAGGAGCAATCATGTCTCACTTCAACAGAACCCAAAGTTATTTAAATGCCATATTCTAAAACTCTTTGTAATGGTTGAAGATTACCTATCTATGCAGAATATAATCTCTATGTATCTAAAGAACCAGATTAGTCTAACTATAAGTATGACAAATTTATATGACTATTGATCTATAATTCTTAATACCTATATAGCTCAAAGACTAAGACTTTATATTAAAATATTATACAATAAACACATGTGCAACAAGTGAGGACAATGACCTCAAAATGTAAACAATGTATAAGTATGTTGATCAGAGGTAGAAATGTACATTGCAATATGATAAATATATATATCAATATATAAAAATGTTTTCAGCAGAGGTAGAAGGATGCATGCACACAATATTCAATATAATTTAACTTGGTGTTAATATACCAGAATTTATACCAATGTAATTGCCTATAAATAATAACTCACAAGTGCTCACTCTATTACTCACTATTATTATGAGTGTGAGTAAGCTCATACCAATCTATTATCCCATCAAATTTTCCCTTTTTTTCAAAGAGATCTCTGAGCCTATAAAATTTTCCCCCAACACCCAACCCAATTATAATCAACCCCTAACTGATGTCCCTAACCCTGAGGACAAACTTTGTTAGGAGAGGGGACTTTGTCTTCTAGAATTACTTCCAGCTGTCATGGGGCGATGTTCTTTCTATGGGATCCCGTGAAAGTAAAATGATGGTTAAGTTCCAAGATTACTGTCTGGTATAATTGCAAATAGTCTCTGAGTATTTGGTAGGGTTTTTCTGAGGTTCCTATTTGGAGGTCTGGCTAGAACACTGTAAAAATGTGCACCATTTCAGCTAACCAAGTCGGAACCATCTTGTACAACTGGTACCCCAAACAGGTCTTGTAGTAGTGCTATCAGCATCATGACATCATATCAACCAGGTAGAGTTGTTGTTGTGAGGCCCCAACTTCTTCCTGGAAACTTCGAAGATTACTGCAGAAAAATTCATTGTTCATTGTGGAAAATTTAAACACTATTTATACAGTCATATACAGACATATGTATTCAATGAAAGATATGATAGAGACAAAAATAGCTATGAAGAAGAGTAAAATTTTTTCTAAATTCTTTTCCTTTCTATCCCATACCAAATGGCTCTTGACATGAGACAGAAACTCTAAATTTTTCTTTTAACAACATGCTTGGATTTAGAAGACAGAGCCATTGTCCAACTCCAAAACCAGCTCTATATATTCATATATGCTCTCTATATATGTTTAAATGTATGTGTATCAATTCCCTGATGTCAAAAATTGTGATCCCTTTTCTCAATGATCCTTAGTGGATAGTTATTTTCCCATCTGTCAGCATTCAAACATCCAGGGTCTCTTGAATTTTTAAGATGAGTATTTTCCTGCAAAGACAAGAACAGAACCCTGCCCCAACCCTTGTGAAGTTTCCTTACCATCTGTATGGTTGTCACCATTGTGGATGAGCTGTCATTTCTCTTTTTCAAGAGGTTTCTTCTTTTCAAACTGAATCTTTTTTAATTTTGATGGAAATTTTTCTTCTCCTATGGAATAAGAGCAAAACCCCTTCCCCAACATAGCACATCTGGCTTCCATTGTGAGGTCAACACATCCTTGAAATAAATTGGTTGATTTAATTCAGCAGACTTTTCTATTATATAATGTCTCTCTGCTGCTGTTGTCCCTTTCTCATTCATGTTAGGAAAATTCAAGGTTAAAAAAGCATTATTATTCTGGGGGCATTTTCCATCCCTTTCTGTTTGTTTAACATATTCTTTATAGTTCAATTTGATCTTTCTATAACTGCCTGACATGTAGGATTGTGTGGTACACCTGTAATATGCTTTATTAAGCAAAAAACTGTTTCATTTTCCTAGAGACATATGCTGAATCATTATCTGTTTTTATTTGTGCAGGTATACCCATGATGGACATAACTTCTAATAAATGTGTGATCACTGAATCAGCCTTTTATGAGCTTAAAGCAGTTACCCACTGAAATCCTGAATAACTGTCAATGGTGTGGTATACGTATTTTAATTTTCCAAATTCTGCAAAGTGGAACACATCCATCTGCCAGATTTTATTCCTTTGATGGCTGAAGGTGCGTGGTTGATCGGCAGTTATGATTCACCAGACAAGCTTTAATATATATAAGTCAGTTTTAATAAAGGAAAGGAAAGGGAACTTACAAATCCAAGGTTCCAGCGAGGAGGGCAGGAAAACAAAGAGCAGGCGGGCCGCAGGCCCGCAAGATTTTATAAGTCAATATTAGACTAAGGGGGACACGCCTAAGAGGGACACGCCTAAGAGGGACACGCCTAAGAGGGACACGCCTTTAGACCAAGGGGGACACGCCTTTAGACCAAGGGGGACACGCCTTACAAAACAAGGTTTTGGGCTAGGCTTCCCCTTCATCTCCCCCTTTTGTCTAAATAAGACAGAACCAAACCAAATACAACTATATTCAATAGGAACAAATAATAAATATAAAATTACAAACAATATTAAGAAGAAACATATAACAAAAGTTTTACTAAGCATTCTATTTCAAGGAGTCTAAATAATGTAGAGGGTAACTACAATTATCTAATCTTCAACCCCATCAAAGATCTGAGAAGGGAAGTAATATTACTTAAGCAACCAGGAAGTACAAACAAGAAACTTCCAAAATGTGCAACAAATGACAGAGACAACTAACTACCTGGGCAGTCACCCAAAGTTTCGTTTTGCAATGTTGAGGCAACCAACTTTGGCTAAGGCCTAACACAACTGACATAACATTTTTCAAAGGCAAGGAACTTTTTGTAGAACTGTCCAACCCTGTCTTGGCAAGATAAGACAATCCTGTTTTTATCCATTTACGGATACTCTGAAACTCTGTCAGTGGTCGAGGTATGGGCTTTTTCTTTGCCTAAAGGCCACTTCTGCCAAGAAGAAGACAAGCTCCCAGTGGAGTGTTTTTGGTGCTCAACATTCTCTCGGGAGTAGAGTGGTGTTGCCAGGAGTGATTGTGTCTCATAAGTACCAAACTCTAGGTTAGATTAAAGGCCATGTTCTACAGCTCTTCAAAGAGGTTGAAGATTATACTATCTATACTAAATATAATTTCTATGTATCTAAAAAACCTGAAAAACAACTGTGCAATAAATGAGGACAATATCCCCAAACGTAAACAATGTCATTATACAAATAATATCAGAGGTAGAAAGGTACATTGCAATATGATAAATATCTCAATATAACAATTGTTTTAAACAGAGGTAGAAGCATACTCTCATACAATAGAGGTAGAAGCATACTCATATACAATGTTCAATATACAAGAATCAACACCAATGCAATTTTCTAATAACAATAATTCACAAATACCAATCATCCCATCAAACCAGGTAATTCCCCCCCCCTTTTTTTTCATAAACACCCCTGAGTCCATATAATACCTCCCCCATCCCCTCAACCCTATACCATCTACTAAATGATGTCCCTAAACCAGAGGGCAAACTCTGTTGGGAGAGGGGGTGTCGTCCTCTAAGATTGCTTCTAGCTGACATGGGGGCGACGTTCTTCTCAGGGGGTTCCATGAAAGCAAATGATGGTAAAATTCCCAGAATAACATTTTGTCGAGGAAATTGTAACTAGCCTCTGAGTGTTTTGAGGAGGTCCGGCCAGAGTGTTGTCAAAATTGTACACCATTTGAAACTGTCTTGTGTAGTTGGTACCAAAAAAAAAAAAACCAAAAAAAGGTCTAATTTTAGCGCTATTAAAAACATGACGTCATAGTAACCAGGTGAAATTGATGTTGTGGGGCCCCATCTTCATCCTGGAAACTTCAAAGATTACTGAAGGAAAATTTGTTGTTTGTTACAGGAAAGGTAAACATTATCTACAAAGACATATACAGACATATATATTCGATGGAAGGTATAATAAAGACAGACAGATATGAGGAAAGGCAAAGAAAGTTTATCAAATATCATCATCATCATCATCATTATCATTATTATTATTATTATTATTACTATTACTATTATTATTCTGTCCCATTTCATGGCTCCTGACCTGAGACAGAAACTCTGAGATATCTCTTATAAACAGGCTTGGAATTGAAGAAGGACTGAGCCATAGTCCAACTCCAAAACCAGCTCTATATACATATAAATAAAAGCACTGTATATATGTAAAAAAATGTTTTATACTTACTAAACATATTCGGGTTCTGTGTTGATCCATATTAGGTTGTAACTAGTGTCCATGCATCAGTATTTAAATATCCAGGGTCCCTTAAGTTCTTTGAAGATGAATGGTTTCCTGTGGAGATAAGAAAAGAACCCTGCCCCCAACTTATATGCTTTTCTTACCATCAGTATGATCATCATCCTTGTGAATGAATTATTTTTCTTTTCCAAGGGGCTTCTTCTCTTCAAACCGAACCTTTATTAATTTTGACGGTATCCACAATTTTTCCTCTCCTGTGGAGACAAGAGCAAAACCCCTTCCCCAACGCAGCACATCTCCTGGCTTCCATTGCGAGGTCAGCACATCCTTGAAATAAACTGGTTGATTTAATTCAGCAGACTTTTCCATTATCCAATGTCTTTCTGCAGCCGTTGTCCCCTTCTCATTAGCGTTGAGAAAATTCAAGGTTAATAAAGCACTATGTAACCTATTTCTAGGGGTATTTTCCACCCCTTTCTGTTTGTTTAACATATCCTTTATAGTTCTATTTGATCTTTCTATGACTGCTTGACCTGTAGGATTGTATGGTATACCTGTAACATGCTTAATATTGTAATAAGCAAAAAACTGTTTCATTTTCCTAGAGACATAAGCTGGACCATTATCCGTCTTTATTTGTGTAGGTATACCCATGATGGCCATAACTTCTAATAAATGAGTGATTACTGAATCAGCTTTTTCTGAGCTTAAAGCAGTTGCCCATTGAAAACCTGAATAAGTGTCAATGGTGTGGTGTACATATTTTAATTTTCCAAATTCTGCAAAATGGAACACATCCATCTGCCAGATTTCATTTCTTTTAGTGCCCTTTGGGTTAGCCCCTGCAGGCAGTGGTGTTTGGTTATAAAAAGAGCAAGTAGGGCATTTCTTTACAATTTCCTTAGCTTGTTGCCATGTAATAGAAAACTCTTTCTTCAAGCCTTTGCTATTGACATGATGTTTTTTATGAAATTCAGAGGCCTGCAGCACACTACCAATCAACAATTGATCAATTTCTGCATTACCTTTTGCTAGAGGACCTGGCAGACCCGTATGGGATCTGATGTGTGTTATATACATAGGGCAAAGCCTGTTCCTGATCATGTCTTGTACCTGGATAAATAATGAGGTTAGTTCTGTATCATCAGGTATAAATTCAGCAGTTTCAATATGTAAGATTACTCTTTCTGCATATTGTGAATCAGTAACTATATTAAGCGGTTCTTTAAAATCCCTTACCACCATAAGAATGGCATATAATTCTGCCTTCTGGACAGAATCATAAGGGCTTTGTTCCACCTTACTCAAATCTTCTGATTTGTAACCTGCTTTCCCTGATTTATTAGCATCAGTATAAAATGTACGTGCTCCAGTTATCGGAGTATCACGGATGATTCGAGGGAGAATCCAAGAAGTTCTCTTTATAAAGTTAAGCCTCTTGCTTTTCGGATAGTTGTTATTGATTTCTCCCAAAAAATTAGCGCAAGCTCTTTGCCATGGTTCGTTATCTTCCCACAACTTTTTTAGTTCATCAGCAGTGAAAGGCACTATAATTTCTGCTGGGTCTATGCCTGCTAGTTGACGAAGTCTCAATTTGCCTTTTATAATTAATTCAGAGACTTTTTCCACATAAGTTTTTATTTTCTTACTTGGTTTATGTGGTAAAAAGAGTATTATCCACTCTAAGATAATATCATCTCTCTGCATTAAAATTCCTGTAGGAGAAATTTTGGAAGGCAATATGACTAGAATACACCTGAGCTCTGGATTCACCCTGTCCACATGTGTCTCTTGTAATTTCTCCTCAATCATTCTCAGCTCCTTTTCTGCTTCAGCTGTTAATTCTCTGGGACTGTTTAAGTCTTTTTCACCATCCAAGGTTTTATTTAAATGAATTATCATATCAGGTGTTATGCCAACAGCTGGTCGTAAGCTGGAAATGTCTCCTAACGACCTTTGAAAGTCATTGAGAGTCCGTAACCGATCTCTCCTAATTTGTGCTTTTTGTGTCTTAAATTTTTGCAAACCTATTTTATAACCTAGATAATTAACAGAATCTCCTCCCTGAATTTTTTCAGGAGCAATCTGCAATCCCCATTTAGGTAAAAGTATTTTTACTTCTTCAAACAGTCTTTCTAAAGTAGCCATGTTTGAATCAGATAACAGAATATCATCCATGTAATGATAAATTATCGACTTGGGAAATTGCTTGCGTATTATTTGCAATGGTTGATTTACAAAATATTGGCACAGGGTGGGAGAGTTCAACATGCCCTGTGGGAGGACGGTCCACTGGTATCTCCTTGTAGGTTGAGAGTTATTATAAGTAGGCACTGTGAAGGCAAACTTTTCTCTGTCTTTTTCTTGTAAAGGTATAGTGAAGAAACAATCCTTTAAATCAATTACTATGAGAGGCCATCCTTTTGGTAATAAAGATGGCAGAGGAATTCCAGATTTCAGAGAGCCCATAGGTTGAATAACCTTATTGATAGCCCTGAGATCTGTCACCATTCTCCACTTACCAGATTTTTTCTTAACAACAAATACAGGCGAATTCCAAGGGCTGGTAGATTCTTCTATATGTCGAGCATCTAATTGCTCTTGTACCAGCTGTTCTAAAGCCTGCAATTTTTCCTCAGCTAATGGCCATTGCTTTGTCCATATTGGTTTCTCAGTCAACCATTTTAGAGGCAGTGCTGTTCGTATCTCTGAAGGGCCATCAATTGCTTTGCATTCTTGTACAGCCCGAACAGCCGGTTTCTGCCTTCTGTAATATCTTTTAATATTTCCCTCGGTGATATAGGCTCTAGAAGCAGCAGGAATGTTAATTTGGGTATTCCATTGCTGCAACAGGTCACGGCCCCATAAATTCACTGCAATATTGGCTACATATGGCCTTAATTTTCCTATTTGTCCTTCTGGCCCTATGCATTCAACCCATCTCATGCTCTGCCTTACTTGAGATAGGGTTCCAATTCCCAGGAACTGAACATTTACATCCTGAAGAGGCCAATACGGATGCCAAGATTCTGGAGTAATGATACTTACATCCGCACCTGTGCCCAGTAGGCCAGTAATAAAAATGCCATTTACACACACTCTTAACTTTGGTCTTTGTTCATTTATAAAAGTCTGCCAAAATACACGTAACTCATCTTTCAGGCCATTTTTGCTTTTAACAGCAGGCATGGGGCTTTCTAATTTTCTTGACGAGGCATGTTCTCGGCAGTAACCGGAAATGACTGGACCACATTCGCCATGGGGGCCTGCGAGAGGCCCCCCATTGAGTTTCCCAGTGGCAACAGGTTGCCTTGTCTATCTCTTGTTGACCTGCACTCATTTGTCCAGTGTCTGCCTTTTCCACATCTCCTACATATACCTGAAGGCTGAGTCCTCCTACGTCTGTTATTTCTATAAGAGGCATTATTATTATTATTATTGTTATTATTATTATTATTGTTATTATTATTATTTCTGAAAATCCGTTGTCTGCAATTCCTTTTAATATGTCCCATCTTGCCACAATTAAAGCATTTGTTAACTTGATGTCTCCTTTTTGCATTAGAAATTGCTTCTTCTACCCATGCTTCAGTGCCATAGTCAAATGATTCAACATTCATTGTATGTAAGACCCATTCGTCCAAGGGCGCTGATCTCATCTTTAAAGGCCCCAGGATCCTTTTACACTCCACATTGGCATTCTCATAAGCCAAAGACTCAATTATTATACGTCTTGCTTCTGGGTCAGATATCCCTATCTGTACAGCTTTAGTTAGCCTTTGTAAAAAATCACTAAAGGGTTCTCTCCGACCCTGTTTAACTCTGATATATGATTCCAGTCTCTGTCCTGGGTCTTGAACCCTGTCCCAAGCCTTTAAGGCTGCTGTAGTACATATGGATAAGGTGTGTTCATCATAATTAGCTTGTTCCAGAGGATCGGAGAAAAGTCCTTCACCTAGAATTTGATCTAGGGAGATCTCAATTCCCTTTGCTCTTTCCTGCTGTTCTAAAAGTTTAGCCTCTTGTCTGAACATGCATTTCCAATTTAATTGTGACCCACTCTCTAGAACAGCTGATACTAATAGTACCCAATCATGGGGCGTTGCCTTATTGCTTATAGACCAAGTTTTGAGCATCTCTCTAACAAAGGACGAATGTAGCCCAAAGTTCATAATGGCATGTTTAATTTCTTTGAGATCATTCATACGGACGGGTTCCCATGTATATTCCTTGATGACTTTAGGGTTTTTGGAACCAGTCACCTTTTCTGACGTTACTATTGGAAAGGCAGGTAGAACTTTATGGAAATTATCCCGGAGAGTTTTACTCATTGACGGAGTTAAATTTCGCCTTTGTACCGTTTGCTCCTGTTCATCATAGTCTATAATTTCCTCAATCTTTTCTAATCTGCTTACTATTGCCTTCTGTAAGGCCTGGATCTCCTGTCCAGAATTATGCTCCAAGGCCTTCATGGAGGATTCCAAAACATGAAGTTTGTCCAGTAGAGTTAGTATCTCATCCTTGGATAGAATTTTCATGGCATGAATTGTGCCTTCTTGTATTGACAATCTGTCAGCCAATCTGTCATATCCTTTAGACAAAGTCCGATTTTCACATTCAGCAGTTTTAATTCTCTCTGATAATGTTTCAGACAGGGACTGAAGTTTACAATCCAAATCAGCTGTTCTCTCCTCCGCAGCAATGAGTCTCTCCTTAATATCAGACTGTAGTTTTTCTAAATTTTGCTCATTTGACCGAGTCATATCAGACAAAGCCCTATTCCCTTCCTTGAGACCTTCAAACTCTTTCTTGGTGTCAGTCTGAATTTTTTTTGCAAATACCTCGACCGACTTAAAGTTGTCACTCAAAACAGTTGTGCCCTTTCTTAAGCATTCAACCTCTGTCCTAAGAATCCTGGTTTCATTCTGTAAGGACTTTATCATTTTTCTATTTTCAAACCATGTAAGGGAGAAACCAAATATGAGAAAAATTGCAAGCCCTATAAACATCCAAGTTATGGGAATATCATATGTATCCTGTAATATTTCTACCATAGTATAATTAAATAGTTTGCAGAAGCTTTCAACGGTGATATGGTCAGACATTTTTTTTTTTTTAATCAAAAGAAATTTTACCTGAAATGACCGTTCCCTGCCAGTAGGTCGCTAGGGCAATAACCGCTCGGCCAAACCGAGTCTGCAGTACCGGCGGAGCTCGAATGTTGGGACTCCGGCAGTAACCGCTAGTCTCCGGCAGGTCAGGGCCCAGGCCGAACTCAGCCTGGACTGGTGCTGCCTGAGGGGTTAGCGAGCTCGGACTGAGTCACCTGCGCACACACATGTCCTTTGCTCCATACAAGCGGGGCTGGGACAGGCTAGTCTGGGAAACTGCTCTGAAGCAATCAAGAGCCCAAGGCCGAATCCCTGCCACGCAGTGTGGGAACTGGAGCTGAAGGCTCCCAAATGCCCGAGTTGGATGCCAAATGAAGGTGCGTGGTTGATCGGCAGTTATGATTCACCAGACAAGCTTTAATATATATAAGTCAGTTTTAATAAAGGAAAGGAAAGGGAACTTACAAATCCAAGGTTCCAGCGAGGAGGGCAGGAAAACAAAGAGCAGGCGGGCCGCAGGCCCGCAAGATTTTATAAGTCAATATTAGCCTAAGGGGGACATGCCTAAGAGGGACACGCCTAAGAGGGACACGCCTTTAGACCAAGGGGGACACGCCTTTAGACCAAGGGGTCATGCCTTACAAAACAAGGTTTTGGGCTAGGCTTCCCCTTCAGATGGCCCTTTGGGTTAGTCTTTGCAGGTAGCAGTGTTTGGTTATAGAAAAAGCAAGTAGGACACCTCTTTATAATCTCCTTAGCTTGTTTCAATGTAATAAAAAACTCTTTCTTTAAACCTTTGCTATTGACATGATGTTTTTAAAGAAATTCTGAGGCCTACAACACACTTCCAATCAATAATTGAACAATTTCTGCATTACCTTGTGCTAGAGGACCTGGAAGATCCATATGGTATCTGATGTATGTTATGTATATGGGACAAAGCCTATTCCTGATTATGTCTTGCACCTGGATAAATAATGAAGTCAGTTCTGTATCATATGGCATAAATTCAGCAGTTTCAATATGCAAGATAACTCTTTCTGTATATTGTGAATCAGTAACTATATTAAGAGGTTCTTTAAAATCCCTTAGCACCATGAGAATAACATATAATTCTGCCTTCTGGATAGAATTATAAGGGCTTTGTTCTACCTTACTTAATTCTTCTGATTTGTAACCTGCCTTCCCTGATTTATTTGTATCAGTATAAAATGTATGGGCTCCAGTATTTGGAGCATCATGTAAAATTCGAGGAAGAATCCAAGAAGTTCTCTTTATAAGGTTAAGTCTATCACTTTTGGGATAATTGCTATTAATTTCTCCCAAAAAATTAGAACAAGCACTTTGCCATGATTCATTGTCTTCCCATAACTTTTTTTTATTTCATCAGTAGTGAAAGGCCTATAATCTCTTCTGGGTCTATACCTGCTAATTGATGAAGTCTCAATTTACCTTTTATAATTAATTCAGAAACTTTTTCCACATAAGTTTTTAATTTTTTACTTGGTTTATATGTTAAAAAGATCCATTCTAAAATAATATCCCTCTGCATTAAAATTACTGTAGGAGAAATTCCAGAAAGCAATATGACTAAAATATAAGTAAGATTTGGATTAACCCTATCCACATGTGCCCCTTTTCTGCTTCAGCTGTTAATTCTCTGGGGCTATTCAAGCCATCTAAGCCATCTACGGCTATTATCACCATCTAAGTTTTTTTTAATGAATTATTAATTCAGATGTTATTCCAACAGCCAGTCAGAGACTGGAAATGTCTCCTAACAATCTTTTAAAGTCATTAAGAGTTTGCAACTGATCTCTCCTAATTTGTGCCTTTTGTGTCCTAATTTTCTGCAAGCCTATTTGATAACCTAGATAATTGACAGAATATTCTCTGTATTTTTTTGAAGAGCAATTTGTAATCCCCATGTTGGCAAAGCTTTCTTATTCAGACATTCTAAAGTATTCACGTTTGAGTCAGATAGCAAAATGTCATCAATGTAATGGTAAATTATAGATTTAGGAAGTTGTTCATGTATTATTTCCAGTGACTGGCTTACAAAATATTGGCACAGTGTGAGGCTATTGAGCATTCCTTGTGGGAGGACGGTCCACTGGTATCTCCTAGTAGGTTGAGAATTATTATAAGTAGGCACTGTGAAGGTAAATTTTTCTCTATCCTTTTCTTGTAGAGGTATAGTGAAGAAACAATCTTTCAAATCAATAACTATAAGAGCTCATCCTCTTGGTAATAGAGAAGGCAGAGGAATTCTAGATTGTAGAGGGCCCATAGGCTGAATTACCTTATTTACAGCTCTTAGATGTATCACCATTCTCCATTTACCAGATTTTTTTTTTACAACAAATACAGAATTCCAAGGGCTTGTTGATTCTTCAATATGGTGAGCATCTAGTTGCTGTACCAGTTGTTCTAAATACTGCAACTTATCTTCAGTTAGAGGCCACTGCTTAACCCATATAGGTTTCTCAGTTAACCGTTTTAAAGGTAGGGCTGTTGGTACCTCTCAAGGTTTGCTGCTTTATGTTCTTGTACAGCCTGAATGGCTGGCGACCTTTGTGTATAGTACCTTACTATATCATTCCCAGAATTATGAGTTTTTGGGACTGCAGGAATGTTAATCTGGATATTCCCTTGCTGCAGCAGGTCATGACCCCATAAATTTACTGCAATATTAGCCATATATGGCCTCATCTTCCCTCTTTGACCTTCTGGCTCAATACAGTCAACCCATCTTGTGCTTTGTTTCATTTGAGATATGATTCCAATTCCTAGTAATTGAACATCTGCCTCTTGAAGAGGTTAATTTGGATGCTAAGATTCTGGAGTAATGATACTCACATTCACACCTGTGTCTATCAAACCAACAATTACAATGCCATTTATAGGCACTGTTAGCTTTGGTCTTTGATCATTTATAGAAGTCTGCCAGAATATACATTTCCTATTTTCTATTGGAATTTTTAGTTATCCTCCATGTTTATGCCATCATCTAGAACAGTATGGCCTTTTACAGAAGGCTCTGGATTTTTTAATTTTCCGGGTGAGACATGTCCTCCACAGTTACTGGGAATAACTGGGCCACTTTTGGCTTGGGCATCTGTGAGAGGTCCCTCAAGGAATTTTCCAATGGTATCAGGTTGCCTTGTCTGTCTTTTGTTGATCTGCATTCATTGGTCTGATGCTGGCCTTTGCTGCACCTTCTACATATACCTGAAGGCTGAGTCATCTATTTTTGGTATTCCCAGAGGAGATATTATTTCTAGTAATTCCTTGTCTATAATCTCTTCTCAGATGTCCTAGTCTACCACAATTAAAACAATTGACAGTTTGATGTCTCCTCATTCCTTTGGAAATTGCTTCTCCTACTGAAGATTCAGTATTATAGTCAAATGTCTCAATGTTCATTGTATGCAGGATCCATTCATCCATAGGTGCTGATCTAACCATTAAAGGCCCAAGTATCTTTTTGCATTCTATGTTGGCATTTTTGAAAGCCAGAGATTGAATAAGTACTTGTCTAGCATCTGTTTCTGTTACTCCTATTTGTACAGTCTTACTCAATCTTTGTAAAAAAATCAGTAAAGTATTCTCGCTGGCCCTGTTTAAGCCTGGCATATGATTCAATTTGCTTTCCTAGTTCTTGAATCCTGTCCCAAGCATTTAAGGCTGCTTTGTGGCAAGATTTCTTCATCATAAAGAACTTGAACCTCTGGATCAGCATAAGGGCCTTCACCAATAATTTAATCTTGGGAAGTCTCAAGGACTTTTGCTTTTCCCTGTTGTTCCAAAATTTTTGTCTCTTCTCTCAAATAAAATTTAAACATTAATTGAGGTTTGTCATCCAGGACTGCTGAAACTAACTGAAGAAATCATGAGGCACTGCTTTAATGCTAGAAGACCATGTCTTTATCATTTCCCTAACAAATGTGGAGTGCAAACCATAAGTTACAATAGCTTGCTTAATTTTTTTTAGATAATTCATTCCTATAGGTATCAATCTACCTTCTTTGTATCCTTTTGGGCCTTTAGAGCTTGATGCTTTGTCAGAGTAGGAAGGTAAATAGGGTAGGAAGCTAAAACCTTGGGTAAATCATCTCTGACAGCTACTGGCAATGTCGAATCCTGTCCTTATGCCTTCTTTCCCTGTTCATCAGCTCAAATAATCCTCAATTAGCTCAAATCTTTTTATTATTGTCTTTTGTAAAGCCTGAATCTCCTGGTATGAATGTATTTCTAGTGATTTCATTGAGGCACCTAGCCTCATGTGATTCCAAGGTCTGAAGTTTCTCCTTCAATGATAACATCTCCTCCTTGGACATTATTGAATAGCATGTAGATTGCCATCCTGGAGAGACAGTCTATCTGCTAACTTATCATAACTTTTTAACAAATTTTGATTGTTAAATTCAACAGTATGAATTCTTTCAGATAACTTCTTAGTACCCTTAGATGTGGATTCAATTTTGTCTGTCAAATTAAAGTTATCCTTTTTAATAGTATTAATTTTTTTCTGGTAACTTTTGATTTTTGATGGTATTAATCCTGTCAACTAGCTGTTCATTGTTAATCTGTAACGACTGTATCATTCCTAAAAGTGCCATATTATTTCTTAATGATAGAATATGGAGAAGAAAACTGAGTCCCAATACCCAATAAATTGACATATCACTATAACCATATAAGCCTCACATAATACAATCCATAGTATTAGCAAAAAAGTTACTAAAAGTTTCAGTATTAATGTAGTCTGCTATACTGATTTATTAATTGCCTGTTATGTGATCTGGTAAACTGTAATCTTCATTGTCCAGCAGATGTCGTGGTTGCAGAGTTGGGACTAGAAGCAGTGCAACCGGTGACAACAGGAATGGTCCTGGGCCGCCTTAGTTTCCGAGCCGCTTTAGTTTCCCACCTTGGTACTGATTAAATACTGAGAAATATAATTTGCTTGATAAATTAAAAGCAATCAAATCAATTCCATACATGGAGCAAGAAACCCAGAACTCACGGGCAGAGTGAAGAAACTGGACAAGTCGCCTTACAGCAAGGAACCGTGCCAGGGAATGTGGGAGTAATGCATACGCTTGGGAAATTTCCAAGTTACCACATACAGTAAACTCCACTGTGCTAGGGGTTCTACAAAATCCCTCTTAGGCAAAAGCAAGCCAAGCAGGCAGGGTTGGGAGACTGTCTAGGCCTGGTAGGTGTGGAGTCCGAATCCACGTACACACCAAATGTGGCAGGATGCTTAAAAGAAATCTCACACTAGCTCAGAATTGAGAAATAGACAGTTATTTATTTAGGGGTAAACTCACAAATCAGAATCCTCTGCTTAAATGGAGATCAGAAACTGAATCCTGCAACTGGAAAAGAGAGGCCAGAAAAGAGGCTGGACACATGCTCTACATTGTCATATACAGTCTAAGAGGACACGCCTCAGTGGGCAGGTAACCACTGGCTGTAAGACTTCCTACGGATGGCTCCAAGATTCTTCAGAGAATGATGGGATGAAGATTAAGAATATAAAATTTGGTAGTGGATTATTGTCTTTCTTTCAGGAGACCTACTCTCTGCTTCACTCAAGGGATTCTGTTTTTGTTTTAAATTGACTCAATACATACATTAATTGAGAGGCCATGGCTTTGTGTTTATAATTCAAATTAGGCTTTTGTTCACACAACCCTGAGATTTTCTGATTACAGCAGTCAAATATGAACTAGTAGGTTTCCTATTTTATTCCAGTTTATTGAGAAACTGTCTGTGCTGTAATAACAACAGTCCCAAAATTATGGTCCTAACCAGTACCTGGATCCTCCATGTTTTTTGTCATGTAGGCTATGCTGAACCAAATTAAAACATTTTAGAGAGTGAACATGTCACTGAGCACAGAGATAGGCACTGGAGAAGCCAGGAAAGTTAAACGTGCAAGCATCCTTCAAAAGGAATAGATATTTAACTTGTCCTCCTCCTGAGATTCTGGGAATGGATGTAGTTTACAACTTGGTGATTCTTTGCTCTCTGATGAGCCAGGCTCTACCCCCTATCTTCCAGAATGTATGTTTTACTTATCACAGACACTTTCCCCATAAAATCTTGAGTATTAATTCTAGGCCATAAAACTCATCTGTGTGAGTAATGTCATTTGTACTTGACAACAGCCTAATTGACTCCCACAGGGATTATGTTTACCTCAGTCTTTCTCCCTAGACCCTTATCTTGAACATTGTTTCTAAGTCAAGAACCCATCTTACTGACCAATGCATACTTTGTAAAAAAAAGTTTTAATGTAAACATGTCTTGAGTTTTGCTTTACTCATAGGGCTGAAAAAAAAATCAGAATTTTTTTTCTAAAATTTTGCTATTCTTAAATATGGCAAAAATATGCAAGCTGATGTCAGACTCTAGAAACCCTGGCCCACTATCGGTAACAAAATCAGGCTTAACTGAGTTTCATTAGCGTCTCTTGTCAGTTCATTTCCCTGCCAACTGTAAAGCCTACAGGGACCCTCCACACATCTTGCCACTCCTAGAAGAGTTTTCAAAGTTACATTTCTCCTTTGTTTCAGAGTCATATGAGACCTCAAGAGGACTTCTGGAGACAGTGTCTGAAGGCTAATTTCTGAATAAGACTCCCCCTTGCCTTTTTCCACCACCCTTCATGGCAGCACACTCTCTCTTGCTTATTTCTCACTCTTTCTTTTTCACTCTCTCTCTCTCTCAAACTTTCTGTATCTCTCTTATTTTCTTAATGAAGCTCTTTTCCATGCTTTAAAAGAAAGCCTCTCCATCCCTTAAGGTTCCATCATGTTTAGATCTCCATAGATTGTATTACTTTTGTCTAATGCCCCTCTCACCTGAAGACCTAGTCATAGCCTTGAAGATCTTTCATAATAATAATCTTCATGTGTCAATAAAATTATGAATTGTGTGTCAGCTTTTATTGTTGGGTCCTAATGTCTTCCTCGGGGGAGGGAGTGAAAAGGCACAATGCCAGTGAACACAGACACAGGGAGTCAGGTAGAAGGTTTACAGCAGGTAAATTAGTCCTTTATTTAACAGTGAGGAAAAACTTATATACCCTTCCAGCACCCAGGCATTCTGATCTATTGACAGTTTCATGATCGTCTCTCATTGGCTAGGCACGATCAGACCTCTGACAGTGCCTGTTGCTAGGCACTCAGGAAGCACCGCTTGGTTGCTCCTTATTGGCTAGGCAGAAACTGGACCTTTGACAGCTCTAGGCAGACTCTAGGTTGGCTCCTTTTGACCTGGTAGCCTTAACTTCCTACAGGCTTTCATTCTGAGCTGATCACTATTGTTATTTTCCACTGTACTTAGCACTTTATTTATGCTAAATCATGGCATGCCCAGTCTTGCCAAGCCATTCATAAAGTTTAAAATATTTAAATTACTATTTTATTTTATAAATGTGGGTGTTCTGCTTGTATGTATGTTTGTGTACTACATGCTTGCCTGGTGCCAATAAATGCCAAAAAAGAGTTTCAGATCTCCTGGAACTAGAGTTATAGGAAATTGTGAGGCACCACATGGGTTCTCAGAATCAAACCTAGGTCTTCTGGAAGAGCAGCCACAGCTCTTAACCACTGAGCAATCCCTCCAATCCCCAGTCCCTCACAAGTTTTTGCCAAACAAAAGCCATGATGGTGATGATAATGATGATGGTGATGATGATGATGATGGTGGTGGTGGTGGTGATGATGATGATGATGGTGATGATGGTGATGATGATGGTGATGATGGTGATGGTGGTGATGATGATGGTGGTGGTGATAGTGATGATGATGATGGTGATGGTGATAGTGATGATGGTGGTGATGATGATGATGGTGATAATTAGCACCATTGACTAACCATAACAAACCACAGAAAACAATAGAGATGCTATTGTTTCTGTCCACCACCACATTGTTGTATCTTTTTTAGTGAGTCCATATCAATAAACACAACCCAAATCAAACTTTATCTTTTTGCCACCATTTTCTCCCCTAATTATCCCCCCCCACCTATGTCCCAGAGGTTTCTGTTTTCACAAAGTCTATTTAAAGGTGTATACTCACTCATAGTGAGTATTAGCTGTAAAGTAAAGGAGAACCAGGCTGCAACCCTGATGGAGGATTCTCATTGGCTAATAAACAAACTGCCTTGGCTTTTTGATAGGGCAAAATTTAGATAGGTGGAGTAGACAGAACAGGAAAAAGGAAGTGAGGTAGATGGCTCAGACAGATGCCACGCCTCTCCTAAGTTAGTCAGACTGTTGTGCCTCTCCTCAAGGAGAGAGATGCTAGCCACCAGGTCAGACATGCTGAATCTTTCTGGGTAAGACACCATTCATGGTGTTACACAGGTTATTCGATATGGGTTAGTGAAGATGTGAGTAAGAGGCTGAAACTAATGAGCCAGGCAGTGTTTAAAAGAATACAGTCTCCGTGTAATTATTTTGGGGCATAAGCTAGCCGGTGACTGGGAGCCGGGTGGAGGGAAGCCAGCCCGCAGCTCCTCACTACACAACCCACAGACCCAGAGAAGTTAAGTAACAAGGAGGACTCAAGAAGGAAATGAATGAATCTCACTGTGATGAGAAAATAGATGAGGGACCTAAAAGGGGGAATGGAGATGTGAATGGGAGCAATCAGCTTGGGGGAGGATGGAGGGAGAGAGTACTGGGGGAGAGACAACTGGAATCTGGGGCATCTCTGGGATGAGCTAGAAACCTAAGGCAATGGACACTCCCAGGAATCTATGAGAGTGACTCTAGCTAAGACTCCTAGTAATGGGGATGTGGAGCCTGAACCAGCCATCTCCTGTAACCAGCAAGACTTCCAGTGGAGGGGCTGAGACCTCAACCCAATCACATAACTTTTGACTTATAAATTGTACTGGGAAAAAGGTAACACAGAAATTGTGGGAGTGACCAACTAATGATTGGCACAACTAGAGACTCATATCCTGAGAGGGTGCTCACCCCTTAGGGCCAGGAACCAGAGGCTGATACCCCAGAGACCTAGGATAGAACCAAACAGGACAGTCAAAAATGAAGCCAATAAAGTGATTCCTAATGATATTCTGCTGTATTCATAGATTGATGCCTAGACCAACTGTTGTCAAAGAGCTTTACCCAGCAACTGATGGAAACAGATGTCACAGCCAAACATTAGACAGAGCTCTGGGAATCCTGTGGAAGAGGAGGGGGGAGGATTTGTAAAAGCTAGAGGGGTCAAGGATACCACAAGAAAAACCCACAAAACCAGAAAAAAATCAACCAAACAAAAAAGTACACTAGCCTGGGGCTCACAGACACTGAACCGACAACCAAGAAACCTGCATGGGACTGGGCTATCACCTCTGCATATTATATTACATTTCTGTAACTTGGTCTTCATCTGAGACCCTAATAGTGACAGCGGGGGTTGTCTCTGACTTTGTTGCCTGCTTTTGGGATGCATTCCTCCTACTGAATTGTCTCATCTAGCTTTAATAGAAGAGAAGGAGCCTAGTCTCACTACAATTTGATATACTTTTGCTGGCTGATATCCACAGGAGACCCACATGTATCTGAAGAGAAACAGTGGAGGAAGAATGGATGTAGTAGTGAGGAGTAGAAACTAGGAAGAGGGGAAGGAGGGGAAACTTTGATTGGGGTGTAAAAACAACAACAGTAACAAATCTATTTAAAGGCGTTGGACCACGGTGTGAACATCACAGAATATAAACTCAGGATAAATTCATTGCTAAGGAGACATTCTTTCATGATTCTAGATTTAATGTCCTGGCCCCGATATAATGTCTTAAAATATGTCAACATTATGGAGCTGCCTTGGAACAGTATTTAAAAAGTGATCCCAAGACTCAGAGAGAAGAATAATTTAGAAGAGACACATTTTATCCCACTGCCTTCAGAAATCTGACAACCCCTCAGAGGACATTCTACAGCAATTGGAGAAGCTAAGTGGTGGTGGTTTGCTGACGGTCAGTGTCAGTTGTGGGAGATACAGGCATAGAATTAGGCCAAGTAAGGATATGAGTGGTTTAGAATGGCAGTGTCCTGATGGAGGAGAGTTATCTGTCTATGTTTCTTTCATTGGTTAATTAATAAAGAAAACTGCCTTGGCCCTTTAAGAGACAGAAAATTAGGTAGGTGGAGTAGACAGAACAGAATTGTGGGAACAAGGAAGTAGAGTTGGGGAGATGCTTGAGGCAGTCGCCATGGTGAGTCTCCATGCTGCTCCTCTCCGAGATGGACGCAGGTTAAGATCTCTCCTGGTAAGCCACACCTCGTGGTGCTACCCAGATTACTAAATATGGGTTAAAGGAAGATGTGAGAATTAACCAATAAGAGGCTGAAACTATGGGCCAGGCAGTGTTTAAAAGAATACAGTTTCCGTGTAATTATTTCGGGTGTAAAGCTAGCCGGCGGCCGGGTGGCGGGATGCAGCCCCGCCACTTTACACTACAGTGTCCAAAGTAAGGAAGTTGTGTAGAACAAGAGTGAATCACAAGAGCAGATTGGCATCAACAAGCTTTTGGTTTTCTAAGGTTTCAGTGTCTTCCTAGAAAAAAAAGAGGCATAAAAATCAAAACACATACAAAATTTTTTGAATGAAAAAATATACAAAAATATAGCCAAATGTACTTGATTAAAAAGATTAAAAGTTAGATAGAAGTCACTTGACAGAAGTGATGCTATAGCCATTTTCAAAATCTAAACTAGTTAATAGACCCAGATTTCACGCCCCAGGAAATCAATATGATTAGACTTGAGACCAAAGAAGAGAGGGGTGGTGGAGTGCTGGTACCAGTTCATCTCATGGTTGAGACCAATTCACAAATTCACACTGGTTGTTTTTCCTGTTCCTAAGTATGCTGTTGTGACAGATATCATCATTGGCTCTCAATATTCTTACTTGATTTCACCACTTATGGGATGAGAGCCATCATAGTAGACAAGTCCTAGCAGAAGCTTCTGGAAGCTGAGTAGAAGCATCATAACTTCTATTACCAGTACAATAAATTAGAAGTAATTCTTCATTCTGAAAAGATGCAAAGGTTAGAATTCCTTTAAAAAAAAGTCTGAGGAAGAATGAGTGATTATGCTTATAGTATTTCCACTCAAGTCACCCATGTAGCTACTGCAAAAATAGGTGAAACAATTATATGATAGTGGGCTATCATATATTAATTCATTATATATTAATATCATATATTAATATAATATAATCACATATTAATGAAATGGCAGTCTAAGTCACAGCTGCTATGCCGAATTTGGTATCAGCATTGAAATGGCTAAAGCATTTAGTTGAATCTCTATCACTAAAGACAGTCAAAACCAGATTGTTTTCACTCTGGGATGAGCTCATACAAATCCACATAGGTGATAGAGATGCCTGATATCTCTTAACACAGTCTAAAATAATCTAGATCATGTTAAAATCCACAGGATGTCATGTTTGTCAACTATTAGGTTAGATACATGCCAATGTGCTAGATGATATATCACACAAATCCAACATCACCCCAGTGGTGTGTTTAGAAACCTTAAGATCTATGAAGTTCAGGATTTAAAGAGCTCTGTAGTGCCAAATAAGTTGCTTTGTTAGTGGATCAGACCTCATGATAACCACTGCGAATGCAAATGCTGTGCACATTCACCAGAAATGAGACAAGTTGACAATTCTCCAGGAATCTGGAGTAACAACAGTATTTTCATGCAAAAAAACCAAAAAAACCCACCCCCAAACAACAACAACAACAACAAAACCCTACTTGTTTGGCAAAAGGCCTATAAGAAAAGAAATTAAGTGCCTAACCATGAGGAGTGAGTGATAATTTGTTTAGAGCATCCTAACACAAGCAGGATATTACCTGTTTTAGTATGTGTGCTGTTAGAGTGAGCACAAGACAGAATATTATCAGATGAAGTGGCAGCCTGTAAAATAACAGAATGATGTGTCCACGTCACATATGAGCAAGCCCTGAGGTCACAAGCAATGTCAACAATAGGTGGCATGGAGTTCCACATAATTTATTTCAGTTGCCACTCACTCTCAAATTACTTTTATGGCATCACAGATATCCCTCATGACTAAATGAGACATGAGATACAAAATAAGAGTAGATTTATAAGTAGGTCAAATCCGTGTGTTGACATTAACAGAAATTAAGTTATTCTATGTGATCCATGCTTAACAATAATCTTGACAAAAATGAAGTAAAATCTTTCCAATGATAGAGTATTGACAATAATCATTTATTCATATGAAGGATTAAATTATTCAAAATATAAGTATTCATAAGATCTTGAGTAATGGTTCTTCAGGAATTTTGAATGAACAAAATGGAAATACTAGAAACAAAGACATTTAGGGAAAAGGCATACACAGATGGGGTTTTGGAATGACTACCCCCTTTACCTTGTGTTATACTCAGGCAACATCTCCTAAAAAAAGGTGTGGGAACTGAAGAGATGACTTAGTCAGAACCGTAGTTCTGAGCCATAAAAGTTGGGCACTACAGCATGCTTTGATTCAGCACTGTACTGGGTTTTTTACAAGGTCCTTTAGATGACAAGGTATGCAAACTAGAAAATTAAAGGTAGAGTTATTAACGTGATTTAAACTAATAAGACTGCTGAGAGCTAATAGTGACCCAGTCCAGTGTGGTGGTGGAGGTGCAGAGGGGATGTATCTGAGAAGTGGAGAGCAAAACCGACAGAGTTGGAAGATGAATTAAATGATCACATGAAGACAGGGAGTTGTAGACTTTTCATATTTGGGTTGTATAGTTTGATGGTTGTTGAGGTCATTTATAAAACTGGAGGGGCACACTGAAAGAATGTATTTGGAAGGGAAATAAGTTACCATGTGGATTCACAGAAATGAAGATGCCTTAAAGAAGTGAAGTCTTTAGTACAGTGTATGTGTGTGTGTGTGTGTGCATGTGTGTGAAATTATAGTTTAAGACTTATTTGCAATTAGTAATTGAAATCATTTCTACAGAGAAGCTACCTAGAAAACATTTAAAGAGCTAAGGTGTCTAGACAGATGTCTCATCACTTTAGTGGACTTGTTCCTCTCGCAGAAGACCTGATTTTGTTCCAAGTACCCACATGGTTACGTGTGGGTAACAATGACTTGTAACTCCAGTTAAAGGGGTTACAGTACTGTCTTCTGGGCACCAGGTATGCTTGCAGTGCATTTACATACATGTCTACAAACCACTCATTCACATAAAATAAAATAAATAAACCTTAAAAAACCTTAAAACAAAGGAGAAGAAGAGTGCCTGAGACTTAACTGAATATATGCCCAATGAAAAGAGGTATAGCCGGGAACACACAGGAGGTCCAAGGCTGGGAGTGTAGACTGCGTCTGAGGCACAATATACTGAACATGAGTTCATAAATTAATTTTGTTTATTTACCTTTTAATACACTTGTATTATTTATTTTCTGAGACAGTGTGTTGCAGATCTCAGGCCTGATGGTAGCCAACACTGATTTTGAACTTCCGATGCTCCTGCTTTTCCCTCCCGAGTGTTGGGATTGTAAATGTGTGCTACCAAATTCGGTTTATGTGGTGCTGGGGATTAGACCCAGGACAGTCATGCTGGGTTTGCTGTTTTGGGGATTAGACGCAAGACAGCCATGCTAGGTGTGCTGGCTAGTTTTATGTAAACTGATACAAACTAGAGTCATCTAGAAAGAGGGAACCTCAACTGAGAAAATGTCTCCATGAGATCTAGATTTAAGGCATTTTGTTAATTAATGATTTATCCGGGAAGGCCCAGTCCATTGTGGGTGGTGCCTTCCCTGGACTGGTGGTCCTGGGTTCTATAAAAAGTAGGATGAACAAGCCATGGAAAGCAAGCCAGTAAGCAGTACCCCTCCATGGCCTCTGCATCAGCTCCTGTCTCCAGGTTCCTGCTGTGTTTAAGTTCCTGCCCTCACTGCTTTTGATGATGAACTGTCATATGGAACTGTGAGTGACATAAACCCTGTTCTCCCCAACTTGCTTTTGGTCATGGTGTTTTATTACAGCAATCATAATCCTAATTAAGGATTACACTAGGCAAACATTGTACCAACTGAGCCACACACCTGACTAGTCCATATATTTATGGAGATTGGCAGTGACTTTCCAGAAGCTGTGTTGATGGAGCCATGTGCACACTAGAATGAATCTAAGGTTGAGTAGAAGGGATGAAAATTGTGACATTAAATAGACAAAATTAACAAGTTCAAACATGATCTAAGTTATAGGAATAGGATTATAGTTTGTGAGAAGTGTGGGAGATGGGGATTTGAATGATGAATTCTTTATATTTTATTTAAAATGCATCCTCTACCGTTTGTTTTAAGGCAATGGTAAACAGTGAATTGAGAGTAGTGGTGACTTATGCAAAGGCGAACAGAAGGAATTATGGGTAGTGAAAAGTTCTTGTTAGGTAAGAGGACAGAATTCAAAGTTGGGGTACAGCCATCAGCCCCATCTATGGTAATTCAAGAGACAATAATCAGAAAGAAGGTACAAAGCACAATGTTTTATTTGAAGAAGATGGAATTTCTATCTGGGGGTTGTATTTTCCTTTTCTTTTCTGATTTTTTTATTATTTAAAACAATTTTAAAATTTAAATATATTGATCATATTCTTTCCCTTCCCCAAGTCTTCCCAGATCCTCTTCCCTTCCCTACCCACCCAACATTAAGTCATTTCTAAAATAAATAAACCAAAACAAAAACTCAGTACAACAACAAAATTTCTAAGCCTACAAAATAAAACAGCTTCACAAAAAACCAAACTAACCAAATAAAAACCCATCTCCCACACTTCTGGCACATGAACACACACACAAAATTGTGAAGTCCATTATTTGTTGGTCAACTATTGAACATATTTTCTCATCCTGGAGTGGTTGATCGACCCATCATTATTCTGTTGGAAGAAACTAGTTTTTCCTTCTTCCAGTAGGTATAAATGACAGTTGTGCTGTTAGTAGTTACCTTAGTAGCTAGTTTTTCCTTCCTTCCTTCATTTTATTTTAAATATAATAAAATAAAATATAGTAAGATGAAACAAAAACTATCACATAGAAATTGAACAAAAATAAACCAAGAGAGGGGGGAAAAGCCCAAGAGAAGGCACAACAGTCATAGATTCACTTGTTCACACACTTAGGAATCCCATAAGAACACAAAACTGGAAACCATAATATAAACACAAGAACTTGGTGTAGACTCACGCAAGCCCTGTCTGCCCCAGTCTCTGTGAGTTCATATGAGCTCTGCTCAGCTGATTTAGAGGGCCTTGTTCTCTTGGTGTCTGCCACCCCTTCTGGCTCTTACACTTCTTTAGCCTCTTTTTCCATAGGGTTCCCTGAGCTCTGAGGGGCAGAATTTGATGGAGACATCCTGTTTAGGGCTGAGTGTTCCAAAGTCAATCACTCTCTTCATCATCTCTGTGTTTCTTCACATCTGTTGTAGGAGGAAGCATCTCTGATGATTTCTAAACTATGAGTAGAGCAGATTGCCATTAGGGCTCATTTGATCACTACATTTTTTTCTTTTCTTTTGTTCCTTTCCTTTCTCTCTCCCTCTTCCTTCCATCTTTTTCTTTCCTTTTTTAGGAACAGTCTTGTTTGTCTTTTCCCTAGGACCCTGGACTATCTAGTCTTGTTTGTTGGGTATGGGTTCCATATTGTGGAGTGGACCTTAAGTCAAATTAGTTACCTGTTGGTTAACTCCCACAAACGTCTTGTAGGCAGGACACTATTTTAGACAAAGGGTTTGTGGCTGCCTTGGTGTTTACATTTCTCTTCTGATAGCATGCAGAGTAGATTTCTGTAACAAAGACACTGAGACACAGGGATGGAACATTCTAATTAGGAATCAGCTCAGCATCTCCATATTCAATGAATGGAGAAAAAGTTTCTTTGCAAGGGGGCTTTGCTGTTAGTTTCTGAAGAGCAACCTGTAGTCTTGGTAATAGTCTGGATTATTTGGGGATTCCTGTGGGGGCCATTTTGGTCAATAACGCTATTAGATGTAACTCAAACCTGGTACTGGAAACTTCATTTGGTGAGGTTTCTACTGTATTTGGTTTTCTTTTTGTTTTTCATTTTTATTTTACTTTTTTAAAAAACAAACTATCTTCTTTTTACATATCAATCCCAATTCCCACTCCCTCCCCTTCTCCCATTCCCTCCACATACCCTCCTCTCAGCCTCATCCACTCCTCAGAGAGGGTAAGGCACATTGCTTTGAGAAAGACCAAGGCACTCCTGTAGCTCAGTGGTAGAGTGTTAGTCTGTATTTGGTTCTCATACTACCCATAAAATGTCCCTTAATTTTAGCCGTATCTCCCCATCATTGCTGTTCTCATCAATAATATTTCAGAAACTGAAAACAACCCTTTGGGGGGCGCTGCTGCTTAAGGTTACAGTCGGCCATGTCCGAACAGCTCTCTGAGCTCCACGTGCTACTGAGGACTCCCTTCGCAGTAGGGCTCCTTCCTCCCCTGTTTGGACAGTGTCTGTAGACTCAGGTGCCTGACCTTATTTGGAAGCTGTCCCTGAGCCTGGATTCCTGACCTTTGACACAGTTTCCCAGAAGTGCTGCTATCACTATGATAATGAGATACTGTGCTCCAACAGTATGGTAGAATCGTGCTGCTAAACGCCAGTCAGGTGATGCTCCATTCACTGTCCCCATGCTATATATTTTCATTACTCTAGAATAAAGCTGAGCTGTAACACTCAAGCAGGCTCCCAGAAGGCTGTTTTCACCATACTCACAGGCCATACAAAGCTTTGCAAGTTGCCTCTGCTCCCTTTGTCCTCCAGGACTGGTGGCCAACAGACAGCAGGAAAAGAGAGACCCCCACAACAACATAGATGTGTCTCAACAGAAGAATGGATAAAGAAAATGTGGTACATTTACACGATGGAATATTATTATTCAAGCATTAAGAAGAATGACACCATGAAATTTGCAGGCAAATGAACAGAACTAGAAAAAACTTATGCTGAGTGAGGTATCCCAGACCCAGAAAGACAAATAGAGTATGTACACACCTATATGTGGATATTAGCAGTTAAATCGATCATCATCAAACTATAATCCATAGAACCATAGAGGGTAGGTACAGAGTAAAGAACTAGAGGGAATAGATAGATCTTTTAGGAGATGGAAAGAGAATAACTACTTATGGATGAATGGGGCCTCTGCAATGGGAGGATCAAATGGGGAGAGGTTGGGGAGAAGGTTGTGGGAGGGAACAGGGGAAGAGATTTGTGTTTTCTATGTAAGGGACTTTCTATCATCTATCTTGGATGGTGATGTGTCAAATACTACAGTCTCTTCCAGCAATATGGATATTCTACTTCTTGAGCATGCACCTGTCTTGTTTTGAGGTCATGAACTCTATTGTTCTGAGGTGCTACCATGTGTTGTAGAACTAGATGGTGATTTTAACTTTGGATGTTTATAAAAGACCTAACATCTTTCTATAAGGAGAAAAGTAAGTGATTACAACTGAGTGGATTTTCTTTCTTGTAACAAATTTTGAAAGAGGTTATGCCATGTTTCATAATTAGTTATTTGTTCTAAATAATACTGTACAAAATGTTTTTATGCCTTCATCATTTTCTAGACATCTAATAACTGGGTCAAAGAGTCTAAGTACCTTCAAATTTTGTACTGTCAAATCACCTTCCTGAATGTTGTCCAGTTCATTGAATTAAAGCCAAAGGCAAAATACAATTAAGTGATAAAGTTATTAATTTCAGGCCAGGAGACCTCACAGTATTTATAATTGGCCCCACACAAACACTTTCTAAATTGGGACCCTAGGGGGCACTAAAAGATTAAGGAAAGCAAACATCTGGCCCTCAGGCTTAAGAGGTTTCTAAGGCTATCTCAGACACTCCTTGAAAGCAGGAAAGCCATCAGCCAGTTCCAGACAAAGATGTTTTTTAACGTTGTATCTAGTCTTGGATACTCTGTAACTCTTTTCAAGAAAGAAACACATAGGTCACGAGTCAGAAAGGCAAGCCACTCCACCTGGTCATAAAGTTTAGCACTATGACACTGCCTTGAAGTTTTATGATATACTTAACTTGGTAAGTTGCCCTGGTTTAGCTTGAAATAAAATTTGGAGAGTAGCTTTTGTTTTGTAATTTTCCTCACCAATAATTCTACAAAAAAATTAAACTTTAAAAATGTTTTAATTGACACCAAAGTATATAATTTTATGGGTACAGTATAACATTATATGTATGTAACATATAATGATAAAATCAGGGCAATTAGCATATCCATCTTAAAGTTCTATTATTTTCTTGTACTGAGGATTTTTGAACTCTGCTTGAAATTCTCAAAAGTTAATTAAAAGTAATAAAATATAAATCTTGAGTACTTGCCACTTACAGTAAAGGTTTTTTTTTTTTATTTGTTTTTGTTTTTTTCTTAGATGCATAGGCTAAAAGAGTTGGGTCTACTCATTAAAACTGGTTTACACTAGTTTAAACAATTCCATTGTTTCAGAAATCTTTCAGATGCTTCCCCTTGCAGCACACACACACACACACACACACACACACACACACACACACACACACACACACTTCTTCTGGAACTTCAAGTACAAATAAACCTTGGCTGTCAGTATTTTTGAAACATTTCTGTAGTAGAGACAGGAGCTGAAATCCTGCCTGTTTAATTCTAGAAATGTAGACACCGTTGTACTCACCTTTGTCTGTGGGAAGAGAAGTTTCTGATTGCTTCATACCCATGAAAACATCATGTGAGTGTAGAAAACATGTGCGTATGTTTATATAAGTGAGCAAATTCATGTATATGCATAAAATTGAATGTGTGCCAGCAGAGACACACATACTCTTTCACAAAAGCATGATTCTGAAAAAGTCCATCACCTTTGCTCCTTCCACACAGTTGAGGTATTCTGAGCCTCAGACAAATAGCACTTGATATAAATTTAGATAGCTGAGAGGCGCTGGGGACCTTTGTCAGTAAACTTCCTGCTTCAGAAGATGTAACTGTAACTTCATTAAACAGAGCATTCTGGAAATGGCTGGCAGGAGCTGAGAGTGGAGCACATGTTGCTCACTAGTTGGTGATGCCTTATGGTTCCCTGGCCTCCAAGAACCTCAGTTCTTCATTTATCAATAGGGATAATCTACAAACCAATTTAAGGGTTAAAAGAAAAGATGCTTTTATTTTAGTTGGCAGAGTTTATTTGTTACTGCATATGAAATTGCAGCAATAAGTCAATTAAATACATTCATGACAAGTCCTTGTATTTTGTGTTTCCATTCGTTGTAGTTCAAGACAGTTCAGTGCAATTTCAAGTCACAAGACACAAGACTTCCCAGTACTTTCTACTCCTCACTAACCCTTTGGAAACACAGAAATTGCTGCAGTAAGTACCCGGAGCCTCGTTTTTCTTGTGGAAGTTTACTTATTCCAAGTTTCACTTTTTCTTTCTATAGCCCAGTGGGACAGACGACTATAGCATTAAAGCCAATATTTGATGAAGATCAAATATTCTAAATTTCAGTTGAGAGCTTTGTTTTAAACGTCTGTGACCAGCTACTGAATCTTCCTGGCTACACAGCTCAGAATCATTTATTTGAGGATCACTGACCCTGACCTGTGTCTGACTCTGAGACACCCATCAACCAAATGCCACCTACTTACACTCTCAGATTTTAACTCTTCAGGCATTCTGCTTAGGGCATAGAGAAAGGAAATTAAAACACTGTGTAATGCAGGAGAAATTAAACCAGGGCAAAGAGAAGATAAGGAGGAAAGATATTAGAAAAATGCAGAGAAAACAAATAATGTAGATGAAAGGGAAGAAAAGAATACAAACACACACACACACACATGAGATGCATGCTTTATAATGCCAAATATCCATTTTATATTTTATTATATATATATTCATAACAATGCACTTTAAATTTTTATTTTTTCTATGGTGATTTCATATAGGAACGCAATGTATTTAGATAATATCCACATTCCACCATCTCCAGCTCCTCCAACTCTCTGCTTCTACATTCCCTCTAATTTTATATTTTTCCACCACCCCCATCACTGCTCTCCTTCCTACTCCCCCTTAGAGCCCGCTGCACCCAGTGACTACTGTCCATATGTGCCTGGGGGTCCAGCACCCGCCACTGGAGCATTGGCAACCTGTCACAGACTACATCACTTGGGAAAACTGACTCCCCTTAGCACCCATCAGCTGCCAATAGCATGTCAGTTAGGCGTGGGTGTGGTCAGAAGCTGCTCGTTTGTCCCCAGCCACTCAGACTTGAAATGACCACACAGAAACTGTATTAATTAAGTCACTGCTTGGCCTATTAGCATATGCATATCTCTAGCTAGCTCTTACATCTTAAATTAACCCATTTCTATTATTTTATATTGTACCATTAAGCTTGTGGCCTACTGGCAAGATTGCAACTAGCAGCTAGCGTCTTTCTCCTTTGGCGGCTATATGGCATCTCATTGACTCCGCCTTCTTTCTCCCAGAATTGTTTAGTTTTCCCCACCTAATTCTATGCTGCCCTGCTGCAGACCAAAGGAGGTTCTTTACCCATTAACCAATAAAAGCAACACATACACAGAAGGAATTCCCACACTATTTCCCCTTTTCTATCTAAATGAAAATAAGGTTTTAACTTTAATGTAGCAAGATTACATACAACAAAACAGTTATCAAGAAAGAATTATAGTTACAATATTTATATCTACTTTATCTTTTATCATAAATAAGGAAAACTATAATTATAACTATCTATTCTTCAACTCCATCAAAGACTCCAAGAGGATATAATATTACCTAAGTAAACAGGCTGTACATTGTAAACAACTTCCAAAACTCTAGAATTGACAGAGACATCTTGCTGCTTGAACAGTGATCCAAAGTTCTTCTGTAATATTGGGGTACCCATCTTCAGCCTACAGGCCCACAGTATCTGGCAGATATTTCCATAAAGCAGGAAATATCAAAGACAGTTCCACCTATATTGGCAGTCTGTCATCACTTTCTTCTGTGTCCTGCAGAATGTCTGACAACTCTTTCATGAAGCAGGAACCCTGAAGAACTGTCTCACCTTTAGGTAAGTTCAGCAGTCATTTTCTTTGGGTTCTACATGTCCAGTTCATACAGCATACCATCAAGCAGTCCAGGCAAGAGCAGTTTCTTGGCTAGCAAACTCCGTAAGGAGCCTCCTTGATGCCCATCTTCCTCTTGAAGTAGATTGGAGCTGCCAGGAGCAGATGTGTCTCATTGTCATGAAAAATCATAAGTTCTTAAAACATTTAAATGCCATATTCTGTTAGTCTTTGGGAGATTTGAAGAATAACTATCCATCTGAAATATATCTCTGTACATTTAGAAAACCTATGCAGAAGGATTTCCCACACAGGTGGGGACTTGTGAGCCCCTTCCTTCTCCATCCTAGAGTGCTTTAGTGTCAGCACAATTTTTTTGTAAAATCAAACTGAAAAGTGGCTAAGCTTCCTCCATGTTTCTCCATTACTATTCTTAGAGGTAATATTGGAATATTTTCTGTGTATATAGAAATAAAAGTTTTAATTTCCACATGAATTCAATGTAAAAGTGATCCATGACATTGTTTTATCTAAACATTGTTACAATCAAATTTGCCTCTTAGGTTTTAATACCAGGAGTTTCTTGACTTTATCTAAATGGACCCCAGTTGAAATCAGTTTGCTTCAGTCTCTTATCTCTTTCCTTTAAACACATACATATGACGTGTGTTGTATTTAGGAAAAGATATCTGGTAGCGATTACTTATGTGTAATGATTTGATGGTGTCTAGAGTAACCGGTGCTGTATAGGAATGGGAAAGTCCCAGTGAGGTTCTGTGTTAGCCCTTCTTATGAAAGCAAACCTTTCACATCCAGGTCCTGGCTCAGCTCCTGAAGCAGAGCCTGGAGTTTGGGTAGAGGATTTGAATCATGTAGTATCTGCTTGCTGAGAAGATGCTGATTATTTTAGAAATGCAGTAACAGGCTATGGAACTTTGAGGAACTAGAGCATATGTGATCTTCCCACTCCAATGAGATAGGCATCCAAGAGTGCTTGGGTTGACATGCACATTTATGTTGTTATGGGGACAATATAATTTATAGGTTTATAATATTGTAGCTCAGATATTATTTTAAATATATTTTGTAAAGTAGAGAGAAGTAGACCTATGACTAGCAGTCTAAGGAAGCTTTGTAGCTTCAATATGTCATCTCGAACATTTCTGGAGATGCTACACAACAAAGGTGACCATGGCAAGATGATCTCAAAGAATAAACAAGCGTTTCCCAAATGGAAAAGGAGACAAAAGAGAGTTTTCATGTATGGTCATGAAGCAATTTATTGTCCAGATTGGAACATTTCTCGTGGTGAAGGTTTGAATTGCTGGAGCAGTAGGAGGATGGTAGACAATTTCCTCCACAGTGTGGGAAACTAGGTGAGGTCAGAAGTTATTTGATGGACAAGAGATCAAGCAAACATACTTGTTAGCATCTAGTTATGATTGCCTTCCAGGTCAGCCTCTATTGTCATAGTATTTTTTTTCTGAAATCATGAACCAAAATTTCTAATTGTTATTATTTCTTAATGTGGAAAAATAATAGTCATAACAAAATTAATTCTATAAAATACATGCATTTATTAAACTAACAAAATCTCACTAAAAAATATTTGTCTAAGAAAATGGCTTTGGGAGGCCAGTGCAAACAGAGGAATCTTATGTTCCTTAAGTATTTGTGGCTGCACAACACCAAAAGCAGTATCCCTCCCTGATCTCTCTTTCGGTTTCTTCCCAAACTTCTCTCTTGCTCATTTAACTATGACTTCTTAAGCTTTCCTCATTCACTTGGATTTTTGTTGATTTATTCAAGGGTACTTAGTGTTTCCTTGTGACTTGTTTCCACCTCATCCTCTCACATGTGTTTATTCCCACAAAACACATCCAATTTATCAGTTATTCTACTCCCCAGCATTGGCCATGCCCTTCTGGGGATGTTGGCTTTACCTTCATCTCCAAGGACTAAATTCTGGGTAGTGTTTTAAGCAAATTTGTTGCATTCCTTTGCCACCAGTTGCTTTGGGGAAGGACATTTAACTAGTTTAATCAAGAAAATACTTCTGGAATTCTAGAGGCTGCTGGGAAAAGATTGCTCATACCCAAGAAAATAACATAGAGAAAGGCTGAGCATGCCAGTGCCATTGTAATGAGGGCAGTCAGAGGACGTCAGTTTCTCCTCATTGGTCCTTGCTTTTCTATGTCCCACTTTACTCCCCATCACGATGGTATTATTAACAGTTTTTCAGCTGGACCACTATGCTACTCGCTGCCAAGACTTTACCCAAGCAGTTCTCTTTCCTTCAAAGCTTCCCTCACAAGTTCTCACCTGGATGATTCTTGGTCCTTGGAGACTCAGTTCAGCTTTCTTCAGGACTCCATGTTTGAATCTTCTGGACTCTATCTGAGGCACTCATGAAGTTTCCATGGTGTGTTCTGTGTTATTCCTTCATAGTTAGTATGCCATGTTGTATGTTAATCATTCCTGGTATTACTATCAAACACGCTGCTATTTCTATGATTGATTTTAAGTGTTTAGAAGATAAAGAGTGAACCGTAGTTGATCTTCCTCTGTCTTTTGACACATGGAAGATAGTCAACAGAATGATACTAGTATAATTAAGCTTACATTTCTTACCATTCTTATTTTCCAAATACCCTTCTACATGTTCCTTGTGTTGTATATCTGCCTGGAATATTTTCTTATCATATATGACAAACAGTGCTTCATGTCACATGCTCTAAAGCTGACTAACTCTTCTTTAACTGTGACATCATATATGAGAAAGTTTCCTGGATTGTCTTGGCATTCTTACATACTCCTACACATATTTAGAGCACAGCATTGTAATGAACTCTTTATATCACTGACTCCCAGCACAATTACAGTAAAGTGACAAGGACTTCAATAGATGAGCAATGAGAGCGAAAGAAAGTACACGGTCAGCTTGGAGCCCTCTGAATGACGGGTTCCTGCTGGTGCGGTGCAGGATTTTTCACATACCCGGTCGGTATTACACCAGTGAATCATGACCCCAGCTCACTGTGTGACAAATTCAAGCAAGGGGGAGACCTTTTAACTTATTTCCTGCATGTTTTGAGAGCAAAACTGAGGCCCAGTGTATCTGAGTCTCAGTTTTATTATCCATAAAATACCTGGTGACCAGCAATCTGTATCCTACAAAGCAGTAAATGTTATTTTGTAAGTAATGAAAATGACATATATAGATGCAATCACACTTTCAAAATTCCACTTAAAAAACAAACAACTTGAGTAGGATCTTGGCGAACTCTAAGGAAAAACAGCTCTTAATATTATTAAGTGACCTTGGGAGTCAAAGGAGCTTGGCTTTTGGAAACAAGGTAATTTATCTGTCTCATACAGATGACATTTTTATTAAACATACAGAAGAGAGGGCATACAATTCAGCTCAGTAAAGTTCAAAAGGTACTTAGTGTGTGGGTTCTAAAATGTGAATGTCAGGAAAGAGGCCACAGTCGACTCTCAGAAGGGCAGGCCTGCAGTGGGTTGCTGACGCTCTAGCTCCTGAGACAATTGTTTATGTCAGATGTGAGAGGAGCTCTGCTGGGAATTTTCTCAGGCATGAAAACTATCAGTTTACCCTCTGTCACAGGAAAGCCTTGGGCTGTCAGCTTTCCTGGGAACATATTGAAAAGTGAAAGTTCTTAGACAAAAACAAATAAACAAGCGAGTAAACTGTTTCCCAGAAACCCAATTTGATTGCAAGCTAATACAGTTCTTAAGGCAAGGCTGGCAGAAGACACAGTGCTTTGTGCTCTGCTTGTGGATGCCACGTCCAGAGAAACACATGGTGACTTGGGAAAGGGTGCTGCCCCAGGCTTTGAGCCAGACAGCGAGTGACAGGATCAGCTCTGCCACTCAGTGTCATTGGGGAACCACTGAACCCCTCAGTCTCAGTTTCGTTCACTGTGAAGTGAACAAACTTTAGTCCACAGGTTTGTCATGGTCTCTATGAAGAGCAAGGACATTATGTCTGCCAAAATGCTTAGAGATATCAAGGTTAAGGGACTGAGGTTGAGTGACAGAGCATTTCCCTAGCATGTACAAGGTCTGGATTTTATTCCCAGCATGGGGCTAAAATACAAGAAAAAAATCAAGGCTAACATTGTAGTCACAATACATGGTGCATTTATAATATGAGAAGATGGGTAATAGACATATCCATGGCTAATTCCTGTGTCTTTGTCTTTGATTTCTTATTGTCTCATGAAACTACAACATATCTATGTATGTTTGAATGTGACCTATAGGTGAACAAAAAGAATGACATGAATAAACATGATTATATACAATAATATAGAAGCAGAAAACAAGGACTTTCTTAAAAAAACTTAGAGAAAAACAAATTATTGTAACAAAACTTTTGAAGAAATATCATCTGGATTGAAGGTTTATGTGGGTCTGATTTCTGAGACTGTGCCAATTTAATTGAAACTGCCTTATTCACATGGAAATACAAACAGAAAACTGTATTCCATATATTTCTACTTTTTTTTGCTTGGAATCCACTCCTAGAAAGGGCCATTTGGAAACAGTGAGCACTGAGGTCAGGACCCTTCCAAATGATCAGTGGTAACATGAGCTAAAGTCCAGCAAGAGTTAAGATTATGTTTAGTAACAAGAAGAGAACTTTTGGCTGTTTTTGAAGATTAATTTGTTAATTACATGAACATCTGGGTTTTGGTTCATCACTTCCCTTGAAAACCTTGATTAATTTATGAGATTTTCATCCCCATTTACTAAAAAAAAGGCAGCAAGTCATCGTCCAGCGTTCCACACCAATGGAGGCAGAAGTTAATTGGATTTGAGATCTTTTCCCATTTCTCCCTTCAGCAGTTCCTTGTTGCTGCTTTGAGTGGAACCAGGTACTAAGGGATTCTGTCTGCTTGTGTGTATGTGTGAGAGAGATACAGAAATGAGAAGAATTGCAAGTGACTGGAAAGTGAGTTTGAAAAAATATTCTTTGGTATTTCCTTTGGTTTGGGTGAGAAATATCAAAAGATGAACAAACATGCTAACTTCAGAACTAGTAAACATATTTTCTTGGTGCACACTTATGAAAAAAGATTTGATTTGGATGTCATGAGTATGCATTACAAGAAAGCTGTTTATGATTTTCTGTGGATTAAAATGTTCAGGGTTTGGAAAGAGGAAGTCAGAAACGCACAGAACCCACAGTCGGCTCTCCTGCCGAGAGATGTATCAGCAGATAGCAGTCCCCCCAGAAACCCACCACCTTTACACACACACTCCAGGAAGAGGGAGCAGGAGACTGAGAAAGGGGTTGGGGCAGAGGTGGCAAGAGCTAAGCCGGCTACATGACTGCTAATATGGACAACTGCCCATGGCACTGAATGCCATTATGAGACACACTTGCATTTATCTCTTGACAATACTCAGGGAAAGGGAAATTCAATGAAGGGGTTATAACCTCGCTTCTGCTTTTACTTTGCATCTCATCTTACCGCTCCTCTGCTTTTCTTCACAGCATTTTCTGAGTTATAGTTGACCTTGTAATCTGTGCATTTATATGAACTATTAGAAACCTTTTCTGGGGCTTGGAGGAATACAATACACATATGAATAATGCAGGGTAGTTCTGAGAGTGTTTCTGGAAGGTAAGACAGGGGTTTTCATGTTATGCATAACCAGATGAATGCTTAGGTTTATGGTGACCATGCATTTATTTTCTAATCAGATAGAGTAAAGAGTAGTTCATAATTTTACTCAGTACAAAAGAAAGTATTTGTGGTACCAAGGACTAACTTTTTCATAAGAAAGATTCGTAAATGTTGCAGGGTGATGGAGGAGAGTCATCTGTCTAGGTGTTACCTTTGTTGGTTAATAAAGAAACTGCCTTGGCCCTTTAATAGAACAGAAAATTAGGTAGGCGGAGTAGACAGAACAGAATTGTGGGAGAAAGAAAGCAGAGTCAGGCAGACGCTTCAGGCAGAAGCCTTGGTCGGTCATCATGCCTCTCTTCTCCCAGACAGATGCAGGTTAAGATCTCTCCTAGTAAGCGACCACCTTGTGGTGCTACACAGATTACTAAATATGGGTTAGTCAAGATGTGAGAATTAGCCAATAAGAGGCTGAAACTAATGAGCCAGGCAGTGTTTAAATGAATACAGTTTCCATGTAATTATTTCGGGTACAGCTAGCCGGGTAGTGGGAAGTGGCCCCGCCGCTCCTTCAACAGCAGGGCTAGAAGACAGAGAGGAACTGTGGGATTCAGTTTTCATCTTACTTTCACCATATGCCTTCATGAAAATATGGAACAGGGTAGGTATAGATGTTTACTTCTAATATTTTAAAACGAAATTCTATTAGAATTTTTTTCTGCATAAAGTAGCCAACCATGAGAGAATAGGTTTTGATTTTTAATAATTTTCCACAATGTCCATTTTATTTGTACAATGGTAAATAAGAATAAAAAATCTGTACTCTTATCTGACTTTAAAGAAGGACCTTACAATCTAAATAATCAAGGCCATGTAAAACCAAAGCAGAATAATTTACTTCAGTTTATTCCTTCTTTGAACAAAAATGAAAATGAGACTTTACCAAGCCATTTCCTTAAACATTTTGCTGGTCCTTTCAGAAACAGCATTGATAACTAAGTTCATTGCCAACCAGGGAGAAGGCATAGGCTTACCTTTGTGTTAAGCATCCCTAATATTTTTTGACACAAAAAACAAGGAATCAATTTGGGACAAATTGATTAACAAAACAAAGCTTATCATGACATTTACAAAGATAAAGTCTCCTAGTTCCTAGGTGGCACAGGGCAGTATCAGTGTGGAGCATAGGTGAACATGACTGGGATGCCTGAAAGCCTTCACATACAGAGTGCCTGGGGAGTTTCACTGTCTTCTTCCTCCCAGTCTGGCTGATACGCAGTGTCCACCTTCCTCGTCACATAGCCCTGCCATTGAGTTGACACAGGTGTCTCTACTCTGCATTTGAAAGTGTGACCGAGGGGTGTTGGGGTTTTATTTCTTCACAGATTCCAGATGTTTTCTCTCAAAATGTTCCTTCATTATTTCACTCCAATGCACCGTTTTGCCATAGAACCTCACCTGGTGAAGAGATACATGAGCTATATTAAGTGTTCTGTAGATTTCTAGGTTTCTGGGAAAATGAGCTTTAACTGCTTTCTCTTCTTTTCATAGCTGTGAAGATGAAGAATATGAGTATTTGAGCTGATCCAAGAAAACTCTCTCATTCAATAGTATAAAGGGTAAACAATCATTTTGTAGATAATTACATGTTAGAACTCAGGGTTTAAATATCTAGATGTCTAGTGTCCAAGTTGATAATAATAACCATAGGAATAACCACCCACATTTTGATTGGTTTTAAGGTCCGCTCCATGAGGCACTGCTAAAGTAGCCAAGAACTTGATATTAGATAGATGATGGGCCTGGGGGAAAATCTATTACTATTATTCTGCTAAAGGAACATAGCAATGACATGTATCCTAATTATATATCCTTATATCCAAACACATCAGAGATGCTTCCTCTTGCACTAGATGGAATTAACACAGAGATCCACAAGAGGACACTGTATGGAAGTCAGAGACCTTGGAGAACTCAGCCCTAGCTGGGGTGTGTTTATCAAACCCCTTCTCTCTTGGCTCATGGAACGAAGCAGAAGAGGGGACAGAAAGAGTCTAAGAGCCAGAGATGATAAAGCAAACAGTGTCTTCCGGACACAGCAGGACTGATGCACATGTTCAAACCAGAGGAAATTCTAGCCCTGAGAAGGGGAAGGGGACACAAAGTCCCCTCTAACCAAGACCAAGAAGCTCTTTGTCACTGACACTGGCTGGAAAGGGAAACTCGGTTTTCTCTGATTGTGTGTCAGGAGTGTAGTAACCATACTCCATGCCCATGCCCAGGCCAACACAGAACAGTCTTGGTTTCTGTTTGTTCATTTTTTGTTCTACAGATTTTCTATCTTTTTATTTAATTCTTTATTGTTTTTCTTGTTTTAGAGAGAGAGAGAGAGAGAGAGAGAGAGAGAGAGAGAGAGAGAGAGAGAGAGAGATTGTGAGATCCTGAATTTGGATATGTAGGGAGGTTGAGAGACTCTAGAAGGGCTTGGAAAGAATATAATTAAAATATATTATGCAAAAACTGAATAAAAAATTTGAAGATAAGAACAACCAAACTTGAGTTCAAAACATTGTGGGCCAGGTCACTTAATGGCATCAATGAATAATATTTCAGAAAATGCAATTCTATGTTCAATAAGTGAATCATTGTGCTGAGTGCTAGCATATGAACAGCGACCAATTTACTGATTTGTGAAGCAGGAGTCCAGTTTGCCGCCATGTACTAAAAAACAAACAACAACAACACACACACACACACACACACACACACGCACGCACGCACACACACGCACACGCACACACACACGCATACACACACATGCACAAATAATTTAAAAGATCAAAGAATGAAATTACTTAACCAGCTTTCCTACCTTGGAAAAGGCTCTCAGTAAAGGTTAGAGAAAGCAGTAAGTTAGAGTTCTTCCCTCAGAACTACCTCATTCACTTTGGGAGAGGAGGGTGGCACAGAGTCAGCAGCTTATGTGCTCATTATTCATGAAACTGATCTTCAAATGTAATAGGACATAGAGAAAACCACAAACAATCAGAAGACAAAAACCATCCATGCAGCTTCAGGCAACATTTATCCTATGAAAGAATATTTACTTTTTTCCTTTTTTCTTTTTTTTTTTTTTTTTTTTTTTTGTTTTTTGTTTTTCGAGACAGGGTTTCTCTGCAGCTTTTTTAGAGCCTGTCCTGGAACTAGCTCTTGTAGACCAGGCTGGCCTCGAACTCACAGAGATCCGCCTGCCTCTGCCTCCCGAGTGCTGGGATTAAAGGCGTGCGCCACCACCGCCCGGCTAAGAATATTTACTTTATGAAAGATCTTTTGTTAAGCAAAAAGGAGTCTACAAAACTATGAAATTCTTAAAAGACTGGGCGTTATTTAATCCTGCTTATTGGAACACAGCAAAGACCCTGATAATATCTGTGGATTTATGTAAATAGTTACAAAACAATTTTTGTTTGTTTGTTTGTTTGTTTTGTTAAAAATCCCAAAGTATTCTATTTGTTTTTAAAATTTAAGATAGGTAGCCTAAATCTGTGTTAAAAAGAAAATACCAACTTGAAATGTTGGCTTCCAGATTGTATGATTCAGAAGGGAAAACTTAAAAGGGATAATTCATTACTTTGTGTAGTAGAGATGCTGTTTTTGTTTGCATACTTTAAAAGGGAATTGTGTGTGGGAGGGGACAATCTTAATGTCTTAGAGAGAGGGGGCAAACTCAAAGGTCAAGGGAGAGAAAGCCATTGGGTGACACACAGAGAAACAAAACAAATGACCAGGTCTCCGAAGATGGGAATGTGGGGGGTCCATGAGCAGGGCTGGAGGTCTGGGTAGGGCGGTGCGGAGGGTTAGCACTAGCATTGGAGTGTGGGGCAGGATCTGATGCCCTGCAATTTAAAATAGTTCTTTGCTTGAGACAGCAGTTTTGCTTTGTTTTCAACCAGCAGACATTGTTTCTGAAATAAACTTTTATTAGACTGAGGATTTTTGAGGATCTTTTTCATTTCAGACAGACATCAAAAAAATTGCATGATTTTTTTAAAAACTATTTTTTGAGAAATTAGTTTTTTGAGATGCAAATTTAACTTATTTACTCTGTACCCTGGAGTGGTCCTGCTAGCACCATAACTTTCCATTTATTTCCATGTTAGGAGACTTTCTTACATGACAAACCTTGAGTTTTCATTGTTTTTTTTTGGCATCCTAGTTATAAAAGGAGATATTTATAACACAGGTTATGTAGAAAAACAAGTGAATTTAAATAGGAGAGATTTCAAAATTATCTTAATAATTTTTATGTGTGTATGTATGTGACATATAAATGTGATGTGTTTCTGTGTGTGTACTTGTATATGGGTGCATGTGTAAGTAAATGTGTGTGCATGCGTGCCTGAGTGTGTGTGTATGTGTGTGTGTGATCATCAGGTGTCTTCCTCAATTGCTTTGCTCTCTCTCTCTCTCTCTCTCTCTCTCTCCCTCTCTCTCTCTCTCTCTCTCTCTCTTTCTCTCTCTCTCATCTTTTATTTGAGACACAAACTCCTGGGGTTTTCCTGTCTCTGGTTCTCAGCCCTGTGTCTCCCGGTGCTTGTGGTTCTACCAGGCTTTCTACGTGGGTTCTGGGATCCAAACTTAGGCCCTCACACTTTCATGGCAAGAGCTTTACAAACGGAATCATTTCCCCAGCTCCAAGACAAGTTTTATGTTTATTTATTAATTTATTTACTGGATTCAATCTTAGAAAGCAGACAGACATGATCTCAGGAGTTCTGGTGAGAAATATGCTAATTAACCTGATTTGATCAATACGCAATGTATACATGGGTTAAAACATTATATTGTACTCCATAACTATGCACAACTAATATTTATTAGTCAAAAAAGAAAAGATTAAAAACAAAACATTCCCTCACTTTTGCTCCAGAAACAAAGAGGGACAGGTATGAATTTAGTGTTTGATTTTCCAAGAGTCATGGTATTATGTCTCCTCCTTGCACTGTCTAGCAATACATTGCGTCAAACCATAACTTTTTTTTTAAATTTCAAACTAGAAATTCTTAGTTCCACTAGGAACTATTTCATCTCCCTGACTTCGTGTGCGTTTTCCTTTGATGGGGTCCTCTGAGGGTTCTTGTCACACACTTTAGCCGCTGTCGTGTTCCATGTGTGCTCTTCCTGTCAGACGGCTCTCCCTGTTCTCATGTACTCTCGGATGCTAGTCTCAACATTCACCCAAGGAACTACTTTGTTGGAACGGCTCCATTTGCCAGAGGAGAAGTTCCTGTGTGTGGTTATTGATGTTCTTTTTAAAATCAACAAATGACAGCTAAAGAAAGGGTGGAAGGTGATTTGTGGCAGTTAGGCCTCAGGCAGCTACACACACATAAACAGAAGTTGATTCCATTATTTAAAAAAACTGTGGGCTTAGCTCCTACATGGCAAAGAGCAGATCTTCTGTAACGGCCTTGAGTTCAACTGGGTAAGTGGGTTGCTGCCTTTATCCCCTCAGAGGGACCAATCTTATGTACCCAGAAATAGGCTTGAATGGGAGGATGCTAGGCCTTGGATGTGACTGGGCCGTTCTCCCCTGGTAGCCTTCTTCTGGCCTTTTCTTTAGTCATGGAGGCTTGTGGCCATGAAATGACTATGGTCACTGCAAAGTCATGAGGATGAATCAGATAGCTTGAGCACTGGCCTGACTGAGCTTTTCAGGCCCAAATGTGGATTCCTCTGAGACAACTGAACAGGAGAAACATACGCAACAGACAGCAATTCCAGAGCTCTGCCTCTGTCTACCTGACCATGTGCATGTCTCAAGGTGACATTTATATTCTTACCTGTTTCGTTTTTCAAAATTATTTTCAAATGAAGATGTATCTTGAAGAATTTTGCATGTTTTGAAGCTATCATTTCTTGTGTTAGTATTTTTGGGGGGCTTCACATAAATCCTCAGGAAAGCAGAAGCTAACCTCTCAGATCCTCCACTGCACCCACCAAATGCAGGTTCAGACTTACTGTGGGCTGTCTTGCTGTTGAGCAGGGATGTGCTGAATAACCTCATATACGGTGCCATGAAAATCTTGCCCTGTCACACCTTCAGAGGCTGTCCCAGACCTAGTTGGCATCTAGAAAACACAGAACATTAAAAGGAAAAATTTAGCCTGAGATTAGCTGGAAATATGCTGCAGCTTGAGGGAGACAGGAGACAGGTGGGTGTTCTCCAGCTCTGGATTGTGACTTCCTCTTTGGTACCCCTCCTGCACTCACGCTATACTGTTTATTTACTTCAGGAATAGCTTGGCGATCCTGCCACACTCTTCATCATTTAAGAAGAAAGCTGGAAATACTGTACAGAAAAAAAAGGAGGAAGAAAAGTAGCTAAAAGGGAGATGAAATAAACCAGTCTTACAGTTTAGAACTAGCCAGCACATATAACTGTTACATTATATCTTAATTGCTCTTTTGGACAGATTTTGTCAATCACAAGTGCAAGGGTAGCTTAGCTGAAAGAATATTGTGAAGGCAACAGCCTCCTCATATCTCGAGCTGGTAAAAAGACATTTCTGTAATAAAGTCTATAGCCACAAACCTCACTGGATGAAGCACACAGGGAGATAGAATGCTGAGAACAAAGGGGGCATTTTCTAATCGCAAGTAGTTCTTTTCTTAAAAAAATGGAAGAAAGAACACCCAGAAACAAGTAATCCATTTTCGTTCCATCCAATTGGACTATTATAGGGGAACAAGGAGACAGAGGATAACCTGGTGCTTTATAAATCCACGCATGCTCACGAGCTAATAATTCAGGGACACATTCTGCACCAAACTGATTATTTGCAATGTTTTAAAAAGAGACTGGCTGAAAACAAATGGTTTCAACTGTAAAAGACCCTACCTTTAGCCTATGTTTAGAGTAATAAAGATATGTACCTGTATATTATTAGGTTTTTACTATAATAACTCCCTATGACAAGCAGGTAACTTCAAGGATGTGATCAAGATATTGGGAGTTGCCGGGCGGTGGTGGCGCATGCCTTTAATCCCAGCACTCAGGAGGCAGAGGCAGGCAGATCTCTGTGAGTTCGAGGCCAGCCTGGTCTACAAGAGCTAGTTCCAGGACAGGCTCTAAAAAAGCTGCAGAGAAACCCTGTCTCGAAAAACCAAAAAAAGAAAAAAGAAAAAAAAAGATATTGGGAGTTATGAGGAAGAAAGGTAGGAAACTGAGGAACAGAGTGAATTCTGTGAAATAAAAGGCTGCGGTCACTGAAACAATATGGAATAATTTGTTAGGGACCATTGGTCCCCTGTTCTTCTTTTCTCCCTATATTCAACCTAGTTACTTCTTTATTCATAGACTATATCAGGTAAAGAGTATTTTTTAATGGGTGTAACTTCCTTAGCTCCACAGTTCTCAGTCTACAGTGAGTCACACTGTGGTCTGCCTTTGGATATCACTGCCCTCGTTCTTAAATGAATGCTGCTTACACCTCTGGTTAATCAGCCACTAGGAAAACCAACCCTGGGAATACCAGACGCATCTGGAAAAGCCACAAATTCGTATATTCCGAAGTCACCCAGGGCATCTTCGTGGCCTGAAAGGAAAAAGAACACTGCTTACAAAAGCAATGCTTCCCTCTGATATTTAAAAATGCATGCATTTATTTTTGTTTCATGGGAATAGCCACAGAACTTTTCTTTATTGTCTGTTGTAAGTGATATTTGCATGAAACCATTTAATATTTCCTAGTACCATATGGTCATATTGGCATTGAATGGTTTTGGGAATAACTTCTTCTCAGGAGGAAAAATGAAACTGAACTTGACCAATTATTCTTAAGGTCTGATGTGGAATACTGTATTCCATATTAAAATACACATATGTAGACAGGATCATGGATTCAAGATCCCACTGAGGCCTTAACTTGGATGTCACAAAAACCTTTGATCCACCTGTAATATCTACTGTGCTGCGATAGATCGAACAGAGAAGATTAGAAAAGGATGGGCAATAACAGTAGCTGCACAGACACATGAAAGCCAATGCAACATAATAGGAACATCATCCAAACTTTATCTAGGAAATGAAGAGGAGGGTGAAGGTAGTTTGGAGGAGCAGATGGCTTGGGACTCTTCCCTTCTGTGATGCTCAATTACTGTAAGAGAGCAAGGACTGGAGATGAGTCACATTTTATTTTAATTCTCTTAGCAGCCCCATAAACTTAGGAAGTTTGTGTCACTGTTATATAGATAAGGAATTTGAGGTCAAGAAAAGTAATTTTCCCAAGAGTAATGTGGCAGATATAGGACTGAAACCTGGCTCTTGGTGACAGCACCATCCACACATAAGCTCCATTGTTCACTTAGAACAGCTCACTACAGAATCAACAATGAAGGCAGTGAGGACCGGCTGTGGACAAAGAACAGGACTGCATCTATCACACTTCCATTTCTTCCTCTCCTTCGGTATTGAATAGCTGGTATTGTGCATCCTCAGGAAACTACAAAGGCTCCTTTGGCTTTGACAGACTAACAATGATAGGGCCAATGAGTGAGAATGAATCAGAACTCGTCTTCACTTCTCTGATTCCTAGTTGCCTTGTCTGTATATGGAGTTGAGAGTCTTTCCCTAGCATATCCTCCAGACCTGTGTGGCTCACCTTGTAAAGGGAAGACACTGAGCAATATAGGGATTTTGGTTGTGCTAATATCAGCTTCTATTAATTCTGTTACATTGACAGCCTATCTGTAAACATCCCTGGTAAACACTGATGATTAGTGAATACATATCGCTGTGGATAACAGTCCTTTCCAGTCTGGCCATTACCTGAAAAGGTTTGAGCTTTTCTGTATTCTGACTCTGGTCTGAAAAAAAAACCCAAACAGACACATTAATCAAAGGTTATGATTGAGGGAAAATGTTTTTCTTACTTTTCACAGAAATGTATACATTACCGGCCTTCTAGCTTCTGCCTTATAGCTAAAAGCAAGAGGGGAAAATAAGAGTAAGGTGTTTTTGAAGCTTTTTTTTGCAATGTTCCTAAAATGTATTTTTTTCTAATTTTAACTTACCTTTGTAAGGTTGGTATTTTTTCCACAGAAAAAGAAGACACATGGATATAATCAAAAACAGCGATATTCCAGTTATACTCGCTAATGGGGACAGTGATTTTCCTTTTTGTGCAAGCTTCTCCAGTCCTAAAAAACAGTAATAAATTACTATACAATCTGAAATGCTTATAACTATTCTCTAATTAAATATGACACCATTGCCTGTCCCTCTCTCCCTTATTCTCTCCTTCATCCCCAGATTGATGGGATACAGCGATTTAAAAACTAATCTCCAAACGCCCTGGGTACATTTGTGCCTGGAGATGTAGTGGGAACCTTGGGAAATAGTGACATAAAGTACTAATCATAGAAAGTTGTTCCTGTCACACTTTTAACTTGTGTTTGCCACCTTCCTATATCTGTCTCAGCTCATTGTCTCTACACCCTCGGATGCAGGGTGTTCTCTCTGCCTCCAGTGTCTCTACACCCTCAGACACAGGGTGCCCTTGCTCTCTGCCTTCTGTCTTTCTGTTTTAGTATGATTCAGGGGCGTGATCTTTTCTGGGACACTATGGTATATATTTAAGGATGTGAGAAGAAGGGTGCTTATTTTAAATACATTTTACTACTTTTTTTATAACCAATCAAGAAATTCCAATTCCCAAATAACATGTAAATGCAAGTTTCAATAAAATATTTTAAGTCAGTCCTGCCAGATGGCTTAACTCAGCTAGTAAAAGGACTCAGAATGGTACAAACTTGAAGACCTACCTCAGACTGATAATGAAACCCACTGTGGAAGGAAAAACTTGTCTCCTGAAAATTGTCTTCTGACCCCCACGTGTGCACTGTGGGACATGTGCAGCACCACACACACATACGCACACACACATATGCATGCACACATGTACACACACAAATAAAATAGAAATTTAATGCTAATAGCTATAATACACATACTGAGTGCTTGCAGTATACTAAATTCTGTACTCAGGATGCATGATCCATAGTAATTACTGGATTACCTTGGTAATCTTATTAGAGTGCAATTATATTATCACTTTTTCTGGATGAGGAAGCCGAGGCTTGTAAAAGTCACTTGGGCTATAACGGTGGGGATAATCCCAGGTTTTTAGGATTTCATTCTGACCCTTTCCTGTGCCGTTTGACACAACCACTTATTGACTGTGGTTATGTTACACTATCAGCTGTGGGCTCTGATATGCTTAGTCATATATTAACCTATGTAGGAGGAAGTAGTCGCGACCTTTGTCTGCCCAGACTGATGTGGACTAAATCCAGGTAACGCCACTTTCATTTCAGACATAGCCTGAGAATCTGGGTGTGATGAGGAACAGAGTGGCTACTCAGTTCTGCAATATATGTTGAGCCAGCACCTCCCTTTCTTCTTCCTCCATAAAGGTGTTCAGGTCTCCAGGAGTTAAAATAAGTGGGAGCCTTTCATCACCTCCTTTTCCAAATATGGACATATCTAAAAATCTCTTGATTTTTCTCTTGTAGAATACTATCATTTAAAACAGTCTAGTCTTTTTCTACTCAGTATAGCTGGCTAATACCAAACTCCAATAGACAGCTTAGGGAAACCACGTTCCCCTCTAATTTGACCAACTGTTGTTGTCATATTCCCTTTGAGTCTGAGAAACAAGGATGGTTTCTACTAAGAAAAATTCTGGGCCATTTTGGGGTCACTGTGATCCTTTTAGCTCTCTACCATTGTTTTTCTGAATACCATGCTTGTTCATCAGTGATGCAAACAATTTTTCTACTGAACTGGATTTTAGTCAAACATTTATCTGGTCTAATTTTGTCATATCATAGTTGAATATCTCAATTAACTCACGAAGGTAGAAGCATTCTGTTGAAGGGAGCACTGTCCCTTTGGGAGACTTATTTCCCCTAAGCTAGTACTAAGGCCTTAAGTTCTTCTTTTGTCATGAGACCTTAGGAAAACTCCAATTAAAAACAAGATGTGTGTGTGTGTGTGTGTGTGTGTGTGTGAGAGAGAGAGAGAGAGAGAGAGAGAGAGAGAGAGAGAGAGAGAGAGAGAGAGAGAGTTCCACTTCTGTGCAAGGGTCCATGGAGGCCAGTAAAGGCATCAAATCCCTGGAGCTGGAGTTCCAGGCAGTTGTGAGCTTTCTGGCATGAACTTGGGTTCCCTGGAAGAGCAGCGAGTGTTCTTAACATCTGAATCATCTCTTCAATCATAGAAACCTCCAAATTTAACTATCAAACATTAGATGCTTCAACTCTTCCACCTTACAATAGCCATATTATTTATCCTGTCTCAAAAATAATAAATAATATAAATAAATAGAAAAAAATCCAGCACTTCTAAACATAATTAAGTGATTATTTTATTATGCAGAAAAACATTTTTGTCTTAGTTGGTTTTAACATTTTCCTTAAAATTGAAAATATGCCAATGACAACTGTTTCAGACCACTCTTGATTCACTCTGGCAGCCAAGTTTCTTAAACTTGGCAGTAGGCTTAATGCAAATAATTGGCCTTCTTACCCTGAGACACAAAGGACACATTTCTTTGTCCTTCATTTTATTTTTTCCTTCCTTTGATAAATAACCAAGTTTGCAGATTCCCTTTCACAGAGGGTCACAATCTTCCTGTTCCTCATTCTTCCTTGTGTCCATGGACTTCTCCTGGTTGCCCTTTCAATACATCCCTTTGACTTCTATTCTTCTGCACTCAGAGACCCACCTTGTGATGACCAATGCCTGTCACTCTAAAAGCTTGGCTGTGGTGAAGGCCAGCATTCTCTCCACAGAGACTGAGGGTGCAAATGGCCCTTTTCTGAAAACAAATGATCTTTCCTTTCTCCCTCATTTAGAGTGCAGCGGGTCTGCTCTTGTCCCTGTTTCTCCATCTAGAATACACATCAAAAGGCACTGTTGCTATGGTCTCAGCCCTAGACAAGTGTGTTTTTGGACAGCTAAGCTTCTAGAATTCTGACCTGAAAATAGTAGAGAAAGTCTAGTCTTACTGCTCAGAGAATATATTTGGGACGACAGACTCGTTTACCAAAGCTGGAGTGCAAATGGTATTTGCCCCTCCTTAAGCAAACAAATAAAATGGACTAACATGCCAAGTGTAAATATAGGCAAGAGGTGTGGTATCCATGGTATCGCTGCCCTGCTGTTCGAGGTTGCACCCCAACAGGACAGCCATATGCTACATAGGCAGTGTGCCTATTTCTAGGTGAGGATGGGGCCCTGAGAACTCTTCCATCCAATCTGTTTACTACTGATGGCAGCTGCCTCAGGTCCCTATGGAGATGGAGGTGATATACTCTGGGCTGTGTTACCTACACACTTCTCATGCCCACTTGACAGACACAGGTGTTATGTGGTAGGTTCTCAAGCAGCTATCATCAAAGGTCTTAAGATCCAGATGTCAAGGCTAAAGTTGTATCTTGATCTGTATCTTAATTTATGCAAAGTTGAGAAACTTGTAGCAAAATAGGGGAAAACAATCATTTTTCTTACTAGTTCATGTTGTTTCCTACTTTTTAAATGAAAAGATTTGGATTACAATTTTTAATGACTGATTTATCCACATTACATACACATTTAAAACACTTCTATTCTAGATACCTCTTCAATCATGTCCACATGCCCTCAGGGAATTTTGAATATTGAATTTTGAAATACACTTTAATATCTTCATTAAATACAAACCTTTAAATTGCTGCATTTCTATATATACATATATATCTCACAGTAGTAATTTAGGTTCAGTTAATACTTTAAAATATGGATATGTGTTTTAAAGAAGTCCTTAATTAAGGTGGTAAAATCATTACTTTCAAATATAAATGCTAGTTCATTATTTTAATGCCTATTATTTTCTTGAAACAACTAGACATTACTTTTAGCTATAGATATTTTTTCTCGTAAGTATGAACTAGTGTATCTTGTGGACAAAGTACCTGCATATTTTTACGTTAAATTAGCTGAGAAATTATTCAAAGAAAACATTTTGAATACAGATATCTATATTTTGAAGTATTTACTGAACTTAAATCACTACTGTGAGATGCACTATACATACACTGCATTATACTCATAATCCTGTATGTATCCATTAAAAGGGCAATATCCACATCAATAGCTTAGTGACCTAAAAAGAATAAAATTTTTGAGATTGTTAAAAAGAAAGTCTTTGAATTCAGAAGCTATTTTGACATTCATTTGCTGTGTGACTCTTCCAATTGCCTCTGTTTTCTTTCGATATCTCCACTGAGTTATAGAAAGGTCAATTAATAATATCTCAAATTAGCTGTGAATCATAGCCCACAGAGGTGGAAGTCCCCATCTGTCTAGCTTCATGCAGGCTGAAGACAGAGAGCTAATTGTCACCTTCTCTAGCTTTCCTCTCCTTAACTGAAAGCTGCCAATAAAACTTTTGATTATTTCCCGACCTTGTTATTTTCTTTCGCGTCTGTGACCCTGAGTCATCTTTGACTGCCCTTCCCTTCCCCCTCTATGTCTTATTGCTGAGACTTCAAAGCAGTTACATAGTTTTGCCTTATTAAAAATAAGGAGATTCATCTATTTTCTGCAAGTTGAGTCTGGCGACACAAAACTTCAACTTGATTCTAGAAACATCTTACAAACTATTTCAAGTTCCCTACAAGTCTTAATACAGCTTGTTTGTCAAAATGCATATTCTATAAGTGTTCGGCTGGCCTTGTAAGCAACGGTCATGTGTGTCAGTTTGTGCTGCAGAAATTCATTAATCTTTGTTGCAGAAATTCATTTTGAAACAGAAACAGTGAACACAACACATTACATCTGCACTAGTGATTTTTTTCCCTTTTTTACTTTTGTTGGGGATAAAGCTCGGTGAACCTTGAATTTGGAAAATAGCTATGAAGAACCACAATGAGGCCATGAATGTTGACAATCCTGGATCACTCTGGAAAATGAGCACCTGTTCTTCTTGTTTACTACAATAACAAATGATAGACTTTGTACAGGTCAAACAGGTTTCTGAGACTTTGCTAAGGACAATTATCCGACATGAAAACTGTATCTGTCTTTGGTAATAAAATCTTGGTCAAATACCGGGGGCTTCTAATATTATGAACACTCACTGGCTGAATATTGATGTAGGAAGTTAATAAGTAGGGAAGTCTCTATTGTAATATACAACTACATATTATACTTATATTTCCACTTGCAGTGAGCATAAAGAACAAGTTCAACCTACTATTAAGATCCCAACTATCCCATATATGCTTTGGTACACACATACACACACACACACACACACACACACACACACACACACACACACACACAAAACCTTGTTCTAAACTAAATTTCTGTTAGTTACATGGTGAAAAGCTGTTTGAGCCTATAAAAAGATAGTAAATTATAAGGCAAAAGATGTTCTTTAGTTGTCTGTAGGTTTGATATATCACATTTTGGTTAGTGGTTATTATCAGGGGTTGCTTGAGTCTCAGTGCCTAGCTCTTATTTGCTCCATAGTAGGTGACAAATAATGCATGCGTGCTGATTTTAACCATTTTGAACACATATGCTTTGGAGGGCCTACAAAGAAAATGTATTACCTTTTACTGCTCCTAAGGGGCACAATTTGGGTAAGTATTTTGTAAATACACTGGGAAATAGAAAGATATAGTTATGTAAAATTTAAATTCAAGTGACTAAAGATGAAATAAAATTGAAACTTTAATCCTCAGTTGCATAGCCATGTTCGAATCATTGAAAAGCTAAGCAAGGTTAGTGGCCTCCATGTTGAAAGTGATGGTAGTGACAATTTCCTCCTTGTGTAAAGTTTTACTGGACAACAGTATTTTTTTTTTAATCCTTCAGTTTATTTATATGATGGATTACATTGATAGATTTTCGTATGTTGAACCAGCCCTGCGTCTCTGGGATGAAGCCTACTTGATCATAGTGGATAATTTTTTTTTATTTTTTTTTCATTTTTTTTATTTAAAAAATTTCCATCTCCTCCCCTCTTTCTCCCCCTTCCCTCCCCTCCCCTCCCCCCATACCCTCCCTCCCTCCCTTTTCAGGCCAAGGAGCCATCGGGGTTCCCTATTCTATGTTAAGACCAAGGACCTCCCAACTCCCCCCAGGTCCAGGAAGGTGATCAACCAAGCTGAGAAGGCTCCCACAGAGCCTTGGACAACAGTATTACAGGCAGGATTATCTTCCTCATAATCTCTCTCTCTCAACAATGAAAAACAAAACAAGAGAAAACAGAAAATGGAAACCCAGCCAAAGGAGGTGTAATTTTACATGGAATTGTAGCTGTGAAGACATACACTGTATACACTGTATGTTCTCAAGTATCAGTTGTACCTAGGCAATCTTGTAATGTTTAACAAAGCTGTTAAATAAAAATGTGCTATTGTCAAAAAAGTTCATCAAGACAGTATATGAATTTCAATATACTTAATTTTACAAATATGGATACCTTAAATCTCAAATAGTTCTAAGAGAACACAGATTTCTTCATCACCCTGTAGGCTTTGTCCAGTTTGATATGCCTTTGTGACTCTCTAAGATGTTCTTATTGAATTATAAATTCACTGGAGGAACAACCATTAAATCAGCAGTTGTCATACTTGTACTAGGTGTTATTTGAGTCCAAATGTCATAGTTCAAGATCCTGACCCAGAAGGTCTGGGGTGTCTTAAAAATTGGTTTGTTTATCTGTTTATTTGGAGACAAGTTCTTGATTTGTACTCCATGCTGACATTGACAGAGGATTCACTCTGCCTTGGCCACTTGAGAAACTACATTTCAAACTGCCTAGGTGATTTTGATGCAGGCAGCTAAATGACTGTAGATGGCATGCTTTAGCCTAAGGATTAAAAATGTACCTGTATAGTCAGGCAGTGATGGTGCACGCCTTTATTCCCAGCACTTGGGAGGCAGAGGCAGGCAGATCTCTTTGAGCTTGAGGCCAGCCTGGTCTACAGAGCTAGTGCCAAGACAGGCTCCAAAGCTACACAGAAACCCTGTCTCAAAAACAAACAAACAAACAAACAAACAAACAAAAATATCTGTATAAACTGGCATTTACAGAGCTAGTACCAAGACAGGCTCCAAAGCTACACAGAAACTCTGTCTTGAAAACAAACAAACAAAAAATATCTGTGTAAATTGGCATTTTAGTTTTGCTTCCTTTATTGAACACAATATACTGAGCTTGATGCTATGGAACAGAGGCAGACTCATGATTGTGATGCTTCGTGCACTTGTTCCTTCACCAAGGCAATCATGTAAGTCATTGTTTCCTATTCAGACTGTGGGCTTTTCCCCAAGATGTATCTGGTTTGTCTTTTCTCTGTATGCAAGGATTTTGAATGTAACAGAAGAAATAACAATGGAAGATTAAAAACAGGAAGAGTGCAGGCAGAAGAGGAAGACAGCAATAAGAGGAAAGACAAAAAAAAGTAGAAGAAAGAAGGGAACTAGGTAGATTTGAGAGCTAGACATGTAGACTAGTCAGAGCTTGGTGGCTGAGTGTAGTACAGGGCATAAGGGTCAGGAAAAAGGAGTTCGAGGTGATACTTAGTTTTCTGCTAAGCTGGTAGATTATAGGGAAATTCACTTAAAAGTAGGGGCATATAGACCGAATAGTTATGTAGGAAAAAGGAAAGTGGTTCAGTCCTGCTAAGTTAGACTTATCTTTTGCTTTTAGAACCTCTGGGGGGGGGGCACCTAGAAGGCAGATGTGGGTACAGCTGTAGAGCTTTGAAGACAACGATGTGAGTAGGCCAGTGTTATGAGACACTGTGGGCATTAGTAGAATGGCACAAGAACGATGCTAGAGAGCAGAACGATGCTCCACAGAGAAGTTCGTGGGATGGGAATTTGCTATGTGTCCCTAACAAGCTGCGGTTAACCTTTTGGGCTACAGCATTTCTAAGATACAACTTCTAGAGCATGATGAATTTTATAGACTTATGAAAGTTGTTTCCAAGTCCATTAGGCTCTTGATAAACACTTCTATTGATTTCAGGTAAGTCAAGAATGAAAAAAGAAGAGGAACCTATGAAAACCAAGGAGCAAGCGGAAAAATGGAAACCCAAGACCCTAACTCCTCCGTATTTGTTCTTCTACCCTAACTTAATGGTACACATAAACTTTTAACTGAGAAGTCTGTCCCCTTTATGCATCTGATCATAAAATTAGGAACGCAATAACACACCTAGAAGTAATTTACTGACTCTTCATAGCTCCCCAAAGCTGTCATTTAAATTTCCCTCCATTTTGTTTTGAGTTTTCATTCTTGGACCCTCAAAACTCATGGTTTAGATAACTGAGAAAAGAGACCATTCAAACAGAAGTAAATTTATGTTGTCTTCTTCATAGGCATTTGGAAAACTAAGGCTAGCATACCTTTATGTTTTATAAAGGTTTGCTCTTTCACACACTTACCTACGGAAGTGATGACGACAGTGAAGCGAGCTTCATCTCGCCTTCCCGTCATGTTGTTGTAAGCACAGCACACGTAGTCAGCAGTCTTCTGGGCCACTTTCTCAGATGTGACTTCTAGACGAGGCCCGTGTTTAATGACATATGTTGTATTGTCAGATCTTTGGATCCAGGAGTAGGTATTGGGGGGATATGAATCAGCAGAACAATCAAATAGGATGGCTTCACCTAGGTCAACAGTGAACACTTCTCCCAACTTTTGCCCTTTATCAGAATTAACTTGAAGTCCATAAGGGCCATCTGTATTAAAGCAAAGAAGAGATGGGGTGGAGTGTCATATGAAGAGTCACAGCACAGTTTCAGGGCTTGAGTTTATGTCTTCACGTAGACTTGAGGAAAGAGGGCCTCACTTAAACCCTCAAGTAGATCTCTAGGTTTCATCCTGATATTCTCAAAACTGGAAAGTACTTGATTGGACATATTTGCAATAGTTAAGGCCTGAAACTTAGTCTGCAGATTTAAAGACACTGACATCATCAGTGTGGGGCTAAGCTTTTTGTGCCATTTTGATAAATTCACACAGTCACTAGGTAACCTCTGTCTTTCTGAAATAGGAATTACACTTGAAAACACTTTTTACAACAAATAGGTACTATTTTCTCCTCGGCAAGCATACTTTGAGAAGTGTCTGTTTTTCCTCTTAATGTCAGGTTATGAAAATATTTATCAAAGACCGTTTCAGAAGGAACACAGATTTGTACAAATAGGTAGGTGTTTCAGATTTTCTTTAACAGATTAAAAAAGTTCTTCTAGTGGGTGGTGGTGGCATATGCCATTAATCCCAGCACTAGGGTTTCAGAGTCAGGCAGACATCTGAGTTCAAGGCCAGCATGGTCCACAGAGTGACTTCCAGGACAGCCATGGCTACACAGGCAAACCCTGTTTTGAGAAAAAAAATTAAAAGAAATCCTTCTAAGCCTTAGATTCTATTTGGAATACACACACACACACACACACACACATACACACACACACACACACACACACACACCACATACCACTCATACACACTCACACAGTCACACACACTACATATACCACACGCACATGCACCACACATACACCATATACACAGCACACACACACAGCACACACACACCTTACACACAATCATATACACACCACACACGCACTCACTCTCACACAGCACACACACCCAATAACACATCTTCATTGAAAAATTAAAAACTGCGTAACTATGGTTGTTTGACTGTGTTTTCTGCATCTATGAGAATCAATATGGCATTAGACCAGTTGAAGATACATGCCACAGGCCTTCTTGTAGAGAATGAGAACAATATTAAAGCTATTTCCCAGATATGAGGTTCTCCTCTAGTCTAAGTTATTTCGGGCATGGCTATACTCACTTTTCACTTGACATTAACTGACATTTACTTGACACAGGAAGGAACTCCAAGTAATCAAACACATAGATTACAGTTTATCTTAAATAAGTTTCATGAGACAAATGTTATTATTTTCATTATTATAGTTTTAAATGTAATTTTCCATAGTCACATAGCTATTAGACAGCATTATTGAGACATTTAAAGCAATAAGGTTTATGTTATATAATTTTTTTATGTCAGAATATTATTGGCTAACCATATCGCTTTATGATAAATTACCATCTCATGTAATTGTCAAGCAACCATTTAATTGTCAAAGGTTTGAGAGATAATAAGTATAAAATGATTTGCATTTAAATATTTAGGAATATATGTGTATATCTGTGACCATGTAACAAACAGGCCATAAATTTTGAAAGGGATCAAGGAGGTGTAAGGGAAAGATTGGAGGTAGGAAAGGAAAATGGGAAGTAATATAATTGTAAAAATTATAGTTAGTATGCAAGAGACAAACAATTCGCATTATTAAGGAATTTACAAACTGTATTAACTGCTCAGTATTTTCATTTCTTTTTAAAAGCTGCCATAACTGTCTCTATATGTGTAATCATGTGATGTAAGGACAAGATTTTAGGGTAACATTTTTCTCAACCATGAATTAAGTGTTCTTTAGAAGTTATTTATACTTTTGGGATCTCTTCATATTTTAATATAGCTAACTGCCTAAATTATTATGCTTTTAAAATTATGACAAAATTCTTGATCCTATGCTCCAGCATTTGGGGCTATTGTCAAACCGATCTTAGTTAGGTTTGTAGATCTTCTGAGTGATTCTTCATTGTGCTATAATTTTCTGATCCATCTGCCATCGTGAAGACAAGTTTCTTAAGATATAACAGAAGCTGGAAATAGTGTTTTATAGATTATATTTAGTTATATAGTGTTTTCCTTCTGAAGACAAAAGAAAATGTGAAGTGTCCCACAGCATTATATTACTATGGTTATAGCAGCAAACCTACTATCAGGAGGAAAGCGGAAGCTAGCTTAGTCAGTCCTTGCTATCCTGAGGAATTGGTTACAGGATCCACTCTGGATACCAAATTGGTAGATGCTCAATTTCCCTATAGAAGCTGGAGTACTAACTGTATGTTATTTACATATATCCCCTTGAAAAATTTAAACATGTTTAAATACAGTTAGATTACTTATAACACTGAATATGAGGTAAATGTTCTATAAATAGTTGTATATCAGGAATGAAAAATTGTTTTAATGATTCAGAAAAAAATCAACATCAAGGTTACTTATGCACGATGCTGTTCTCGGCGTCATGGGAGGAACTGGGATGTTGAAGATAGCGCCTAAGACTGTGTCTTCTGCTCTGTGCTGCGATGGGGGCTCTCTCTTTAGGTTGCCAGCACTGATGAGATATATAAGACATTACAGTCAGGGGCCACTAATTGCTTCACATAGAGGAGAGGCAATGGAGCAAATGGTGTGTGGTTTGGGAGTTCAAGAGACCTCTGTTCATATGAGCAATATAAAATCTGAGAGTTGTTTTAGAGCAGAGCAATACAGATGTGAAAAGGAACACAGGAGTAACCATAAGAACAGGTTTCGATTCCTGTCTTCCCACTGGCTTCCACTTCCAGGGTTTACAGAACTTGCCTATACGAACATGTTGCTGCGTAGCTGATCTCACATGGGAATGACTGTGGAGCCTTTCAAAGGGGACCATGTTCTTCCCAGTTCCAGGAGGAATTCTCCTGGAGCTGTCTCAAGAGCTTGCAGTATATTTGAGTATTCCCACAGACAGCATTTCTCTAGTCTTGGGTGGGGGGTTGACTCTATGGAGAAAGTACATATTTAGAGTCATGGTTGCTGAGTAATAACAATAATTTTATAATAACTTGTAAATAAAACATCCTTTGAAAGAAGAGAATTTGATAATGCAGTTTTCTTCTTTGCTCACATGTCTGTTGATTTCGCTACTTCCTTATTTGTTGGGTTTCATGGTTGACACCACCTTTCTCTCTCTCATACAACACATCTGGCTTTCTCTGTCATATGCCACATCTATCTCCGCAAAGTTAGTTTCATGTCTCTCAAACCTCTATGCACCCTCCCTGTCAAGCATTTCTTCCAGTTCCCAGAAACTAATACTTTGAGGTGTTTGAATTCATTACTTCTAATACAATTTTATAAAATTTATATTTTATCTGATTACAAAAGGAAATGCATGTTCAATGTAAAAAATATAAAATAAAGAAGCACACCAATGAAAAGTTATCTTTTAATTTTTTTCTTATTTTACGACCTTTGGTGCTGTGCCTGCATTTTAAGTCTGTATGAACTTGTCAAATCACTTGGAACTGGACTACAGACGGTTGTGAGCTTCCATGTGGGTGCTGGGAATTGAACTCAGGTCCTCTGGAAGAGCAGTCAGGGCTCTTAACCACTGAGTCACCTCTCCAGCTCCAAAAAGTTATTATTTATTTTCCTAGAAACCCAACATCTGTATAATCATCTCTTTCTTTAGTTACAGCCCCCTCTTTCCCATTATTCTCTTCTACCTCCTCTTTTTTTCCTACTTTTGTTCCTCCATCACCCCTTTCTCTGTTCCTGTGTTTGGGTCTGTGCCTGTCTTTTATGTCTGTTTCTCCCTCTTACACACATAAATACACTCAGGCACACACCTTCATTTTACAGTCTACACACTGTTTACATTCTCTTCTCCCCTGACTAGAATATGGTATTATTTTCTTTACACTTCTCAGCACTTCAGAGTGAAGATTCTTCTATTTTGAGCTATAATATAGTGCATTAGTTAAGTCAATGGTCAGCCCTGTAGGAGACATTTGCAATGAGTCAACTAGTGTGACTTCTGATTCAGATAAAAACAGATGGATAATTCCATCTGGCTTTGGATTATAGTTCACCATCTTGCCTGTGGCAGAACACTCTCAATGGAAATGAACTCTGTCTTAGGGACGGCTGTTTACTAAATGTCTTGTAAAACCACATGTCATCTGTTCTCTTTAACCATTTATGACTGGGTGGGAACAGTACCTAAGTTTCCATCATGATGCTGCTTGCCACCGTGCGAGGGAGCAGATGGTAAGTATTTACTGCAAATGTTCCTTTTTCCCTTTAACGTTTATCACTTAGAGTGCTCCCTGCAGCACTGTTATTTGTTTTCACAGAAAATTAAGTGGTTATTGAGTTATTATTTACAGTTGGAGCTAGAGGGCATTTACATTTTGTAAACCATAAATAGATATTTGATGACTTTTCACTTGGCATGTTATTTCATTAAGGTTAATACCAGATTATGACATCATGGCCCAATGAACATATAGTCAATTTTGATAAATTTTGTTATAACTTTATTAGCAATAAAAAATTCCTGCTCTACATAAAAATGTCATGGAAACAATAAAAACAGAATAGATAATTCATGAAGATATTCTAAATTATAACGTGGATATCTATGGAAGAATATTAGAATATGATGGCCACTTGATTATTATCTTTGTCTGATCACAGAGTCATGGAGTGAAAGTGGGATTGGAAGAATGATATAAACAAAATAGTCTCTTCCATTTTCGTCAGGTTAAACTGAGTTCCTAATAGTGTCAAGTATTGC